>NC_137904.1:8835825-9435825 GCF_963455335.1 Martes martes | reverse complement strand
GAGAGGTGGCAGAATGTGCTCCAGTAATGGGCAGATCCCAGAGGAAGGAACAACAGCAGAGGAGAGAGGGAGCAGGGTAGACTTCTAGATTCTTACTCTGTCCTCTCCGGAAAAACCCGAGGCCCAGCCAAACTGCTCAGGCCCCCACTTGTCTGTGAGGCTGCCCTGAGCCCACCTTACCTCAGCTTGCGTTTGGTAAATTTCTTTTCCTTTTTTGGGAAATGTGCCTCTCTTCCACACCCACCAGTTACAGGGTATGTGGGTGTATCGAGAAAGAAATTTCCCAAAAAAGGAAAAGTGATTCCCAGAGGTTAGCCCCATCTCAGAGCTGCCTGGAAGAGAAAGGCCGACAGTCAGCCCCTGGAGCCAGACTTAGGCCTGAAGGCTCCAGACCTAGCACAAGTCTCTGAGCATAAAACCCTCTCGAGGCCGCCCTCAAGGCAGCCACTGACCCACGCTCTGTAGCCCCCTCCTCCTCCCGGGCTCTCCTGACAACCGCCGTGCCCGTGTCGGTGTCAGCCGAGGGAGCCCAGGGCAACCTTCCCCACTCTGCTCTCTGGAGCCTTCTGCAGGAACCAGTGAGAGCTACGACACACAACACACCTAAGCCCTCTCCAGGAAACACCCCAGGTCTCACCTTCTCCCTACACAGAGAGCAGAAACTCTACAGCAACACACTTGCGAAGCTGGTTAGTTCAACTCAACAAATGTTTACCAGATCTGTGCCACCCAAGCCCCAGGCCAGACAATGCAGAGATACCAAGAAATATCAATGATGGAAAAAAAAAGTTACAATCTAGTTGGTAAGATAACATTGAAACCAATGAAAACAAATAGCAATATTGTATAAAAGTCAAGCAACAATTTGAAACAGTTTATGCTAAGTGTTAAGGGAACAGCCCAGCCATAAAGTGCCCTACTCTATCACAGGCAGGGAGCAGGAGCAGGAGGATGGGCAGTGCGTACAGGCTGCCCAAAGCCGCTGCTCTTGCAGACACCGAGATGGGGCCACTATATACCACGCTGCTCTGAGTACAGCACAGTCAGGGGGACCTACATGCTCCCGAGGTAAGAGCCACACACATAAGCAATCTGCTAGCTCCTCGGTCACCTGATAAGCAGGGACACCCCACAGAAAGCCCTCCACACCGGGAACACACCCAACCCTATTCCCTGTCTGGCACTTACCACACCAGCCAGCCGGCTAACTCTGCCCCTCCACCTCCCTCCCACCCAGGCAATCAGAGAGGGGAGTCCTTCCACACTTTAAGAATCGGGGTGAAAAGAAAGCAAATCAAATTTATATTTTACTTAAAAAAAAAACAAACAAACTGGGGGTGCCTGGGTGGCTCAGCCGGTTAAGCAACTGCCTTTGGCTCTGGTTGTGATCCCGGGGTCCTGGGATCGAGTCCTGTGTCGGGCTCCTTGCTCAGCGGGAAGAATGTTTCTCCCTCTCTCACTCCCCCTGCTTGTGTTCCCTCTCTCACTGTCTCTGTCAAATAAATAAAATCTTAAAGATAAATAAAATAAAAATAAATAAATTAAACATGCCACTGACCAGATCGCGAAGGGTCTTACAGCCTTGGCACTGCTGACATTTGGGGCCAGATCATTCCCTGTCGTGAGGCCTGTCCTGTGCATCACGGCCCTCCTGGCCTCCACCCAGAGGTGTCCAGAGCAACCTCCTTCTCCTCCGCACAGTCGTGAGAGTCAAAGAAGACTCCAGACACTGCCACGTGGCCCCAGGAAGCACAGTGGTGCCCAGCTGCAGACCGTGGTTCCACGTCCAGGTTCTCTCAGAGAGTACTGTCGGCGTGGCTGCATCCAGGTCACACACGAGCCTGCCTGAAAAGCTCGCCTGCTCCAGGTCTCAAGACCCTGCTGGCCAGGGAGAGGCAGGAATCTAGGCACCAGGAAAGCTGACCTCTGGGCTGGAGCTCCAGGATTTTGGACTGTGCTCATCCGGGGAGTGGTGAAGAACAAGGCCCGAAAGAGACCCCTGGGGTGGGAGAGGCCCCTCCAGAGTCCACCTACAAGGCCCAGGGCAGCAGCTGCCAATGCTGACCCGATCAGCTGGCAGTGGACTGCCCCTGTCACCGAGCCCCTTCTCAACTGCAGCCCAGATGCTGCCTTGCAACTTGCCCCAGAGGACTCTCCAAACACAACGGGGAAAACTCTTACAGGTCTGAAATGTTGCTTTAAACGTATTTCAGTGCGACTGCCATTGTCTTTTTTCACTCCCAGAAATAACGCCACTCTCTTTCCTGGAGGTGCAGCATATCTGCACTGCCCGCAGTCTGGGCGTTTCAACGCTAGCTCGCACACCAGGTCAGTCTCTTCAGCTCCAAGGTCATCTGCCAGAAAGTGGTCCACGGTCCAAAACTCTCAACTCTGGGCGTCCCCCACAATGCCCTCTCTGTAGTCCAAGTTTTTCCTGGGGCTTCTTTTCCCACATCGCTGGCACCTCTGCCCCAGCAGCCCATGAAATAATACCCACCAACGATCAGGTTGCTGGGAGACCACAATGTACTGCAAGGTGTCAGGACTCGGGGCTCAACAGCCCCCATTATGTGGGAGCGGCTCGTGGGACGCAGCATGTGCTCTGCGTTTGTGCACGAGCTACCCTCTCTTTGTGCTCGTGCAACTGAGCTGAAGGGAACAAAGACTGGACTGGACTCCAGTGAGACCTAAAGAAAGATTTCCTGACCAGAATAATCGGTCTCCAAGGAAAGTCCAAGGAACTCTATTTTTCAGGAAGGCTCACGGTGCAGCCCAGCCTGGATGTAACCCAGTGACCTCTGCGGTTCCTTCTCTACCGTTCGTCTCTGCAGGACTTAAGAACAAGTCAGCCAGACACAGGGAGGACAGGGGGAATGGCAAGGCTCGGAGAAGCCCAACTCCCACCCCGGGCTACTGCTCGTACAACGGTCAATTCGGGAGAATACAAAGGGCGGTGCTGGGTCTGCCTCCAGGCCTGCTTCCTTTTCCTGAAGGAATGGGTGCATCATTCCTCCTGCTCTTATTTCTAGTGAATTCCACCCCCTCACTGGTGTTCACCTCCAATCTACTCTGGACTACAGATGCTTCCATGGCAAACACCCCCTGCGGCCTAGCACACAGTATAAATACACTCACCAGGAAAAATGAGAAGAAAATGATTTTAAGAAGGAACCAATGAGGTGATAGTTGATGTAGAAGTAAGTACCATATCTATTAACTCCATACCCAAATGTCATACCCATTAATTCATCTGAGAAACGAAATAGAGGAAGCATCACATCATTCAGATTAGGACCCCCATGTGAGAATGGACTCACTTGTGGCTTGTTCACACAGCTGTACTGACCACCCTAAAATCCAAGTGTCCCGACAGTCTATTAGGTCCTCGGAGACAACAGTTATCTCTGCATACGGTTCCAGAACCCTGTTCTTACTCCTGTAGCAAAACAATGAACTCTGGATGGGATGGGGTCAACCCATTTTACATAGTACGTCTAGATTTTCTAGGACAGTCCTAATTAAAAATGCTGCCCACAGAAATGCACACACACACTCACAAACTCAAATGGAACAGGAAAAAGTGCCTACATTTTCCATCTTCAATCCTTTAAAAAGCTTGGAATTCGGTCACACTTTAGATTACTTAGGAGAGACCAATCTCCTTCAGAGAAAAACTCGGGAGGCAAAATGGATAGTAAAAGAAAAGCCAGAACATTCCCCCTGGTGGTTTTCAGCTTCACCTCTGGACCAAGAACAGTACACATCTGGCCCAGGAAGCAGGGAGCAAACCAGGTGGATGACAAGCGAGACCCCCTACAGCAATGGAACAGAGAGGCAATCCTGGGAGTACAGCACGGGGACGTGCATGTGCTCGACGTCCACACACGCCCTGGGCCAGCCCCCCACTTGCTGCTAGAGGCCCACAGCCTACTCTGCTTCTCTCTAACTTGGAGTGGTCTGGCAAGTCTGACTCCTATCAGCCCAGAACGGAAGTGTCTTCCTCCCTCACTGGTTACTCTCACCTGCACCACTAACGATGCCCCAAGCCAAAGGTCTGGGTTTTCAGGATCGTCTCTACCAGATGCCGCAGGTTCTTCAAACTGCAGGCGCCCCAAAGCCCAAGCAAGAGCACACAGGGCTGTGCTCACAGATGACACCCACGCAGACACAAAGAAGGCGCCTCGGGGAGGCTCGAGTCAGGGAGTGGGCGCAGCAGGACACTCACCATCTCATCCAGGGCGTAGCGCAAGAGGCCGTGCTCGTAGAGGATGAAGAACCGCCGCTGCCATTTCTGCAATGGAGCACAGAGTGGGTGGTTAGCCGGGCTCTGGCCCCATCTCTGCTCGCTGCGTCCCCAGGGCTCACGAGCCTATGTCAAAGGAATGCAGGCTCCACAGCTTCCATTTCTGGGGCAGATGGCAGGAAAGGAGGGACCCAGGGCAAAAGAACAGTAATTTGGGAGATGGCACTGGGTGAGGGGAGAGACCCAAACTGCCCAGTGTTTTTCCACAGGAGTTACTGATATGTCACAAGATGTCTGCTTTATTTTAACTGGCAAGCTCCTGGAGAGCAGAGATGGTATCCTGGTCACCTTTTTGCATTCTCTATGTACCCAGCCCAGAGATGATCACATAACATGTGTCAGTATTTACGTGATGAATTGTATGGTATGATATGGAATAACTGGAGAATGGCAGGCACTGATTTCCTGCTTCTGACAAAATCGAGGAAACTGCTATGAAACGGTTGTTCTGAGACCCACAGGGAGTGGGAGACACGGAAAAAGACAGCCAGGCTCCAGTGTTCACTGAGGATAAGCAAGCTAAGAAAAATCAAAACTGAGAAGGAGGGAGACCTGTGGGAATGATTCTGATGTCCAAGGAGTGATTGACCAGCAAAGTGTGCCTCTCTACTCTCTATCCAAAGGACAGGCCACTGGGGGTCAGTGGGGACCCAAAGGCACTGACAACAGAACAGAAGGAACCATGAGAGTATGTGCTTTCCTTTTTGTGGTGGGGAAAACATATCCAGAATAAGAGACTCTTGGTCCCCAAATCCCAAAGATCATCATGAGTATCTATGACCTATTTTCAACATTTCAAAAAGCCCAACAAAATTCATACTTTCACTGGCAATAAGGCCACAAGAACTATCATATCTCTTTGCTTTGGGCCAGAATTATATCATTCATAATTATGTTTTTCCCATCAGAAGCTGGAAATGGCAATTCTGTATGATCTGAATATAGAACAGGAAAGGATGCTGCTCCCTCGTTACTGCAGGCATTGGAACAGTCACCCCTGCTGTCCTCCTGCCTGGATGACAGGAACAGGATGCTCAGATAGCCTTGTGAAGAGGACTTGTAGACAGCTGGCTCCATGCTCCGTGTCCAGGAGAGGCTACTTGGAATCTTCCTGAGAAACATTTTCAAGGCTCCCTTAAAGATAGTAATATCTTTAAAGTCAAAACCCATACCAGAAGTAATCCTAAAGGTCCCAGACATAATACAAGATCTGTGGGGCACCACGGCCCCTACCCTAGATTGCAGCATTCAGGCTAGGGACAGAAGAGATCAAGAGGCAGGGTAGAGGCTCTCAGGGAACAGGGGACAGGAAGGGAGAGGAGCTGGAGCAATGTACAGGGTATGGGCAGCAGCATCTGGAAAAAGCATGTGGAAAAAAAAAAGATGGTATTTTAACTGGAGTCATCCAAAGGGGATCCCTGGTAGAGGAACAAACCACTGGTTAGTGACAATGTTGGTTTAATCATCTCGATGCTCCAGCTCAGCCTGGGCTGCTCCCAGCAACCTGTGCACAGCAGGGACCCACCCTGGGCTGGTGCTCAGGAGAGATGCGGCAAAAACTAAGTTGGCCCTCCAGCGCGTCACCCCTTCACTAGTGTTCATCTGCTAGCCAGGGAGGACTGGAGGGAAGAGAGATGGCATGAGGAAGGGAGGGACTGAAGGAACCAGAAGCTTAATTAGCATAATGCAAATGTTTGCTGACCTGTTCTTCTGCCTTTTGCATTTAACTGTTTCTGCAGCCAAGCTGACCCACGAAGAAAACAGGAGACACCATCTGAGAGCATCTCCTTTTGAAGAGTGGACCTGGCACAACTAGTATCATCGAGACATTTCCTGTAGGACCAACGAGTTTGCCAAATGGGGTTTACCTGCTGATCCTGCCATCCCAGGATCCACTGTTCAACTCTCTATCTCCCTCTTCTACTCTGCTGACTTGCCCTTAGATGGGCACCTCTTCAGTCCCTCCCACCTCAAGAATTCATTCTGAGGACCTTACCCGAGACCGATGCACTGGGTTGTCAAAGTCAGTCCCATCGGGAGCCAGGAGCAGCCAGCCACCATAAATAGGTTTTGCCTGGAGGAGAAAAAAAGAAGGCAGGTCATCAGTGGCTTGGACCAGAGACAGAACAGGTTCGATGGTCAAGTTAAAGATTAGTGCTCCCTGGAAACAGAAGTCTCCTCTGATTAGCATACACCAGGCATCTCATTTCCCAGCCACAGGCGAAGTCTCCCAAGAAAGATGTTTGGGAGTAAGAGGCTCTGGGGGAGGTGGGGGGAGGGGAGGGTGTCCTGTGACATCTGGTGTGGAGAAAGGGACATAAAACCAGTCAGGGCTCTGAAAAACCTCAAAGTACAGGAACTCCTACGACACAGATGCCTCTCTCAAGTTCCTGATTAAGGCACGAAGATCAGGAAACAACGGCATTTTCAATCACCATGTCACTGTGTGCTGGGTACTACATATATCATGCAAACACAGCCAAAAGCCCTCATTCTGATAGTATAAAACAGGGCCTGGGAGAAGAGACACTGCTTTAGTGATCACAGCTAGCACAGGCCAAAGAGTCATCGACTTCCTGGCTATGTGACATTGGGCTGAAAACCGTGTGGGTTTCAACTGTCCCATCTGAAAGGTTGGGGTGATGGAAATCATATCCACACCTCATGAGATTTATGTGATGACTGATGAGGTAATGCAACTAAAACACAGCACAGGAAATAAAATAGTGCAGCCACTGTGTAAAAGTCTGGCATTTCCTCAAAGAGTTAAAGACAGAATTCCACGCAACCCAGAACTCTACTCCTAGGTATATACACCTGAGAAGATTGAAAGCAGGTGCTCAAATAAAAACGTGGACCTGAATGTTCACAGCAGCACTATTCACTACTGCCAAAAGGTAGAAACAATCCCAATGTACATCCATACAACAGCATATTATCAGCCATAGAAAGGTACGAAATACTGGCATGATCTACAACACGGACGGACCCTGAAGACATTATTCTGAGTGAGAGAAGTAAGAGAACACAGACACCAAAAGACCATATATTGTATGATTTGGCTTACAATAGGTAAACCCACAGAAACAGAAAGCAGATGAGTGGTTGCCAGGGCATGGAGGGAATGGGAAATGGGAAATGACTGCTAACAGGTATGGGTTGTGGGATGATGAAAATGTTCTGGAATTAGAAAGTGGAGATAGGGCTGGTCCGAAGGTAGTGAGTCATCTCAATTGATTGTTCACAGTCAGTTACAGATAGAAAGTGGAGATGGTTAAATGACCTTGTAAATATGCTAAAAGCCACTAAATTGTACACTTTAAACGGCTGAATTTTATAGTATGTAAATTATATCTCAAAATTGTATGAGGAAAAAACATTAATCACAGTGTTTGGCCTCTAAGTGCATAATAAATGTTAGCTATTAATTTTTTTTTTTTTAAGGAAGGTCCCCCATCCCCTAAGCCCCTGACAGTGAGAGCTCGACATGAGTTGAGACACTAGACAGACACTCTGGCTCCACCTCCCTTTTCAGCCATACCTGGCTGGTGAGAAGCAGCTGGAAAAGGCACAAGCAAGTCAATTTGCCACTACCCTTTGGAGGGGAGAAACACAAATTAAAACCCAAACCCTCTGCCTGCTGTTTACACACATGAATCATCTCTGGGAAAGCTTTAGGGGTCCCCTTAACATGCTTTTTATTCAATACTTTCCAAACTGGAGCCCTGTCTCACCACCTCATTTTATAGCTATGGAATCAGTGACTCAGAGAGGGAAGGTCACCTGCCAGAGGTCACACAGCATTCTGGGGTAAGCCAAAAACACTCCTTTTTCTTGGCTTCTGCAGGGCCCTCTAGGTCCCCAGGGGGAAGCTCTGACTTTTCCCCATGAAAAGGAACAGAGTAGTAGGAGCTTCAGGAAAGGGGTATAGAGAGGGCTGAGGAAAGGAAGTGAGGGACTGATTTTGATGAAACACGGGAAGTGGGTGCTGGCAGGGAACTTGGGGTTAGAGGCGCAACACAGGAGGGCCACAGAGGATGTGGAATGAAATTCTGTCTTGGAAAACAGAAGAGAGTAAGGTCTGTCTTAGCAAATACTAGCCCAGCGGCGCCCAGCTATTCCCCAAACAGGTAGGCACATTCACTCAGCGTCTCTCACATACCACTCAGTGACATACACACACAAGATGGAAAAGTCAGGGCCAGAGGGGGATCCTGGGCCAGGTGACTTCCGCACTTCGCCTCTTAGTTAGCGGTTCCCTGAGGTGTGAAATCAGGATGTCAAACAAGGCAGTGTGTCCTCCATTTTGTCGAGCTGTAATTGTATGCTACTCTCCTAGTCTCTGGTCTCAGGGCTTTGGGGAGACTTCAAATTGGCAGCTACATCTACCTGACCTTTCCTGAGCAGCTGGAGATGTGAGGGACTGCCACAGGTCCCCTCAGAACCTGGCCACAGTCTCATTAGCACCCACCACCAGCACTGTTATTGACTCAACATCTACTCAGGCCTAGCGTGCGCCAGCCTAGTGTGCACTGACCCCATGTGCTGCAAACCAGGAGGCTGCCAGCACCCACCTCACTTTGCCAGGTCCTTCTGGGACATACCACCCCAAAAGGGACCCTTCCAGGTGGGCAGGTTGTCCTGGAAAGTGGGAAGGCTGGGACAATGGAGGGCACAGGGCAAGAAATAAGTGTTCTAGGAGCACCGGATGGCTCAGTCGGTTAGGTGTCTACCTTTAGCTCAGGTCTTGGTCCCAGAGTCCTAGGACTGAGCCCCGCTTCGGGGTCCCTGTTCAGTAGGGAGGCTGCTTCTCCCTCTCCCTGCAGCTCCCCCTGCTTGCGCTCGCTCACTCTCTCTCTCTCTCTCTCTCTGTCAAATAAATAAATAAATAAATAAATAAAATCTGTAACATTAATAAATAAATAGACTCAGCCCTCCCTCACAAACCCAATAAATCAGAGACTGCGCTTCTGGCTGGTCTCTGGGAAGAGGCTACTGGTGGTCTGGGTGTCTTCCTCAATTGAAAGTCCTTTCAAAAATGGTTACTTGAAGGGCGCCTGGGTGGCTCAGTGGGTTAAAGCCTCTGCCTTCGGCTCAGGTCATGATCCCAGGGTCCTCGGCAGGGAGCCTGCTTCCCTGTCTCTCTCTGCCTGCCTCTCTACCTACTTATGATTTCTGTCTATCAAATAAATAAATAAATAAAATCTTTTTTTTAAAAAAAGGTTACTTGAAACTTCTGCTTCCTGGAAGATAGGTAGATGTAATTTTCCCTATGCCTCCTACTAAGTACAAATCAAACCTTGGACACTGTATCTAAGAAAAACCTAAGGAGTCTCTGCAAGGTGGAGAGAAGACAGCAGAGATGAGGGCTGGGGGTCCTGAGGCCTGAAAACAACATGGAGATATGTACCCTGGCTTCTCTTTTTGTCTCACTGTCCCAGACCAGGTACTGTAAGAATGACCAACCCGGAACTGCCAACAGGTACAAACAAATAAAAGCCCCAATAAAAACTGCTCTTTCTAGCTGAAGAACCAGGGAAGAACAACCTGGTAACACAGAATATTCTTAGATGATAACTGCTCCATTCCTGCCACACATGACGGGAAAGACTCAGCCCCAGACCCACCCATGCCAGCAAACACTTCCTTCCTACCCTTGTCAGCTAAGAGGTGTCCCAGCACCCCAACCAGGAAGGTGTTGGGAGACCAGGCAGCTAGGATTTTTGCCCCTACCCAGAAGTAACAAGGCCCCCCTCCCCCTCCCTGCTGGGATAGAGTCAGAGGAAGAAACAAGGAGAGCTGAACTCTCACCCCAGCTCTGCTGTAACAAGGAATTGCCCCCATCAGGTATCAGTGAAGGCCAAGTGGGGAGCGTGGATTTCTACTTCCACCTGAAAGTAAGAGATGGTGCCCCTTCCCCCCCGCCCACTGTAGTGTCAGAAAAAGCCGACTAGAAGAGAAGGGTCAAACACAATCCACAGTCACCTAAAATAATACAAAAATATCCAAGTTTCAATTAAAAAAAAATCACCAGCATATTAAGAAACAGAAAGATCACAAACTGAATAAACAAAGACAATCAATAGATGCCAACACAAAGGTGACAGACATGTCAGGATTATCCAATGAAGATTTTAAAGCACCAAAGCTGAAATGTTTCAATAAGAAATTATAAGCATGCTTGGAATAAACAGAAACACAGAAAGCCCCAGCAAACAACAACAAAAAACCAGGAGATTTTAAAAAAGCAAAAACAAAAACAAATGGAGGAGTTCTGGGTGGCTCAGTGGGTTAAGCCTCTGCCTTCAGCTCCAGTCGTGATCTCAGGGTCCTGGGATCAAGCCCTACATCGGGCTCCCTGCTCAGCGGGGAGCCTGCTTCCCCCTCTCTCTGTTAAATGACTGACTACTGTTACTGACTACTGTTAAATGACTGACTCTGTTAAATGCCCTGACTACTCGTGATCTCTCTCTGTCAAATGAATAAAATCTTTTTTAAAAAATGGTAATTTTTAAACTGGAAAGTACAATAAATGAAATAAAAAGCTAAATGGATGGGTCCAACAGCAGAATGATGGGAACCACAAGGAAAGAATCAGGGAACTATTAGAAAAATAACAGAAATTACCAATCAGGGGCACCTGGGTGGTTCAGTCAGTTAAGAGTGTGCCTTTAGGTCATGATCTTAGGTCTGCTCAGGTCATGATCCCAGGCTCCTGGGATCGAGCCCCACATGGGGCTCCCTGCTCTGCGGGGAACCTGCTTCTCCCTCCCCCACTCCCTCTGCTTGTGCACTCACTCACTCTCTCTCTCTCTGTCAAATAAGTCAATAAAATCTTAACAAAAACAAACAAACTACCCAATCAGGCAACAGCAAGAAAATGGACTAAAAGAAATAATATGAGAAGAATAGAGTCTTAGAGACCTGTGCAACAATAAAAAAGATCTATCATCTGTGTCATCAGACTCCCAGAAGGAGAAAAGGAGACTAAGGTGGAAAAAGCACTTGAAGAAACAATGGTTGAAAACTTCCCAAATTTGGAAAGAAGGGCAACCTATAAATTCAAGAAACTGAGTAAACGCCAAAGGATCAATCCAAAGAAATCTACACCAAGATACATCAAAATTAAATTTCTGAAAACTAAAGATAAATACAAACTCTTGAAAGCATCCAAAGAGAAGTAACAGCTTATGGATAGGAGAAAACCAAATATGACAACAGTGGACTTCTCATCAGAAACCTTGTTGGCCAGAGGCAAGTGGTACAATACTTTTCAGGCACTGAAAGAAAACCATCAAACCGGAATCCTATATCCAGAGAAAATATCGTTCAGAAATGAAAGCAAAATCTCAGATGAGTTCCTCAAAAAATTAAAAATAGAACTATCCTACAATCCAGGAATTTTACACCCAAATTAGAAAACCTCTAATCCAAAGGGACACATGAATCCCTAGTTTATTGCAGCATTATTTACAACAGCCAAACTACAGAAGCAACCCAAATGTTTATTAACAAACAAAGGGATCAAGAAATATGATATATATCTATAATTGAATATTACTCAGACATAATAAAAAATGAAATCTTGCCATGTGAAGCAACATGGATGGAGCTAAAGAGTATTAAGCTAAGTAAGATAAGTCAGTCAGAGAAACGCAAATACCACATGATCTCACTCATATATGAAATTTAAGAAATGATGAAAGACGATATGTTTTCCTCTAAGATAAGGAACTAGGCAATGATGTCCACTCTCAGAACTACAATGCCAGAATTTCTAGTTAGTGCAATAAGGCAGAAAAGGAAGTAAAAGGCATGTAGATCAGAAAGAAAAAATAAAATGTTTACAGATGACATAATTTTCTATGCAGACAAACAAGGAATTTATTTTTTAAAACTCCTTTAAGAACTAGTAAGTGAGTTCAACAAGGATGCAGGATATAAGATCAGTATACAAAAATCAACTGTATTTCTACATAGTAGCAGTGAATATGAGCACACCAAAATTAAAAATATAATACCATTCACAATCACTTAAGAAAATGAATACCAGGGTGCCTGGGTGGTGCAGTTGGTTGAGCATCTGCCTTCGGCTCAGGTCATGAGCCCAGGGTCCTGGGACTGGACTCCAAGTCAGGTTCCCAGTTCAGTAGGGAGTCTGCTTCTCCCTCTCCCTCTGCCCCTCTCCTGCCCATGCTCGCCGTCTCTCTCTCAAATAAATAAAGTCTTAAAAATAAAAAGGAATATTTAGTTGTAAATCTAACAAGGCATGTATAAGACTTGCATGCTAAAAAGAATAAAACAAACAAACAAAAAACTGCAGATGAAAGAAACCAATGAAGATGATGAAAGAAACCAAAGAAGATCTTTTTAAAAAAGGAAAAATGGAAAGACATATGTTCATAGACTGGAAGATTATAAGATGAAAAATTTCCCCAAATGGATATATAGAATTAGTGCAATTACTAATCAAAAGCTCAGTAAAACTTGTAGATAATAGACAAGATTACTCTAAACGGAAAGTCAAAGGAACTAGAATAGTTTAAAAAATTTAAAAAACAGTAGAGGCAGGAATTCACCTACTCAATTGCATGACTTACAACATATCCACAGTACTCAACATTGTGGGATATTAGTGGAAGGTGAGATACATAGATCAATAGAATAAAATGGAGGGGCGCCTGGGTGGCTCAGTTGGGGAAGCGTTCGACTCCTGATTTCAGCTCAGGTCATGATCTCAGGGTTGTGAAACGGAGCGCCACGTCAGGGTCTGTGCTGGGTGTGAAGCCTGCTTGAGATTCTCTCTCTCCCTCTGCCCCTCTTCCCGCTCTTCCTCTCTTTAAAAAAAAAAAAAGAGTGAGAGAGAATAGAGAACCCAGACACAGACCTACACAAATATGTCTAATTTAATTTTGGAAAAAGGTGCTAAAGCAATTCAATGGAGGAGAGACAGCCTTTTGACAAATGGTGCTGAAGCCACTGGACATCCACAGGTAAAAAAAAATAAAGCTCAATCTTATACAAAAGTAACAAAAAATGAAACAAAAACTGACAAATTGAACTTCACTGAAATTAAAAACTTTTGCTGTCCAAAGATCCCACCTACCTGGAGGGTGAAAAGATAAGTCCTTTGTTGGGCATGTGGTTTGCAAATATTTTTATCCCACTGGCCCAAGAAAGGACTAGGATCCAATACAGTATAATAAGCCCTCTCGAAACTCAACAGTTAAAAAAAAAAATCTGTTTAGAACCATGAGCAATATAAACCTATTAGAATGGCTAAAATTAAAAGTGGTGACAATAACAAATGCTAGCAAGGCTGTGAAGAAAGTCTATCACTCACACAGTCCTGGAAAGAATGTGAAATGGTACAGCCACTCTAAAAAAGCTTAGTGGTTTCTTTATAAACTAAGCATGCAATTACCATAATATCCAGGAACTGCACACCTGGGTACTTATTCCAGAAAAACAAAAGCCTGCATTCACACATAAACTGTACATTTCTGAATGGTTACAGCAGCTTTATTTATAATAGCCCAAAACTGGAAACCCAGATGTCCTTCATGGGTGAGTGGTTAAAGAAACTGGTACCTGACCCCACGGAATACTAGTCAGCAATAAAAAGGAACAAACTTGATGCACACAATCTGGATGAATCTCCAGAGAATTGTAAATAAAAAAAGCCAAATCTGAGAGACTACATGTTCCATTTACATAAAATTCTTGAAATGTGTAATCTACAGAAATGGAGAACAGATTCATGGCTGCCAGGGGTTAAGAGGCAGTAGTGGTGGGAGGGCAGGAGGCACAGTGTGAAGGGAACCGGAAGGATGGAAATGCCTTGCATCTTGACTGCATCAGTGTCAATTTCTTGATTCTGACACTGAACTATAATTTTACAAGGTGTTATCCCTGAGGGAACGTGGGTAAAGTATACATGGGATAGCTCTGTATTTTCTCACCACTGCACAGAAAACTACAATTATCTCAAAATAAAAAGTTTAATAAAAACAAAAAACCTGTTAGTTGCTGAATACTGCATCCACCCACATACAGGCATTTGGCACTGGAAAGGGACCCTCCACAGCCCCAGAACACAGGGACTCCAGCCACGAAGACCTCTGTGGTCCACAAGGGTCTTCCCCAGGCCAGGCTGGCCCTCCATGGCCCTCAACTGTGCTGAATGAGCTCCACCAGCCTTTCCAACAGCTTCTCCTGGAGGCCACACACACCCACATTGTGTGTACCCTGTTGGGCCTGTTGACTCGACCATGGTGAGGTCCTTTTGCCCCTTTCCCTCTTGTCACCCTCCAGGCAGGTCTGGGCTGCATCAGGGAGAGCCCAACTGCCTCAGCTCAGGCCAAGTGGGCAGGTCACAGGCAGGGAAAGATGCCATCGTCCCAGCCAGCTTTACACAGCATTGCCAAGCTGCCACACTGATGCTTCCCGGAAACACACAAGCCTCTGGACACCACCGCCCGATCACAATCAGCTCCAAGGCAGCCAGAACATTACATGCTCGGCTCTCAGCGACACAAGGCCTGTGTGAGGCTCAAAGAGCAGGGAAGTCAGTGACGGATTTCTAACAGGGGTTAACCTCACTTTTCCCATCCTCAGATTCAGCCACCATGAGTGTACAAGGTTCCGAGAAAGGCAGTCAGATACATTGCACGCTATGGCACTAAAGGGTGGGTACCCAAAACGACTGATGCAAAAATGTGAACCCCACCCTTCCTAGCCCCTGATAACATCCCGTCATCCTAAAGGCCCTCTATGGGCAGTAAGGGGACGCCAGACCCCTACACAGTCCCCCTCAAAATCCCACATCCCCTTCCAGGACAGGAACTGACCCAAAGTCAACTGCTAACTGAGAACCTACTGTGGCTGCTGCTGCCATTAATCCAGACACTGCCACCTCCCCCTTCTCTGAACTGCTCTGTTATACTTACACCTCCCAGGGGGAAGAAAAATATTCCAGGCCTCTGGGCTAAGGCACAAGCAATTCTCTGTGCAGAGGGCTCTTTGCCCCATCCTGGCCACTCTCTGAAGTTCCGTATCTCCCAACCCAGGCCATCCACGTTCCTTCCTTCTCACAACACCTCAGCTTGCTGCAGACAGGAATCTTGCCTCCACCCAGCACAGCGCCCTGTACAAAGTCAGGCTGCAGTCACTGAAACAAACATCCACAGGAGTCAGCGGGCACGTTTCCAGGTTGCCACCCCGCAGCCGAGACTGCTCCCAACCTGTTCTCTGAGTATGGCCGGTAAGACCTTCCCAGGCGGCACCTTGGTGAGCCCAGACCACACTTCCAGCCACCACACACGGAGCTCCCAGGTTGCTAATCGGTACTGGTCGGCACCTAGCACTGGGGGACAACCAGCAGGCTGAGGAGCAGGCAGAAAGGCTGGACTTCAAGCGTCCCTCTCCCTTCTCTGAATCTGACCCCCTGTCATGCCACATGTGCCACGCTGGCCAAGACACAGGCACAAGTGCTGTGGGAAACCTGGCACCCTCTAAGAGCGGCAATGTGGTCGTATGTGGGGACAACCATGGCATTCCCATGCTCCTGCCCCCAGGAACCCCACAGCCAGAAATTAAGCCAAAAGAAGTAACACAGAGAAGCAAAAAGCTCCCCTCATGATTGGAGGAGGAACTCAATGTCCAACAAGCAAATGGCTAAATGAATGCTTGATGATCAACTCAGGAAAATATTACACAGCCATTAATTACAAATACCTATGAGGAATTCAAGAAACCCTTGAGAGTGTGTGCCCATGGGATGCCATCAGGCCAAGTGCTTCCTGCACAGAGACAGGTGGCACATTCAATCTGGAGATGTTCAGTGGAATTTCCCCAGTTGCTGCTGCAAAGCTGGAATCACTTGAGGGACCAGAGATAAAAACATGATGTGCACACAGTCCCTCCTCAAGGAGTTCTTGCTTTAGTGAAGGAGACCAGGCATGGGAACAAGCATCCAGGGTAGGATGTAAAAATGGGGCCTATTATTAAAGGCATCCTAAAGACAGAGAAAGATTGGGAGTCAATGAGGAAACAGCTATCGTGTTGCCCGCTGGGATGAGCAAGTCTTGGGGTTTTTTTTGTTTGCTTTTCCCACTTTTTGAAAAATCATGCTATAGATAACACTTATCAGATATAACTTTTCAAAGGGAGGGGAAGATGTTTGCCTGACTGTGCATGCCTTCTAATACAGTACTAACAGTACTAACAGAATACCTTCCAAAAGATGGCAGGGGGTGGGATGTGAGGGTTTGATTGCTCCTGGCGGAACAAGAAGTAGATGAAGTCAGGGAATCCCTGTACTCTACTCTCCACCAATGGCATGACCTAACGGCTCTAGATAATTAGTGTAAAGACTGTGGCCTGGGAACCAGAAGGCCCAAGTTCAAGTCCCAGTTCCATGACTTGGTTGCTGGGTGGCCCAGGGCAAGACATTACCTCTGTGAATCTCAAGTTTCATTATCTATAACAATAGAAAAATGCACATAACTTTTCCATACCATTTTTTAAACAATTACATCAGACATAAACACATACTGGGTCACTGAACAATCAAGGGCCCAGGGTCAAGGATATTCATCCCAGCACCCACATAGGGCCGTGCACACATCTGGTGCTCAGACCAAACTTGGGTAGCGTGTAGGGACCAGCAGAGCTCAGGGGAGTGAGCCCCACAGTGGAGGTAGTGAGTGGAGGTCCCCAAAGAGTGTGATGGGCAGGACTACAGAGTATTTGAGGCCAGTCCAGAAGGACTGCAGGACTCCCGACTCAGCGTAGGGGCATAGCGTGCAAAGCCCACACAGGATCCCTCATACCAGACTAAATGCCTGAGTTCCAAGCACAGTGACCATCCCCATAAAAGTCCTTCAAGAAGAAAGTCCCACAGTCCTAAAGGATCTATACATGTGAGGGTCAGTATCCCAGCTTTGGGGAAATTTCTGGGGAAAAGATTTCTCTGGGCCAGGGTACAGGGACCAACACTCAAGCATGAGCTAGAGGGCAAATGGCCCCTGGTAGAGGATTCATTAAAAGATCTACGGGCAGGGACGCCTGGGTGGCTCAGTTGGTTAAGCAGCTGCCTTCGGCTCAGGTCATGATCCCGGCGTCGTGGGATCGAGTCCCACATCGGGCTCCTTGCTCAGCGGGGAGCCTGCTTCTCCCTCTGCTTCTGCCTGCCACTCTGTCTACCTGTGCTCACTCGCTCTCTCTAACAAATAAATAAATTAAAAAAAAAAAAAAAAGATCTACGGGCAGAATGCGTATAAATTGCAGCCAATATACCTACAGTTTCAAAGTTACTTCCTTGCCCCCCTTTACGCCCCTAAAAGAGTTTCTGTGGCAACACTTCCACATTCACAGCAAACAGACTGTTTAATATTTTCTACCTTTCAGTTCTAACAGGAGAAATGATGCCTGGGCAGCAGCTGTCTGGCCATTTTTATAAGCTTATAAATCACGGAAGACTTCAAGGTCACCTGTCTTTTCCGAGACATTCAGAGGAAGTCAGTAAAAGGAGAAGTGAGCACACTGAAAGTCAGTCTCAGGCCTTAACCTTGCCAAGACCTTACTGTGTCCTAGGTGCCCACCTGCCTCACCTACACTCAGGGAATTAGCACACAACTCTGACCATGCCTACTAGGGCCAATGCCCTCGGGCAAAGTGGGGCATCTCTTTCAGAACAAGCCTGCCAGGGCCAACCACCATCAGTGAGGGTGTTGGCCATCACTGCTGACTCCCTGAGATGCCACACACACACTTGTTCCCCCACGAGGCCGTGTGGAGGAAACCATGCTGGGACTTGTCAAGGCCTGGAGAATACCGTGATGGTGCTTTACATTCAGTTCTGGACCCAAACTACATTCCTCAATACAGCCACCATATGTCAGTATGAGCATCTGCCTGGCGTCTGCCTCTGAACGTCAGCAGAGAACCATCAGCCATCACCAAGATACTCGCAATTGTGGGTGAGTATAGCCAGTCTATCTCGGTGATTCAACGTGATCAGAACCCAGGACCCTGGCCAGGGTGAAAACCTGGCCTTCTGAGTGAGGAAGGCTGCTGTTCCCTGGTTGGCAGGATAGCATCAGGTACGTGGCCTGGAGGACACAGACTTGATCCAAGTAAGCACACTGGGGAGTCAGGTAAAAATGTCCATTGGTTTCTTCTCTTCGTCACATCTGTCCTGCTTTCCACTGTCCTCAGAGCTAACATCCACAGCTTACGTGGCTGGTCACTGCTCCACGCCCTTCATGTACTCTCTGATCTTCACAACAAACCTATGAGGTATATGCCATCAACACCTCCATTTGACATTCAAGGACACCAAAATGACCTGTCTAAGCAGGCTGTGAACCATGACCACCTGGCCCCCTAGCTGACCTGTAATTGTTCATGCTGCTCTGCGTTGGTGAGCTGCTTCCAAAAGGAAAGGCTGGAGCCATCTGAACAGGAAGCATGTTCTCCTGGTGGGTCTAGTCCTGAACCCCCCGCATCACACAGGGTCTCCCCAGATACGCCTGCAGCCGAGGCCTAGGGCCTGGGTGTGCATGGCACCTGAGAGGAGTTCATCACTATGGGACGAACCAACCACAAACCACCTTCCACAGAGCCACCCACACAGCTTGGCCAGGCACCATGGATTGTTAAGGTGTTCCGGAAGCTGATGGAAATTGCGGGACTCTTCTTTGGAAGGAGGAAGTCTTTCTTACCTGTGCAAACGTAAGGGTGAGCACAGGATCCCACGTCCTCCCCACCCCAGAGGAAGGAGAGTAACCCTGTAATTTACCATTCAAACAGGGATACTTTGGGGAAAGAGTTGGGACCCTATTAATTACCAAGACACGTGACCCTGCAGGAGAAATGCAGCTTACCAACCTTTGGTGCTAAAGGTCACATGGCAGAACCATCAATGCAAAGATAAGAAAGCCACTGGAAATACCCACAATGAGACAAAGGCACAAAGAGTGGAACGAAGGGAAAGGAACTTGGCACCAGGGGCCAAGACGGGAGGTCTGGGAGAGACTTCCTGTGAGAAGTGAGCAAAGGACTAACTTCAGAAACAGAAGTCAGGGACATGAGAGCAGGCAGAACTAAGCCAGCGTCTGGCATGTGCAGAGGTTCAAGCTTCCTTCCAGAGGTAAGACAGCAGGGCCTTACACACAGTGTCACCTGTCTGGCAGTGTCATGGAAGCAAGGGCTTGAGGAGGAGAGTGCAAATCCCAAGAATTCCACAAGGCTCGGTATGATCGGGGCCCACACCTCCAGAGCTAGCCGGAGGCCCCAAACCTCTAGACAATCTGCAGATGGTCCCACCTTTCAGCCAAATCAGAAGCAGCACAGGGTGGAGACAAAGACAATAAATAAATATCTGGTGAAACAATGACCTGAGCTCTACAAAGTGTTATCAGATGGCCCCTTGCTTTCGGCAGAGAATGCTTCTGCGCTGGGGACACACACTTGCCCAGACTGCACAGATGGGTGAATGAGAGGGTGAAGCCAACAGCAGGTCCGTGCAGTGTGCTCCAGGGGGACCTGGGGGTGCCAGGAAAGGGCAGAACGGAGGTGGAATCTGTGCTATCAGCCACGCATGGATAGCAAATGTCAAGCAGAAAAAGACACGAAGATGGGAAATGAACATGTCAAAGATAAGTAAAATGTGAATTATGAGCACAAATGAAGAATGAGATGGGGTAGTGACTGTCTGGGGTGTTTCTGTAATAGCTTTATTGGGGTATAAAACACATGCCATACAACTCCCCCATTTAAAAGTGAGTACAATTCAACGGTTTGTAGTGCATCCACCACCACAATCAATTCTAGAACCCTCCAACTCTTGTCACCCCCCAAAAGAAAGCCTGTAATCTTTACCTGTCATTCCCTAAACCCTCCATTCCCCACCCCCACTCTCACCCCAGTCCCTGGAAACCACTAATCTACTTTCTGTATCTATATATTTGCCTATTCCAGGCATTTCGTATGAATGCAATCAGACGATGGGTGACCTTTCATGACTGCTGTCTTTCTTTAGCATGATGTTTTCAAGATTTAGCCACATTGTAGTATGTGTGTGTCTTTTTTCTTTTTTTAAGATTTTTTAAAAAATTATTTATTTATTTGACAGACAGAGATCACAAGTAGGCAGAGAGGCAGGCAGAGAGAGAGAGAGGAGGAGGAAGCAGGCTCCCCACTGAGCAGGGAACCTGATGTGGGGCTTGATCCCAGGACCCTGGGATTATGACCTGAGCCGAAGGCAGAGGCTTTAACCCACTGAGCCACCCAGGCTCCCGTATGTGTGTGTCTTTTATTCCTTTTTATGGCCAAGTAATATTCCACTTACGAACTGACCACATTTTGTGTATCTACTCATCTGCTGTTGGACACTGGAGTCATTTCTACCTTTTGGTGGCTGTGAACATTGATATACAAGTTTGGTGACAGTTTTTCAACCTTTTTAAAGAAAGATCAAAGAGGTAAACACCACTTACCAATGTAAAGTCTGGACAATGAACTCTTCAAAAGCCACAAAAAAAAAAAAAAAAAAGGGAAACCGGTTGAAGGAGGTGCTGTAAGGGGGTTCCTGAGAGGCTCCCTGTAAGCACACTCGGGGGCAGGCAGCACGAGTTACACAGACCAAATCTCAAGCTGAAAACATCTCAAAGGAAACAGACATAGGCCTTTCCATAAAGCCTTTCCACATGGATGAGGAAAGAAAGGAGTGGCAAAAATATTTTAACACATGCCATAAAAAATAAAGTCATAACAAAGACTGTGGTATACCTAAAAGATCTGAGTCCATGTGGGTAACTCCCTGATTTAACACTAAAGATATCAAAATTCCTGTACAGTCACCGAACCGAAGGGGCAGGACCCAGTTGAGGAGCACTGTACTGTAGTCTTAAAAAGAAGAGCTAATCTTCCTGATGAAAACTCTGAGGGTTGATCCAAATTTCTTCCTAAAAATAAAAGGTAGTGAAGGGTACCCGGATGGCTCAGCTGGCTAGCATCTGACTTTGACTCAGGTCATTATCTCAGGGTTCTGGGATGGAGCCCCACATTGGCTCCCCACTCAGCAGGAGTCTGCTTCTCCCTCTCCCTCTGCCCCAATTCCGCTCATGCTCTCTCTCAAATAACAAAATATTTATAAATGAATAAATAAATAAATAAAATCTGAACAATCCCAATTGTGTCACACAGACCTCTGGGGCCTCTAAGATTCCTTTGGATCCCCTCCCCACCCTCTAAGGACACAGGGCCCGACCATCAACTCTGAGATCAAGGAACCCAAACCTCCCTCTCCACCCTGACTTCTGACCCAAACCCCAGCCCCGCATCTCCAGGGAAAGGGGGAACGTCACCTGGGCACTGCTATGCTTCCTTCCAACTAACATGTCCAAAGCTCCTGGTCAGGAACTGGGACGGGGCCCTGGAAATTACCAAGCACCGTTAAGTGAACAGATGAAAAGATCAGGGGTATCTTGCCTTCTGGCCACAAAGCTAATCAGTGACAGAGTGCCAAGGAGACCTGCTGCCCCCGTCTATTAGTCCTTGGCTGCCCCTCACTCCCCACATCAGAACCCAGCCCTGCTGCTAGTCTAGTTTCCATGCTAAAACATTCCAGGCACCCCTGGCCCGTCACTACCAGGTGCTGCGGAGTGCGGTGGTGGAATGTAAGAGCAAAGCGACCTCCTTCTCCGAGCCTCAGGCACCTGTCTGTGCACTCAGAATATAACCTACCCCATACTCTTCACCTTGAGTCCCGACCACATGCCGTGTACCTGCATTTCATTTATTCTTCAGAGACCCAGCCCTTGGTGGCAGAAAGTAAGAGTGAGCCAGTCCTGGAGTGTGCCTGCTGCTAGAGAGAGCAGGCACTTGTCCCCAGTGGTCCCCTTATCACCTTCTGCCCTTTGCACGTCTGACCCATCACTCCAAGGGGGCTGCCTTGGGCCCCCGCCCGGATTCTGCACCTGCATCAGCTCCATCATGACAGGAGTCCTCTCTGCCTCTCCTATCATGGCTCCTATCATGGTCCCACTTGAACTAGACCAGTGATTTTCAAAGTACGGCAGTCCTTGCGACCCTTTTGGGGGTCCACGAGCCAAAACTACTTTATGCAGTCTTCATTCCGTCTTCATTTCCGTTCCTTGCTCTCATTCTCTCCCTAGTGTAGAGCAGGGTTTGCCAGAGGCTATGTGACATGACATCACAACGAGTGCAGAAGACAGGAGAATCCCTCTGTCTTTCATGATGACAGATGTTATGGAGATTTTCTTTCTTTTTTTTTTTTTTTTAATATATTTATTTGTTAGAGAGAGAGCGCGAGCACAGGCAGACAGAGTGGCAGGCAGAGGCAGAGGGAGAAGCAGGCTCCCTGCCGAGCAAGGAGCCCGATGTGGGACTCGACCCCAGGATGCTGGGATCATGACCTGAGCCGAAGGCAGCCGCTCAACCAACTGAGCCACCCAGGCGTCCCTGTTATGGAGATTTTCAAAAAGGTAAAATAGTATGGCTCTTCTTAGCAGACTTATTTGTTGTTCTGGAAAGTCATTTTCCAGAATACACCCGTTATTTATGTGAACATGTAATAGGTTTATTTTATTTTTAAATAGACTAATAAATTTCTAAACATTTCTCAGTTTTAATTTCTAATACAACAAACACTACAAATGTAACCCACATAAACAAAAGCCCGTTGAGGGTCTCAATAATCAAGAGCATAAAGGAGTCCCCAAAACAAAAAGTTTGAGAACCACTGACCTAGCCAATCATCCCATCTCCACCTCTGCAAATCGTCAGGTCAGTGACTGGCCTGTCCTGCCCCCATGCCCCTGCTTCCCTCAGAACTCTGCTCATGCTGTCACTCTGGCTCCCCATCAGCCCAAACACAAAGGAGCCTTCAGGTCCATCTCCAGATTTCTACTCAGACTCCTCTCTCCTCCACAGCACTACCTTAAAAGGCTGCCTATCCCCCACCAGACTTACCACAGTGGCTGTACTACATAGGACAGCACATCTGGAAATGGAATGACTCCCGCACACACCAGGCAGGGAACCCTTCCTCTGGGCGAGGCAAAGCTCTGCTGAGGAGGGGAGGCCAGGAGTGGGGGTTGGGTTCCACACATGCAATACCCACTATGGGTCCCTGGAGGCCGGCCACTGAGGGAGGCTGAAACACGGGGACAATCAAGCACCTGGAGTGTTCCTTAGAAACCCTGTACATAGACTGTACACAGATGTGACTTCCGTTCTTTGGTACACATCAAATATTTCATTCTATTAAAAAATATTCGGGGCGCCTGGGTGGCTCAGTAGGTTAAAGCCTCTGCCTTTGGCTCAGGTCATGATCCCGGGGTCCTGGGATCGAGCCCCGCATCGGGCTCTCTGCTCGGCAGGGAGCCTGCTTTCCCCCTCTCTCTCTGCCTGCCTCTCTGCCTACTTGTGATCTCTGTCTGACTTGTGATCTCTGTCCATGAAATAAATAAATAAAATCTTTAAAAAAAAAAATATTCACATGGGGGTCAGGGTAAATCAGTGATTTTCAACCCATGAAGAAAAAGGGAGGTGGTGCTTCAGGGGCCACTGCAGAGTGTGGGGTGGGGCAGAGCTGGGGGGGGGGGCGGTGTCTCACAGGAGGCACCATCCTCTTTTCCCATCCCTCACATATGTGAGTTCCATGTTCTGTTTCAAGGAGCTCTGTGCTCTACTCCTAAAAAGATAAAGTTTGAAAACTGGTATCAGAGTAGTGAACAGGCCAGATCATCTTTTTTCCCTCTAAGTGACCCCAACATCTTTTGGAGGCCCAACAGCCGCAGCTCCCCATGCATCTCACCACTGGAGCACCCCAGTGTCTCCCTACATTGTGTGGCTTTCGACTCCTATGCTCCCTCAGCCCCCCTCCCACCAATACGAAAGCCCCCACTTAGCTTCTTCCTGGCAGCTCCACTCATCTTCCGGTTAGACAGAAAGGAGGGACTGAAGCTCAAAGTGGCTCAGCCACCCCTGTGCACGGGCACAGCGCCTCTCCCGCCACCTCAAAGCTGCACACTGTGCTTGTAAGCCTGAGGGTTGCCCATAGCCCAGTTCTCCACCCTGGAGTCCTACAAATGAGGATCTCAGGTCTGGGCAGCGCCATATGCAGTCTGCAGTACTGGCTTGATGTGCTGATTCGAAACACCACTCACTAACAGAACTACCACTAGACCCGGATATTCCACTTCTAGGTCTCTACCCAGAACTCGAAGTAGATGTTCAAATAAAACGTGTATGTGAACGTTCATAGCAGCACTATTCACAATAGCCAAAATGTGGAAATAGCAACCATCTGCAGATGAACAGATAATGTAAATGTGCTATGCCATAGACTGGCATATTATCTGGCCATTAAAACAACCAATGAGATACTGATCCATGCTACCACTGGATGAACTCTGAAAACACACTGAAGAAGCCAGACTAAATGCTACATATTCTAGATCCATTTTAATGAAACTTCCAGCATAGATAAAGCTGTAAGGACAGGAAAGCAAACTGGTGGTTGCTGAGGACTGGGAGAAGGGAGTCACAGCCTAGTAGTTATGGGTGTTCTTTCAGGGTGATGAAATGTCTTTTTTTTTTTTTTAAGATTTTATTTATTTATTTGACAGACAGAGATCACAAGTAGGCAGAGAGGCAGGCAGAGAGAGAGAGAAAGGAGGAAGCAGGCTCCCTGCTAAGCAGAGAGCCCGATGCAGAGCTTGATCCCAGAACCCTGGGATCATGACCTGAGCCGAAGGCAGAGGCTTTAACCCACTAAGCCACCCAGGTGCCCCAATGAAATGTCTTAAACTATAGACTGGTCGTGTTTGCACAACAATATGAATGTGCTGAATGCAATGGAACTGCACACTCTAAAATGGTTAATTTCATGTTCTGTGAATTTCACCAAAAAAAAAAAAAAGAAAGCCACAAAACCCCCAAACCAAACCCACACGCAGAGCTCCCTAGATCGCAGGCACAGAGAGGGTGAGGGCACACAGCTGATGGCCCGCTCTCCATCCTCCCCTCCACACTTCCCTGCACAGCCGCCCGCACACCCCTCTGCGCACACACAAACACACACACGCCCTACAAGCCCAAACTATGCTCAGGGCTCCTCCTGGGGCTCCAACAGCTGGAGGAAGAGGGCGAAAGTGACATTTTAAAAAGTCTCTTCCCTGTTCGGTCTTGACAAGGAGCCCATGGCCGCGGGATTTTTGGAACATGACGCCATTCGTGGCAAAGGGAGGAATGCTAGAGAATGCGTGGGGACACATTTCTGGGGTTTTGCAGGAAAGCTTTGTAGGAAACAGTCTCACCCTCTCCCTCAAAAAGCAGTGCTTCCCATTAAGAAACAGGTAGGACAGGAAGGTGCCATGGGAAGGTGCCATGGGAAGGAAAAAAGAGACAGGAGGCGTAAGTTCAGCCCAGGCCTCGTCCTCTCGCCCCACCCTTCCCCACACAAACTCACCCTTCCCAAAGGACAGCCCCTGGCTCCTGGACAGGAGGGCCACACACAGCCAGAAATCTAATGTTCGGGAGGCCCACCTGCCACACTCAGGACAGGAGGCGAAAGAGTGGAAGGAGGAGAACCTGCGTCAGACTGTCTGGGTTTGCGTCCCAGCTCTTCCACTTACAGTACTGCCCTTGGGCAAGCTGCACGGCCGCTTCACAGCTCAGGTTTCTTATCTCTCCACCTCATGAGGCCACTGTGAATGTAAATGAGTTAACAGCGCCCTGCACACAGCAATTACTGTTAGCTACAAATGCCACGGCCTCCACAATAAACAATCCCAGAGTACGTCAACGGCTCCTTCGATTTAAGTATAGGAAAACCTCCACATCACAGGAGGCTGCATGACCACCCTAGCTGGTCCAGGTCCCCCGAAAAGGACCTTTAAGCTCACAGGCAGTGGGTTTCGAGGCAGGAAACGGGGACAAAGAGTCAGCAGGCTGCTTGCCGAGATGGCATCTGCCTGTTACAAGAGCTGTCTGCAGGCTTTAGCTAGGAACCACTTCTATCTGTTTAGACCCTAGACAACGGTCCCCTTGGCAAAAGGCTCCCCTCCCTGGAAGCATGTGGGACCTGTAAAGCCTGGGGATAAGCGGGGAGACTGGAAGGAGGGACTTGCTGGCTGAGGTGAATGAATCAACGCAGGGGACCAAAGGGTCAGGACGTGCCCCGGCCACATCTCCCACCCTCCTGCCCATCCGTTTGGGACAAGACCTGTGCTGCCCTCTACCCTCCAGCTGTTTCACCAGGCCCAGGGCATAAGGACTTTGGTTCCCAGACAATTGTTGCAGGGACACCAGCAGGACAGTGGCTTCTCTTAATCCTCTCCAACTTTACTGATGACAACTCAGACACTTCCGTGTAAAGTGACTTCCGAAATCAGGATCTGCCACTGCCATTCACGGAACCTGCACTAGGTACTTCTTGGAGCTTGGCAGGGGCTCGGAGGTGGCTGCTGTGCCGACCACTGCCCTCCGGAGCAGCCCACAGCCTCTAAGGGTAAGTCGTACGCTAATGGCCGTTGGCCTCTTCACTTCAGATTCTCTACGAATTCTTAAAACCAGTTTCATCTCATTTTTAAAAAAACCAAAACACAAAAAAAAACAAAAAAATAGTTCAATCTTTATACTTAAACATGTTCTGAAAGTCAAACCCACAGAAGCAAACTGACCATGGCCTTTCCCATCCCAAGGGGCAACGGTGAGGAAGTTGCTAGGGCGGGGCCAAGCAGCTCAGCGGGAGAGGAGGCAGCCTGGGCTTTTGTTCTGTGGGTGTGGAGGTAGACAAGAAATGGAGCTAGGGGCTCCGCTGTCCCACAGAACCAGGGAGAGGGTCCCCTCTCTGGGCCTATGATGGGGAAAACGAACCCCACTTCCTGAGCGCCCCCCAGGTGACCCACCATTTACAGATCCAGCACCCGCCACTCTTGCACCATCTTCGCCACCATCACAGGCACCCACGACACGGGGATTATATAGTCCCCAGTTTCCAGAAGAAGGACACAGACGCTGAAACTCTGAGTGACCTGCTCCATCAGCATAAAAACAGAGCCAGGATGTGAACCCAAATCTGAGCTGAAAGCCCCCAGTGTCGACCATTCCATTCCCTTACATGAGCACATTAAGTGAAAAGTGGGACTGTGTCAGATTTCTAGGTCAGAGCAGGTCCCCAAGCGGAAGACAAATGAACACCCCAATCCCACTGAGCCCTGAGGCTCCCCACACCCCAGGTCACTCACCAGCCCCAGAGCAGAGAAGCTCTGGATGTGGCACCTGGAGACCCAAGAGATGTGGACTCTTTCTCTGGTTCAACTGGGACTCCCAGAAGTTGCTCCCCCGTCCTTTGGCCCCTTTAGCTACCGGCCAGGACCATTCAGAGGTAAGACACTGTGTCAGAAGGGGTGCCATACAGCCTCCCTGGTCCGTCTGATAAAAGCAGTGCTTTAGGACCTACCGAGATCAAGGACACAATTATTTCCTGATTCTGAATTCCTTAGGGGAAAAGCAGTGCTTCCTGTTCAGAGCTGTGCCAAAGGTGTGGTCACTGCCAAAGGCCAGTAGTCTGTTGGGGGACATGGGGCCACCCTAAGGCTGAGAAGATTTTAGGGCCTACATGATGACCTGTGAAATGTCCTGCCCCACTACCATCCCCACATGTACCCCCATGCACCCCAGCTACTAAGGAATCCATTCTCGGGGCAAGGCCATGTTTCTGATAGCAAAGGTTAATACTTTCAATTTATCAGACACAGGGAGGTCAAAGAGAACTTTGGAAAAACCCACACTGGCCTTCCTGTGACCGAGGCAGGTCACTGAACTGGGTCTCAGTGGCTCCATCTGTTAACTGAGGACAACCCCTCACCTGCTTAATTACTGGGAGGGGTATCACCCGGCCCTGCAGGCCCCTCCTCCCAGGGCTAGGAAGCGGACGTCCATTACACGGCCTTGATTTTGTTTGCAATAGCCCAGCCTCCTACAGAAACAGTACTAGGTGAACAAGTCCCAGCTGCCTTCCCAAGAGGAGGGAAGACAGACTTCCGGTCTCACACAGGCCGGCACGGAATGATGTGCAACTAGGTTCTAGTCCCAGCCCCACCGCTGGGCAGATCAGTGACCTCGGACAGGCAGTCCCAGCTCCCTGAACCTCCACCACCCCCTGCTACATGCTGCCACCAGCCCTCCCCAGCTGCCGAGAGCAGAACGAGACAGATCACAGCACATAGCACGTGACGCAGCACAATGGAGACTCCGGAAGTTTCGATGCACCCATCTGCTCACTCTTGCTGCAAGCTGCCCCAGAGATCGGGCAGGCCACCATCCAGCACGGGGTGCAGACGCCACGCTGAGCGTGAGGGCAGAAAGGCGCTGGAAGGGTTACAGGCTCCAGGCAAAAAGCAAGCTGTGGTTTCATGTGAACTAGGATGACCCTGATGGAGAAAACCAGCAAGTGGTTTGGAAGATTCCGGTTCCAGTCTCCAGAGACAAAATGCCAGCGAATCAACCCACTGGCTCTCTTGCCCCCAAAGGAAGTGATAATATAAAGGGAGCGGTGGGGCTGGGTACTCAGGGCTTCCATGCCAGGGCAGCCGGGAAATCATCCTCGGATCGTCTCACAGAACCCTACACTGCTAAAACTGGAGGAACCACAAAGTCTGGGGCAGGTTTCAAACCTGCCCCCCTGGCCTCCAAGGATGACTGGGGGCCCCATGGGCAGAAAGCAGAGGTGGCTGAGAGGCCAAGTTCCAGGCTCCAACCTCATGTTGCCCAGAACTGTGTCACTTTTTCAGTTTCACACATGGCATTTCCACATCCTTCAAGGGAAGGCTAAGTGATTTAGTTCAAGTCTGAAAACTACTGACCTGGTCCAACTGCAGCATTTCAGATGGGAAAGGGAGGCCTGGAGTGTGAGTTGCCAAGCATAAAGGAAAAGCCAGTTTTCTCAGGTTAAGTGCTTCTAAATGGGCTCTTCACTGGCTCTTGTGTCTCCTTCCCCCCCAGTCTGAGGATGTTGGCAGTAGGATGCTACCTCTTTCTTGTCTCTTTTCCCTGGTTGCAAGGCTCTCTTCTTTCTTTCAAGACTAAATGGCAGCTTGGGAACAATTTAAAGATAAACATTCCCAGTCAAATTTCTTTATTTCGGCTAAACAGCATCAGGGTTCTAGTAATCAGGAAACAGCCCAAACAAAGGCTATTCCCCACACGACAGGCCATCAGCGCGCTTCCTGGAATATTAATTACCACAAAGGGGGTTTAGTAACCTCCACAGGCCTGGCCAGCACCTTCCATCCATTCCATTAGCAGACCACTCCCTGTAAACAGAATGGGGGCACCAGCTTTATAGGTGGGAAACCAAGACTCAGAGAACATAAGTGACCTTCCTGGGTCACCCTGCATGTCTGTGCCAAGAATAGAACATAGGTCTTCGATTGTAGTCCTTCTGTGTGGCAGAGGAAAAAGAACTCGGAGAGAAAGGTCAAGTAGCAGGCTAGAACACAGGGAAAAAAAGCAGCTCGAATACAGCTGCAAAACACTCCCAAACACAAAGGGCTGTGTCAGAATGCAGTCACCGCAGCCAGCAACGTGCCTGGAGGGGGCACGCCAGCCTGCCCCCCCAAGCTCTCACTGGCTCCCTCCAGGACAGGCCCTGCCGGCACCGTCCTTCCTCCTGCTTCCAGAGGGGGAGTGGGGATCAGAGCCGCAGAGTCCTCAAACGCCACTAAAAGGAGTCTGCAAGAAGATGTGACGTTCAAAGAAAGAAGCCCCAAAAGTTGGCAAGAGACACCAAGCAGAGGACACAAACAGGAATAACAGCAGGAGAGAACCATTCCGAGAATCCTCGGAACACTGCTTGTCTGCACGACACCCCCAAGAGGGAGGAAAAACCCTCAAGCACAGCCTTTCCACTCAGCACTCCCCCCATGAGGGTCTCAAAGGCCCCGAGGTGGGCCAGGCTGCTGCAGCTGGAGCAGCCCTGTCCCACACGGTGGCTCCTGAGCTTCCAGAGAGTGGCCAGCCAGCCTGAAACGAAAGGTGCGTAAAGGTAAAATAGTAACTTCTTTACATGTTGAAATGGTATTTTGGATATGTGAGGTTAAACAAGATATAATTAAAACTAATTTCATCTATTTCTTTTTACTTTTCTAATGTAGGAAGTAGGAAATTTTTAATTACATATGTGGGTCACGTTATAGTCCTACTGGACAGGGCTGGTCTAACCCATAGGCCTAATCTAGCCCCTGGATTTTTTTTTTTTTTTTTTTTTTAAGGTCCCAAAAGCAAGGACAGTTTTTACGTTTCTACATGATTATGTAAGTACCATCATGAACTCCTGGATTTTGGCCTACAAACCCTAAAGCTTTTACGATCTGGCCCTTTAAGAAATAACTGGTCAATCCCCTGGTCTAGACTGTAAAAACAATCAGATATTCACTCCTGCTTTACCAGGAGCAGATGGCAGGTTTGGGATGCGCATGTGTGTGAGTGATCGTTGCACACTCATTTTTAAAAATTGAGGTAAGAGTCCCATGGCATAAAATTAACCATTTTAAAGTGAACAAGTCAGTGATGGTTAGTACATTCACAGTGTTACACAACCAGCTTCTCTACCTAGTTTTTAGACATCTCATCACCCCCTCAAAGAGAACCCTGCTCTCATTTGCAGGAACTTCTCCCGCACCCCCAAAAACCCTGGTAATCACTAATCTGCCTTCCATTTCCATGGCTCTACCTATTCTGGACATTTCACATAAATGGAACCATACAGTATGTCATCTTTGTGCCTGATTCTTTCACTTAACATGTGTCTGAGGTTCCGTCATATTGTAGGTCGGTACTTCATTCCTCCTTTTCTGAGTGTTCTGTGATATGGATATACCACAGTCTATTTATTCATTCGTCCACTGATGGCTATTTGGGTTGCTGCTACCTTTTGCCTATTACGAATAGCACTATTACAAACATGCACAAATATACTTGTTTGAATACTTGTTCCCAATTATTTCGGATATACATTAGGAGTGGAATTACTGGATCATATGGTAATTCTTTTGAAGAAATGCCAAACTGTTTTCCACAGTGGCTGCACCATTTTCCATTCCCATGAGCAATGCGTGAGGGTTCTAATTTCTCCACATCCACATCAACACTTACGACCTTCCCTTTTTTAATACAGCCCTCCTAGAGGGTGTGAAGTAAATAACTCACCGTAGTTTTGATCTGCATTTCCCTAATGACAAATGATACTGACCATCTTTTCCTGTGCCAGTTGGCCGTTTGTAACGTCTGGGATTTCTGACATAGCCCCTGCCAAACCATCCACCAATGTGCACATAAATTATAAATCTCAAAGGGATGGGCATGAAATCTCCTCACTGCTTATGGGATAAATGTCAAGTGAAATAAAGAACTTCCACACCCTAGAACTTCTAAGAGGGTCACAGGGAAGGTAAAGAGAAAGTCGATGAAATTATTCACAGAAACCAAGTCCTGACCCACCCACCTCTGTGCCTGGGACTCTCACCCCAAGACCCCAAGCAGCCCTAGCAGTGGAGTGCTGCACAGCGAGGGGCACAATTAGACCGAGAGGTCTCAGAGGAGATGCAGGAGGACTAGAAGAGCCCTGCAGGAACCAAGACCAAACTCCTCATTCTTCAGATGGGAAAATCAAGGCCTGAGGGGAGAGAACAACCCAGCCAAGATCCCACAACAGAATAGCAGTAGAAGGAACTAGAACTTAAGTTCAGATGCAGTGACTCCTTCCACAAAAGGCATACCTAAAGTCCTACAAGTCGGCAGGAGGATGACATATCATGAGGGCAATTCCTACCACAAACCCCAGAAACCCACACTGAAGCTGGGATGAGCACCTGGGAGCCAAAGACCCTAGGCTCCAGACCTTCTGCTCCCATTGACTGCCAAACCCTGATTCACCTCCCTTCCCCATCTGCTCCCCCTCATTTCACTCTATGTGGCCTCCTGAGTGACTGACTACACTGACTCCCATGACTTCAGAATTCCTACCGCTCCCACACCCCTCACCAGCTCTAACCACCTGCTTGCCTGAGCCAGTGATTCCACCTAAGGACCAAACTAAACCTCCAACTCCACGGGCTCAAAGTCACTGTATTAATTTTGTCTCCTCCCCACTCCACAAACCTACTCCTTATCTGTTATTCTCAGTCTTTGCTGAAAGTACCCAGGTCTCCTCAATCCCCACCTCCAAGCAACCACCAATACCCTGTCCTTAGTGTCTCATGACTCCTTCCATCCTGGCCAACAGTGACCTGGAGAAGACCTTTACTATCATTTACTGGACTATTTTAGAGCTTCTAGTTTTATGCCAAAATTATTTTTCTAAGACAAAACTCTGATGGATTAGAAAGTTAAGCATAAAAATAACTACAGGAAACTACAAATGTAAGGGAATAGTTTATAACCTTGAAAAAAACACCTTCATAAGAAATAGATTAAAACTACAAACTAAAAAAGAAACATGGAAATTTAACTGCATTCTTTTTTAAAACTACCATATGAGAAAGAAATGACCATACATAACATTAGAATGGACACCGCGGGAGAAACTATGAGCAATATAGGGCAGGTTCAGATTGAGATCTAGAGCAGGGGTCAGCAAACTGGAGCGTACAGGCCGAACCCTACCAGCTGCCTGTCTCTGTAACTCTGTAAATACGGTTTTCTCAAAAACAGCTATACTCATAAGTTTACGTATTGTCTAAAGTGGCTTTGCACGATGGCTTTTACGCTACAATGGCAAAGTTGAGTAGCTGCCACAAGATCATATGGCCCACATGGCTGAAATATTTACTATCTGGCCTTTCAGGGAGAAAGTCAGTGGACGCCTGACCCAGAGTGTAGATGGAAAGCTCCTACAGACCAGCTGGAATCGGGGGGTGGGTTGGGGGGGAGACAAGAAATTAACCCAACAGAAAAACAGGCACACAGTATGAATGGCCAGTCCACACAAGAAACAAAACATATACCATAAATATTGTAAAAAGAGGCTTAGCCTCATTGGTAATTAGGAAAATTATTAAAGAATTAAATCATCTGATAATATCCAATCCTGGCAATGCTATGACACAGCCTTTTTTGGAAGGCAATTTAGTGATATCTGTAAAAAAAAATTCAATGTGCTTGATGTTAACCCAGCCATTCTATTTTTAGCTATCTGCCCCCAGAGAAATACTTGCATTTGTGCACGCACTCACCCAAAAGCATTTAGAAAACTGTTCGCTGAAGCATTCGCTGTTTGTAACAGCAATACCCAGAAGTAACCTTGCTGTCCATCAATAAGGGAATGGTTAAATGGTACATCCCCCATGGCACTATTTGGAATACGTATATGTCGCACCATGAAAAGAGCTGTAAGACATATCATTAAGCAGGAAAAAAATATGCTGCAGAGCAAATACAAATACAGTTTGGGTTAAGTAAAGGTTTTAACTGTGTATTCGAGTCCCTTTGCATGTAGAGAAACGCACAGGACTGAAGGATACACGCCTTAAAGAGGGGGTGGCCTCAATGATTGCTGATCTATCTTCCAGCCTTGAAGGGCTAAAATAAGCTCAGGGCAGGGAGGGGCAGCAGGAAGCAGGGCCTTGGGGGAGAGTGATGGGAACCAATTGGCTGAGGTTTTCTAATGGAGCCAGAGGATGAGAGTAAGGCTGGGGGAGGCCGGATGCAGAGAGCAGCAGCTAAAGCTGTTGGCAACAGCCCTGACTCTCCCTCCTTCTCTTTTCAAGAGCAGTTTCTTCCTGAAAGATCCCAGGAGGTAGAGGGCTGGCCTAATCTCTCCCGGCACAAATAACCCCACTCATTATTTCAGAAACTACCATCCCAGTTGTGCCCTGAAGGACTCAAGCCTGTTTAAAATCCACAATTCAAATGTGAATAAAGTTGAAGAGTAAAGTGCTTTAAATCTGCAACACTCTCTTGATCCAATTAATAATCAACAGATTTTTTAAAGAAAATTTAACAGATCCGACTCAAATATGGAGATGCCATTTGTTCATCTAAGCCTAAGAATCAGAAAACAGTTCTTACGAGGTGCAAATATCCAATCTACCAATTTTGGCAGTTGCCTGGAATAACCAGGAAACTCTCTCAGAACAACACTTGCCAAGCCCATAAACTTCCTAAATCCAAGTTTACCATTCTGTGGGTGATTTTGTTTGTTTGTTAAATTGTAAGAGAAAAGTTTAATAAGATAACACTCCTTGCTTTTCAAAGGGTGAGAGAGGTAAGCCAGGGATCCCTACTCCCAATTTACAGAAAAGGAAAAGAAACTATATAAAGGCAAAGGGACTTACTCAAGGTCACACAGCTGAAAGTGACAATGAAGACAAAAGACCTCCTGACTCCTGGTCCAAGGCCCTCATCACCACATAAACTGCTCCCCCCCACCCCCCGCAAGACATCCAGTTGAACAGAGTGTCCCTGAAAAGCCCAACCCAGAACACTTTACCAGGAAACTAAGTTCTACTCTTCCCAAACTGACCTGGTCCTTCATCCCAAAAATCTGTGACTGTAGCCTCGAGTGTTTGGTTAATCTTTTGCTTTTAGATGAAAGGAGTTTTTTTTCCTGGGTGTTGGGATTCTGATCTCAGAGGAAGACACCATGTCTCAGGCCATAACCCCTGCCCTGCCAACCTACTCTGGTCTGCCATGTAAACAATTCAAATCCTGTGAGTACTTAAGTAGCATTAAAAACAGCGGGGCCTACAGTTCAAAGCAATGTTTTCCATCTAAGGGGTTCTTCTGCAAAAGGAGTGGCTACAACTAGGTCACACTGGACTGGAATGTGAAGGGAGCTCCCCTGGCCTCATGGGGGGGTGGGGAGAGAAAGCTCTGAAGAAGACTGAGACTGGGGGAGAGGCAAGGAGGGGCCACAGACACATCCCAAGTGGTGGTAGACAAGGCTTGTTCAGGAAATCCAAGGAATCAGCATAGCCCAAGGGCCTGCAAGTGTTCCAGAGAATCCTTGGGATCCTGAGGACTCTCTGGAATACTGGGGGCTCAGGGAGCAACCAGTACAGGGGTTCCCAAAGGCCAGTGGGGACTGCAGTCCAGCTTCTTAGGGAACTGTTACAATATAAATTCCTTCATCTCCTGTATCACTCCAGGAATGGGGCCCCAGGACTCTGTATTTTTAGCCTGTGACTCTGATGCAGGTTTGGGAGCTACTAAACTAGTCCAAAGCCCTCATATGACAGATAAGGCCAGGAGAAGTGAACGGACTTTCCCGAAGGCCCGCAGGTCTCCTTATTCCTTGCCAACCGACCAGAGAGCTGGGAGAAAGGGTGGGGAGAACAGCCCTCACCTCTCCCATCAACAAAGAGGCCTCCAGTTTAAGTTCAAGAGCAAGACCCTCCACCCCCAACTTCAGGACCATTCCCCTCTCCCATCATTGACAGTGACAATGATTTAGAAAACGGGCAAACTGGGTCTGACGAGAGGGAAGCCCGCAGTTCACCCAGACAATCCTGTTCCCTTGGCCACTCTGGGTGGACAAGTCTAAGTCGGGTCCTAAAACGGACTCTATGGGGGGTACTGCGAAGCAGCAAGCAATCCCCAAGCGCTTTGTTCCTCCTAAGAAAAACCAGGCATTTTTGAGTCACCCAAAAAGCATGAATCACACGGCAGGGCTATGGGAACGGGAAAGGATGTTATTTTTCGGCATACTTGAGGATTTTCCCTTTGTCCCGGCTCTATCAATACACTTCCCGCTCCCTCCCCCCCCCCCAATCTCCATCCTCACTACCCTCCCCAGGACTCACGTACATTTTTTCTGCTCCGTTTTTATTTTCCCTGGGAGCCTTCAGAGGCACCCCCACCCCCGCCCGCCTCGGGAACTGGATAACGTCTGCTCTCCTCTCCACAGCAGGACGGTGGTCTCACAGGCGTCGGAACCGGGGAGACGCGGCCAGCGCCCCCGGAGAGGCACTCTCGCCCGCCTCGGACGACGGCTAGCTACACCTAGCGGGGCGACTGCGCGCCGGGAAACTTCCAGCCCGAGGGGCCGCCGGGGGTCGGGGGCCGCCCGGCCCAGGACCCGGGTCTCCACCTCCCGGTCGGCCCCAGGACCCCCGCCCGCTCACCTGCGTCAAGTCCTCGTCGTTGAGGAGATGCGATTCGCGGGGCTTAAAGCAGTTCTGACACTTGCTCTTGTTGAAGATGTTGGCCTGGAATTTCCTGCACGGGTTCTCCTTGGCCGCCGACATGGTCGGCGCGGCAGCGGCACAGGCCCGGCGGCCCGGCCCGGCCCGGCGCGCGCTCCGCGGCGGACGGCGGACGGCGGCTGGCGGGCGGCGGCACCATGCACGGCGGGCCCGGGGCGGGCTCAAGCCGGGCTCAGCGCGAGCGCCGCGGCATGCCCCCGCCGGCCGGCCGCCTCACAGCCGGGCCGCGGACGCAGGCCAGGCCGCGGCCGGAGCGCGCCCCCGGCGGTCAGGGCGGCCTCACGGACGCCGGGATGCGGGCCGGGCCTCTCCTCGCACGACGGAGCGGCGCTGCACGGCGCGCCGGGGCACCTCGGCGCCGAGCCCCGCGCCCGGGCCCTCACAGAGCGCGCGGTCCCCGCCGCCCGCCCGCACAGCCGCCGCCCGGCCGCCGCGGGCCCATGGACGCGGCCTCCCGGGCCCGCTGCCTCCCCGCGCTCCGGCCCGGTTCTCAGGCGCCGGGTCGCTGCCGGTCCCCGGGGTCGGTCCCCGCCGCCACCACTGCCCTCGGCGCCCAGCGGCCGCAGCAAATGGTAGCGGAGCGCCTCGCGCACTCCCGGGGCGGGGCGGGGCGGGCGGGCGCGCGGGCGGGCAGGCGGGCGGGGGAGGAGGGAGCGATAGGGGCAGCGCGCAGGGCGGGGCCGCGCCCTCCGCGCGATCGGCAGCCGTGCCGGCCAATGGAAGGGGCGCGCTCCGGCTAACAAAGGAAACCTTTGGCCAATGGAAATCGGGGGCGGGGACAAAGGGCAGCCGGGCGCAAGGTAACTTGTGTAGGCGAAAGAAGGTGGGGGCGCCAGGATGGGACATTCAGGTTTGGTGGACTGGCGCCGAAGCTGGCTGGGTCCTGACAGCTGCAGGGGCTGGGGCGGGGGCCCGCGAGGGAAGGGGCGGAGCCGACCTCCAGGCTAGTTCTACAAACCTCTGGCTCCCAACCTTGCCTTTCCGCGCCTTGTCCCGACACCGGAGCCCAGTTCTGAGCGGATTCATTTAGCACCTACTGTGTGCCAGTCCCGCCCTCACCCCCCGCGAGGTAGTGGTCATAGCATTATTAATAGGGACTAGATACTGTTCCGAGAGCTTGACATTCATCAGCTCGTTAAAGTTTCACAGTCTCTCCATCATCATCCTCATTTTACATATGAGGAAACTGAGGCTCAGAGAAGTTAAGAAATAAGAGGTAGAGTTTCAAGGGATGACTAAGAGATGTCAGCCTTGAAGAGCTGTCACTTCTATTATGGGAGATTAGTGAAGGCTGACTTCATGCCAGGTACTGAGCTAGGCATTCTTTCCCCCATTATGTGTTTGAGGAAATGAAGGCTCACACTCCTGAACTAATTTGTGCAGGAGGGGCCGAACTGTCAATCCAATCCTCTGCCGTCCAGTCTCACCGCCAAAAAACCGCCTGGAGAAGACTGTAAAGGAGATACAGACAGAAGATTCAGGAACCCAGAAAAGGGAAAATGCACTCCTTGGGGAAATTAGGGGTGGCTTCAAGGAGGAGGGGAAACCTAAGCATATGATGAGAGGTTGCGAGGGGCTGGAGGTGGAGGTTAGAGGAAGAAGGAGCAGGATGAAGGAGGTCATAGGGATTCATGGGGCCAGATCTCCCAGGGCCTTGGATTCCAAGCTCCGGAGCGTAAATGTCACTCTGCTGGCAGCCAGGAGTAGACCACGGGAGTTTTTAAACAGTGGGGTGAGCTAACTCAGCCCTCACAGAGGAGGTGACATTGAAGCATGTGTTAACAGCAGCGACAGCAGCTGTTGCTTAGGGAATGGGAAGGTTTTAGGAGAAGGAGCAAAGGCTTCCAGAGCTGTGTACTTTTCCACTGATCATCTGGTGAATATCCCAGGGAGGTGGATTTCAACTTAGTGTGAGAAAATGCTTTCCTCCAAAGCAAGCTGAAAGAAGGTGGATCAAAGTCCTGTGGCAGCCTAAGGGGGAAGCTCAGCTCCACCCCTGCTAGCTCTGTGGCCTTGGGCAAGTCCCTTCACCTGCCTGCTGCCTCAGTTACCTCATCTACAAAATTGGCATGATTATATGGTTGTTGTGAGCATTACATGATATAATGCTTGTGAAATATTTTGCATCATGTGGCCAAATGTTAATTGGTGAATCCAGGCAAAGAGTGTTTATCACACTGTTCTTGTAACTTTTCTGTTGGTTTAAGTTTTTGCAAAATATAAAAGTGCACGTGTAGCGGAGGAGACAGACCATTCTTGCCTGCACAGAGTACTCAGAAACTGATACCAACGATGGCCTCTGGGGAGGGGTGCTGGGTGGTTGAGAGGTGACCTACTTTTAATTTTCACTGTAAGCCTTTTTGTTCCTCTTGGATTTGGTATCGTGTGCATGTACACTTTGTTTTAAAATAAGTTTAAAGTTCTATCCATGCCTCAAAGCCAACTCAAAGGCCATTTCCCTTAAGAAAACGCTTGGCATCATCTGCTCAAGTCAGTGGACACATCCGGCACCTGCCCTGATCAGGAAGGGTCCCCGGCTGGGGGCATAAAGAAGCCTTTGATTCAGGCCTGCCCGGAAGGAGCTCACACTTGAGCAAGTGGAGACAAACAGAAACAGGAGGCAAACAGACAAATTCATTCCAGGGTGTTACGGGGGTCCAGACAAGGGCGCTCAGCTCCATATGCAGCTTATGGGAGGGCTACTTAGAGGAGGCAGTGCCAGGGCTGTGTCCCAAGCTGAAGAAGACCCAGCCAGGAGAAGGTAGAGGAAAGGCATTCCAGACCAAAGAAGCACCACGAGCTCAGGACCTTTGAAAGCAAAGGGTGTGTCCATGCATAGACGCACCTCGACAGTACTGGGTCGTGCAGGGAAGGAGGAGTAGCAAACGGTGAGAGCCAAGGTTTAGCACCTGCTCTATGAATACCTCTTGTGACAAATTAAAGCTCGGCCTCCTCAGGGGGACAGGCGGTGGTGGTGGTGTTTTGTTTCTCGTTATTACTATTTTATCTCCATTTTACAGAAAGCACACATGAGGCTCAGGGCATTTGAAGAATGTGGCTGTGGTCACAATATAGACCCTCTCAATGAGGATTCAAGCCCACACAGGTTGATGCCATTAGCACAGGGAACCATTAACTGAAATTTTTAGATTGAGCACTTAAATAGGGGCTGTTGGCCTGGAGAACGAGTCAGAGGTGGAGGACTGGAAACACAGCGGGCCAGGAAACTAAGCCTAGAGAGTAGAGACAGTAGGGGCCTGAACTAGGCCCGATCAGAATGACTTTGGGAAATATTTAAGAGTTGGAATAAGTGTATTTAACCATTCATTGTGCTGCGCTCCAAAATTTGAAGACTATACTCTGAGCACAATGAGGGCAGGGCCAGATGTTGGCCACTGCTGCATTTCCTGGGCTGACTTCAGTACCTGGCACATAGTAGGTGCTCACAAAGCACATGCTGAGTGAATGAATGAAAACTTACTCTGCTGTCTTGTATTGTCACATATCCCATCCCAGGTTATAAAACCCACACGAACAGGATCTGTGTCATATATAGCCTTGGCTTCCATTTCCAGGAGCCTAGAAGAGCACTTTGCACGAGGCCAAGTAATCAGTGTAAATGTGTAAACAACGATCGGGCTGTACACTTAAGATTTGCTCAATTCATTGTGTACATCTCAATGTATAATGTACATCTCAAAGAAGCAATAACCAAAGGAGCAAGCAAGCAAAGGCCTCTCGAGGGGGCCCCAAAGGCAGGTAAGTCCTGCTGTGTGCATGACATCCTAGGAGGGAGCAGAACACACACACACACACACACACACACACAATCTTCTCCCCCATCAAGCTCTAGAACCTCCCTCACACACACAGACACAAACACAGAAGTACCCACTATTGGAACCCTATCACCACAGGTCAGTCTGGTCTGTCCTTGAACCGAATACAGATAGAACCTACGCGGTCTGTGTCTGGCTTTTCACACTCAGCGGGAGGTCTGGGAGATGCTCCCATGCTGTGGTGTTGTGGCGTGTGTCAGCCATCCAGGCTTCCTCACTGCTGCCCGGTGGTCTGTTGTGTGGCTCTGCTACGGTCCATGAAGCCATGTTCTCCTGGATGGCCACCGGGGAGGTTTCCAGTTGGGGACATTATGAAGGAAGCTTTGGGGGACATCCTGTGCATGCCTTTCAGCAGATGTAACTGCTCATTTCTGCTGGGGACCCCCAAGAGGGAGATAGCTGTGTGGATTGGTTTCAGGTTTAACTCAACAGGCAACTGCCAAACAGCCCTTCCAACCTGGGAGCTGGCTCTCCTCTCTCCCTTTTTCTCCTAACGTTGATAGTAAGATTTACCTGGGGGAATGCATTAACTCTGCAGCTTACCAGGGCCCTCCCATGGAAATTCTGAAGCAGTGTATCTGTTGGAGCTCAGGAATCTGTTTTTTAAAGTGTGGCAGGCCTTACTTTTCTCTAGGCAAGTTTTGGAAACAGCGGATGGTGCCATGTTTCTCAAATCCTGCAGGATTTAAAAAATACCTACTCTGAGCCTTCATTCCCAGATATTCTGATTTAATCAGAATCAGGGGCGGGGGGCATCCCAGTGTCCATGCGGGGGCACAGTGGAGAGGAAAAGCCTTTGAGCTCAGCCAGACCTGGGCAAGTCCCAGTAGAGGTCATGTCCCAGGTGGGTTTTGCTGCATTAATCGCCTCCCCACCCCACCCCACCCCCCCCACCAAACTAGTGGCTTAACCGTTTCATTGGCTATCAGGGTTCTGTGGGCTCCCTGGGCTCAGCAAGCAGTTCTGCTGGTCGTGCCTGGGGGATATTTCTCGCAAGTGCAGTCAGATGGTGACCAGGCTGGGTCCCCTGCAGGAGTGAGTGTAAACCCCAAACCAGGCCATCTGAACCACTCCCATCTCTTCCAGTCTCCCAGCCTCCTCTCTCCCCCACGGCCTTTCCCCACGTCTCAGGGCCATCCCTGGGTCCCCCAAAGTGTTCCAAGAGGGAAGAAGTAGAAGCTCTCAGTTATCTTCGAGACTCAGCCTGGCACTCACGTCTGTGTCCTCTTAGTCAGCACAAGACTGCCCCAGACTTGTGGGAGGAAACCACACGAGGGCGTGAATCCCAGGAGATGTGGTTCACTGGGGCCATCTTTGAGACTCACTACCACAAATAGTGTCTACTTCATAGGGTTACTATGAAGGCTGAAAAAATTAATATACGTGACGTGTTCAGAATGATGCCTGAGACACAGTAAGTGCTTAAAAACTATCAGCATATTTTATTATGCCTGCAACCTCTATGCTGGGGTGGGCAATTTTTTTCTGTACAAAGCCAGATAGTGAATGTTTTAGGCTTTGCAGGCTACATGGTCTCTGTTGGAACTGTTCAACTCTATCATTGGCACATGGAGGAATTCATAGACAAAACTTAAATGAAGGAGTACGGCTCTGTTCCAAGAAAACTGTATTTACGGTACCCAATGGTAGACCATATTTGTCCATCTCTCTTGGCTCCCCTCTTGTCCTGGTGCTTGAGCACCCCTGTCCTGGCCAGTCTTTCAAAAGGGTCAGTCTTCCTGGTCTTGATCTAGTCCCTGTCAGTCATCATGTCAGCTGTGACCGTGAAGCCCTGACAGCATGCCGGCTCTGTGCTGGGTGCTGGGGACCCATGGCATATCACCTCACTAAATCCAACCAACACCATTTGAAATTAACTCTGGCATTGCCAAATGGTGCCTAGTGGGGGGCTTTGTACCCTTGTCCCATCCTCCATCAGTCTCCCCAAAGCCACCCCAAATGAACATACACTTGAATTCAAATGGTACAATGTAGCTTCGACAAAAGCCTCCTGGTCCTTCCCTGACTACCATGTGGGATTCACATTACTTCCAGTTTACAGATGAGGAGGCTCAGGTGGTGACCTTGGAAGCAAGATCGGAAGATCTCGGAGACCCCTTCCGGCTGTGACTCCGTGTTACTTCTCTATTGTGGGCACCCAATGACAACAGTCCTCAGATATGTACTAGGAGAGATGGCCAGACATTGGACCTACAAAGTCTACCACAAGGGCAATTTAGTCATTCTATTAAAATTTTAAATATGCACACCCTTTGACCTAATGATTCCACTTCTAGAAAGATAGCTTGTGGAATTACTCATGTAGACACACAAAGATACGGTCTGTAGAAGGATGTTCACTGCATCATTGTTCTTAAGAGTGGTAGATTGGAGATGTTCCAACTCTCCATCATTAAAAGATCAGATAAATAAATTATGGTTCTTTGATACAGGGGAGTGCCACCAAGCTATCAAGGAACGAGAGAGTTTTGAAGTTGCCAACCATCTGCAAAATATGGCGAAGTTTAAATGCTAATGGGAAAATGGTGTATACAGTTGTAGCTCATTCCTGTTTTAAGGTTATGTGTGTCTGCAGTATACATAGTATCAACACAGAAAAGGTCCAGAGATACATACACCAAACCACTGACATTAACCATGGGAGATAAAAGCTGTCACTTTATACAATCTGTAAAAAATTTTTTAAAGATTTAATTTATTTATTTGATAGAGAGAGACACAGCAAGAGAGGGAACACAGTAGAGGGAGTGGGAGAGGGAGAAGCAGGCTCCCTATACAGGGAGCCCATGCAGGGCTCGATCCTGGGATCATGACGTGAGCCGAAGGCAGAAGATTAACCCACTGAGCCACTCAGGCACCCCTGTAAAAACTTTTTCGACAAACTTTTGGCTTTTTAATAATATAGAGTTGTACGTTGAAGCCTGGCCTGCTGATCACACAGTTTCAAAAATCAACTCAAGACAAGTCCTATTTCAGGTAAATCCCACTCACTCCTCCCCTCCCGTGTTATATTGAAGCAAATCCCCAACTCGTATCATTTCTCCCACAAATCCTTCAACATGTGCCTCTAAAGATAAGGATTATTTTTAAAAAGCAGCCACAATACCATGACCACACCTAAAAACAAAACAAAACAAAACCCTGAACCAATAATTCTTTAATATCACTAAATATCCAGTAAGTTATTTCCAGTTATCTCATAAAAACATGACTTCTTTTTGTAATAAGAAGAAAAAGAAACTTTGAAAAAGGAAAGAATGTCAATCCAGACAGTAGACTGGTACAACTTTTCCTGGAGGTTTGTTTAGTGATACTTATCAAAAGCCTTAAAAATGTGCTTATCTTTTGACCCAGCATTGCCAACCCACGAATTTCTTCCAAGAAAACAAAATGAAAGAGGTACACGGATACGGTTCACCTGAGTGTGCACTGCCTGTTACAGAGAGCTTGCTTGAAAAGTATTTGTTGCCTCTGAACTCTCAACACTGTTGGGCCACGGTACTGTCTTTTGCAGCTTTGCTGGTAGAAGGAAAAACCGAAAGCAACAGAAATCTATGACATTAGGGTACTGGCCAAGTAAATAATGGCAGATCCATAAAATGCAATGTTGTCCTGTCATTTAAAATCAGGTCGTGGGGGCGCCTGGGTAGCTCAGTTGTTAAGCGTCTGCCTTCGGCTTAGGTCATGATCCCAGGGTCCTGGGATCGAGCCCCTGCATCCGGCTCCCTGCTTGGCAGAAAGGCTGCTTTTCCGTCTCTCACTCCCCCTGCTTGTGTTCCCTCTTTTGCTGTCTCTCTCTCAGTCAAATAAACATATAAAAACCTTTTAAAAAAAATAAAATCAGGTCGATCAGGTTGTCAGAATGTAGCTACTCCCCCTTCAATGGGTGGAACTTTGTCCCCCTCCCCCGAGTGTGGCGAGAAGTTCATGACTGACACCTGCAGAATGGAGACCAGAAGGGAGAGACCAGTACTTGACACTAGAACAATCCAGGTCCTTGACATCAGCGGTGATAAATCATCGGATATCAGGTGTTCCCTGGTCTGACGCAAAGGCACCTCCCCTCCGTGCTCTTGTCTCACAAAAACTAACCCTAGTCTCATCATAACAAAAACATCAGACAAAGCCAAGTTGAGGGGCATTCTACAAAATACCCAAACAGGGCTCTTCAGGACTGACAAGGTCATGAAAAACTAGGCAAGACTCACTGTCACAGACCAGAGGGGCTGAAGGAAATTACTTAGACCGAATGTCATGTGGGACCCGAATGGGATCCTGGAACAGGAAAAGGATCTTTGTGGAAGAATTGGCAAAATCTGAACAAAGTCCCTAGTGTAGCTGATAATATTTTACTGGTGTTAACTTCTCCGTTTTGGCATTCAGGCTGTGGTTATATAAGTAAGATGTTCACATGAGGGGAGGGGAAGCTAGATGAAGAATATATGGGAACTCAGTTGCTCTCTTTACTATAAATCTAGAATCATTAAAATATTTAATATTATTTTCTTTAAAAACAACGTAAATATTTATTAGCATTGAAATGTATTTATGATATGTTAAGGGGAAGTCTGTGTACGGTTTCATTCAGTTTCCACCAAATAAGCCCATTTTTTGTTTTTGTTTTTGTTTTTTTTTCAAGATTTATTTATTTATTTGATAGACAGAGATCACAAGTAGGCAGAGAGGCAGGCAGAGAGAGAGGAGGACCAGGCTCTCCACTGAGCAGAGAGCCCGACACCGGGCCCGATCCCAGGACCCTGAGAACACGACCCGAGCCGAAGGCAGAGGCTTTAACCCACTGAGCCACCCAGGCACCCCACAAGCCCATTTTTGGAAAACAAATTTGCTAGCTCACATACATACATGAGTGAATATACAGGCACGTACGCACACAGGCAGGAAAACAAAAGTCTGAAGCATATACTTCTAAGGCTGCGGCCTCCAGGGTCAGGCAAGTAAGGACCACATGGATTGGGGTGAGCTGCAATGTTCCCAGTCCTTCTAAAACGGACAGTGGTTCGTGGTCCCAGACAGTTGCCATCCTACAGGACTTGGAACAGGTCTTGACAGATCCTCTCGTTTTCCAAAGGAACCAATATCCAGGTTGTTACACAAATGTCCAGGGCCCACTCCGCTGTGGCAAAGAGTCCTCCAGGGTCACCCAGCCAAGGAGAAGAGGGAGGCAACACAGGCCACTGGCTGGACGGGCCCCGCCTTGACCTCACCATCTGCACCAGGGCCTGGAGGCTGGCCAGCTGGCCAGGGCGGGGAGAGGCTGCGGCTCTTCCGGCCTGCGGGCCTGCATGTGGCCAGGCCGAGGGGTGGGGGTTTGCTCAGGGCCAACACGCCTGGGTTCTGACCCTCGGGTTCCCCAGGTCACCGTGTGGGCGGCTGCTCCGTGGGTGTGCGTGTGTGCGCATGTGTCACAGATAGGGCATCTCCTCGGACGTCCATGTCCATGCATGCCCAGGGGAGGCTGACTATCTTTGGGGGTGTATGAGGGCATGGCCATGGTACTGGCATGCCTATCTACGGGTCCCCGACTGCCTGTGTGTGTTGCACAGATGCACCCGTCTTTGCATCTGTTGCGAGCGTGTGAGATGAAGCCCGGGTTTCTGTGTGTTTTTGAGCAGCCGCCGACCCCAATGTCCACCTGTCTGTGTTTCTATGAGATCGCCTCTGTGTTTGCACCAAGGGCGTGGGTGCCTGCTCTGTTCAGTTGAATTGTGTTTGCTCGCGTGTGTGCTGTAGGCACGAGAGTCTTGGTTGTGTCCACGCCTGTGTGCGAGGGCATTTCAGCCTCGGTGGCCGTGTGTTGTGTTTGGCTGAGGATATGTGTGCGTGCGCATGTGTGAGTGCATGTGAGTGCGGGATGCTGGCGGCTGGGGGTCAGGGTTTGAGTCACTCATAATCAGCACCAGCTTTCAATTCCCTGTTCCTGGTTCTTAAAAGTTGCCGTAAGACGCACATGGGTCCCGAGCACCCCCTGCCAACCCAACCACAAGCCCCAACCACAAGGTGAGAAGGGCAAGTGTGGACCAGCTGCAGGTGCCCGGCATGGAGGACCCCAGAGTCCACTCCTGGTGTGCACACACTAGGCAGCCGCCAGCCTGCCTTGGCCTGGCTCCTCCCTTGCCCTTGGCCTGCCAGAGTCTTTGATCCAGGACACAGCCCCCACAGCCTGCTACCACTTCATCATCTCCCACAAGTACTGCCTGAAGGCCATTTGTTTATAGGAGATGAGTGCAGCCCAGCCTGACTTGATCACTCCCCAAACATAGGCTCCTGGTACAGGAAGCCTATCTGGCCATCCTTCCTATGATGGAGCTTAGGAGGTTGGGGGAGGGGTGGGGAACCAAGGACACAGCTTGGGCAGAGTAAAAGAAGTAGGAATCCTCAGAGCCTTAAGGCCAGAGGGGCCCTTAGAGACCCTCTAGTCTGATTCCCTGTTTTATAGATGAAGACACTGAGCCCAGAGAAGGCAAGATCCTCACCTGAGGTCACACAGCAAATCTCAGGCAGAACTAGCATTGCCTTCAGAGAACTGGGTAGCTCCAGGATCTACAGCCTATAGGATTCATTCATTCATTCATTCATTCATTCATTCATTCATTCAACAAGTATATATTGAGCACCTACTATAGCCAGGCCCAAGTCTGAGCCCTGGAGATACAACAGTGGACAAGACAGACCTGGTAAGGACCAGTCCTTACCCTCCTGGAGCTTATACTCTAGAGACAGACAATCAACAAATGAACTCAAGCTGAAGGAGAGGAAATAAAATATGCTTTGTATTAGAGTCGCTCTAGCTACTAGCACATTTAAGTTTCTATTAAGTTAAATTAAAAATTCATCAACTTCAGTAGCCACATTTCAGGTGCTCATCAGACATGTGGGGTTGGGGGTTATGGTGTTCAGCCACACAGAGAGAGGACATTTTCGTCATTGAAGACAATCCTACTAGGCAGAGCTGATCTAGAGAGTGAACAGAGGGGCTGCAGGGTTGGAGGGTGAGGAGGGTGACATCTGAGCTGTCCTGATGAGAAGGGGGCCATACAACAATGTGCCAGGAGGGGACGGCAGGTGCAAAGTCTGCAACGTAGGAATGACCATGGTGTGTTCAAGGGACAGAAGAACAGTGAGGAGAGAGGACAGAGGGACAGGGTTGGGAGTTTAACAGGGGACTTTGGGGACTTGATAAGGAGTTTCTGTTTTATTTAAAGGGCATCAGGATGCCATGGAGAGGGGCTTAAGCAGGGCAGTGGTGTGGTTTTTAAAATGTATAGAAAATGAACTCATGAGGGCAGATGTGGCAAGAATGGCAGGGGGGAGGCCTAGGGAGAATGTAATCATGTCACAGAGAGAAAGGTGACTAGAATTTGAGGATAAGTGATAAGGGGAGAAAGGAAAGCCACCAACCATTACCCAAAACCTAAAGTGCTGGAACAAGCCATACCTGAAGCTAAGATTTGCTCGATTCCCAAGCTCCCTTTTCTTGTCTCCTCTTGGTTACCAGGCACTGATTTGAATACCTTCATTAGTACCACCCACCTGTTTCCCCTTCCCTACAGTCTCTAGTCCCTGCATGGAGCTCTCAGACCGGTTCCCCAGGCTTCACTCAGTGCCCCAGGCCCACTCTCTTTTGCAGGATTTTGCCCCTCTCACTGCATCCCAGAGCTGATAAGATAGGCCCATCTGTTGCCTTGGGTTCGTGGGAAGACGCTTTAGGTCATTGGTGTTTCATTAACTTTCCCCACCGTGATGGTTATCTTGGAGCTGGTGAGGAGGAGGCAGGAGGAACCAGCTTGCTCTGGTTCCAGGGGGCCCTAAAAGAGAGGGCTTAGGCTTTAGGTACACTGGAAGGGACTTCGGTTTGATGTTAGGAAGAGCTTCCTTTCTAAAAAAAACCCTGATGGCCTAGCTGTGCATTACAAGAGGAGAGGACCCCCCCCCCCCAAGGGCCGTAAGAATGGCACGGGGACCCCACTCCCTAGAGTGGTCTGCTCCAAGTTCATCCTTCCTCAGGATCTTTGCACTTGTCCTTCTCTCCGCTAGAATGTTCTTCCCCCAGGACCCAGTCTCCACTAATGGGAGTTGTCACTCTGGAGTTTTGTTGCTTTGTCTCCTGCGCTAGAATGTCCACTCTGTAAGGGCAGATCTCTTGTTTCTCCCGTCTCCTTCTGCACCCTGAGTCCGAATCCATGCCTGGCACATGATAGAGGCTCCCGAGAGGCTTTCAGAATGAATGGGGGGGCCCCGGGTGAGCATCCCCGGGCAGCCACTGTTTCTACAGCCCTGACGGGGGGCCACACAGCTCCTTGGAATCTTTCCCTGCGCCCTTGATGGGTCTCGGAGGCTGGAGTCTGTACCCCTGTTGGCTGATCCAGAGCCCCAGGCTGGCAGAAGCAAGGTCCCTCGCACAGGCTGCAGCGGGGTCCTGCGCTCCAGAGGCTTGGTGAGGACACAGGAGGGCCAGAGGCTGTGGGCACGCTGCCTTTTCCACGTGACAGCTCCCACGGCAAGCTCCACCCAGGCACCGCCCCCCCACCCCCGCCCCCTGAAGTCCTCGGCGAAGAAGACCACCGCTCAAGAGCACTTGCGGGGGTGCTCAGTGGCCGAACCTGCAAGCCAGAGTCACAGAGCTAAGGCAAGGGACCCCGGGCCCTGCATATCCACGTGGATCCACAGTCACAGGGCAGGCAGAACTGCCCTCCTGCGCGCACATGGCCATACCCTGGGCTTCCCGCAGCTGGATAGATTTGGGCAGCCTCTCCCAGGAACGGGGCTGACCCTGAGTGAGCCACCAGGATTCCTTCCTGACTGGCCCCGCCCGGAGGTGGGACCGTCCCGGCTGAGAGGGAGGCTGGGGAAAGGACGCCTGAGCAGCTCCAGGAATGAGGCCCAGAGAACCCGTCACTATCTGACCTTTCAACTGCACACAGCTATGACATTTATAATGAGAGAGGGAAAAAGCAATACATTTTATAAAAACAACATCTAGAACACCCAATGCCGGAACTGTTCCAGCACTAACTCATTTCATCATCATTTAATCCTCACACAACTCTCTGAGGAGAAAGTTGTCATCCCCCCCATTTTGCGGATGGGGAAACTGAGGTCTCGGTAACTTGCCCAAGTTCACAGTGAGTGGGAAAGCCAGGACTCACACCCAGTGTGGCCCCAGACCTTCCTTGTTCTCTCTCTCTCTTTCTTTCTTTTTTCTTTTTTTTAGATTTTTATTTTATTTTATTGAGAGAGAGAGCGAGCGAGCATGAGCAGGGGAAGGGGCAGAGGAAGAGGGAGAGAGAATCTCAGGCAGATTCCACACTGAGTGCGGAGCCGGATGCAGGGCTCTATTTCACGACCCTGAAATCACAACCTGAGCTGAAATCCCGAGTCCCGAGACCCTCCTTGGTCTTCCACAGAATCCCAAACAGCTCTTGAAAGTGTGAGGGACACCAGCTCTCGCTCTGGAACCGCACGGTAGGGCTCAGAGACCCTGAGATTTTCCACGCTTGCCTGTGACCTCGGGCAGGTCTCATTTCTTCATCAGCAAAGGGAAGGGGGACCTACTCCCCAAACCCCAGCCGGCTGTTTGTTATGAGAGAGAAATGAAGTTCCAGATGCAAACTATAGAGTATTATGGGCTAGTGAAGAGCACCTTGGGCCCTTAGAGTCTAATTTGCATAGTGGTCACTGGTGCAGGACTGTCATCTCTTCTCTGCGATTATAAGTTCCTTGCACATAAGAGACCACATCAAAATCAGCTGTTCTTCCACAGGTCCTGGTCCGGAACGACCACAGGACACAGAGGACCGTGCTGGCTAGAAGTGCAGTGATCGACTGACGCAAGCACTTTCGAAAAGCTTTCAGTAAGGGCGCCTGGGTGGCTCAGTGGGTTAAAGCCTCTGCCTTCAGCTCAGGTCATCATCTCAGGGTCCTGGGATCAAGCCCCACATCGGGCTCTCTGCTCAGCAGGGAGCCTGCTTCCTCCTCTCTCCTCTCTCTCTGCCTGCCTCTCTGCCTACTTGTGATCTCTGTCTGTCAAATAAATAAATAAAAGCTTTAGAAAAAAAAAAAGAAGCTTTCAGGAGAACATCTACAACTAAATAGATGTGCGCCCAGCGATGGAGTCATTCCACTCCTGGCCATCAACCCAACAAAAACGGGCACTTATGTCCACCAAGAGAAACATACAAAGATGTTCACTGTGGCTTTATTTGTATGGCCAAGAACTGGAGACAGGAATGGGGCCATTCACACCGTACTATCTTCACACACACACGCACACTGGACATGAAAAAAACAGCTGACTGATAAGTGCAACCAGAAGCTCAGAGACACGGTGAGCGTGAGGAGCCCAACACAAAAGACAACATGCTATAGGGACCCAGCAGTGAGAACTTCCAGAAGAGGCAAGTGACAAGACCAGCCGCTGCTGCTGGCTGGTGAGGGTGTCGTGCGGGTGGGGGCCTGCTGGGCTGCCCGACGTGCTCTGGGAGGTAGTGCAGGCAGCCGTCACGCAAGTGTGTGTATGTGTTCCGTGAGCTGTGCGCTCTGGATTTATGCCCTGGGTGGCATGGAAGTTATCGGACATAATTCTTCTAAGAGGTGAATTTCTATGAAAGAAGCGACGCGGGCTTTGGAGCCTAGCCTACATCTGGCTGTTCCTTCTGAGCTGGGTGGCCATGGTTAGGCAGACCCCTTTCCTGCCTCGCTGCACCATCCTCGCCCAATACCAGGAGACTACCGCTACCGTGGAGCTCTTGGGGGAGGGGGGCAAAATGGGGCATAAAGCCCTGAGCGCCGTGCCTGGCCCCGAGGAAGTGTTCAATCACTGGTAGTTGTTATCAATAATGAAGGATTTACACCACAAGTCTTGAGACATTTATTCCACAAATATTGACCAAGTGCTCCACGTGCCAGACACTGGGCCGGGCTGTGCAGATAGAGCAGGGAACAATAGACTTAGCCCTTTCTGTCGTGAGTTGACATTCTGGTTGGTTCGCCCAGTCAACACACATGGATCGTGACTTGCTCAACGTAGGGCAGCCGATAAACGCTCGGGCCAGGACTCACGTTCGGCAGCTCGGGCTGTTCCCCAGGTCCCTGCCCAGCCCCCGGCCCTGGGTGCCTGTCACCACGAGAGGGCAGGTGGAGGTTCTGGGAGTTTTTACTAATGAGGGGTGAGCGAGCGAGTGAGTGAGTCCCCAGCTTCCGTACCTCACCGTGGGAGAACTGAGGTACACCCCAACTCTTCAGCGCCCCGGGGGGACTGGGACCAGCAGCAATCTCCTCACTACTACGCATGGTTTTGGCCTCCCTCCCTCCCCAGTCTACTTCTTCACCCTCCCCCTGGTACTCTCTGGGACCATCTCCACACAAAACGACTTGTCCTCAAATCCTAGTTTCAGAGTCTGCTTTTCAGGAAGCCCACCCGAGAGAGCTGGCTATCGGCCACATGGTGGGGAGCCAGAGGGAGGAAGACAGCCCCTGGCTGGGGAGGGTTGGGTCCAGCTGCCCTCCAGGACAGCTGGCCATGAAGCCTTCTCTCCTTCAGGAAGGTCTTACAGAGAGCAGAGAGGCTTGCTCTAACCTTGGCCATGACCTGGCTGCCCTCCCTAGTCCTGAGCTTGTCAGTGGCCTCATAGGGGACAGGGCTAGCTTTCAGCAAGACCACTCGTCTAGGGTACTTCTTGGAGAAAACGGTGGCTCAGATGCCCCTGCTGCCCTTTCCTGCCCCAAGCACCCACGACACACAGCTCTGGCCCCATGGGGCTCAGGCCTCTGCTCTCGGCCAACTGACAGGCTCTGAGGCCAAGTGGCCTTCCCTGATGGTCTCCGAGGCTGGGTTTTTATTTTTCTCCCCTGTCCCCATGCTTCCTACCTGTGTTCCGTTCCTGTGGCCTCCGGGGCTTTGGGACCTTTGCAGGGCCTACCAGGCTCTTCTAGAGGTTGGTGCGGGGACCATAGGGCACAGGGTGGTTTCTAATCAAGGGTCTGGGATATGGGTGGCCGAGCCTTGTGGAGGGCCAGGGGGGTGCTGCAGGTCTGGATCCTGGGGTCAGGGAGTCCATCCTTCTTGCTCTGCACCTTCCCAAACTCCGCGTCAATAGCTGCATTGACAAGAACGATAATCACGTCTCCTTATTTGGAGACGGCGTCTTCACAGGGATGATCGAGTCAAAATGAGGTCATTCAGGCGAGCCAACTCTAACATCACTGGAGTGCTTACATAAAGGGGGAATGTGGACACAGAGACAGGCATGCACAGAGACCAGAGAGCCATCTGCACACTGAGGGGACGGGCCTGGGGCAGATCCTTCCCTCACAGCCCTGGTGACACTGTCTTGGACTTGTGGCCTCCAGGACAGTGACACAGGAAATTTCTATTAAGGTCTCATGTGTGGGGCTTTGTTAGAGCAGCCCCCGCAAACTAATATACATCTTTAATGAGATGTAATTCACATATCCCCAAATTCACGGATTTAAATCGTACAATTCAGGGGCATCTCGGTGGCTCAGATGGTTAAGCGTCTGCCTTTGGATCAGATCGTGATCTGGAATTCTGGGTTCGAGTCCCACGTCAGGCTCCCTGCTCAGGGGGAGCCTGCTTCTCCCTTTTTCCCCACTCCCTGCTCGTGCTCTCTCTCTCTGTCTCTCTCAAATACATAAATAAGATCTTAAAAAGATAATAAAGTGCACGATTCAGTGCTTTTTATTTTGTCACATAGACTTATGCAACTCTCACCATGATCTCAATTTAGAGCATTTTCTTCACCCCAAAAGGACACCTGGTATCCACGAGGCAGCCACACCTCATCTTCTCTACACCCCCTGCCCCCCACCGCCCTGACAACCACTAAATCCGCTCTTTGCCTCTTCTGAACATTTCATACGTGTGGACTCCTACAATGCGTGGTCTTTTGTGACGGGCTTCCTTCACCGAGTGTAATGTGTTCCACAGTCATCCACGCTGTGGCCTGGGGCGCTACTTCCTTACTTTTTAAGGCTGAATAATGTTCCACTATATGCGTAGACCACATTTTATTTGCCCATCCATCTGCTGATGTGTAATCCAAGTTTATTTTTATTTTTTAAATTTATGTATTTAAGTAAACTCTACACTCATCATGGGGCTTGAACTCAGGACCCCGAGATCAAGAGCTGCGTGCTGTACCGACTAAGCCAGCCAGGCACCCCTAATTTTATTTTACAAGGAGGATTTGAAGTATGGCAAAATGTTTACATTTGTTAACTCGGAGTGTTGAAAACATGAATATCTGGTGTTTCTTTTTCTTTAAGGATTTTATTTATTTGAGGGTTTCCTGGGTGGCTCAGTCGTTGGGCATTTGCCTTCGGCTCAGGTCATGATCCCAGGGTCCTGGGATCAAGGCCAGCATTGGGCTCCCTGCTCAGTGGAGAGTCTGCTTCTCCGTCTCCCACTCCCCCTGCTTGTGCTTTCTCTCTCTCGCTGTGTCTCTCTCTGTGTCAAATAAATAAAGAAAATCTTAAAAAAAAAAAAAGATTTTATTTATTTGACAGAGAGAGAAAGAGCGCACAAACTGGGGGTGGGGCAAAGGGAGAGGGAGAAGCAGGCTCTCTGCTGAGCAAGGAGCCAGATGTGGGGCTCCATCCCAGGACCCCGGGATCATGACCTGAGCCGAAGGCAGACGCTTAACTGACTGAGCCACCCAGGCACCCCCTGTCATGTTTCTTTATACTTTTCTGAATATCTGAAAGGATTCATCTTTTTTTAATGCTAATCAATATATTTTTAAAATGTATACTGGAAGGGGCAGAGAATGAGTCTCCAGCCATCGAAGCAAGATAGCAGTTGCTGACACTGGAAAGGAAAAGATGGGTTGAATATTAAGGAGAAAAAAGAAGTGTTCCTGAGACTTCTTCATCAAATTCCTGCTTCCCTGCTGACCCCAGTGTCCCAGGGATGGGGACCACGTCTGCTGCCTTCCCGGCAAGGCCCAACCCAGGATCAGTGCTCAGAGCAACTGTGAACGATCCCTTGAGCGGGGTAGGCTGGGCTGCCGTGGCCCTGCCTCGGTTCCCAGTCCCTACAGCCTTCCTCTCTCTGCATCCAAAGGCTCATTCCAGCCAGACTTTGGTCACCTGCCTCCTGCACTGATGGGGAGCTCACTCCCTCATGAGGTGCTCACCCCACTGCCATCCACTAGGAACGGGCACCCCAGGATCTCCCCCCTTTGGAAAGAGAGTCTGGCGGCGGGCTGTAAGGTAGAGGGGCTCAAAGGTCAAATGTGCTTGGGGCTCTCCGTGTGATGTGATGCATCACCAATGTTTACTGACGAGTGTATGCCAGGCGCTGGCTCTGGGTGTTATGTTCATTCCTTCCTCCCAACAGAGAGGAGGACTAGGACCACCCCTATTTGAAAAACAGTCCTCAGAGAGGCAAAGCCCTGGCCAAGGTCCCACGGCTGCTGAGGGGCCCTATCACAGCTCAGGTTTATCCTGTGCCCCGTACCCTTCTTGTTAACTCACAGCACTAGCTGCAGACCAAAGCCTGGGACTCTCCAGCTTAGCTGATGGTGGGGTCCCCCCTCCCCTAATCCACAGGGGCAGCCCACAGGTCCTCTTGTTTACAGATGCTTTCTCTGGGCATTTGTGACCAAGCGTGAAAACAAAGCTGTCTGTGCTTCCCCCCTCTTCTAATTTGCAGCAGAGAAACTGACATTTTTCACCCAAGGTGATGCCGTAATTGTCAAGGACTGGGCCGTGATGGTGGAACTTGAGGTGTGGTGGCTAAAATGTGGCGCTGGGCCTAGAGGAGAGGCTGTTTCAGATTCTCCTGGGGGCTGGAGGTGGTCAGGAGGGCAGTGCTCTTGGTCGTCCCAGGCTAAAGAAAGGGCCATGCTGCCATCCCCCCCCACTCCCCCCAATCCCAGCCTCGCCCCCCCCCCCCCCCCCGCCGACTAGAAGAAGGTACAAGAGTGTTTCCCGGGAATGAGCCTCGAAGGGAGCCAAGATAGGGGTGGGAGGGAGGCCAGACCCAGTGTCCCCTCCCACAGGACTGGCATTCTTTCCTCGAAACCTTACAAGATGACTGCATGGCTCCCTGCTGTGGCCCGGGGTTCCGTGGCATCTCTGAAATGCCGGGATGCCGGGAAGGGCAGGCAGGCTGGCTGCCTATGGCCCACATGGCTGCTGCCCCCATTGCCCCGAATTATGTGCAGCTGAATGGGTGGGTCCCGCCCACTTCATCTGAGTCCCAGGAATGTTGTCATCTGGCCACCCACAGCCTTATCAGCCTGGCCTTTCTCAGGATTGCTGGGACAAGGGGTGTGGGCGTTCTCAGGACTCCGGGGGATTCTGGGAATGTGTCTTTGCCTCCCCAGATCGCCGGCTCTCAAAGCGACACAGGACCCTCATCTCCCTCCTCACTGAAGGGGAACCTGAGGCCCGCAAGGGACAGGGGCTTGCTTGAGGTCATGAGAGATTTTTTTAGCACAAGGGACTTTGGTGTCTCAACCTTCTCCCTAGAGAAGAGCGAGAACCACAGCACTTGGGGCCCATGTCAGGGAGCATGGCCCCTCGGAGGCCCCAGTCTTAGCATCGGAGGCTGCTGGTGATGGGGTTTCGGTGGGAAGCACCAGCTGGAGTCGACTGAGCACTGGGCGAGGAGCCAGCAGGCTGGGCTTACCCTTCCTTGCTGGAGGAATCTCAGAGGAACTTCTCCTTCCAGTTTAGGAGCCTGAAGACCAGAGGGGTTAAGCAGGAGGAGGTGAGGTCAGCACAGTGGGTGTCAGATCCAAGGTCAGATCATACTGGGCCTCGTGGGTGAAGATGGGGCCGTACGGAGCCGATAAGCAGAGGAAGGTGAGATCTGACTTTATTCCTTCACTTGCCTCTTAATTCTGGTGCACGGTTCACGGTCCTTGCTTCCTGGCCAGGGAGATGAGCACATGAAACAAACCCAAACCCGTGAGAACACAGCAGGGGTGAGGCAAGGCCACAAGGCCTTGTGCCCCTGAACCGGGACCACCAGGCATGTGGGGGTAAGTCCTTTCCCTCCCTTCCATTTTCCTCCCACCTTCTCTTCCAATCTTCCTTCTCAGAGGGACCAAACATTCTCATTGACAGGAAGGGTACCCCAGCAGTCACTTCGAGGTGTGTGGGATGGTGAGAAGCACACTGTGGGGTCAGCTGTTTGGGGAGCCCCGGGCCATCCCCTCCTCCTCTCTGAGACCCCTTTCCTCAAGTGTAAATAGGGCAGCAATGCGGGGTGAAAAGGGGTACAGCCCGGCTACCAGGCTACCTTCATCTTATTCGGCTCCCAAGTCCTGCCTGCATAGGAGTCTATTAGAAACAGAAATTTAGTTCTGGCCACACACCCAGAAGTCACTTGGTCACCCGTGGCTTCCTGGCCCTACAATGTGGCCCTGCTTCCTTCTCCTGCCCTGTTTTTCTCCCCGCCGCCAGCCTCCCTTTTGGAGTTTCAAAGTGTCTGCTCTTTCCTGCCTCAGGACCTTTGCACTTGCTGTCCCCTGCTGGAACTAGTGTTGGCAGGCCACCCTCTCTGAGCCACCTTCCCCATCTACCCCCTAAACCTGCCTCTCTGCCCTTGGCCCTCAGAGCTGCCCACTGCTTGTTCCCTGCCCAGAACTCAAGGCTTTGAAGATGGGAACATGGGCTTCCCGCCTGGCCCCCAGACTAAGCCAAAAGTCCCGTCCAATTAGGCAGGAGATCCGCATTGCCTGTCGCTGTATCGTCAGCTCTGGCCTGGCTGGACACGGAACGCTGGAAGTGTTCATGGAGGAAAATCAGATTCTGGAGTCCCTTCCTGGTTTTTAGAAGAGCTAACGACTGAACCAGGGTGTGGCACTAGGGCAGATCTGGAGTGGGCCCTGTCCAGGGAGGGACATGCCTCTGAGAATGCCTCCATGGCCCTGTCTGAGCCACCTGCCCAGAATGGGTGGACCAGGGTCCCAGGGGCCTTGCACCCAGCCAGACAGGTTCCCCAGCCAGTTTGGCAGGATTGCTGTGGACAGCATGGAGCCCTGCAAAGCTGCCCGTGCTGACACCTTTGGCCCAGTTACCTGGTAAAAGGTTTTGGACTCTGGGCCCAGGAGAGCTGGTCCAGTCTCTCCCTGGCCTCAGTCCCTCTGGCTCCCTGGCCTTCTCTGCATGAGCCTCTCACTTGTAGGTGCTCTGCTTGCACTCAGCAATGAGTTCAGTGGTAAGGATGGGACCCCAGCCACTTGTGGAATTTACAGGGTGCGAATCCCAAGTCACGCCCTGTGGGGTGTGGGAATAGGACAGCATTAGGTCTCTTGCAAGAGCTCTGCCTTAGGTCCCCCACCCCAAGACAAGATTGTGAGTGCAGGTGGCCTGTGTGGAGGTGATCCAGAAAACCCCCATAGGTGCGTGGTGAGGTGAGATGGGGGGAGGGGAGGGAGGAGCCCAGATGGGCGCCTTGGTGGATAGGCCTCCCCTGTGGGCACCTGGGGCTCCCTGCCCTGCAAACTCCCCAGAGTGAGCCCAGTCCCATGGCCACCCAGCTGGGTGCTGAGTCACCAACTCCCTCCAGGCGTTGGCTGCTCCGGGGCTGGGGATGATAAGCTCCATTCTGAGGCTCCCCGAGGGTGCAGCGTGTCACTGAGAACGCACTTCCTGGGTGCAGCCTGGGATGGGGTTCAATGACAGCTTCTGCTACAATTTTTTTAAGAGCCTTTCTAAAGCTCTCTGAGGAGTGGAATTTCCTACAAGTCGCCCCTCTTCCCGTCATCCCTCATCGTGACAACACACGCAGGTAGCCTGACTCCCCGCCCGCTCTCGCTTCCAGCCGGGCTGCCTTCCAGCAGTTTCCTGCACCTTGGCGGCCTCCTCCAGCTTCAAGGCCTTTTGCATGCCATTTCCACTGGCTAGCATCCACTCTGTCCTGTGGTTTCAGTTCTTCCCTGGTCTGGCTGAGGGAACAGTCTCCTGACCAACACCCCTTTACACTGGGACGCTCTCCCTGTGGCCTCTCTGTCCCCCGTACTTCAGATGGGGTTTGGTGTCCCCTGGTTGAATGGCCCTGTCTGCATGCCACGGTACCCAGCCGTTCAGGAATGTTTGCCAACAGGATGAACAAACACTCAACAGCAATCCAGAATGAATGTTCCGTGCCGGTGGGTGCCCCTAACTCAGAGCACAACCTGGTGACCGCCTGCTCTGAGCCATGTCTCTGTCCACGGAGGTGACAGTCCCGAGACATAATTGTCAAGGGAGATCTGTTCATATTCCCAGGACTGGAAGCACAGCCCAGCTCTCTTTAGATCAATCAGTGCTATCATCTTCCAAATGAAGAGAGCGGGACCCATGACCTAGACGTAAGGACGGGGTAGAGGAGCCTGCAAATGCTTGCTGGGGTCCCTAGTGACCTTGGACCCGATAGTGAGACATGCTGCATAGAAGCCACACAGTCCTGGGTAGAGAAAGGAGACCACAACTCACACTCTTCTCCCTGGAACGCTGATCTGGTAAGGGAGAGAATATACATCAGTTTTCCTTAAACCACTGAAATCCACTCTGGTAAGTTAAGCCAAAGCAAAACAAGCAAAGAATGTGTTGAGAGAATATGAACTAGTTCACAGAAGCAATAGGAAGTATAGAACCAGACATTGGAAAGAGCTTTGGAAAGGCCATGAGATTTAGGTAACAGAACTCATGGGCAGCCTTTGGGATGAATGTACTTCTGCTTCCACCTTTGAGTCATGTTTCTCAAGACTCAAATTTCCTGAATATGTAAAGAGTTCCAGTAAGTCAATAAGACAAATAAAACTGCAATAGGGAAATGAACAAGAATATGAACGGACAGTCCATGGAACAGGAGACACAAATGACTCTTCAACTTATGAAAAGATGTTTAGTCTTATTCAAAATAGAAGTGCAAATTGAAACTACAGCCCAATGCCATTTTTCATGTATCAGATTGGCAATGACCCAAAGCCTCAATAATACTGTGTTGGCGTGGGTGTGGGAGACAAGTCCTCTCGCACATTACTGGTGGGAGTGTAAACTGGTACAGCCACTATCAAAAATTTTAAAATGCACGTGCCTTTTGCCCTGAAAACTCCGTCCTAGGAACTTATCCTGCAAGAACATTTGTATAAGTACAGATGATACTAGCACAAGGATATTTACCGTAGTTTGTTTTGTTTTGTTTTGTTTTGGTAATAGCAGGAGATTGGAAACGACTTGCATACCCGTCAATAGAAGACAGTGAGCTCCATGACCATATATCCACTCTGTGAACACTACGGCTGTTAAAAAGAGAACAGGGCAGTGGTCTACACTCTGGGTTGAACTCCTGGACAAGCTATTCAGTGAGAAGGACAGGATTCAAGGACGGAGTTATTGTGTGTGCACACGCACACGTCTGTTGAAACCTGTTCACTGTCTCTGAATTCCGGATCCACACTTCTGTCCTGGAGCAGCTCCTGCTTCTGTGCGATGCCCCAGTCCCATCTCAAAATAGGTGTTATTTCCATGCACCTCTGCCCTGGGCTGAGTATGCTTTGGCTTCTAACTGTCCATGCCTGAGATTCTGCAGAGGGGCCTGTTTTCAAAGGACTGGAGCTATTTGCCTCTTCTTGCGGAGAGCTGGAAGTGTGCCCCCCACCCCCACTTCCCCGCCTCGGGGTGGCCCTTCGCTGGTGACTAACACGTTGGGGAGCCTGAAAGCCTAACATCTTAGCTCAGGTCAAGGAAACGCTGGAATGTGTGGCTCAGTCCCTTGCGGGGTCATGGGGGAATTGCCCTGGGGAAATCTCTCCCCGGGCTCGCAGCCTTACTTGGTTTCTTGCCTCCTCTGTCTGCATTCCGCCCTACCTTTGCCAGTCTCCCTGGGATCTGCCTCCTTCGTACAGTGTTGCCACCTAAATCAGGACCTGCTTCTGGGAACTGTGATTAAGACAGTCCTCTCTTCACATGCTCTTATTTTTTCCCTGCCTTCTCTCACGTGCAGAGGGCTTATAATGTGCTAGCTCTCTCCTTACAGTGGTGTTGGGAATAATATAAAAAAAATTACTAAAAAATAATATTAGCAAAAATCAGCTAACATGTATTGAACAGTGTCTATGTACCAGGCCTGGATTTGAGCACCGTGCACGCATTACCCCGTCCAATCCCCACAATAACCCTTATGACGTCGGTTTTGTGATTATTCCCGTTTTACAGGCTGGGGGAATTGAGGCTCCCAGAGCTCAGCAACTTGTCCCAGGTCCTGTGTGGGAAGTGTAAGTGGCTTCGAAGTCTTTGTTTTGAAGTCCGTCTCCACTGCCAAACTCATATCCCCTATTAAATTGAAATCAGTGGGATGTGGTGAGTATGAAAGTTCCACGTGCAACAGAAATCTGCTTTTTCAAAACGGGCAAATAGGGAAAGATCACTCACATTTCCAAAGGATTCTCTGCTTTGCAGTCTTTCCTTCAAAAACACACATCCCGGGCACCTGGGTGACTCAGGGGGTTAAGCCCCTGCCTTCAGCTCAGGTCATGATCTCAGGGTCCTGGGATCAAGCCCCGCATCGGGCTCTCTGCTCAGCAGGGAGCCTGCTTTCCCCTCTCTCTCTGCCTGCCTCTCTGCCTACTTGTGATCCCTCTCTGTCAAATAAATAAATAATATCTTAAAAAAAAAAAAAAAAACGCACACACACACACATCCCATCCGAGGACGAGAAACAGGACATTCAAGGTAGGCAGAGCCTCTGGGATCAGCCACGTTGGCAGAGGTGGGAAGGGAGCCCCCCACTGGGAAAGGTGTCCCCAGCCCCACCGCAGCGAGCTCTGGCCTTCTGATTTCCCAGGGACCACGGGCAGGGTGTGGGACAGAGCAGACAGACTGCGGGTACATTTTGCATACTTTACGAGTGAGACTCCTTGCATTTCAAGCCTGCTTTTCATCCCTAACCCACGTGCCACCTGGAACCACAGGATTCCATCCTTGGTCCTTAACCTCCTTGTACTGACACCTGGCAGGTGAGTCTGCCCTGGGAGGAAGGAGGATTCCTGAAAACCGATCCCACCCACACTGAGATGGCTAGAAACAACTTAGCTATACAAGGCAGCACCTGTGAACCCTGTCAGTATAACCCACTCGGCCCAAAGAAACCCTAGCTCCAGCTTGTCTCCCTGTGGTGTCCGTAGTTCTCCAATGCCTGGGGCCACTCTAACACCCCTGTACCAGGACAAGAGCGAAAGGGAAGACAGATGGCCTGGAGACAGTGGTCTTAACACACTGTGGTTAAAGATCTTTCTTGGGCAAAGTTTTACATAGCATATGCCCAGGCCAGGGGTGGGGTCCATAGACAGAGCAGCCAGAGGCCACCAGCAACATCTAGACACTTTGGCCTGAGAGTTCTGCCTGAGGGAACCCTCCCCATTGGATGAAGGAGCACTCCCTGCCCTTCTGTCTGCCTGGCTGGAAGAACCAAGGCCACCTCAGAGGAAGTGGGGGACCCCAGGGAGAGGCGGAGAAATCCAGAAATACGTCGTTGTGTTTTGGCACGGGCCCTAAAGGGACACTAGCTCCCAAGGGGACAAGGGGATAGAGTTGTCCTGCACTTGACCCTCTCATTCTCCTGGAGGCACTGTTATGCGGCTCCTAGAAGGAATCTGGGTTCCTTTTCCCCTAAGCGTTCCTGCGAGAAGGCACCCAGGCTCCGGCACCTGGACACGATCTGAACAGATGCTCCGTGCCCTTTCCACTGACTTCACTGCTTTCCCACGTCCAGGGTCTTATATTCAACCCCAGAACCTCTGAGTAAGTCAAGGGCTTTTGACCACATGAACCGATAATAAATATCATCAGATTGTAAACTTCAAAAGAGTGTTGTTCCCCGCTGTTCCTCTGTCTAGAAGCGTAGCTGCCACATAGGAGACTTTGGATGAGTGAAGGGCAGTGATTGACTATGGGGCCCTCAGCAGAAGCCATAGCACACCTCTGTTGTGGGTTATCTCCTTCACGGCTCAGGATAGCCCCATTTTCCAGATGAGTCCATAAAAGCTCAGAAAGGAGAAAATCCTTGTCCAGGCGCACAAGGGAGTGGTAAGACTGGGATTTGCATTTACCTGTCGGACTCCATACTGCCTTGCTGTGAGACAGGAAGAGGGAGGGGCCTGACCCCTGTCTCAGGAACCAGGCAGCCGAGAGGGCCAGAGCTCTGGCCAGGAGCTGCGTCTCCCTCCTCTGCCGCACAGATATGTCCACACGGTCCTCCTCTCCCTTTCTGCTCTTTTCTTCTTCACAAGTCCCACTCTCCCTGACAGACTCTCTTCTGGGAGTGCAGGGCAGGAAGTAGAAGAGGAATGGGGAGCACAAAGGACCCCAAAGGGGTGCCTTGCAAGTTGAGTGTCAGCTCGCTAAGAAGTGACATGGGCATCTGGAAACGGGACTGAGGGACGAAGGCAGGAGCCATTCCTCCTGAAAGGGGCTCCTCCCGAGGAACCCTCAGTGTTTCTGCCTGTGGAGGCCAGCCCTAAGCTTGCCAGAGCCCTGCACCCTCCCGCAAAGGACAGCCTGTTTGTCCCTTGCTTGGGGGCAGGTCCCCTGGGCTGCCACCTCTTAGCATACGGAATTCCTGAGCATTGAATATAAACATAAAAAACAAAGTAACTTGTGTTCTTTGTCTTGGTTCTTGGTTTTAAAGACACAGACACAGACAACAGAAAGATGAAATAACTTGCCACTCTCCCCAACATTCTATGATGGCCCCTTACAAACACCCAGAGCAGCTGTGAGAATTATGCGGAGAACTCCCACGCATGCTACCATCTAGATGCTGCAGCTCCCGTCTCGTCTCCTCGGTTCCTGTGCTCTCTGCTCCATCTCTCCCCCGGCCTCTATTTATATAGCCATTTCTCTGAGTTTAGGATGCATTTCACATTCAGCTGAAGACAACAGTGTGGTCTCCTGAAACCCTGCAGGAGAAAATACATTTACAGCGCTGTGCTGGATTTATTTTTTAAAAATCTGAAAATAGGGGCGCCTGGGTGGCTCAGTGGGTTAAGCCTCTGCCTTCAGCTCAGGTCATGATCTCAGGGTCCTGGGATCGAGACCCACATCAGGCTCTCCGCTCAGCGGGGAGCCTGCTTCCCCTTCTCTCTCTGCCTGCCTCTCTGCCTACTTGTGATCTCTGTCAAATAAATAAATAAAATCTTTAAAAAAAAAAAATCTGAAAATAGGGGCGCCTGGGTGGCTCAGTGGGTTAAAGCCTCTGCCCTCGGCTCAGATCATGATCCCGGGGTCCTGGGATTGAGCGTGACATCGGGCTCTCTGCTCAGCGGGGAGCCTGCTTCCCCCTCTCTCTCTGCCTGCCTCTCTGCCTGCTTGTGATCTCTGTCTGTCAAATAAATAAATAAAACCTTAAAAAAAAACTTTTAAAAAAATACAGTCTTATATCCTGCTGTTTTTGTGTGTCATTACAACACGTTTAAAAAATCACTCCCTAGTAAATCTGTCCATAATCTCTTTAGTTATTCTCCTTTGTTGGAGTTTGCATATTTTTTCCTGCCTTTTCACCAGTGTGAATAACAGGGCCCTGAACTGCTTTAAGTTTTAATTTGTTTAAGTAACCTCTACACCCCACGTGGGGCTCGAACTCAGGACCCTGAAATCAAGAGTTGCATGCTCTTGTGACTGAGCAGGCCAGGCGCCCCTGGACAGCTTTATAAGTTCCTCTCTGCTGTGCCTCTGATCAGTCTCTTCAGGAAGGTTCACGGCAGAGGGGTAGGGGGTTGGGGGGAGGGGAACTGCTGGCTTTTAAAGGCATTTGGTAGGTCCTGCCAAGCAGCCTTCCAGCATTCCAGAAAGGTTGTACAAATGGACACGCCCACCAGCAGCGGGGCACCTGCTCAACACCATTCTGGCAAGCTCGGAAGTATTATAAATCATTACAACGTTTACCAATTGAAGACATCCCCAGTGGATAGCGTTGATTTCTTTGATTGTGAATATAGGTTTTTTTTTTTTTTTTCCCTTCTGTGCATCCTCTGTTTGTATCCTTTGCCCTTTCCCTGTCTGTCCTTGTCCTGCCTGGGTCAAGTTCTGGTTCTGCTGCTGGATGGCTGGGCCGCTTACCCTCAGCGTGCCTCAGCGTCAACCTCTGCGAAAGGGGTTATTTGCACACAAAGTGTTGTTCAGAACCGTTTCCCTCCTGTACAGAGCACTCAACAGATGCCCCCATTATTTGTATACAAAGGGAATCAGCCGTTTGTCCTCTTTGCTGCCAATCACTTCCTTTTCAAATTCGAAACCTTGTCAGTGTGGCTGAGCTGGCTGCCCCAGGGAAGGGGGGGGTGAGGGGCCAAGGCTGAGGAGTTTCGTGTTCGCTGAGCAATGTCTTGGAAGGAATGTCTACTACTTGAAAACATTCTCAGAGCCATAAAGATAGGCTGGCTGGCCCCAAACCAGAACCCAAATTAGTCCCAAGGAAGATTTCGCAACTTCCTTTGAGAGATGCCTCCCAGCACCCCAGACTTGGGCCAGAGAGTCCTGCTTGATAGCTAACCCAATGTCTTCCTGCTCTCCCAGCTCCCCTCCACCCTCCCTGGGTGGAGGCAGCAGGAACTTTTACCCCCAAAGAGAGAACCGTCCCAGGGTTTGGCAGGTGGGACTCACCTCTGAGCCAGGTGAGGCCCTAAGAGGGCGAGACTGGGCCCTGTCAGCTTCAGCCCACGCCCTGTTTCCATTCCCTTCCGGTGAGTCAGTGGGGGCGGGGCCCTGGTGCCACTCATCCCCGTGCCTCTCCTTCCTGGATTCCTGGGGACCTCTTTGGTCGGTGTTGGAGGAGTCAGGGAAGCTTGAGCCAGACGCAGAATTCCAAGTTGGGGTGGCTTGAAGAGGCCACACCTACTCTGACAGCCTGGTTGGAGCTGTTCACCTCCTGGCCTCTGGAACGCGGCCTGGAACTTGAGGTTGTATCTTGGCCCTACCTCTGTCCTCCATCACCTGACCTCCGGGATGACCCTCCTGTTGGCACAAAGACAGCTCCACTCACTGTTCCACACAAACCTCTGCCTACCCCTGCTTGAAAATCAGCCAGCTATGCAATGTTTTAGAAACTTTCTCCACGTTTGAAAACCATCTGGGGGGGGGGGGTGTGTCCCACACTGTCATGGGAGAACGCATTCTTTACTCTGCTGTGAGCAGAACAGGGGGTCCCCATGCCAGGTCCCCCAGCCCCCAGGAGATGATGACAACAGAATGCCATCAGCCTCAGTACCCAGCCCACTAAAACCACATGCCTGAGGCCTTCTGGGTCACAGCACCCAGAGCTCTGGCCTGGCTTGGCCCCAGCGGACAGAACTAACCAACTCCCAGCCGAGCTGGCAGAACAGCTCCCTCCGCTGGGCGGGCCCCAACCCTGCTGGGACTTGGGCTCCAAGTAAGGGCTACACAGCAGGGCCCAGAGATGGACAGAGGAAAACGCCTCACCCTTAGCTTAGCAGGAGTCAGAAAGCTCTGGAAGGGGTCCGGCACTCAGGAGAAGCAAGTGCTTAAGTCCACCCCAGGAGCTACTGCATTCTCTAAGCGCTGGAAAGGAATGTTCTCCAATGGCTAACTTGATAAAGCGTGGTGGGTTCATACCATGGCAGATGTGCAAAGAGAAGAAAACGAGCAAACTCTTCTTGCACGCCACTCCTTAGACAAATCGCACTAAGTGGGACTAGAGAGAGAATCCAGACCCAGAAGGAGCACAAACTGCATGGTTCCCCTTACATGAAGTTCCCCCAGGCAGGCCAAACTCATCAGTGGTGAGGGGCTCAGGGCGGTGGTCTCCCTGGAGGAGGGGGCGTTGTTGACTGGGAGGAGGTACAAGGGAGTCGTCCTAGCCCCCCTGGAAACGGTCTGTATTTCCACAGAGGTTGTGGCTGAAGAGTGGTCCAGCTACACTGGTGCACTTTGCTCTAAGTTGCCCCTCAATTTCAACAAGAAGAGAGAGTTAGAATGTGGGACCCATCAGAGCCCGGGGCTGCCCATCCTTGAGCGCCAGTCCCCTGCAGCCTTCCGGTAGCCCGGCGAGGTCAGAGCTGGAACTATCGAGGCCAGTGCAACAGATCACTGGCTCCGTCCCAGGGTTTCTGCGTCAGCAGGTCTGGGGTGAGGCCCGGGAATTTGCATTTCAGACACTTCCGTCTGTCCATCCGCAGGCTCCTGACTATGGCCGGCCAGTGTATGAGAACAGAAGGTGCTTTGGCAACGGCTGCAGGAGCACCCCCAAGCTGAGAAGTTTCCAGGCACATTCAGGAGGAGGTGCCCTTAGAGGATACAGAAGATCTGCAAATGCTAACCAAGTAGGAGCTGGGGAACTCAGTGGGAGCACAGCAGGGAGGAAGGTAGCATTCCCTTCCCCAGGGGGGTTCAGGCTGGGTGGCGGGGACATTTAGCTTCTGTTCGTGTTTTGTTTTTGAGTGATAAGGGTTGAAATTAGGAGGAAGAGCACCACTCTTCTGGAAAACACCCCCCACACAGCGACTCCCACTGTGGGTTTATGTTGCAAAGTCAGAGGGTGAAGCAAGTCACCTGTGGTCATTCACCTGTGACAACCCTGTAAATGCCCCGTCGGGGGGCAGTGCAGAGCCGGGCTCTGTAACAACAGGTGTCATTTCACTGTTGGGCCCCAGATGACATCAGCTGTTGTGCAGGGTGGGCTCACTGCCTGACAAACTGGGCGGAAAGGACCCAGTGCTGTCCTGTAACCTGTGAGGGTTGGAGAGGGGGGTGTGAGCGGAGCGGGGGGAGGGGGGAAGGGTGGCACGCGGGGCAAGGGGGGAGGGTCTGCCCCTATTGGTAGATGAAAGTGAGCACATTGTAAAGGAGCTGCCCTTGACTATCTTCTGTACAGGTCTAAAGACCTCACTCCCAGCATTTCCCCAGTACTGTTGTTTTTTTCAATTTATTATTATTATTATTATTAAGTAGGATCCACACCCAGTGCAGAGCCTAAGGCAGGGCTCGAACTCACAACCATGACATCATGACCTGAGGCGAGATCAAGGGTCAGATGTTCAACGGACCAGACCACCCAGGCACCCCACCTTTTCAGTTTAGTTTTAGAGCTGTCATGCTGGGATGTCATGTCAAAAAATTGTGAAGAAGTCACCTGTGCAATTAACCTGCTCTCCAGTAATTCCACTTCCAGGTACATAAATACCGAAAAAGAATTAAAAGCAAGGACTCGAATGGGTATCCGTATTCCCAAGTTCATAGCAGCATTATCCACCCTAGCCAAAGATAGACACCACCGAGTGTCCTGGACAGACAAATGGATAGACGAAATGTGGTCTGTCCATGCAATGAAATATATTTAGCCTTAAAAAGGATGGAAATTCTGGGACGCTTGGCCAGGCTGGTCTGCAGAGCCTGTGACTCTTGATCTCGGGGCTGTAGGTTCACGCCCCACGTTGGGTGTGGAGGTTACTTAAAAATAAAATCTTTAGAAAGTTGTTTTTTTTTTTTTAAAGGAAGGAAATTGTGATGCATGTTACAACATGGGCGAACCTTGAGGACTTTCTGCCAAGTGAAATAAGCCAGGCACAGAAGAAATACTGTATGATTCCATTGACATGAGGTACCCAGAGTCATCAGACTCCTAGAGACAGAAAGTTGGACTAGAAATGGGGGGGGGAGGGGGAGGGGGAGGAGCAGTTAGTGTGGAATAGATACAAAGTTTCCGTTTTGGAAGATGAAAACGTTCTGGGGATGGATGGTGGAGACAATCCTGAATGCCACTTGAGCTATACACTTAAAATGGTTAATATGGTAAATTTTGTGCTATGTGTATTTTACCAGGGGAAAAGTTGCTGTGTGCCCCCAAGGAGGTCCTCCCCCCGCCTCACTTCCCCACCCCACGTGGCCCCAGCTAAGCTCTGTGCTGAGGGCTGGGGCTCGCGGACTGATGAAATCTTTTTCCCGTCACTATTTGTCAGACAGTCTTACTGTGAACAGAAAGAATGGAACCTGGCATTGAGGGTGTACTGTGAGCTGCATGTGACAGCAGGGACTTGGACAGATGGGACCCCGCGTCTCCCACATCCAGTCTGGAGGCAGGCTGTGCCGGGCTGGCGTGGTGACTCTGCTCTGCGCCGTCCTTCAGGATCCCAGGCTCCTCTTCAACCATCCCTGGGGCACTCCTCCTGCCCTCGGCTCAGGATGGCTTACCACCATGTCCATGTCCTTGGCCACAGGGGGAAGAGAGCAGAGAAGAGCAGGCACGTTTCCTTCCTTTAAGACACTGTCTCTGGGCCTCTCTCCGGGAAATGGCGTGCGATTGCTGCTCGGCGGATCGGCCGTCCCCTGCATCGCCCAACAGGGTGTCAGCAGCATCCCACCTTGCTGTGGCCGCCGTCGGGGCACGCCGCTGCAATCGCCCCTCCGGACAGAAGCTGACAGCCTCCATCCCGGGCACTTTTAGGAACCTCTACCTCTGCAGGCCTTGATCTGGAACACCCGGCACCCTGGCCAAGGTTCCCTGCTGATCCTTCCGCCTGGCTCCTTTGCGCGCGGGAGCCTCTCCTTCTCGCGCATGCTCCCTCTCCACTCATTACAGGCATCCCCCAACCCGCCTCCCCCACCCCGACGCGTTTCTTGCATTTCTAACTCTTGCTGCCGGCTTCTCAGAGGACACGAAATGACACCTTTGCTCCAGCCTGCGTCCCCAGCACCCAGAAGAGAGCCTCACACACGGGAGGCACCCGGCGAACTGTTGCAGGCGGACAGGACCACACAGTAGGCATTCGGTACATGTGTGCTGACCTGAGCAGACTGCAAAACGGCTGGGAACCAGCCGCCGGCCGGGTCACCTGAGAGCGGAGTTCCCCCGTCCCATTAGCTGGAGCCCTTTGCCAATGAAAACAGGAATGGAAAGTTAGAACCAGACCTGCCCCAGCCACAGGGGCCCCCTTCCTGCCACCTGCAGGGTGGGGTCCTCCTGAGCCCATGGAGGGCACAGAGGGAAACATCTGCTCCCGGCCACGCGGGCCTCCCTGGCACGGGCATCCTGCGAGTCCCAGTCGGGGGAGCCAGGAATAACAAGGAGGCTGCGAGGGCTGGAGACCCAGGATGTGGGCCTGGGGCAGAGTGTGGCCCCCTCGAAACCCGCCGGGCAGGATGCGGTTTGTTGACAGTGACTTTTTCCCCCTACAGCAGCTCCCTCTGTGGAGATATTTTCAAAGCCGTTCATGTCCCCTACTCTTCCTGCTGCTGGCCAGGGGGCAAGGACAGCGGCCTCCTAATGGCGTGTTTGTTTATAACAGAATGACAGAGTCTGCTGTACAAGGTTGTGTGGTGTCCTTCTCTGGACTCCTGGTCAATGAGGGCTGTGCTAGCCTATGACAAACAGTCTGTAGGTGGTATGCCCACTGGTGGGCAGTGGACAGGCCAGTGAGGAGCTGTGAGTGGTTTAGGCCACAGGGATAGACATGAGGGAGTTTGGTGTGAGAGGGCAAGAAAGAGGCCCAAGCAGAAGCAGAGCTGGGGGAAGCCACAGATGATTCTAGATCATTCCAGAATCACCTGGATGATTCCAGAATGATCGGGATGACTGGCTGATTCCCTCCTGGTAGAAATGATGACCTTGTATGCTGACCCGGGATGGGGTCGGGGGCTGAGCTGGGAGTGTGCCCCACTTGGCAAGGGATGGTGAAAAGCAGCTGTGTTGATTGGACTTAAGAAAGGTGTTGCTGTCAGATCAAAGAGGTACCACTGGGCCACATTCCTGAGCTTTCAGGAAGGAGGAAAGTGAGAGGGAGACCTCAAGGCAGGTCAGGGAAGTGGATGGGGACAGCGGAGGTGGGGGTTCTGGATGGGGTCGTGAGTAAGGCAAAGGGGTACTTGGAGTTTGCTTTTAAGGAGTCAGTGGTAGGTGGGTGGCCACTTGGCTTTATGTGAAGGACCAGAGAGAGCGGGACAGAAGGAGAGTCAAACCTAGAGAGAATGTCAGGTCAGTCTGAAGAGGGAGGCCAAGCAGCGGAGCCTAAGAGGGGGAATTCCTGACATAGAAACCAGAAACGACAAAGGAAAAGAATGACAGATCTGATTACATGAACACGAAAACCTTCCAAATACCAACACCAAGCAAAACAAACACCCAAATCCCCCTCCGCAGGGCCGAAAGTAAAATGATCAGCTGAGAAAGTATTTACAACCTATCACCCATGATGAAGGGTTAAAATCCATTATGTAAAAAGACCTTCCAAATCAGCAAGAAGAAAGCAAACACACAGCAATTTGGAAAAGAACAAAAAGGCCACGTGCAGAAGCGCCAGCAGCCATCCGCGTAATGTCAAACCCTCAATCCTCCATCAAAGAGGTGGGAAGCAAAATGGCGAGGTACCACTTGGCCCTTTCAAAAGTGAATATCCCATATCACCCCAGATGTGGGGAAAGAGCCCTATGGGCGAGAGTATAAATTGGCGCAGTGTTTTCGGTGGGCGGTTTGGCAATATGTATCAGGTTATGGAATTGTCATATGTGACTTTCCCTTCGATCCAAGAGTCCTTATTCTCTGCAATACCAGGAAGTACCCAGGTGTTCCCTGTCCCCACTCTGGTCCTATGCCAGAAGCTGGAAACTCTCCAGTTGTCCTAAGTAGATCTGGGCCCCAGAGCTAGTGTGGCTTTCTCAGTAATGTGAGAGGTTACTTGCTCCTTGCAGTCAAGTATCTGTGAGCAGGATCAGGTGGTCCCATTGAGGGAGAGGCTGGGAAGAGAGAATCCTGTTGTTACACTTAGGACCAAAAACTTGTAGACCTGGGTTACACCTATATTAGTTAGAAATGGTACCGACTGCAACTGACAGAGACCTGGAAAATAGCGGCTTAGCTGAAATAGAGGTTTATTTTCACAGGTCACAGAAGTCAGGAACTCCCTCACAGGTAGTGTAGTTCTAGAGTAACAAGGAACCCACAGTCCTTCTGTCTTCCTGCTCTATTATATTTAGCGCTTGACTCCATCCTCAAGGTCACAAAATGGCCACAGGAGTGCCAGCCATCACGTATATATTCCAGGCAGGAAGAAGTAGGAAGAAAACAAAAAGAGCACACATTGGCTTTTCGGGTGTTTCCCTAGAAGACCTGCCCAGCAACTTCTGCTTATATCTCATCAGCTACATTTATTTGCTTGGAAATGGGAAATGAAGTCTCTTGGCTGCTTACCTGGTCACTTTGAGCAGGCTCTTGCTCAACATCCAATCCCAGTTTTCTTTTACCTTATTTGGGATACTGAGGGATAAGGACTTCTCTGATGCTTGCATTTGGTAAAGGCAAGTCAGCTTGATTTCTGAAACAAAATGCTTTAAAAACAGGGGCTTTGCTAATGTTTCTGGTTCTCCTCCTTCCTCATAGACGTGCAGTGTATTATTGGGAAGCGGGCACAGGCCTTTCCTTAGGAACATGAGAGCCTATTAACTGCAGGTGCTTGCCGAGATAAGGAAAGGTTCTATTACATGGTAAGGTCAGGTGGTCCCACGCTCTGTGGGGTGGGGCGGGGGGAGGTGCATGAATCTTAGGCTGATTCTGGAAGCGAGGCCCAGAGACAAATATTTGTGTGTAGGTGGTTTATTCAGAAGCTCCAGCCTGAGAGAAAGTCCCCTCAGGGCAGGGGAGCTGGGCTTTCAGATTTCTGCACTAATCGGTCATTAGTTGAGGGTCACCGGGGCAAAGGAGGGAGGTGAGGTAGCTCCCAGGCACGCCTGGCTCTGCCTGTAGGGAGAAATGGCTCCTTGAGCCCCAGGATGTCCTCTGGGGAAGGGTGTAGGAGTCGGTGGTGGCCTCGGGGAAGCTGGGCGGGGGTGGGGGAAACAGCTGCCCTGTGTACCTTATTTACATGCACAACCCCTGAGAGGTCAGGTGGGGAGCCCGAGGCTCAGGGAAGGAAAGTGACCTGCTCGAGAGCCAGAGGTAGGCTCTTACCCAGACCTGAGTGCCACCAAAGACCCAGGTTGGGGCTAAAACTTACATACCTCCTTTGGTTCCTTACTAAGTCCGCAGGCATTGGGTGAGTGGCTCGTTCGGGGAAGGTCTGCGCCCTGGGCCTCCGGATGGGAGGCTGCCTGCTCCCAGGGTTCCTGCATGTCACCTTCTTCCCAGGCTGAGCCTCAGACTCCTCTGGTCATTTTCCTCTGTGGTGTCTCCAGGAGGCAGGCCATCTACAAGGTAATCAAGGTAGCCGGGTGTGTAAACTCGGGGCCTCCCTGAGGAGTAGGCTCCTGGAAGGGCGGATGATTGAGGTCCCGCCCAGGGAGGTACTGCCCAGGGAGGTCCAGGCAGAGATGCGCCGAGGAGGTCTGTGGTTTGACCCCGGCATTCACCAGGCGGGAGCTGCTTCTCCTCGGAGGGAAGTAGCTGACTCATCGACTGACACGGCCTGCAGCTCAAGAAGGGGGCTCTGGCACAGGCCTCTGGGGGCGGTGGGCTCCGACCCAGCAAGGTGGGAGCTTGGGGGGCGGCTGGCTGGTGCACGGGTCCCCGGGGCTCCGAGCCGTCATGCAGTCCAGCTGAACTGGGGTTGTGCCATTTGCTGCCTGTGCAACCTTCGCCAAGGTAACGATCCTCTCCGGCCTCCACTTCCTTTCTGTAAAATGCAAGAAGGCGGCGTCATGGAAGGGGTGGGGGGGCACCCTGAGTTGTTCAAGCGGGTCCTGGCACATAGGAAACGCTCCGCAGGGTGGATGGTGGGGGGTGACTGTGCCAGCATCGACGGGGCGGTCTGGAGGTGGACAGCCCTTCCTTCCTGGCCTTGGAGAGAGTTCACAGATGCCTCCGTGGAGACTTCCCCCCTGTGGGTCCTGCTCCCACCACGCTCCGCTCTCCTGCCTCGCTGGCAGCCACAAGCACCCATGCAGCTGCCTCCGTGGCAGATGGCTTGGGCCTCCTTGCACATTACTAAGGATGGTAACACGGGTAGCTCACGGTTCTCTGCCGTGCCAAACAAGCATCTTCTACAGATTTTCTCAGCTCATCTCCCACCCCAGCCACGTCGCTCATTCACCCCGCCCCGGGCCAGTGGTCCAGAGGGCTCTCGGCCCTGCTGTCTGTCCTGCCCGCGTGCCCCTGGCTGTGTGCTGGTGGGGGGCGCGGGAGAGGCGTGGTGCCGAGCCGCGGGCCCAGCACATAGTACGGGCAGAGCATGATGGCCGAGCAAAGGAAAGCAGGAATGAAAACAAACGCGCGAGGTAGTACTCTTTCTGCGCGAGTGCTCGGCTCGCGTCATGGCCAGTGACACGCTGTTCTTGGAGGTTTGCTTCCAAGTGTTCTGAGCGATGTCCAGCCGGGGAGGAGACTCACGGTAGCCCAGCTGGCATGGGAGGGGACAGGGGCATGAGGGGTGTGTAGCCCGGACTCTGGGATGGGGGGATGGACTGGGTGGGAGGGGCGCTCATCAGGCTCTCAGTGCCCCCCTCCCCGCCACTGCAGGTCTCTTCCTCTTCCTGCCCACAGCTGGCAGCGCCCCATGGGCTGCCAAGGGGAGCCCAGCCCAGCACTGGTGCCACAGGGGGAGCTCAAGGGTGGGGGGGGGCGCTCAAGGATGCAGGTTGGTGCTGCAGTCAGCGATGAGGGACCCTGCTGGATATGGGGGGGTGCAGGCAGTGGGGAGCAGGAGGGAGGTGCTCCCGGAAGCCAGCTGCTGCCTTGATCCACCGCCGGGTCAGCCCCTGATGGGAGTCCTGTGAGCACAGACTCCGGGTCAGACAGGCCCACCTCTGCCCTTGCCGGCCGCTCCGACCTTGGTTTCCTCCTCTGTGAAATGGGAGGTTACAGGGCTCCCGTGGACCCCTCGGATTCCTGCATGCCTGATCTGCGTCGGCCACTTCTCAGCCCTCCCGCTTCCCTGAGCTCAGGGAGGCTTCCTGACAGGCGTGGCTGCCGGCGCCCCGAGAGGCAGAGTAATGGCCTGAGGTCACACAGCTACTAGGTGGCAGCGGGGCACACTGTTGGTGCCCCGTAGGACCCATCTCTTCATGCCACAGGCTGGGGACACCTGGGAGTGCTCCTCAAGGCTTTCTCCAGCTGCTGCCCAGAGCAGGTGGGTTAAAACAGCTAGGCGGGGGGGTGGGGGGGTGGGGGGGAGGTGGTTACGGATTCACTGCTCAAGAAACAGTTCTCAGCCCACTCAGGTGTGGGGTCGGTGGAGAGCTCCCCCCGGCTCTGGCCTTCCCTTTGGGGACATCCTCCACGCCCTCCCCCAGGGCTCCACAGCAGGGACTGGGTGGTGACAGCCTTGATAACACACCCTTCTTAGCGCCTCCTAAGTCAAGTCCTTGCCCTTGACTCCTTGTTCCAGGATGTGACTGAGATTCTCGCCCCCCAGGTCAGCAGGTGGGGCCCCATGGTCAGGCTCCACAACCCACGTTCTTCAGCACAACTGTGATATTTCCCATTGAGAGGGTGTGACCTATCCGGCCTCCCCTGTGAGCCGAGCCCCCGGGAACAGCCTAACACCCGGCAGAATCTCGAATTCCCTGTGTGTTGTCGTCTGGGGCTCAGAAACAATACTTTGGGAGGTCCCTCCCGGCTCCTGCCTTCCAAGACTCATAGCTGTGGGCAGCCTGGTGAGTGGCATTCCCTCAATGAGTATGAAATGTTTCAGGAGGATGTAGATACAAGATTCCTGAGCCTCGGGTGCCTGGGTGGCTCAGTGGGTTGAAGCCTCTGCCTTCAGCTCAGGTCATCATCCCAAGGTCCTGGGATCGAGACCCACATGGGGCTCTCTGCTCAGCGGGGAGCCTGCTTCCGCCTCTCTCTCTCTGCCTGCCTCTCTGCCTACTTGTGATCTCTGTCTGTCAAATAAACAAATAAAATATTAAAAAAAAAAAAAAAGGTTCCTGAGCCTCCAAGATCCCCAGAGAGGCCTTCTTCTAGCTCCTCACCCTCTGCCTGTCTCATAGCCTCCTTCCCTGATGAGACTGTTAGTCTCTACTTGCATACCTTCAGGGACAGGGGGCTCACCACCTAGCAATGTCACTTCTTTAATCATTTGAAAACTTGTCTCTCTCCCGAGCCTGCCTCTCCACTGGCCTGGCTTTGCCACCTGGATGGCAATGAAAATCCTGTTGGCATGGAGGACCGAGGTCCGGGCAGTGTGAGCTGTCACCATCCTTCCCTCGGCTCTTCTCAGACTGTTGAGCTGCAGACAGACCAAGCCCGGCAAGTCTTCACTTCTTCCTCTTCTTCCTCAACACGAGCACATTCTCTGCCCCTAAATGCACTAGGCGGCATTCAAGTATTCACCTGTCACATGAATACAGTTATATAAATATTACGTGTGCATGATCTTAAGGATCGTAAGTACGGAGCGTTCAAGGTGAAAAGATTCTTTGTCTCTCTCTCTCTCTCTTTTTTTTTGGAAAAGATATTTGAACGTGGGACATTTTCAGAAGAGTGACAGGCGTAGGTGGTTCTGTTTCAGAATCCTGCCTTCCCTGGCTTCTCGGCTCAGCTGGACGGCTGCAGGATTAATTGGTTGCAAATCTGATTATTCTCTCCCTGCTCTGGGTGTAGAGCTCACGTTGCAGGCACAAGCCCACATTCCTGATGTCAGAGAGTGGGCTTATGCTACAATGATGAGTACCCACGCTCAGAGAGGGTCGTTAAGAAACAGGCGCTGGCAAGCCAGAGAGACCTCCCACGCCACACTTCTGATGCTTCTGGTCCAGCCGGGGAAGCCGGCTGCTGGCATCACCTGCCACAGCAGTGGCCAGAGCCCCGAGGGAGGGCCGCACGGGACTCTGACAGCTCATAACGGGGACGTTTGTTCTAGTCGGGGCAAAACGTTCTGAGAAAAGAACTGGTTTTATTTTTATTTTTTGTTATTCCACAGATGACGCACCTTTACTCAGACAGCTTGGGGAACCCGTTACCAGTGTGTACCGCCGTGCAACCAGCATAGGGACCACGATAGAACATTTCCAGCCCCTCGAAGGCTCCTGTGCCCCCTCCTGCCTCCTACTTGCCCCCTCCCAAGAGGAACCATTCTTCTAGGTTGTTTTGCCAAGAAGACTCCTACTTCTTTCTGACCTCTGTATGAATGGAAGCACGTGGAATGAATTCTCCCATGTCTGGCTTCTTCCCTAGACCATGACATCTGCGAGACGCAGGCTCGTCGCGACACATGGTGGTAAGCCATGCTTTTTTGTGGTGGTAGAACACCCCATCGCACGAGGACACTGTCAGCTGCTGATACGCTCTCCCGTTGATGCATACTAAGTAGACTTTAACGGGATATGTGGAAGTAGAGGGGGTAGGGAGGAACATTCGAGAAGGAGGGAGTGGCCCCTGCGAAGGCTGTCAGCAGGAGGGACCCTGCAGGTAGGTGTGGATGATGGGGAGCCACTCCCGGGTCTCACATTTGCGGGAGATACTAAGGACAGCGACGGGGCCCCGAGCAACTGCTGAGCCTGCATGGTGTGGGGCCCTCGGCATCTGTTCCCTCTCTTCAGGTGCCTTCCCGGCCTGCAGAGGCTGGGACGCAGAAAGATTGCATTTGCCAGGCTCCCTTGCAGCTCGGTTCCGGCTGTGAGCAAGGGCCCATCAAACAAATGTGCAGAGTGTGGTGAAGGAGGCAGAGGGAGGAGGGGCCCTCTGCTTGCTGTTTTGGCCGTACTGTTCTGGCCGACAGGGTCACTGGGTCGTGGGATTTTCTGCAGCAGCATCCCAGCCTCTGATCCTGGGCTGCTGAGCTATGGGACAGCTCCGTGCACCCAGGGGAGATGTGCCTGAGTGAGGCCCCTGACTGTCCACCTGGCCTTGGGAGAGGGGCAGCCCCCCCCCCACCAACCGCCACCCTGTAGGCAGGTTCTGTAGGGATTTGGGAGGCACCCCCAGAGGCCCAGCCTGCTCAGTGATTTCGGAAGTACCCATCCCTATGTCAAGTCCGGTGTGCTCCAAACAGCTGGAGCTATCAACTCACCCCCACCAGCTTGGCCACGGTCACAAAGCCAGAAGGTAAGAAATGTCGGTGAGGACTTGGAGGCACTAGAAGCCTTGTGCAGGGCTGGTGGGAACGGAAAATGGAGCAGCTGCTGTGGAAAGCAGTTGGCAGCTCCTCAAAAATTAAAAATAGAATCACCGTAGGATCCAGCAATCCCACTTCTGGGGATCTAGCTACAGAATCGAGAGCACGTTCTCGAGGAGGTATTCACACCACCCTGCGCATCGCAGCGTGATTCACAGTAGCCAAGAGGCGGATGCCGCCCAAGCATCCGTCCACAGGTGACTGGAGAAACCAAGCGTGATCTGTGCACAGAATGAAATACTATTCAGCCTTACTAAGCAAGGAAGTCCCGTCATGGGCTCCAACACAGACCAGCCTGAGGACACGACGCCAAGTGAAAGAAGCCAGTCCCCAAAAGGCACATCCTGTCCGATTCCGTTAAATGCAGCTCCTAGAGTCGTCAGGTCCACGGAGAAGGAAAGTAGGATGGTGGTTGCCAGGGGCCGGGGGAAAGGGAATGGGGAATTCGTGTCGAATGGGGACAGTTTCGTTTTACAAGATGAAAGGCGTTCTTTCCATTACAATGGTACATTTTGTTTTGTGTGTGTTTCACCACAAGCAGCCACCGCCACCACCAGAAAACCTCCGGAGACACCTGGAGAAGTTTCTGGGCTCCGAGTTTCACCCTGTGGTCAGAGCCTTTCTGTGTGATGTCCTGAAAGGTTTACACAACCTCTGTGAAAGACAGGTGCACGATTTGGGGCCCATTTTACAACCAAGAAACCGAAGATCAGGTGAGAAGTGTGATTGCCGAGGCTGGTGAGCGGTGCAGCTGGGACGGGTTTCGGATCTGACTCCAGATTCTGGGCTCTTTCTACTGCAAAACGTTTGCCTTTCCTAGCCCCTCAGGCCACCCACCGCCCCCATAAAGAACAGGATGGGGCCTTCGGGGAGCCAGCATTTCCCACGCCTCTGGGGCCTGCCCAGAAGGAAGAGGAGGAGGAAGACCAATGCCCGGTGATTCAATAGGGGGAGGGGGCTGCTTTGCCTGTCCAGCCTCTGCCCTCCTGACCTCCCTGGGGGCAGACCCCCTTCCTCATTCTCGGTGTTTGTGGATCAGGTGGAGTTGGGGGTGGGGTGCGCCCCCAAAGCAGGCTTCAGAAACGGGGGATTGGCTCCGCGGACCGAGGCTGAGCCTCCAAAATTCTCCATCCAGACCATCCCGATTATTCAGGATCCCCGACATGGCTGTGGACATTTCCCGTGAGGTCACACATCCCGATGCACACCGGGCATTTCTAAGGAAGGACACTGACGGGGACCATGGGGGGACCTGTTGCCCTCCTGTGCCATGGCTGAGTCCTGCGTCCCTGGGAAGTGTCCTTCGCTGCCACTCGTTACATTCGTTACATCATTATGGGAACAGCATGAACTCTTTGGAGCCCACACACACCCTTGGAAGGGAAAAAGAGCTCATCCCTCTCTGGCTGTGGGGACCAGTGCCCTGCAGAGGGAGGGCAGCCCAGGCCCGGCGTGAGGCCTTGTGAGGGAGGCAAAGGAGTTGGGCGCAGTGGCATTCGGCCACCTGCTGTCCCTGCCTCTCACCTGGAGGCAGCAAGCCCAGGGCAGGCCCCCAGGCCCCCTCTCAGCCTGACTCAGGACCAGGGAGAAGGGCTGGAGTGTAAGCCAGGGGTGCCACCTACTGGTGACAAGCGGGAGAGCCTGCGCCCCTTCCGAGAGGGGCCCATGGGCAAGGCAGGGACAAGGTGTCCCTCAAGGCTTCAGTGGCTTGTTGGGACTGCTGTAAGCAAATACCCCAAATGGGGGCCTAAAGCAACAGAATTTGATTCTATTGATTCTGGAGGCCAGCCTCTGAAATCATGGTGTCAGCCAGGCCACTTGCCAGGCTACTAGGGGCACACTATCCTCTAGCTCTACGGGAGGGTCCTTCTTCTCCCTCTTCTCCCGCTTTCGGTGGCGCCCAGTGTATCTTGCCATTCTTCCATTGCAAACACGCCCCTCCAATCTCTGCCTTCATGTTCAGGTGCCCTCCCTTCCTGGGTATCCTCATCCAGATTTTCCTCTTCCTGTAAGGACATGGCTCAGTAGGACCTTATCTTTACTTGATCACATCTGCAAAGACCCTCTTTCCAAATATAGCCACATTCCCAGGTCCAGGTAAGTATGAATCTCAGGGGCACACTATCGAGCTTACCAAAGAGACCCGACTCAAATGCTGCCTCCTCCAGGCAGCCCTTCCCAATCCACCGGGACCACCTCCTGTCCTGAGCCCCAGCAAGGCATGTGGGGCCTTTGGATAGGGTCTACACCACATTGCACTGGACGTGTGAGTTGTGTAGCTGTTTCTCCCCTACGTCTGTCTCTCAGCACCCAGCTGAGGCATCGTCTTCTCTGGGAAGCCTGGTCTGTGCCCCCAGCCCCTCTCCTGTCCTGGGCTTAGGTGGTATGAGTGGGACAGTTGCCAGGTCAGTGCTCACACTGCAGCAGGATTCTATGTTTTCCTCTCCTCAAGTCACCATCGTTGACATCTAGCCTCGGAGTCCTCAAAATGGAAGTCAGCTTTTATAAGACGAACCCTGGAAAGAGCTCTCGGATTTCCATGGAAAAGCATCTGCTTCATAAAATGAGTCTCCAGAAAGCCTGCTTCTGTCAAAGTTGTTTAGTGAAAGGGGCCACAGTTGGCATGGCTTAAAGCAGCAGCACCGTGAATACTGTTGTCCATGGTGCTTAATTTTGGAAGGGGTGCCGGCCCCTGCCAGCCAGCAGTGCCAAAAACCATGTTCAAGATAGTTTTGATTCAAGTGCTTATGAAGAATAGGGTTGCTTTGGGTAGGGGGGCAGCTTTCTGCCCAAAGCAGTTCCTACCTATGACAGATGGGACAAACCAGCATGGTCCATGGACGCAGCAAAAGGGAAATTGGTATATGGAAACGCGCCTTTGAGATTGAAATGTTTGAAATGTGAATCAAATGTGGAGAATGCCAAAAAGGAAAAAGGAAGTCACATAAACACATTATGCCAAATTTGGAAACCAGACGAAAGGGGTGGGGGTGTATGTTGGGGAGAGATGGGCAGATGATCTGTTGTTGAGACAACCTAACCCGGCTGGTGGGGAGGACTTGGGGATCCTGTCTGCTTCCTGTCATAAGAAAAAAAAGCATATTTTCATAGTAAATAACAATTATGATTATATTGAATGACAAGCAGTAGTATTCTATCCCCTGTATCTGTTGATGGCATTCCACAGTTTTCAATAAATCCATTGTAAGTGGCCGCACTACATTTCTTTTTTTGGCCCTTAATCTGCCTCTATTGTTGGATACTCAGGAGCTTCCCAGCTTTGGGCTTTAAAAACTTAAGTATATTATTTCTTTTGGATGGATCCCTGGAAGTGGAATTCCTAAGTCAACAAAGAGAAGAATGATTCTTAAGTTTCTTTATCAGAGATTTCAAACTCTTGGCCATGGAGCCAATTTGGCTCTTAGCTGAGTTGGACTTGGTCCATGCAAATTTTTTTTAATGTATGTCAACATTTGAAAGGAAGACTATTTCCCATGAGAATTCAGATTTCCACTAATCTTGGAAAATCAGAGCTGCCTAATCAATCAATGTAAGACTCCACAGTAATAGAATAAAGGGAAAAAGCCACATAATCATCCCAATTAATACAGAAAAGGCATTTGACAAAAGCCAACATCTCGTATGATAAAACACCAAACTAGGAACAGAGGAAACTTCAGTGTGATAAAGGACGTTGTGAAAAGTCCACGGCTGACGTCATACTCAGTGGTGAAAGATGAGAGCTTTCCCCCTAAGACAGAAACAGGACAAGGATGCTTGCTTTCACCACTGCTACTCAACAGCGTGCTGGAATTCTAGCCAGAGCAATTAGGCAAGAAAAAGAAACAAAAGACATCCAGATTGGAAAGGAAGAAATAAAACTATCTGCATGCACAGATGACATGATCTTATATGCAGAAAATTCAGAGAATCCACTGAATAGTGCTAATAAGTGAATCCAGCAAGGTTGTCAGGTGGAGGAACCACACACAAAAATTAGTTGTTTCCCTAGACTAGCAATGGACAACCCCAAAATGAAACTAAGAAAACAATTCCACTCATAATGGCATCTGAAAGAATACAATACTTAGGAATAAATTAAAACAGAGAGGTTAAAGGTTTGTATATGGAGAATTACAAAATATTGCTACGAGAAATTAAAGGTCTAAATGCGTGGAAAGACAGCCCATGTGTATGGACTGGAAGGCCTAGTATTGGTAAGTAGCAATCCTACCCACCCAAAGCAATCTACAGATTCAAGGCAATCCCCACCAAAATCCCGATGGCTTTTTTTTTTTTTTTTTTGGTAGAAACGGAAAAGCTCATCCTAAAATTCATACAGAACTGCAAGGGACCCTCCATAGACTAAAAAATCTTAAGAAAGAAAAACATAGTTAGAAGAATCACACTTCCTGGTTTTAGAACTTACTACAGGGACGCTTGTGTGTCTCCGTCGACTAATCGTCCGACTCTTGATTTCAGCTCCGGTGATCTCAGGGTCGTGGGATCAAGCCCTGCGTTGGGCTCCATGCTCAGTGCAGGGTCTGCTGGGGAATTCTCTCTGTCTACCTCTGCCCCTCCTGCTCATGCTCTCTCTCTCAAATAAATAAATAAAAATCTTAAAAAAAAAGAAACTTACTTCAGAGCTACAGTAATCCAAACAGTAAGGTACTGGCATATGGTTTGACATAAAAATAAGTGAAATAGCTTGAGCGTCCACTAGCAAATCCATATAATACATGGTCAGTTGATTTTTTGGCAGGGGTGGCCTGACCATTTAATGTAGAAAAAAAAAAAAATCTCTTCAACAGATGGCGCTGAGACAACGGAATTTTCACACAGAAGAATGAAGTTGGGCCCCTACCTCACACCATGTATGAAAACCAGTTTAAAATGGATCAAGGACTCTCTCATGCTCTCTTTCACTTATTCTCTCTCAAATAAATAAATAACATCTTAAAAAATTAAAAAAAAAAAGGGGGATGCCTGGATGGCTCAGTGGGTTAAGCCTCTGCCTTCGGCTCAGGTCATGATCTCAGGGTCCTGGGATCGAGCCCCGCATCGGGCTCTCTGCTCAGCAGGGTGCCTGCTTCCCTTCCTCTCTCTCTGCCTGCCTCTCTGCCTACTTGTGATCTCTGTCTGTCAAATAATAAATAAAATATTTTTAAAAAAGTAAATTAAAACCACAGTGAGCTACCACTTCAAACCCACTGGGGGAATAATGAAAAAACCAAAAAACAAAAAACAAAGCTTGGCATGGATATGAAGAAATTTGAACCCTCCTATATCGCTGGTGGGAATGTGGATGGTGCAGCTACCATGGAAAACAGCTGGACCGTTTCCTAAAAATGTAAACATAAAGTTACCCTATGACCCTATGTTCCCATTCTTAGGTATAACCCCAGAAGAACCAAAAACAAACAATTATACACAAATTTTCAGCATTATTCGCAATGGCCGAAAGGAGGAAACAACTTGTATGTCCATCAGTTGACAAAGGGATATATAAAATGTAGTCCTAAAAGGGAAAAAAGCCAGACACAAAAGATCATATATTGTGTGATTCCATTTTAATGAAGTTTCCAGAATACATGATAGAGACAGAAAGCCGATTAGTGGTTGCCGGGGCCAGAGGGGAGGATGGAATGGGGAGTGGCTGCTAACGGGGATAGGGTTTTCTTTTGAGGTGATGGAAATGTTCTGGACCTAGCTAGTGCTGATGGTAGCTCACCGTGACCTCCCAGCTGGGTAAGAGACCACACTGCTCAGGCCTCTGTAAGCTGGTGTCAGTTCGTTTCACCGTGGGGCCATCTTCCTCCAACACTCTGTGCAGTAGGACCCGCCATGGGGCTTGTGCCTAGAAAAATTACAGTGGGTTTTGCCGGTAGCATTTTCCTCAGTCTGAGTAAGTGTGAACGGCTTTATCTCTTCTCTTTGCAAATAAATAGCTTTGTATCTTCCACAGTCTCTAGGAAATGCCTTGCACTATAGCCGCCCAATATAGTTGTGTTCATTTCCATGATTTAGATCTTCTCGTTGCCCCACCCCCCCATGGAGGGATAACAATCAGTAGCCAGCATGCGGGGTGAACCCAAAAGAGAACTCATTCGTTCATGTGTTCACCCAACATTCACCAAACATGCGGTACATACTAGGCTCTGTGGGCGGATAAGAGCTGGAAGAATGTCGCTGTGCATTTATCAGAGTCCAATTAAGAGACAGAAGCCAGGGGCGCCTGGGTGGCTCAGTTGCTGAGTGTCTGCCTTTGGCTCAGGTCATGGTCCCAGGGTCCTGGGATCAGGCCCTGCACCGGGCTCCCCGCTCAGCGGAGAGTCTGCTTCTCCCTCTCCCGCTCCCCCTGCTTGTGTACCCTCTCTCTCTGTCTCCCTCTCCCTGTGTCAAATAAATAAATAAAATCTTAAAGAAGACACACCATCACTGGAATAGAGAATGTTTAATACAAAAGACTATTAACAAAGGATTGGTGTAACAAGGGATTCAGTCCCAAGAAGTAAAGATAATTCTAAACCACATAGGAAGCAGAATAGGGAGCAGCCCCTACACCCGGGGCCGAGATGGAGCACCCGAGGGAGAGCCCCCCACGGTCCCTCCCAGAGCCAGGGCTGGGCCCGGACCTCATTGGATGGGGCATGAATGTGGTCCCCTGCACGGCAGGAGGAATGGGGTGTCTGCAGGGCTTGCTGGAAATCCACCCTCCAGAGTGCGAGGGGAAGCCGCCCAGAGGGGGGCGCCATGCCTCAGAATTTGGGGAAAGGCTAAGCCAGAAGGTGCCTGGGGAAGTTAAGTTGTTGCCTGGAGCTGCGGAGAGGGCAAACAGGGAGGTAGGAGATGTGTGCGGAGATGACGCAGGGCCTTGAGGCCAACATGGGAACGTCAGCTTTTGTTCTGAGTAATGTGTATGCAATTCAAAGTAATAACTTCACAAGTACCTGTAAGGGATTATGGGAGTTTGCAGGAAGGAAAGATCGCCTCTGGTTTGGGTGTTGCTGAGAGGAGCAGGAGATTCTAGAGTGTGGATGAGCCAGGAGGAGGGAAGACAGTGTTTGGAGGGGCACAGGCACGGCTTTCCCCCAGCCCCCAAGAAGGGGCTCCCTGTCAGCACAGGCGTACCTGAAGACCTGCCCTGTTCTTGGCAGGCCTGCATCAGGGAGAGGAGTCGCAGATCCGTGCCTTCTGATAGACCTTCCTGGGACGTCTGCAGTTGGTCTCTGTCCGCACTGCCCAGCATGCTAAGCACTAGCCACTGTGGCTATTGAGCACTGGAAACCGTGGTCAAGTCCAGACTCCGGGTGCGTCTACATGCACTGCATAAATGGATTCCAGCTGATGCCCGCCCCCCGCCTGCCCGCTCCCCTGCCTTAACCGAATAGAAGTCATGTGGGTGCTGCTGCCGCCAGGCCCTGCCTTGTTGCCTCCTCCCCCTGTCCTGGCCAGCTGTTTGGTCTGGACCACACCAGTCAAGGTCAGCTCATCACCACATTTCATTCTGAGTTAGCAGCGGTAGATCTTTCCGTTCGACTCAAAACACTGTTTTCCGTTTGCATGTAAACCTCGTTCTCTGGCTGCGCAGTTCGTCATCTGGTCTCCCAAACATCTGCGCGGCTTGTAACAGGCACGGGAAGGAGCCAGTCAGAGCAAAACCACGGGGCCGCAGCAGGTGGCCGCGTCTGGCGCTGGCACGCACCTTTTCTACCAGGAGCCAAGAATACGCAGGTTGCTAATTTGGACCCAAACAGTGAAGTTCTCTCCCTCTCTCCTTTCTGGGTTCTTATTCAGTAATTTCAGTTTTCAAAAACAAAACCCTTCTGTATGCAAAGTTCTTAGAATGGTTGTGGTCTCGAGTATGTTCCTTGTATTAAAAAAAAAAAAAAAAAGCATCTTGCTTGTGGTTTTAGAGTTTCCTAATCATCCCTTGTAGGAGTCAGGCCGTTTGGAAGGAAGGGTGGAGCAAAGCTGAACGGGAAGGGAATCAGATGTGGAGCATTTTTTTTTTTTAAGATTTTGTTTATTTATTTGACAGACAGAGATCGCAAGCAGGCAGAGAAGCAGGCAGAGGGGGAGGGGGAAGCAGGCTCCCTGCTTAGCAGAAAGCCCGATGCAGGGCTCGATCCCAGGACCTTGGGATCATGACCTGAGCCAAAGGCAGAGGCTTTAACCCACTGAGCCACCCAGGTGCCCCAATGTGGAGCATTTTCGATCAGCGACCCTTACAAAGCAGGGCTTCCCCCTATCAGCACTACTGACATTTTGGGCCAGGTAACTCTCTGTTGTGGGGCTGTTATGTGCACTGTAGGATGTCTGGCAACATCCTGGGCCTCTACCCACTGGATGCTGGTGCATACCTGCCATGCCCCCCGTGCCACCATTGGGACGACCAGAAAGGTCTCCCCACATTGCCCCGTGTCCTCTGGGAGGCAGAGCTGTCTGGGTTGAGAACCACGGGGGCAGATAAAACCTGAATGAGGAGAGGGATGTTTAAGACTCCTGAGTCACCCCCCTCCTCCTTGGGGGAGGAAAGCGTGAAGACTCTGGCTTCCCCGCATGTGAGCATTTCATCAGACAGTGTTACCTCTGGGTTTCGAAGGCATGAACAGGAAGGGTACGTTCTGTGAGATACTCACGCCAGCCTTCTTCATTCGTTGCATCTGAGCATCATGTCCTGGGGATGTGGTCATGAATTAACAGACAGACTTATTAATTCAGTCAACAAATATTTATGCCTGCAATGGGCCAGGCATTGTTCTAGGCACTTGGTGTATTAGACTACTCCAGAGAAACAGATTTATACATGTTTGCATAAAAGAAAAAATACATATATTTTTATATAGAGCGTATGGAATACCATACCATGTTTCCAAATACCATCGATCATACAATATTTGCAATTTATCCTGCCTTTCGTTTTGAGTCTCTCCACTTGAGTCCTTCAGCTGGCCTTAGCACTTAGCCTCTGCTGGCTCTGGTCTGAAACAATTTTGTATATATATAACTTTAGTATATAGATATATTTGTATTTCTGTATATCGATATATAGTTAAAGAGATGTTCGCATAGATATGTATATGGTTGTATAGTTCTGCTTCTCTTTCTCCAGAGAAATCTGTAGACTTATATGATACGTATAGAAATATAAGGAACCTAGAATATCCAGAGCAACTTTGGAAAAGAACGAACCTGGGGAGCTGACCCTGGCAGGTAGTGTGGTAAGGCTAGGGAGCGTAGGACACTAAAACCATCCATAGCTACATGGGATTATTGCAGAGGCTGACCACGGAACAGAGATCAGAGGAACAGGATAGAGAGTTCATTCACCATGTATAAAATTAACCCCGAATGGATCATAGATCAAAGTGTAAAACCTGAAAGTATAAAAGTTCTAGAAGAAAATGTACCAGAAAACCTTGCTTAGGCAAAGATTTGTTAGATGCGGTAGGAAAAGCACAGTCCACAAAAGACAAAGCAGATCAGTTGGCTTCATTCAAATTAAACTCCTCTGCTCTTCCACAGATAGTAGTTAAGAGAATGAAAATACAAGCCACAGACTGGGAGAAAATCTTTGTAAGTCACTTAGTGACAAACGACTAGTATCAGAACATATGAAGAACTCTCAAAAACCCGACAGTGAGAAAACAAACAACCCAATTTTTAAAAACGGGCAAGGGCAGCTGGGTGGCTCAGTTGGTTAAACGTCTGGCTCTTGATTTCAGCTCGGGTCATGATCTCAGGGTCCTGGGATTGAGCCCTGCGTCAGGCTTGGCGGTGGGATTCTCTCTCTCTCTCTCTCTCTCCCTCTGCCCCCTACCCACTTGCACACTCTCTCTCTCCAAAATAAATAAATAAATAAATAATAAAAACAAGAAATAAAAATGGGCAAAAGATGTGAACAGATACTTCATCAAGGAAAGTATATGGATGGCAAGTATGTAGACATCATTCATTAGTCATTAGAGAAATAAAAATTAAAACCGTAACAAGATACTGCTGCACACCTGTTAGAATGGTTAAAATTTTTTTAAAAGATTTTTTATTTATTTGACACAGAGAGACACAGCAAGAGAGGGAACACAAGCAGGGGGAGAGGGAGAAGGAGAGGCAGACTCCCCACTGAGCAGGGAACCCGATGCAGGGCTCGATCCCAGAACCCTGCGATCATGACCTGAGCTGAAGGCAGACACTTAACTGACAGCCACCCAGGAGCCCCCAGAACAGTTAAAATTAAAAATATTGACCCATCCCAAGTGTTGATGAGGATACGGAGCTACAGAAACTCTCATCCCTGCTGGTCAGAATGTAGTCTGTAGGACCATTTTTGATATTAATTTGGTAGGTTTTCGAAATTTTTAAAAAAGATTTTATTTATTTATTTGACAGAGAGAGAGAGATCACATGGAGGCAGAGAGATAGGCAGAGAGAGGGGGGAAGCAGGCTCCCCACTGAGCAGAGAGCCCGATGCGGGCTCGATCCCAGGACCCTGAGATCATGACCTGAGCCGAAGGCAGAGGCTTAACCCACTGAACCACCCAGGCACCCCTAGGTTTTAGAAATTTTAAACATATACCTATGATATGATTCAGCCATTCGACTCCTAGACGTGGACCCAAGGAGAATGACACATGTCCATACAAACGTGCCTGCAGAATGTTTACGCTTTCTGCCAGCTTTGTCGGCAAATCGCCAAAAACTGGAAACAATGGAGGTGTCCATCCCTGGTAAGCGGATATATCCAAAGGAGGATATATCCAAAGGAGTAGACTCCTGGCTTTGAAGAGGGAGGAAGGCGCCGCTAGCCAAGGGATGCGAGGGGATCGGCTCTGGAAGCTGAGAGAGGCCACCACGGATTCTCCCCAGGAGGTTCCAAAAGGAGCCAAACTGCCCACGCCTTGACATCTGCTCAGTGAGACTGACTTGGCACTTCTGAACTTCAGAATTCTAAATGGAGGAAGGGAGTATGGATAAATGAGGGAATAAATGTGTGTTGGTTAAGTCACCAAGTTCATGGTGGCTTGCTGACCACGGCAGCCCTCGTGCCCGCAACGCCCGCCCTGCTTCCTCCCCGTGGTGGCCCTTACCAGCACCCGACAGGCTGTATGGTTTGCTCATCTACCTTGTGCATTGTGTGTGTGCATTTTGTGATGTCTCCCACCAACTCCAAGAAGGCATGGATATTTCACCTGTTTTGTCTGCGCTGGTATGGAGGAGGGCTCAGCAAACTCTGTGTGGCAATCCAGCAGGTGAACAAGTACATCCGAGATTTCACTATTCAGAACGTCACGAGGAATGACTCCACGGCGCCACGTGGGTCTTGTTGACCACAGGTCAGGTCTGCGCCATGTTTCTCTTTCTTAAGATACGAAGCCCCGCACGTATGGTCACAGGCCCTTTGGACCTGGGCCACCAGAGGGGTCCCCTCCCCCGGAAGGAAGCATTCCCGTGAGCTGGCGGAGACCCACTGGCTTCCTAGAGGGAAGGCTTCTGCTGGAGGGCCTGGCGCCCGGCTGCCTCTGTTTTCCTGCTGTAGCAGGTGTCACGGTAGGAACCCATGGCCTTTTATGAATCCATTTCCCTGCTCATGTTTCAGGCAGAGTCTGGGCAGGAAACAGACAAACCGCTCAAAACAAGAAGGAACTCAGTGAAGAGGCTCTTTAGAAAGGTCTGGGCAGGGCTGGGGAAGGCCGCTCACTTGGCCATCTTTGCCTCTGTCTGCTGATTCCAGTGCTGCCACCGCGGAAGTCTTTGCCCTCGTGCCCACCTGCCAGAGCTCCTTCCAAGTCCCCTGGGCAGGGACTGGCAAGGCCGGGCTGTTCTCAGACGCTCAGCCCCCGGAAGCTAGTGTCACGGAAGAAGGCAGGGGATGGCTCTTTTGGTCTGTGAGAGTGTGCACCTCGCAGAGGAATTTGTCCCCTAAGCCGCCCCCTCCTAGAGTTGCCCCAGAGGACTCCCCGTGGGCTTTCTTTACGCAGCGATGTCCCCTAGGGTTTTGTCTGCATGTCCCTGTTGAACAAACTGCCACCCACAGAATGATGTAGGGCAAGGAATCCCGGGTCTGGCTCAGCCCCCTTGCTTATCCGCTATGACTCTGCCCTTGTCTCTTCGTCCATCAGGGTCAGCGACAGCTGACGGACGAAGCCCCGCTTTTTTGGAGCCCCACTTTGCCGAGCCCACGGAGAGAAATGGTGGGTGGGGGGGGCCGCGTCGGCCCCGGGCCCTGGGGAGTGGCTGGCAGTTCTTTTCTGCACAAAGAACCAAAGTGCCCGCCTTTCTCTCACTTCCTTTTTGGGGCCTGGGAGGGTCGGCTTGTGAGCGGACGGCTGCTATTTATGGCCCTTGGCTGCTCTGTGTGAAACCCCAGGTCCTCCCGAGAGGAAAGAGTGGAGGAAGGAGAGGGGTGCCGGGTGACCTTGCCCTTGGTCTGCGGTGCAATGGGCCCAGGTGTGGTGGTTAGAGTCTCGAGTGAAACCTACCCCAGGAGGTCAGGCTGGGTCTGGCGTGGCAGGTTTCCTAGCAGATAAGCACGAGGCCCACTGTATTTATAGAAACTCAGAGTAGAGTGGGCGGCTTGCTGGAGGGTGGCATCCACTCTCCCTGCTTTTACGGAGGGGAAACTGAGGCCCAGGACATCGAGTGCCAAGTCTGAGGTCACCCACTGGGCTTGGGACATCAGCAGGACGAGAGCCCCGCGTCTGGACTCCCTCCTCAGGCAGCGGCTGGGTTCCCTACTTAGAGCAGAAAAGAGATCAGATTTGAGGGTCATGGAGCGTCTTCCCCCTGCCCCTCACCCCTCCCCGGGTCCTGGGCCTCCTGGTATTTTCCAGAGTCCAGGGTGACTGGGTGAGGCTGAGAGGTGAGGGATGGACGGCAGAGAGAATCCTCTACCCACCTCGAGTCTCCAAACCTGCATCCCTCCCTCTCCTGCCCCCGTTCGTGATTCATGTCACGAATCTTTTGGAATCTTTATTTTGGAATCTTTTGGAATCTTTATTTCTGCACCACTGGGTTGCTCTTTGGCCTTCACTGTAACCCAGTTTCACTAGGATGACATGGCTACGTGGTATTCCTTCCCTCATCCTTCCTCCCTCCCTTTCTTTCCTGCTTCTCCCCCTCCCTCTCTCCTTCTCTTCTTTCTTATACTTGTTGAGCATACACTATGCCCTGGATACCCTTCCTGGCATGCTCAGGGCTCTCCTCATCGATAAGGCAAGACTGGAGCATAGATTAGTAGGAAGTGATGGGCTAAGCAGCGGTCTGGGCCAAGAGTGTTCCAGGCAGAGGGAAAAGCAAGTGCCAAGGCCCTGAGGCAGGGAAGTGATTGGCATGCTTGAAGCCCAGAGGAGAAGTCCCCCGTATGAGGTGGAGGGACAGAGCAGCAGACAGTTCAGAGAGAAAGAAAGGCCCAGGTTCAGTGGTCTGAGTCTGTTGTAAAGATCCCGGCTGTCACTCAGAGGAAGCCGGCAGCCAGCAGAGGGCTCCGTGATAGGAGCGCTAAGCTCCTCTTGGGCTTATCAGGTCCCATGGGTCCTGGAGGGGGATTGCGTTGGGGAGGGACTTGGGCAGAAGGATGGAGGCCAGTGAAGAGGCCACCTGGCTAGTCCAGGTGAGTGACTACGGTGGCTCAAACGAGGTAGGGAGCAGGGAGGCGGTGAGAAGGGTTGTTCTGAGGATCTCTCTGAAGGTGGCACCTGCATGACGTGCCGCTGCGCTGGATGGGAACGGGGTGTGGACGGCTCGCGGCAGTGACCCTGTGCAGTGCAGGGGGCCAGACTGAGCAGGCTTCGGTGCGGGCTCTGCCAGCAGCTGGCTGTGGGACTGCCCTGGCCGGGCCTCCCGTCTTGATTTCCGCCCCTCCCATCTGCATCCCCCAGGCTCCAGACCACCCGTGTCAGCGTCCGCTCAGCCACTGGCATGCTGAGGTTGTCAGGAAGTGGCCGCTCCGATGATGACGGTCCCAGGAGGAACCACGCACAGTGACCTCACCCACATGTCCCCTCCTCTCCCACTTGTCGTCTTTGCGGGGAGCATGAGGCCGCAGGATGATCACCGATCGCGCGCCTCCTCCTCTCTACCTGGGACGCATCGCTGAACTGAACATGTCCCAGCCCTCGGGCTGCATTCGCCTGACCAGGCGGACAGATGCTCCTCAGTGGCTGACACATGAAGTCATCGTAAGCTGCAAGGAAGACGAGCAAGGTGTGGGCCGGGGGGGCTGAGTGAGCCCCACTTCACTGGTGGGGGCGCGGACAGGCCTCCGCCCACAGGGATGTTAGAACGAGGCACAAAGGCCGGGAGAGTGTCAGGCAGGTGGAGGATGGGAGGGAAGGGTCTTTCCGGCAGAAGGAACGGCATGTGCAAGGACTCTGAGCCGGGATAAGGTGTGGCATGTGCGAGGAACTGTAAGAAGGGTGCTGGTTACTGTCGGATGAAGGCACCCAAAGGAGTGTGTAGGCAGAGGGGTGCTGCCTGGGTGGGCCTGGCAGGTGTGGTGGCTGTGGATGTGGAAGTGGGACACGGGTGTGAACGGTGGGGGGGACACAGGTGTGGGAGGTGGTTGTGACACAGGTGTGCTGGTGGTGACACAGGTGGGGGAGATGGTGGTGACACAGGTGGGGGAGATGGTGGTGACACAGGTGTGGTAGAGGTATGAGTTGTAATAGGGACATAGGCATAAGTAGTGGTGGGTAAACAGGTGTGGGAGGTGGTTGTGACACAGGTGGGGGAGGTGTGAGTGGTGGTAGGGACACAGGTATAAGTGGTGATGGAAACACAGGTGTGGGAGGTGGTTGTGACAGGTGTGCTGGTGGTGACACAGGTGGGGGAGATGGTGGTGACACAGGTGTGGGAGGTGTGAGTGGTAGTAGGGACACAGGTGTAAGTGGTGATGGAAGCACAGGTGTGGGAGGTGGTTGTGACACAGGTGGGGGAGGTGGTGGTGACACCGGTGTGAGTGGTGGTGGGGACACAGGTGTGGTGGTGGGGACACAGGTGTGGGGGGTGATTGTGATACAGGTGTGGGAGATGGTGAAACAGATGTGGGAGGTATGGTGGTGGTGGGAATACAGGTGTGAGTGGTGACAGTAGTGTGGTAGTGTGACACAGGTGTGGTGGTGACATAGGTGTGGGAGGGGGTGGGGACACAGGTATGAGAAGTGGTGGTGACACGGGGGGGAAGTGATTGTGACACAGGTAGGGGAGGTGTGAGTGGTGGTAGGGACACAGTTGTAAGTGGTGGTGGTAACACAGGTGGGGGAGGTAGTTGTGACACAGGTATGGGAGGTGGTAGTGACACAGGTGTGGGAGGTGGTAGTGACACAGGTGGGGGAGGTGGTGGTGACACAGGTGAGGGTGAGTGGTGGTGATGACACAGGTGTGGAAGGTGGTGGTGACTCAGGTGTGAGTGCTGGTGGTGACAGTAGTGTGGTAGTGTGACACAGGTGTGGTGGTAACACAGTTGTGGGAGGTGGTGGGGACACAAGTGTGAGAGGTGGTAGTGACACAGGTGTGGTGGTGGTGGTGACACAGTTGTCCCTGCTTGTGGAGAAGCCCTGGTGGTGCGGGAGGAGCTCGAGCTCTGGGGAATTCAGAGCCATCCTGATCCCAGAGGTGGGCTGTTTCTGGAAGCAAAGATGCGGGCTTATCCTCCAGGGGTGATAAGAATTGGCACTTCGTGTCCCCCTCAAGGCCTTTCCATTGGACCATGAAGGCGTGTTCCTTCTGAGAATGGGACAATTGGGCCCCTCACGGTCATGCACACTGGGTGAAGAGCCTAACACGCTTCATCCCACGCAGTCCTCACCACAGGCCCGCGCGGCAAGGTCTGCCATCGCCCCCTCCACCACCATCACTTGCTTGGAGAAGGTCTGTGGTTTGCCCAGAGGGTCACAGCTACTGGCTGGCAGAGGGGGACTTGACCCGGGTCTGGGACGCAGCCTGAGCGGCTGCTGGAACCCTCACGCACAGCTGCTGGGAGGCCAAGGGCGGCAGCACTTCGGAAAGTGGTCACACGACCTGGCAGAATTCACTGGAGCGACAGGGCCGCCTCCATGAGCCAGCCACCTCTCCCGGGGGACGTGCCGGACGCGGACGTGTCAGTGCTTCTGCCGAGCGATGCGTGAGAGAGTGTCACAGCCGCGCTGCGGGTGATCACCGCAAACTAGAAGCTTCCTGAGCGCCGTCAGCAGGACAGTGGGAAGGAACCGTGGGGAGAGACACAGACTGGATGGAGGAAGGCCACATGGCAATGGCAGCGGATGAGCCACGGCCTCACACGACACGAACGGGTCTCAGGCCCCGTGGAGCGAAAGGGCCGTCCCCCTGGCCCCCAGGAATGGGCCCGACGTGACTCCGTGTACGTGAAGCTGAAACTCAGGCCGAGCTACTCTCTCGTGACGGGTTACCCTGTGAGAGGGCAGGGAGGCCGCCTTCTGTGGGGCAGGAGCTGCGCACTGGCCTCGGGGTGCCGGTGACACGGGTGTCCTCACACAGCCCGCACACCGGGGTGGGGGGAGGGTGGCGGGAAGACCTGCACCACTGGGGGCACACAGCACGTGCGTGCCCGTCGGGGCTCTCGGGGATCCCCTTTTACAAAGGGTAAAACCAGGACTTGTGCTCTGGGGACCCCAGAGTGTCAGAGCCCAGCTGCTCTGTCTCAGCCAGACTTTGAAGAGATTCGAGAAAACATACAACAGTGCTGCTCTTGTCGCTAATTTTCTTCTGACACGTAGTGCCTTTCTCGTAACCCTATGCCATCTATCTTAACAGGTCACGGACGGAGCTAGAGGGTGTCTTCCCAAGTGAAATAAGTCAGACAGAGACAAATACCATATGATTTCACTTGTAGGTACAATCTAAGAAACACAACAAACAAGCAAAGGGAAAAAAATACAGAGAGAGAGGGAAACCCAAGAAACAGACTGTTCATTATAGAGAACAACCTGATGGTGACCAGAGGAGGGAGGGGGGAGGATGGAGATGTGAGGGATGGGGGATGTGCGGGATGGGGACTAAGGCGTGTACTTGTGAGGAGCCCCGGGTCATGTATGGAGGTGCCGAGTCACTCTATTATGCACCTGAAACTAATATAACACTGTACTGGAATTTAAAACTTAAATTAAAAAAAAAATAAAATAAATCAATAGATAAGTCCTTAACTTCCCAGTTTTGATTTTCAGTGCAGTCACTACTGAGAGGTGTGCCCACAAACAGCAGCTCTCTGGGCTCCTCCGCTGTGATCAGGACCAGGTGGGGGTCCCCAGGGATGCTGCAGGTGCTGGGAGGCTGGTTGGGGGGGTCACCCAGCTCCGGGGGCCAGGTGCGGGGCCGTGCAGCCATACCCTTTGTCAGTGTGTGTCCAGCCATGCTCTGAGACCCTTTCTGTCGGTACCACCCGTGGTCTCCTCAAAGCTGTACAGGTCGTGAAAAACAAGGGAAGACAAGATGTCACGGGCTGGAGGAGACGGAGGAGGCAGTGAGCTGTGTGTGGGGAGCCCGACGGGCCCCTGGAGCACATACGGGACAGGAGAGACCAACGGGAGAAACCCAATCAGGGCAGCAGTCTGTGTGACCGTTAGTGTCCTGTGAATACCTCTAGTTCACAGCCAACTGGATTATTTAGCTAAAAGCACTACCCCAGTACTGATGTCTTAGTCCTGATCAGTGGGGATGGCTCTGTGAAGGGTTATTATTAGGGAAGGCTGGATGGAGAGTAGTAGGGGACGCTGTAGTGTGTTTTCAATTTTTCTGTACCTCTAAAATCATTCCGAAACGGAGGCACTGCCTTTTCCATTGATGTCCAGTCCAGCATCAGACAGACCTAAGGTTCGGTTATGCTACGGGAGCCTGGGAGGGGCTGGGTACGGTCTGTTACTTGATCTGGGGCTGGGGTCTGTGAGAGTCTTTCAGGCTGCCCACTTGCAATGTCTGTATCACACCACATTGAGTTTCCAAAATTTTAAGTAATAGCAACTCTAGGGCAGCAGGAGCTCGGTTGGGCTCTGGGGACTCAGACTTTGGTCCAGCTGTGATCCTGGGCCTGGAGCTGCCCATGCTTCTCCTGGGGGTCCAGCAGTGGAGGGATATAATCTGACAGTGTTCACAGGATGCCTCCCTCCCAGCTTCCAGGCTGGGAGCAGCTATGGGGTGTGGGTAGGGAGCAGCGAGCGGGGAAACCAGGACACGGGTAAGAATTCGATTGGCACGATCTAGGGGAGAGATGCGTGGCTTGAGGAAGGCATGAGCTGGCGAGATGAGGTCAGATGATTCTGGTCACATTTCGAAGGCATAGCCAATAGGGTTTGCCACTGGGTTGGTCTCGGGGAGTGAGACTCAGAGGAAGAGAAAGAGAAAGAGAAAGAAGCTTGGAACTACCAGCTACCGGGATGGGGATGACAAGGTGGGACAGGCCGCGGAGGTGGGGTCAGAGCTCCCTGGGGCTGCCCTAAGTCTGAGATGCCTATTCAGAAACCAGGAGGCGGCCAACGGGGACCTGAGTTTGGAGTCCGGAAGAGAAGCCTGGCTGCAGACATGGATTTGTGCGCTGTCACAACTATTACACACCCAGCACAGGCCAAGTGTATTAGTCAGCGTTCCCCAGAAGAAGGGAGCCGGCAAGAGCCAGATACACAGATTGATTTTAAGGAATTAGCTCATGCAGTTGTGGGGCCTGGCAAGTCTCAGATCTGCAGGACAGGCTGGCAGCCTGGAGATGTAGTGAAGCTAGGTGTTGCAGTTTCAAGTGTGAAGGCAGTCCGGAGGCAGAATTCTTTCTTCACGGAAACTTGGTCTTTTGCTATTAAGGCCTTCAACTGATTGGATGAGGCCCACCCACGTGGTGGTAGGTCATCTGCTTTACTCAAAGTCCACAGATTTCACTGTAGTCTCATCAGGAGATACCTTCACAGTGATACCTAGTATTTAACCAAATACCCAGGTACTGTGGCTCAGCGGCACTGACACAAAATTAACTATCACAACGGGGAGATGGCAGGCTCGAGGTGTCAGAGATGCAGGTATGGTTCTTAGGAACAGCCCCATTTTCCTTTCGGTTTCTTGCTGGGCTTGTCAGGATCTCGTTAGGGGGTTCAGGTGCACAGAAACTGAACAAGGGCCTCTCATAAGACAAGGTACCGAACAGTGAATCAAGCAGGACGCTTGGAAACACAGCACTGTAAGATTACACAGAAAAATCAAACGGGATCATGCCCTCCTGCCCTAGTGTGAGCTCCTCCAACTGGCAGCTGAGTTTAGTCCTTTGCCCTTGAGTTGTTGTATTTAAACCTTTACACAACTCTCTGCAGAGTGATGTCTTGTCCTCTCCATCAGACAGTGGACACTTTGAGGACAGAGACTATGATTTCCTCTGAAGTATCAGTGACAGGGAGCTCACCCCTCAGCGGAGGCAGCCTTTGAATAGTGCTGATGGAAGGAGTTCCCCTCAAAGTTGCACTGAGCACTGTCTTCCCAGATCCTTTTCCACCCGTGGAGTCTACACAGGATGACCCCCAGGCTGTATGAGGACTGTCAGCAAGACTTGCCTTCACGGGGGGCTCAGTCTTGCTCCCCATAGGTGACGGGCTCCAGGCTGCTGGGTGCCCTCCTCTGATTATATCCTGTTCTGGAAAGACCCTTCCCACCCTCCATGAGACCTGGCCAACAGCAGACTCTCAAAGATTGTCTTTAATAACATAGTGAGCCCATTCAAAGAGCAATGTTCTAATCCTGGCACAGAGTTCTGAAAGTTCACTTATTAAATAATTGTTTATTTATTTCCTACTATGTACCAGGCCCCATGATAGGGGCTGGGAATAAAATGGTGCCCCAAACAGACAGGATCTTAACCAGGCCATGGTGAATCCCCCTCAGGATGCTTCACTGTGCCCACCTTCCAACAACCAGGGTCCACAGCTCTAATTCCAGGAGGCCACTATGCTTGTTGTCAAGCAGGGTGGAGGAACTATTAATATACCCCAGGGGCAGCCCTTAACCAATAAGACTGGTAGGAACTGGTGTATAGATACCCTTCCCCACCCCTATACCCCAGACATAAGTCTTACACCATTTCCCAGAGTCGCCTTGTGGTATTGAGCTCCAGGTACATGCCCGCCATGGTAGCTGGCATCATAACATCCTTTCTTGGCTGCCTTTCCTTCCTTGTAAAGCTTCCTGAACAACTTGTACTTAATCTTCTTCTCAGGGTCTGCTCATGAGGAGTGCAAACTCAGACAGTTCTGACCCTCACAGGACTTCCAGCTAGTGGGAAGATGGATAATAAACAAGTAATAACAAATCAATATATGATCAAAAATTATGATAAGGAGTGTGAAGGGAAAAACAGGATATGAATGAGAGGCTAGGTTTTGAGGATCGTGAAGGTACAGCTTGGGTGTGTTAGAATGAAAGGTCCGGAAATGCCTCTCAGAATTGACGTTTAAACAGAGACCTGGCAGATGAGGTCAAGGAAATAGCATTCTAGACAGAAGAGAGCATGTGCAAAGCTCCTGGGGCGCAAAGGAGCTTGGCATAGTGGGCTTACAGGAAAAAACCCAAAACTCTCTAAGTATAGTGAGCAAGGGAGAGAGCGGTAGACAGGAAACTGGAGGGCTAGGCTATCTAAATCATGGATTGCCTCGTAGGCAGAGCAAGAAGTTTTTACTTTCCTCTCAAGATAATGGGGGAGCTTCCATCAATGGTAAACTAAATTATTTCAGAAGATTTCCCCTGCTGAGAATAGTAGAAAACCTGGACAAAATTAAAAAGGAAAACACATCTACTTGAAGGTACCAGATAACTATCAAGGTGGTGAGAAATTGTGGGAATTACGGGGCCAAGATCTGGAACAACATCGATGTCCAGAAACTGAGGCTGGAAGTAGATATCACTCAAGGGAATTATTGACTTGAAAGCAACATCTGAGAGGCTGAGAAGCCGAGCAGATTTTGTTTCAGACTCATAGGGTTTGGAGTTTAGAACTTTTAGAGGTGGCAGCATTTCTTAAACATTCAAAGCTTTGGGTTGGGATCCTTAAGGGCTGCATGTTCAGAATAAAGGTGAAAAAAAAATAGACAATCCCTCACAGGAATTGAATTCCAGCCTTAATCCTCTTCAACTAAGGTAATCTGGGATTCCCCAGCTAAAGTGATCCCAGCTTAGCTTCCTGCCCAAAGTTCAAGTAAGGAGGAAGATGACATCAAATGATTTCTATACTTTTTCATCCTCAATATCCAGGCTGATAAGAATATAAGACTTTCCCCCAGATAGAGGAAAATACACACACACACACACACACACACACACACACACACACATAATAAAAAGAGACCCAAGACGGGACAGATATTGGAGTTACAACATGGACTTTGAAATAACTATGATTCAGTGTTCAGTGAATTACAAGACAAGATGAGAATTTGGCAATGAAGGGGACTCTATAAAAGGGGATCATAAAACAAAACATATCATATGATATGATAAAATAAAACATACTCTAATCATATGATCCAGCCATTGTAATCCTTGGTAGTTACCCAAATGAACTGAAAACTTACATGAACATATAAAACCTCCGTGTGAATATTTAGGGCAACTTTATTCATAATTGCCAAAACTTGGAAGCAACCCTCAGAGGTGAATGGATAAACAAACTGTAGTACATCCAGACGGTGGAATACTACTCTGCACTAAAAAGAAATGAGTTATAAAAAATAAATAAATAAATAAATAAATAAAAATAAATAAATAAAAAGAAATGAGTTATTTTGGCATAAAAAGATATGGAGGAATGTTAAATGCATATTTATAACTGGAGGAAGCCAATCTGAAAAGGCTATGTATTGTATGATACAACTGCATGACATTCCGGGAAAGGCAAACCTATGGAGACAGTACAAAGATCAGTGGCTGCCAGGAGCTTGGGTGAGGGGAGACATGAATATGCAGAGCACAGAAGATTTTCAGGGCAGTGAAATTATTCTGTAGGATACTATAGTGGATACATGCCATTATACATTTTTCAAATCTCATAGAATATACTCATCATCAAGAATGAAGCCTAACGTAAACTATGGACTTTGGGTGATGATGATGTTTCAATGTAAGTTCATGATTGTAACATATGCCCCACTTCGATGTGGGATGTTGATGGTGGGGGAGGCTATGTGTGCATGTGAGGTGGAGTAAGGGTTTATGTGAACTTTCTGTGCTTGCTGTTAAATTTTGTTGTGAACCTAAATGTGGCTCTAAAACATAAAAATGTATTATTTTCAAAAGACTGGAAGAAAATCAACCAAAGGGGAAGGAGGGAAGGAAAGAAAGAAGGAAGGAAGGAAGGAAGAAAGGAAGTGGAATCAAAAAGAAATTGTGGACCTGAAAAAGTCAGTCACTGAAATTAAGAACTCAAAAGATAAGTATAATAGTTGATTAGATACAGCTGAAGAGAAATGTAACGAACTGGAAGATAAGTCAGAGGAAAATATCCAGATTGAAGAGACAAAAGAGCCTAAGAGAAATATGGGACATGGTACAAAAGACCTAACATACGTGTAACTGGTGTTCCAGAATGAGAGGAGAGAGGGGTGCCTGGGTGGCATAGTTGGTTAAGTGTCCAACTCTTGATTTCTGCTCAGGTCATGATCTCAGGGTCGTGAGATTAAGCCCTGTTTTGGGCTCTGCACTCAGCACAGAGTCTGCTTGGGATTCTCTCTCTCCCTCTCCCTCTACCCCTCCACCCTGCTTATGCTCTAAATCAATCAATCAATCAATAATAAATAAGTGAATAATAAAAAGAGGAGAGAGAAAGTACAGGACAGCGGTAGTAGTTTAAGAGATAATGACTAAGAATATTTTTAGATGAATGAAAAGACATCGAGCCATGGATTTGAGAAGGACTATGAACGCTTGGGAGGACAAATACAAAGAAAACCACACTTAAGTACAGCACATAACGTTACCAGGAATCTAAGACGAGAAGAAAAATCTTAGGAGTAGACAGAAGAAAAAAATTAGAGAGTTTCCAGTGATGGACTGATATGCCATCTGGTTTATTTTGTTTGTTCGTCTAGTAAGCTCTATGCCCCAGGTGGAGCTTGAACTCACAACCCTGAAAGCAAGAGTTGTGTGCTCTACTGACTGACCCAGCCAGGAGCCCCTGATTTCTGTTTTGAGAAGTTCATTTGTAATTGCTGGAGGTGAATGGGTGGTAGAAGATCCCTTAGTGGCTCAGCAGAAAGGCCATGTGGGTAGAACGAGAGTGGTGGTGGTGGGGATGAGAGTGTGATCACCGCGTTGAGGGTGCTCTGCGTTGTGGAGATGGAATAGACCACTTGGTGACGGGTAACACATGGAAAGGAACGGATCAAGGGTCATCCCCAGATCTCTGGCTTGCGTCTTCAGTACACAGTGGTATCATTTACTGAAATGGGCAAGAGTGCCAGAGGCAGTGCTTTGGATATGTTATGTTTAGTGGGTGATTTGCTGTCTTTGAACTTAATTATCCTCTTCTCCAATGTGGAGAAGCATTCAAAGCATTATTAGCTCCTATTATGACAGACGTCCAAGTTGAAATGTCAGGGTGACGGTTCAAGGCAGGCAGCTGGAAGCAGGGTCTCACCATTTTTACCCTGGGCTCCCTGTGTCCTTAGCCGCTTTAGATCCAGAGCTACAACAACCAGGCCAGCCCAGCCATGTGGCTTAGGGGCTCCAGAGCTGGTGTAACCAAGCATACCAGAGCCAGCTGCTCAGGAGAAAAGGAGAAAAAGCCATTAGCCTTCAATAGTAGCAGGAGATTAAACTCGAATCCTGCAAGACAAAAGATCTTAAGGTATTTTTTTCCTTCTTTACCCCGAATTTTTAGATTCTGCTTCTGCAACCTGATGCTTGCTAATCTGCCTTCTACCTTTGGTGTATATTGTTTTGGTTTGCTAGCGACTGGGAGATGAACACTCACCCTCATTTTTTCTGGAGGGAATTTTCCTGGGAGGCGAGCTGCACCAGAAATTGTGGTTTGTTGTTTTTTTTTCCAAGCATTGATCTGATTCAATTCAATTCAATTCAATTCAATTCAGATATTTCTGGAGGAACTTCTCCGTGCCAGGTGCTGTGGGAGCTCAACACGTTATTTCGATCTTTCCTTCATTCGGTAAACATTTCTCTTCCTTCTGACATCCAGCCCCACAGGCCTTTTTCTCTATTACATTCATATGCCAAGTTCTCTCACTTGTAACTGTACCAGTTGTCTGAACTGCCCTTCACCTAGACCTTTACAAGCTGCCTAGCCACTGTTCTGGATAGCCCTGTCCTGTCACCACGCCCCCCCCCCCCACGCCAGCACACATACACCCTACGTGCTCCACAGCCTGCCACCCCACTTGACCCGAGCACAGATTAGAGTCTGACTTCCTGTCATCTCCTTATGTGGGCATCCGTCTGCCTCCGTCGCCTGAGCTCCATGACCGTGGGAGTTTTGACGTACACACTTACACACAGTAGGTGTTCAATTAATGCTTGGGGACTGAGTGAGTGAACGACTCTGCTTCTGCTCCCACCTGTCCTCCCTGAGAGGGTCAGGGGCCCCAGGGCAGAAGAACATCAGGGTCAGGCAGGAGCTCGGGCCCCTATCTGGAGCTTGAGGACAGTGTGTAAGGATCCCAGTCATCCCAGCACCTGCTGGAAAGATCGTGGGCCCCGGGGCCAGATACCGGTGGCAGAAAATCCGCTCTACCACATCCTTGTCTATGGTAAAATGCTCGGTCTCTCTCAGCCTCAACTCCCTTACCTGTAAAATGAGGGGCTTGGTGGCATCCGCCTTATTCCGAGGATGAAGCAATTTAAAAGAAATCCTGTGCCTGGCATTAGTAGTAGTAGTTCAACTAACTGTGGTCACTTATCATTCTCCTACTCCCCCACCCCTCCCCTACCCCCCGCCACACACACCATCACCTTCACTGTGGGACCCAAGCCCCTTTTCCAGCTTGTTTCCTACTGTTTACAGAAAAGGGATGCCAGAGACCTCCACCCAGAAGTCAGCAGCTCATTCATGTAGCAACTGCCTGTTGGGTGCCTTTCACGTGCCGGGCACAGCTCTGGGGACAGGCTCGTGTCAGGACGAAACTCTGCCTGCTTGTGCTTACTTTCTGGAGGGGGAGCAGATGAGCTGCCCGCAAGCCCACGAACAAGCTAGCCCGTTCTGAGATCCAAGGGGTGAGAGCGCTGGCTGGGTGCTCAGGAGGGCCTCCCTGAGAAGCCGAGACAGTCTCCACGAGGAGCTGTGGCTGAGCATTTCAGGGCAGGGGCAAAGGACCCAGAGGTGGGAATAGGTCTGGCGGGGCTCTTGGAGGGAGCGGGGGAGAGAGGCGGGCAGGGAGAGCAGGGAGGCAGCGGAGCGAGGCAGCGTGAGGCCACGTGCAGATTCTGTTCCTGGCCTTGAATGCGGAGCCTCAGCCCAGGTCTGTGAACATGACTGCTAGCTGAGTCACCACGGCCTTCTCACGAAGGACCTGGTTCACCGATTTTCCTTCCTTAAATTGGCCACCGCCCAGCAGAACCCAAAGGAACCCAAATTCTTTTTTGTTTTGAATTTCCAACCTTCTCATTCATTCACGTACTCCCGCAACAAATATTTGTGAAAGTTGTATTGTATGCTGAGTACTTTGCGGGGCTCTGAGGACAAGTCACATACCTTGGTGCCCTCAAGCAGCCCAGAGCCTAGAGATTTCGATGCCTCAGCTTTCCCATCTATAAAATGGGCAGGCTGGAACCGATGTCCATAAGATTCTCCTCTTCTAGGGTCCGGATGACAATGCAGAAGACCGTAAACATCTCTGCCCAACATCACATGTACAACAGAGGGCTTGGAGAGAGAGACAGAGAGATTCTTTTTGCTCCCAAACTTAAGATATTAAAGTTCCCCCATCGTTGAGTCATGGAGCTCCATTCCCTGCCCCAACCCTGCCCCCGACTCCAACTCATCTAGAAACAATGAAAGATTAAGAGATCACGGACTCACCTCTCCTTCCTGAGCTGCAGTGAGAAAGAAGGACTTTAAGCCGCCTCCTCTGTCCCCTGATCCAGAACCTGGGTTGGTGATCCAGGAGCTATTTGCAGGGCTGCCCTTTTTGGTTAACAAAAAAATTTCCTCTGCTCTAGCCAAGGGGAGAGGCAGGACCACCAGAACTTTTCTTCTTTCAGTAACAAGTTATATTTTATTTTCTCTGGGAGCTCTTTGGGCATGTGGGAGGAGTGCGGGGCGGGAAGGGTTTGAGCACTTCAAGCAAATCACTCACCAGCTCTATGACCTTAGACAAATCACTTACCTCTCTGACCCTCAGGCTCCTCTTCAGTAAAATAGGAATAATAATAATAATAATAATAATAATAATATATTTCTGAGAGGATTAAATAACATTTCTAAAGTGACTCACACATGCCAGTAACGTGACAAAGATTATTAATGCAAATATAGGGACATTATGAATTGATAATAATTACATTCCCTCCATGATATCTCCCTGAGTATTAGGTAATACAGCACCTCCCTGGCTTAGGGTGGGCTTCAGGGGCACGAGACGTCTCTCGGAGGCTGAGTGTTCCCTTGCAGCTCGGATGCTCAGAGCAGTGCACGCTGTGTTCCCTCCTTCCCGGGGAGGGACTGCAAGCCTTCAGGTAGGTTGCAGCTCCTTCTCCCAACACAGGAGGGGCGGAAGTGGAATGTGCAAAACCAGAGAGCCGTCGAAAGGGATGAGCTAGCTTTGTACGATAACAGGAGTCGATCTCAACCATGTTGGGTGAAATAGGAAAATACATCACGATAGAGACAGAACGCCATGTATATGAAACAGTTTTAAACCCCTCATGCCAAATAGTGGTATTCACTGCATTGTTCAGAGATGAACGCATCCGTCCAAAGGTAGAAAGATAAGCCTGAGGGCGCCTGGGTGGCTCAGTGGGTTAAAGCCTCTGCCTTCGGCTCAGGTCATGATCCCAGAGACCTGAATCGGGCTCTCTGCTCAGCAGGGAGCCTGCTTCCTCCTCTCTCTCTGCCTGCTTCTCTGCCTACTTGTGATCTCTCTCTCTCTCTGTGTCAAGTAAATGAATAAAATCTTAAAAAAAAAACCACAAAACTAATGATGTACCATATGTTGGCTGCTTAAATTAAAAAAAAGAGAGAGAGAGAGAAAAGAGAGAAAGGGAGGGGACAATTCTAGACCCAAACAAATGACTACAGAGACATAGCAACCACATGCCATGTGTGACCCTCGGCTGGGTTCTCTCTCTCTCTCTCAAGATCTTTTTTTTAAAGATCCTTATTTATTTGAGAGAGGGAACTAGAGAGCACAAGCAGGGGGAGCAGCAGAGGGACAGGGAGAAGCAGACTCCCCACTGAGCAGGGGCTCCATCCCAGGACCCCAGGACCATGACCCGAGGGCAGATGCTCAACCGACTGAGCTACCCAGGCGCCCCTCTCCACTGGCTTCTGATTCAAAAGAGGCAGCCAAGAAAAGGGGCAGAAGACAGCTGGGGAAATCCAAATATGGACTAGATATTAGATGGTGTTTCGAATTATTACTGATTTTCTTAAGTGTGGAAAAGCTAAATCTGTGGAAGAGAATTCCGTGTCTTAGGAGATGTCCACCGCGGGGCTGAGGAGTCAATGTCACGCTGTCTGCAAACGGCTTCCAGGCATCCCAGCAGGAAAGCGGATGGTAGACAGATACCAGTGTGAACACTTGTTAAAAACCTCGCTGGAGGGTCTGCGGGTATTCATTCTCTGCTGCTTTTAACCTTTTTCTGAATTTCGAATTTCATAATAAAAAGCTTTGAAGGAAAAATTTTTTTAAATGGAAAGAGAAACTAGGTCTTCCCGCAAAAGTTTGTGGCTCTTGCCGTAGAAACTGCTGTTTCCTTCTTTGAAACAGGTTCTGCTAAAAGTATTTAGCATTTCTGAAAAATTAGCACAAATCGAGGGACCGGGTACACTAGCAACAGAGGAAATTCACGTCTGAGTTGCATATGTAAATTGCGATCATGAAAATCAGGGCTTTCACTGCATTTCTAAGAAATGACCTTTTTTGGATACTCTTGCTTTTGTCTTACCTCTAGGACTCTCCCAGAGAAGGTTCAATAGCATGGCCTCAAAGGGATGGGGTGCGGTTGGCAGACGCCAGGGCGTGGGTGAGACAGATACCCACAGTGTCAGAGACACCACGACACCCAGCATGGTAGAGGCTCTCAGGGTCAAAATATCGCCGCTGTTCTTGCGTAGGGTGGAACTGCCTCATGGGAAAATTTTGATCAACGTGACAATGTTTCCTCTGACCAAGTAATCCGCTTAGGGAATTCAAGCTGTTTGACGAAACACAGAGATAAAATACACACGAAATGAACATATGTAAAGGGTTTAGAACTGCGCCTGGAACTTGGTAAGCGCTACAGGAATGCTCACTATTGTTATTATTTCTAATGAGCATTTAAAGAACTCCTTTAAAATGGTAGGGGCTTGATTGATAGGATATATTCAGTGAAGAATGGTCGTACGTTTATAGGACATTGAACCTGCATAAACAAGCAATTGTGTCAAAAAAATGCGCGCGGGGTGGGGAGGGGACGGAGGCAAAAATCCATCCTCCCCTGACACGTGCAAGCGTGTGAATGCCAGGGTTTTGCTTGGAAGCCTGTGTGACCCAGATCTGGTCACAGTGGCCGCCTTTGAGTAGGGAAAGGGGTTGTCGAGAGTATCTAGATGGAGGGGAAATTTCTTTTTTGCTATATTCCCTTTCACACTGTTTGAATTTTTCTTTACCATGTGCTCGTTTTAACTGTTTAGGTACGCGTGTCTGAATGTATCAGCTCCAAAACCTGGAGGTATACAAGTATCTCTACTCTAGGTTCCAGACACTTCTGTCCCCTTTAAGTGTGGGGCTTAAAATTAGAATCCCACGTCCCCGTCCCCCCGGGGAGAGAGCTCCGAGAGAGGGCTGGTTTCAGAATGAGGTTCAGAAACCTGCAGCACCTGTTCTGAGGGAGCCCAGGGAGGAAGGGATTCTATTTGCATGGGTCATGAAATTCGAGCTCAGCTAACAGTAATAATAAAATTCCTCGCAATTCTGTGGCCCTGAAGGGACAGGCCACACGTGCTTTGGTCTGCCTGGTTTAATAAAATCTATTATCAGCCTAAAGAAGCCAGAAGAAAAAAGTGGATAATCCTATCTGTATGTTCCTGTTTACACAGTCAGGAACAGGAAAAATGAATCTTTGAGGCTAGATGTCAGGATGGTGGAGATTCTAGGGTAGGGGGGTGCTGCCTAGAAGGGGCAGGGAGGGAGCCTTTTGGGGGGCTCCAAATGTTCTGAGTCTTGATCTGGGTATGCACGTATATAAACTTGCTGATTAACCTGCACACTTAAAATTCATGCTTTTCACTGCATGTAAATTACACTTCTTTTTTTTTTTTTAAAGATTTTATTTATTTATTGGACAGACAGAGACACAGCGAGAGAGGGAACACAAGCAGGGGGAGCAGCAGAGGGAGAGGGAGAGGGAGAAGCAGGCTTCCTGCGGAGCAGGGAGCCCGATGTGGGGCTCGATCCCGATCATGACCTGAGCCGAAGGCAGACGCTTAACGACTGAGCCACCCAGGCGCCCCTGTAAATTACACTTCTAATTAGAGAAAATAGAAAGCAAATAAAATCCACTACCTGTAAAGGGTGTTGAACAAAAGCATTAACAAGCTGTGATCAGCAATGAGACATTAGGAAACCCTACCCTCCCATCCTCGGCCGCCCCAAAAGTCAGATTGGAGCTTGTTCGACTTTTGTTTCACGCCTAACCTACGCCGGCTTTGAAACTCCAGAGTGGGATCTCATGGAGCAAGCAAATGCATGTGGCTTCAGAGAGTAGCTGTCAGCCCAGCAGGTCTGTTTCTGGAAGGCACGGTCTGCTCAGTAGACAGAGACAGCTTTCTAACGGTCAGAACTAACCCCCTGGGAGCCAGCTGCTCTGTGAGGTGGTGAGAGCTCCAGCCCTGGGTAGGAAGGTAAGGAGGAGGCATACTGAGGGCATCCAATAGTGACTCTGGGCATGCCCCGATTAAACAAGCAGCAAATTCCTGGGGACACAATCTATGATCGGCTCTGGCTCACAAATCCAGCCCCTGCCAGCCTGAGTGTGGTTTTGTTACTTTTCATTGGCACAAGTAATACATAAGTATCTTCTCTGTGTAAAATTTAAAACGTTACAAATAGGGCTATGACCATCACCTTCAAACCTGGTCCCCCCTTGTCCTACCCAGAGGCGACCATCGTCACCACGCATGTCCCATCAGACTTCATCGGCTTCACATTCATACGTATGGGGACACGGAGAATGCTGCCATGTGTGATTTTTACTCCAGGGTATCTTACGGTGGGTATCATGATTTGTCTTGACAATCATCTAGCTCCTGCTTTGTACACTTTGTATAATATTCCCAGTTATGACCTGTGTACCTCATCCAGCCATCCTCCGTTGGATGGACATGTAAGTTGTTTTCAGATGCTCCCTATTATTTTTTTTATCTTTTTATTTTTTTTATTTTTTAAAGATTTTTATCTATTTATTTGACAGAGAGAGACACAACGAGAGAGGGAACAGAAGCAGAGGGAATGGGAGAGGGAGAAGCAGGCCTCCCACTGAGCAGGGAGCCCGATGCGGGGCTTGATCCCAGGACTCTGGGATCATGACCTGAGCCGAAGGCAGACGCTTAATGACTGAGCCAACCAGGCGCCCCCAAATGCTCCCTATTATTAACTGTGCCTCTGCAAACACCCTTGTGCACCTGTGGCACGTGGAGAAGAATGGCACGTGTGTTGTGCAGTTTAATGGACCCTGGAAGGTTGTCCTTCAAAATGGTAGCACCAACTCCCTCCCTCCAGCAGGGCGCAAGAAAGCATTTCCCTAGGTCACTTCTAGCCCTCCGTATTATTGAACTTGAAGATTTTTGCCGCCCTGGTGGATGAAAATTCACTTTTCATTGCTGAATTGTGTTTCTCTGATCACTGAGATTGAGCCGTTTTTAGGTTTACCAACCCTGTTTCCTCTCCTGCTGCACTCATTGTCATCCAGGTCAGCCTTGAGTGCTCTTCCCTCTTGCCCTCAGTCCTGTCCTGACTGCCCCCTGGATGCCCTCCCACTTCCCCTCCACTTGCCCGATTCTTTCCCATCCTTCCAAGTTTCCTTCCTAAACGCCTTGGGCTTCTAAATCTGTCTCAATCCAGTCTTAATCCCCAGGGAGGTTTCCGGGGAGTTGGGAAGGCATGGAAACGAGTTACAAGAATGTGTTAGGGGCTACGGTGCTAATTGTCCATATTGTTTATCGAGAACTTACTAGGTGCCAAGAACTTGCTCTAAGACTTTAACTGTGGTGACTCCTTTCATTCTGCTGACAACCTGTGACCTGGGTATGATTATACCCACTCATGAGAAGAGAAGACGGAGGCACAGAGAATTTAAGTGAATTTCCCCAAAGGCTTCCTGCTGGTAAGCAGCCAAGCTGAGATTCAAACCCAGCGTGTCAACCTCTCGAGTGTTTTGACAGGGCTTAGGAAGCACAGGGAATGGGGATTTAGCCTGGCCTGGGGCAGTCAGGGATGGCTTCCTGGAGGAGTTGGCCCCTCAGTTGAGCCTGAAGCCAGGACAAGAGATGACCCAGCAATGAAATAGGAAATGGGTGTCAAGGAAGAGGGACAGTGCTGAGCAATGTTTGGAGGCTGGGAGTGGGGTCACCCTGGCTGCAGCTGGGAACCGGGAACCATGTGCCGTGGAGCTGGAAACCAGGTCCAAGCTGTGGGTCAGGGCCAGCTTGCGGTCATACCAGTTTATACCTCACCCCAAGGCCGGGCCAGTCCTGTCCTTCCCCTGCAGGCACTGGTGGGCAGGGTGCAGAGGGGGCTCCGTAGATGGATGGCACTGGCGGGGACTCCGAGCAGTCCCAGGCCACCCACCTCAGCTCCTAACACGCAGGTGCAGGGCGGGAGGGGGTGCCGCTGATTTACATCCTACAGGTTGGGGGGAAAACCCAGGAAGTGCAGCTCAGGCACTAATCAAATCTCAGGCTAATAATAAACGTCCTGAGTAATGAGCGGCTTGGGCTGGAGCAGGCGAGGTGGCCGGAGCCGGGCAGGCCAGGAAGAGCGGCGTGAGTAGCTGGGGAGGCGGCCGGGTGGGGGTGAGTGGGGGCGAGGAGGGCTTGGCCAGGGGTACCCTGCGTGGATTCGGTGGGGATTGCTGGGCACGGCATCCACAGCAGACAGGCAAGCTCCGGCAGTCTGAGGGTCGCCCCACGCCTCTGCACATGGACAGCCCCAAGTCTGGGGGCCTTGGGGGTCTGCCCCTTGCACCCCAGGAGAGGAGCCGGGAGCTTGGAAGATCAGCACATAAGCAGAAATTCCAACCCAGACGCCCCCGACCCCGAGCTGGCCAGGGCACGTCAGCCAGGTTGGCCAGGAGGTTTAAAAAGTATTTTATTTTGAAGCCAAAGTGCGGAGGAGAGTTTAATGCAGCTTCTGCATACATCCTCCAGCTTTGACAATTATCGACATATGGCCCCCCCTTTCCATGCCTTCGGTGTTCCCCCAGCAGCCCCTCTGGATCATTTAAAAGATAATAGCAATGTATTGTTTGATTTGTGGATTCCTCAGCATTGAACTCTAAAAGCCTTTTAAAAAACAAAAATCAAAAAATTAACCGTCAAACTCTGACCAATTTGAAAAAGAAGCCCCCCCCAGCCCCCAGGTGCACCAGGGTGGCTCAGTCAGTTAAGCGTCTGCCTTCGGCTCAGGTCATGATCCCAGGTTCTTGGATCAAGCCCCACGTCAGCAGGGAGCCTTCTTCTCCCTCCCAACTCTGGCTGCCACTCTGCCTACTTGTGATCCTTCGCTTCCTCTCTTTGTCAAATAAATAAATAAAATCTTAAAAAAAAAAAAAAGAAATAGAATGTCGCCCCCCTAATATTACCCAATGGCTGGTCAGTGTTGAGAATTTCCAACGGTCTCATCAATGTCTTTTCCAGTTGATTTGTTCAAATCAGGATCTGACTACGCCCCATTATGGCTTTGATTACACATTTTATTTTATTTTATTTATTTTATTTATTTTTTAAAAGATTCTATTTATTTATTTGACAGAGATCACAAGTAGGCAGAGAGGCAGGCAGAGAGAGAGGAGGGGAAGCAGGCTCCCTGCTGAGCAGAGAGCCCGATGTGGGGCTCGATCCCAGGACTCTGGGATCATGACCTGAGCTGAAGGCAGAGGTTTTAACTCACTGAGCGACCCAGGCACCCCCGATTACACATTTTAATCTGGAACAGTTCCTCTCTGGTCTCTCCCCCCACCCCCCCCCACCCCCACCCCACCCCCCGCTATTTATTATTGAAGAAGCTGGATAGCTTACCCTGTAGAATTTTTATCAGGGTTTTAAAGGCCCGTTTGAAGGCCCGAACCAGGAAGCATAGTTTGCTAGAGAGGAAGGATCCAAGTCTGTGCTGTGCAGAGGGGACGCCAAGGGTGGGTTTGAGGGGCTCTTCGGGGTCCTGGGTGGCCTGGCCCGGGTTCATGCACTGCTGGCTCCCACTCTGTCCTGCTCATATCAGGCAGGGAGCACATATTTTCTCTGATTCGTTTTTAAACCTACTGACCTTGTCCCCAGACACGTCCCCAGTTAAGGGCTCAAATGTATAAAATTTCTAAGACCCTCAGAGCAGGCAAGGGCCAGAGGCCACCTTGACTCAGACTGAAACTGCCCAGGCCACCAGGACCACGGGCCAGGAATTGGTCAGAACCATGACGGGGCACTGAGCGCGGCTGCCATGTGCCCCAGAATCTGCCCCGGCCTGGAGTTCAGGGTTCTAGCTCCCCGGTGTTCACAGACTCCCTGTGTGACCTTGGATGAGCCTTTCACCTCCCCTGGCTCTGTTTCCTCAGCTTTACTATGAAGAAGAGCCTCTGCCCCACCACATGTCCCTCAAAACCTCGAAAGGGCTTTGAATCTGCCAGAGCCCCTCTTGAGGAGTCCCAAGCAAAGGCTCGGAGAAGGGCTGCAGTTAAAAAAGCTTTGGGTTTCTCTAATCTGGCATTTTCCGAACGAATGTGACCACAGACATCTTTCTTGGTACAGAAACTCTTAAGCCAAGCACACGAGGAATCCCAGGCAGGGGGGTCCAAATATCATCCCCCTGGCTGCTCTTGGGTCTCAGGGTGCAGGAGGTCAGGGGTGTGAGCCTGGTCCTCAAAACCAGGCGTGCAAGGGGAGTTCTCTTCTTCCCTCTATGACAACAGAAGTTTCTCAAGGTTCTATTCTGCCTGGCTGGTGTCAGTCTTGGGGTTTCCCTGGCTCTTTGGGGGGCTGGATGATGGTTCTGGGATTTTCTGTAGATCCAGGTCATGGTGGAGGAGTGGGGAGCAGGCATGGCACCATTGGCTCCCCGTCAGGTCCCACAGCTTGGTGGCACCCAGACCACGAGTATGTCTCGGAAGCTCTCTAGGGCTGCCTTGTCCAATCTAACCCAGAGGCACCCCCCCCCCATAACTTCACAGTGTGCTGGGGCGAGCAGCAGCACCCTCCTTCTCCTCTCCCCAAATGAGGGAAGGATCAGAGTTCTAATTTTGTTTGATCCTTTTGTATTTTCAATTTGTGTTTTGAGTAGATAGTGGTCACACATCGGAAGCGCAGAAAGTATAAAAAGGTATACAATATGAAGTCTTCCTTCTCTCTCCGTCCTTCAGCTGCCTAGTTCCTGCCTCCCTGGAAAGAAATAGCCTTAACTGCCATATTCTTTACACATCGCACAGTTTACCCCGTTAAAGCGTGCGAGGCAATGTTACTGAGTGTGTTTGCAGACTGATGCAATCAGCACTATGATCTAATTTTAGAACATCTTCATCACCCCACACTCTCCATTCCTCCCCACCCCAGGCCTTAGGTTATCACTAATCTGCTTTCTGTCTCTACAGATTTGCCTGTATTTTTCTTTTTCTTTTTTTTAAGATTTTATTTATTTATTTGACAGACAGAGATCACAAGTAGGCAGAAGGGCAGGCAGAGAAAGAGGAGGAAGCAGGCTCCCTGCTGAGCAGAGAGCCCGATGCTGGACTGGATCCCAGGACCCCGGGATCATGACCTGAGCCAAAGGCAGAGGCTTAACCCACTGAGCCACCCAGGTGCCCCAGATTTGCCTGTATTTTTCTTAAAAAGATTATTTATTTGGGGAGTGGGGCAGAGAAAGAGGGAGAGAGAGAATCTCAAGTAGACTCCCTGCTAAGCATGGAGTCAGACACAGGGCTCCATTCCAAGATCCTGAGCTCAAAACCTGAGCCAAAATCAAGAGTCAGCCACTCAACTGATTGAGCCACCCAGACACACCCAAGCTCCTGTTTTGGACAATTTTATAAAAATCAAATGTGGTTTTATCCAACTGGGGCACCTGGGTGGCTCAGTCGTTGGGTGTCTGCCTTCACCTCAGGTCATGATCCTGGGATTGTGAGATCAAGCCCCACATCAGGCTCCCTGCTCTGCGGAAAGCCTGCTTCTCCCTCTCCCACTCCCCCTGCCTGTGTTCCCTCTCTCGCTGTGTCTCTCTCTGTCAAGTAAATAAAATAAAAATCTTTAAAAAAAAAAATCCAATGTGGGGCACCTGGGTGTCTCAGTGGGTTAAGCGCCTGCCTTCGGCTCAGGTCATGATCCCAGGGTCCTAGGATCGAGCCCCACATTGGGCTCCCTGCTCAGCGGGGAGCCTGCTTCTCGTTCTTCCTCTGCCTGCTGCTCCCCCTGCTTGTGCTCTCTCTCTCTCTCTCTCTCTCTGTCTCTCTGTCAAATAAATAAATAAAATCTTTTAAAAAAATCCAATGTGGTATTTTGCAAACTCCCTTCTTCCTCCTAGTGTGATGTTTTTAAGCTTCATTCATGTTGTAGTATGTATCAGCACTTTCCCCCTTTTTATGGCCCAATAATATTCCATTTAACGGATATACCACATTTTATCCATTCATCAATTGATGGACATTTGGGTTGTTTCTGCTTTTTGGCTATTATGTCTTGGAGCGGAATTGCTAGGTCTTATGGCAATTCTCTGCTTAACACTTTGAGGAACCACCAAACTGGTTTCCACGGTAGCTGTACCATTTGATACTCTTGCTTCCTGTATGAGGGTTCTAGTTTCTCCACATCCTCAGGAACACTTGTCATTATCCCTTTGTTCATTATGGCCATTTTAGTACGTACGTCAGTGTGGTTTTGATTTGCATTTCCCTATTGACATGGGATGTTGACCATCTTTTCATGAGCTTAGTAGCCATTCACATTATCTTTTGGGAAAAATGTCTAACTCCTTAACCTATTTTTAAATTGGGTTGTTTTTCACTATTCGGTTATAAGCATTCTTTATATATTCTGGATCCCCCAACATATATATGATTTGCAAATATTTCTTCCCACTCTGTGGGTTGTCCTTTTATTTTCTTGATAGTATTCTGTGAAACACAAACGTGTTTAATTTTGATGAAGTACAATCTCTCAATCTTCTCTGTAGCCATTTATGCATTTGGTGTCATTGCCTAACCCCAAAGCATGAAGATTCACTTGTTTTCTTCTAAATTTATCATTTTAGCTCTTACATTTAGATCTATGATCACTGGGAGTTAATTTTTGTGTATGGTGGGAGGTAGGAGTCCAAATTTATTTTTTTTTAAAGTTTTTATTTATTTATTTGACAGAAAGATCACAAGTAAGCAGACAGGCAGGCAGAGGGAGAGGAGGAAGCAGGCTCCCCACCAAGCAGAGAGCCCGATGTGGGGCTCGATATCAGGACCCTGGGACCATAACCTGAGCTGAAGGCAGAGGCTTTAACCCACTGAGCCACCCAGGTGTCCTAGGAGTCAAAATTTCTTGTTTTACACATGTCTATCCTATTGTCTCAGCACTCTTTGTTGAAGACTATCCTTTCTCCCATTGAGTTGTCTTGGACCCTTGTTGAACATCAATTGACTATAAATGTTAGGCTTTATTTATGGGCTCTCAATTCTATTCCATTGGTCTAAGGTTATCTTTATGCCAGTACCACACTGTATTATTTACTATTGCTTTGTAGTAAGTTTTGAAATTGAAAACTCTGAGTCTTCCAACTGTTCTTCTTTTTTGAGATTGCTTTGGCTTTTCTGGGTCTCTTGCATTTCTACATGATTTAAGGATCAACTTGTCAAATTCTGCAGAAAAGCCAGCTGTGACTTTTTATTAGGATTGCGTTGACGCTGTAGAATAATTTGGGGAATATTGCCATCTTAACAATATTAAGTCTTTCAATCCATGAACATGGGATGTCTCTCCATTTATTTAGGATTTTTAAGATTTCTGTCAACGTTTTGTAGTTTTCAATGTACAAGTTTGGCACTCTTTTGTTAAATTTATTCCTAAGATTTTTATTTAAAACACCATTTTTTTGTTTCTTATATTTCTTTATAATGTTTCTTTGTGTATATGCCAACACTTACAGATTTGAACTTTCCCCCTTTTTGCAAAAAGAAAAGAAGGAAGGAAGGAAGGAAGGAAGGAAGGAAGGAAGGACCGGCCCTATGAACTATGCTGTTATGTACACTATTTATTCTTATTTTTATTTTTCTGCATAATATATCTTAGAGTTCTTTTCATAGCAATATATAAAGAGCTTCCTAATTCTTTTTTTAGAGATGCACAATAGTCCTGTATATAAGCATACTATAATTTACTCATTCAGTCCTCTATTGATGGGCATTTGGGTTTTTACCAATCTTCTGCTATTACAAACATTGCTGCAATGAATTTATTATTTCACACTCTGGGATAAATCCCAGAGTTTAATCACTGTATCACTGGTAAATGCATCAGTAATTTTGACAAATGTTGCCAAATTGCCCTCCATGAGGATTACCCCTATCCCCGCCCCCACCACCCACTTTCCATACTGAACTAGAGTGCCAGTTTTCTCATGACTTTGCCATTAGAAGGTATTATTAAGCTTCTGGATTTTTAAGTCTATTAAAGGGAAGATAGTATCAGCACAGCTGTCTTTGGAATGAACCAGACATCTTTATGATGTTTTTCCCTGTCTGTGAACTGTCCACTGTGTTTGTTCAGTTTTCTATTGAGTGACTGACTTTTCCCCTTCTGTTTATAGATATAAACTGCAATTTTTTGTTCCCACTTTCTATTTGCCTTTAGACTTTTCTGAAGGCATTTTTGACCATGTTTGGGGGTTTTTTGTTTACTTGTTCTGTGAAGTCTATTTTATCAGTCTTTACTTTTACAGATTTTGGATATGGGGTCATAGTTAGGCCTTTCATACTCCAAGGTTACAAAGAAATATCAGGTCATTTTTTTCTTTAGAACTTTTTGTAATTTTATTCTTTTTCACACTTAAATCTTTGGGCTGGTGGTTTTGGGTTTTGTTTTATATACACACACACACACGTATGTATATGTGAAGTTATTTACATATATGTACATACACATGTATATATGTGTATGTGTGTGTGTGTATATATATGTATGTGTGTGTATGTGCATATATATATATATATATATATATGAAATTATTTCCTGTGCTGGTTTCTGTCCCATTTACTTTGTCTCTTCCAGGAATCCTCTCCCCTAAGTTTTAAAAGCAAAAGCCAAGAGTTTTGCTTTCCCCTCTCTCCATTCCAGAACACCTCTGCCCTGAGTCCTACTTGAATGGAGGAAATGCAGGCAGGAGAGGGGGCAGAGTAAAACTTGAATATTGTCCCAGCCCAGCTGCTTATAACACAGTGCAAAAATGGAGACTGCTTTTCATTCCACAAGTCTTTACTGAGGACAACAATGTGCAAAGTCATTTATGAGCATTTATCAAGGACCTACTATGTCCTGGTATTATGGGAAGCACAGACTCAGAGATGAATGAGACAGTGAAAGGAGGCAGAATGGCTACACCTTCAAATGTAAATTACAAAACAAGAAATATGACCAGGTAGACATGCTCAGACCACAAGGTCATCCAGGAAGACACATGTGAGACAGCTCAGAGGAGAGGAGAGGCAAGAGGATAAGACAGTTACGGGGGCAAGTGTTTTTAGAAAATTATGATGCTTAAGCTACAAGTTGAGACTGCAGGAGAAGTTCCCAGGCCTGGAGGGCTAATTTGAGGATATATCATTATTAATAAAAATATTCTATCATTATAAGTGATTCTATGGTTTTATATTACTATAAAATGATTATAATTGTGACTATAATTAATCCATTATATTTTATACCACTTGTATCAGACAAGTAACCACCACTTGGCAGCCGTGTCTCAGGCCAGTTACACGCATGTCACATAAACGTCCTTGCGAGAACTTCCTCTGCAGAGGATAGCCTATACCCTCCATTTTGCAGATAAGGAAAGCTGAGGTTATACGCCTTTTCTCGGGGTGATTCACTGGTGACCCAGAGTTGTGGTTTCCCCACCACACGCACTTTGGTTCTCTCACACTTGTTCAGCCACCGAACTGTGGCAAATCAATTTTCAAAATGAGCTAACAGCAGGCAAAAATTATAATAGGTGGAAACGGTCATCCCCTTCTTATAAACCAAAACTGAGAAAGTGACTTGACTAGGATTCCCAATACCTAATTTAGTTCCGACTTAGATCCTGTGTGGGGACAGTGGGCTCACCACCCTGAGAATCTCTGAAAGGTAGTTTGGGGTGGGGGCTGGCCGAGGTCAGTCTCCGACCTATGTTCAGTATTTTAGAAGAGCCTGGTAGGAAATGAGTTACAATGAACTGAAATGAAAAGCCACCTTCTCATTTTTTTCTTTGTCTCCTGCCCTCACCTTGTCCTCTTACTTCTCCCACCACCCCAACCCCTCTACCTCCTCTTCCTTCTTCTTCATGTAAATAAAAGCGAGGTTGTAAGTGGTCGTTGCCTGGTCTCCTGCAGGTGCCCCAGGTGTCAGGCTGTGACCTCCTCCAGGACACACACCCCATCTCTTCCCACTGGAATCCCCTCTTGACCTCACCCCACCAGTGACAGCCTAGCTCAATGCCCCCAGTTCACACTGTGTTTACTCAAAGACTGGATGAGAAATTCCTCCCGTCTTGAAGCTGTTTTTGTCCTTCCTTTTCAATTCAAGATTTTCTTGACAAAATTGTAAAGAGTCAGAAGGAGGACCTGAGATTTTACACCCCTCCTGTTCCTTTCTCATGGGGATGGGACTCTCTCCCCACCATAGAGAGAGATATGGAGTTGTCTCAGGCCCTTAGGCAGGAATTTGTCCTTTTATTCTTCCCTTGACCCAGGTTCATGCCTTGCCCAGCACAGTACTCCATATTGCAAGGAGTGGCAGTATTAATAAGGGCAATAGCTCAGAAGGTTAACCTTTTACTAATAGCCCAGTACGATGCCAGGCAAAGCAGTTGCCATGCATGAAATGTTCACACTGGCCATATGAAGTAAGCAATAACATCCCTATTTTACAGATGGGGACACTGGGTTTCCAGGAGGTGATGTTCTGCCCAAGGCCACACAGTTAGGAAGTGCTGGACCTAGGATATATAGTCCAGTGGTTCCCAGCCATTGCTACCTGATAGCTTCACTGGGCTCACTCTCAAAGAGTCTCAGAATATAATAGGCATACAGAGCTAGTTCTTGACTTTTCAATTTTATATACTATGTGTTAACTTCCTACTTTTTAAGACAAGAACTCAATTCTTACATCACCCTCTGTGTACGCACAACCTCTCCTCCACCCTGTCTCCCAGAGCTCTGCCTTTAGTTAGACCCGTGGAGACTGTGAATAAGTCTGATACAGACAATGGGGCTGACCTGATGGTGGATGCGGCTGCAAGAGCGGTGTACTCAGCCAGCCTGGCACATTGTGTTGTTGAATCCATCAACAACACAAATTCCTTTGGATCCCTTTAGCCAACCCAGGTGTTCAAGGATAGACTGCTCTCTTTGCTGTCGGCTAATCAGTCGCCCCCAAATATAAAATGCTCTACAGTTTTGTTCTTCCTTTTGCTCATCCTCTCTTGTAAGTCCCGGTATTGCCTTTGTTCATTGACAGCGGTCTAATGGTTATCTCCACTCACACAAATGAGTAACATTTGTTACTCATAATTCAAATTCTCTGAGTTACTCATGGACTGTTGCTCACACATTTATGATGATGTAGATTTTGTTCCCAGCTGAACCATACAAGTTCTATGATTTCCCTGGGCTTGATAGCGCCTCAGTGTTCTCTGTGCATATCAGTAATTTATCCTCAGCTCTGTGACAAGCTCAGCCTGTGAGTTGCCAAACATACTCACTTTTCTATTATTTCAGTGTTTTCATTGGAAATCTTCCTTCCCTCTTTTCTTGTTTAGCTGGGATAGGATTCCCTCTAGGCCTATAGGCGCTGTCCCCAGAGACGTCTCTCATCATCATTCTGAGAATTCTAACTTCATCTCTTTGCTGAGATGGATCCACTGTTTCTCCCCCACTCCCCATTGTTTTGTTTACTCCCTACATTTGATGGAGCGTATCCCCAGTAACTCACCAGGAAATGGTGCATGGATGGAAGATAAAAGTTTTTGAGACTTTGTATGTCTCATAACATCTTTAAATCCCACACTTGATTAATAATATGTGGTGTTCTAGACTGAAAACATTTCTATCATAAATTTGGAGCATTGAGCCCTATCTTTTCCTTCTGGTTTGCTTTTTTTGTGGTGAAATATACAGAATAAAATTTACCATTTTAGTCATTTTTAAGTGTACGATTCAATGCTGTTAAGTACATGCACAATGTTTTGGAACCATCACCACTATCTACCCAAAACTTTTCATCCTCCCAGTTCCCTCCCCTGCCCCCAATGCCTGGTAAACTCTAGTCTGCGTTCTGCCTCTATGAACTTGCCTGTTCTGGGTCCCTCACTCAAGTGGAATCATACAGTATTTGTCCTTTTGTGGCTGGCTTATTTCACTGAGCATAAGATCTAGAAAGTTCTTCCATGTTCCTCCATGTGTCAGTACTTCACTCATTTTAATAACTGGATAATATTCCAGTGTAGATAGCTCTTTTTACTTATCCTTTCATCTAATGATGAACATTTGGGTTTTCCACATTTTGGCTATTGTGAATAACGCCGCTGTGAACGCTGGTGTACAAGTATCTGTTTGAATTGCTGTTTTGAGTTCCTTGGGGTGTATTCCTAGGACTGGAATTGCTGGGCCAAATGTTAGCTTCGTATTTAACTTTTTGAGGAACCGCCAAATTGTTTTCTGTAGTGGTTGCAGCCTTTTGCATTCCCATAATCAGTACATGAGGGGTCCAATTCCAATTCCTCCATGTTCTTGTCAACACTTGTTTGATGCATTTTTTGAAGATAGCCATTCCAATGAACATGAATGAACATATCTCATTGTAGTTTTGATTTGAATTTCTCTAACTACTGATGATGATGACTATTTTTATATGCTTATAGGCCATTTGGATGTCTTCTTTGGGAGAGATGTCAATTCAAGTATTTTGTCCCTTTTGACTTGACTGGTTTCATTTTTGGTTCTTGAGTCTCAGTACTTCTTTATATCTTCTGCATATTAATCCCTTATCAGAGATATTTGCCCCCATTCTGTGAGCTCCCATTTTTCACTCTCTTGATATGCACAGAAGTTTTAAATTTTTATGAAATCCAATTTATCTAGGTGTTGTATCAAAAATGTCATTGCCAGAGTCAATCCGTGAAGACCTCCCCCTGTTTTCTTCTAAAAGTTTTATAGTTTCAGGCTTAAGTTTAGGTCTTTGATGCATTTTAAGTTAATTTTTGTATATAGTGTAAGGTAAGGGTTCAACTTTGTTCTTTCACATGTGGATATCCAGTTTTCTCAGCACCATTTAATGAAGATTGTCCTTACCCCGGTGAAATATTTTGGACCCCTGTTGAAAGTCAATGGACTGTTTATGTGAGAGTTTATTTCTGGTCCATTTCTGAACCATTCCACTGCTCTGGGTGTCTGTCTTTATTCCAGTATTATACTACTTAACTGTTTACTTTAGCTTTGCGATAAGTTTGGAAATCAGGAAGTGCTGGTCCTCCAACTGTTCTTATTCTTCAAAGTTGTTTCGATTTATTCAGGGTTCCTTGCAATTCCATAAGAAGTCTTAGGATGAATTTTTGTATTTGTATTAAAAAGTTACTGGGATTTTGTTAAGGATTACATTGAATCTGTAGATCACCTTGGGTAGTATTGCCATCTTAATATTAAGTCTTCCAGTCCATGAACATAGGATGTCCTTTGTTTAAGTCTTCTTTAATTTCAGTAATGTTTTGTAGTTTTTCAGTGTATATGTTTTTGCCACCTTGGTTAAGATTATTTCTAAGCTTTTTATTCTTTTTTTAATGCCTTTGTAAATGGAATTGTTTTCTTAATTTCCTTTTAGAGTTGTTTGCTGCAAATACATATATTTGTGTTTTGACTTTATCCTACAACTTAACATTAGCTCCAATAAGGGGGTGTGTGTGTGTAACTTTTAGGGATTTTACATATAAGATCATGTCATCTGTGAACAGAGATAATTTTACTTTCTTCTTTCCAATTTAAATGTCTTATTTCTTTTTCTTGTCTAATTGCTATAGCTAGAACTTTCAGTACTACGTTCAATCAATGCAGTGAAAGTGGTCATTCTTGTCTTGTTGCTGCTCTTAGGAGAAAAGTTTTCAGTCTTCCATAATTGAGTAGGATGTCAGCTGTGAGTTTTTCATATATGGCTATAATCATATTGAGGAAATTTTCTCCTGTTTTTGCTTTACTGCTTTATTTTTTTGATCATGAAGAGGTTTTGGATTTTGTCAAATGCTTTTTCTGCACCAACTGAGATGAGCATACAGTTTTTCTTTTCATTCTTTTAATGTGGTATATTACACTGATTAGTTTTTGTGTAATGAACCATTGTTGCATTCCAAGAAAAGAAAATCCCACTTTTTTGCGGTGTAGAATCCTTTTAATAAAGCTGTTGGAATTTATTTGCTAATGTCTTGTTGAGAATTTTTACATCTATGTTCATAAGACATATTGGTCTGTAATTTTCTTTTCTTATGTTGTCTTTCTGAGGCTTTGGTAGCAGTGTAATGCTGACCTCATAGAATGAGTTAAGAGGTATTCCCTCCTCTTCAATTTTTTAGAAGAATCTGAGAAGTATTAGTGTCAATTCTTCTTTAAGTGTTTCATCAAACTCACCAATGACACCATCTGGTCATGGGCTTTTCACTGAGAGGTTTCTGATTACTGATTCTATCTTCTTACTTGTTATATATGGGTCTGTTCAGATATTCCTTTTTCATGTGTCAGTTTTTGTAAATTGTATGTTTCTAGGAATTTGTCTATTTATCTAGGTTACTCAATTAGTTCGATGTATAATTGCTCATAGTATTCTCATAATCTGTAAAATCTGTAGTAATATCCCCACTTTCATTTTTTAATCTCTTTTTTCCATCTTATTTGATTTTCATCATGATAAGTGTACTGTATAATCCCCATCACCTATTTCACCCATCCCCCCACCCACCTTGCTTCCAGTAACCAACAGTTTGTTCTCCATAGTTAAATCTGTTTCTTGGTTCGCCTCTCTCTTTTTTTTCGCCTTTGTGCATTTGTTTTGTTTCTTAAATTCCATATATGAGTGAAGTCATATGGTATTTGTCTTTCTTTGACTGACTTATTTTGCTTAGCATAATACTCTCCAGCTCCACCCATGTCTTCGCAAATGGCAAGATTTCAGTCTTTTTTTATGGCTAAGTTGTACTGCATTGTTGATATATACCACATATCTATGGACACTTGGTCTGCTTCCATAGTTTGGCTATTGTAAATAATGCTGCAATAAACACAGGGGTGCATGTATCCCTTTGCATTAGTGTCTATATATATATATATATATTTTTTTATTTTTTTGGTAAACATCCAGTAGTGCAATTCCTGGATCATAAGGTAGTTCTATTTTTAATTTTTAAGGAAACTCCATATTGTTTTCCACAGTGGCTGCACCAATTTTCATTCCCACCAACACTGCAAGAGGGTTCCTTTTTCTCCACATCCTCACCAACAGTTCCTATTTCTTGTATTTTTTATTTTAACCATTCTGGCAAGTGTAAGGTGATATTTCATTGTAGTTTTGATTTGCATTTCCCTGATGATGGGTGATGCTGAGCATCTTTTCATGTCCCACTTTCATTTCTGACTTTAGTAATTCAAGTCTTCTGTTTTTCTTAGTCAGTCTAGTTAAGGTCTGTCAATTTTGTTAATCTATTCAAAGAACAAACTTTCGGTTTTGTTGATTATCTCTAGTACAGTTTTTCCAGTTCTCTATTTTATTTATCTCCACTCCAATCTTTATTAGTTCTTTCCAACCAATATCTCTGGGTTTAGTTCACTCTTCTTTTTCTAGTTCCACATGGTGTACAGTTAGGTTATGATTTGAGAATTTCTATTTTTTTTAAGATTTTATTTATTTATTTGACACAGAAATAGAGATCACAAGTAGGCAGAGAGGCAGGCAGAGGGAGAGGAGGAAGCAGGCTCCCCGCTGAGCAGAGAGCCCGATGCAGGGCTGGATCCCAGGACCCTGGGATCATGACCTGAGCCGAAGGCAGAGGCCTTAACCCACTGAGCCACCCAGGCACCCTGAGAATTTCTATTTTTTTAGTGTATGCATTTGCAGCTACAAATATCTCCTTCAGCATTACTTTCCAGTATCCCATAACTTTTGGTAAGTCGTGTTTTCATTTTCATTTATCTCCATATTTTTCTAATTCTCCTTGTGATTTCTGCTTTGATACAGCAGCTGCTTAAGAGTAGGTTGTTCAGTTTCCATATATCTGTGAATTTCCCAGTTTTCCTTCTGTTATTGATTTTTAGTTGCATTCCATTTTGATCAGAAAAGGTATTTTGAATGGTTTCAATTTTTTAGAACCTGTTAAAATTTGTTCTGTGACCTAATATATGGTCTGTTTTTTATTTTATTTTATTTTATTTTACTTTAAAGATTTTATTTATTTATTTGACAGAGAGAAATCACAAACAGGCAGAGAGAGGGGGGAAAGCAGGCTCCCCGCTGAGCAGAGAACCCATGCAGGGCTCGATCCCAGGACCCTGAGATCATGACCTTAGCTGAAGGCAGAGGCCTAACCCACTGAGCCACCCAGGCGCCCCTTGTTTTTTATTTTAAAAGAAAGTGAAGGGGGAAGAGGCAGAAGGGCAGAGGGAGAGAGAGACTTTTAAGCAGACTCCATGCCCAGTGTGGAGCCCAGCTTGGGGCTTGAACTCACAACCCTGAGATCATGAACTGAGCCAAAATCAATAGTTGGACATTTAATGGACCCAGGTGCCCCTATGATGTAATATATGGTCTATCATAGAGAATATTCCATGCACACTTGAGAAGAACATGTATTCTGCTGTTGTTGAGTGTAATACACTGTGTATGTTCATTATACGTCATTGGTTTATAGTGTTTATTTGTAGCTGGTTTATAGTGTCATTCAAGTCCTGCATTTCCTTATTAATCTTTTGCCTGGTTCTGCTATCCATTACTGAAAGCGGGTATTGACATATCCAAATATTACTGCAGAATTATCTTTTCCTCCCTTCAATTCTGTTAATTTCTGTTTCGTATATTTTGGAGCTCCGTTATTAGGTGCATGTATGTTTATTGTGGTCAAACTTTTTATCGATATATTTTGTCCTTCTTTGTTTCTTATAACCTTATAATCTTTGTTTCTTATAACTTTTGCTTAAAGGCCTATTCTGTCTGACAATAATATAGCCACCTCAGCTCTCTTTTGGCTATTATTTGCATGGAATATATTTATTCATTGTTTTTGCTTACAATCTCTTTGTAAGATTGTTTTGTACAATCTCTTTATGTCCTTTTTATCTAAAGTCTCTTGTAGACAGCATATAGATGGATACTCTTCTTTTTTAACACAATCTGCCAATTTCTGTCTTTTAAAGTTTATTTGTTTTTAAGATTTTATTTATTTATTTGACAGAGAGAGATCACAAGTAGGCAGACAGGCAGGCAGAGAGAGAGAGGGAAGCAGGCTCCCTGCTGAGCAGAGAGCCCAATGCAGAGCTCGATCCCAGGACCCTGAGATCATGACCTGAGCCGAAGGCAGAGGCTTAACCCACTGAGCCACCCAGGCACCCTGAATTTCTGTCTTTTAATAGAGAAATTTAGTCCATTTATTTTGATGTGGTTACTAATAAAAAAGGACTTTCTTCTCTCATTTATCTGTTTTCTGTATGTTTTGTTTTTTGTCTTGCAGTCCCTCCATTGCTATCCTTTTATGTATCTAGTTACTCATGTGTAATATTTGATTTGCCTTTTCTTTCTTCTTTTGTATTTTTTTAAAGTTATTTTCTTAGTGGTTATCTTGAGGATTACAATTAACATCTTAAACTTATAACAATTTGATTTGAAGACTAACTTAGTTTCAATAATACACACACATTCTCTTCTTATATCTCTGTTCCTTCCTATTTATATTGTTATTGTCACAGATTACCTCTTTACACATTTTTAAAAAGATTTTATTTATTTATTTGACAGAGAAAGATGGAACACAAGCAGGGGAAGTGGGAGAAGGAGAAGCAGGCTTCCTACCGAGGAGGGAGCCTGATGTGGGCCTGGATCCCAGGACCCTGGGATCAAGACCTGAGCGGAAGACAGATGCTTAATGACCGAGCCACCCAGGCACCCCACCTCTTTATACATTTTGTGCCCATTAACATAGATTTATAGTCATTGTTTCATGCACTGGTTCATTAAATCATATAGGAAAAAAAGAGGAGTTACAAATCACACAAAAAGTACAATAATATTGGCTTTTATATTTATGTATGTAGGTATCTTTACCAATGGCCCTTATCTGTTTTTATGACTGTGTCTATGTCTAGGGTACTTTCATTTCAGCAAAAAGGACTCCCTTTAGCATTCCTTGTTGGGTAGGTGTAATGAATGAGGGTAATGGACTCCCTTGGCTTCTGTTTATCTGGAAATGTCTTAATTTCCCCTTCATTCTTGAAGGATAGTTTTGCTGGCTGTATAATTCTTGGTTGGCAAATTTTTCCTTTCAGGACTTTACACACATCATCATACCAACTCCTGGCCTCCATGGTTTCTGAGGAGAAATTAGCTGTTAATTTTTTTTGAAGATCACCTGTATGTGACAAGTTGTTTCTCTCTTTCAGGTTTTATAATTTTCTCTTTGTCTTTGTGTTTCCTCATTTTGATTACAATGTGTCTCAGTATGGGCTCTTTGAATTTAACTTATTGAGAGTTCTTTGAGATTTTTGAACATGTATATTTATGTCTCTTAAGATTTGAGAAATTTTCAGCCATTATTTCTTCAAATATTGTTTATGTCCCTTTCTCTCTCTCCTTCTGAAACTCCTATAAACTTATGGTGGCATGTTTGATAAGGCCCCACAAGTCCCCCAGAGTCTGTTCACTTGTCCTCATTAAAAAAAAAAAAACATTTGGCTTCTCAGACTAAACAATTTGTTTTATCTTCAGGTTCACTCATCCTTTCTTTTGCCTTCTCAAATCTGTTGTTGAAAACCTTTAGTGAGTTTTTTAAAATTTCAGTTATTGGACTTTTCAACTCCAGAATTTCCATTTGTTTCTATTGTTTAATAGATTTTTTTACAGCAGTTTTGGGTTCGCAGAAAAATTGAGTGGGAAGTACAGAGAATTCCCCTATATCTCAGAATCCCAAACATGCCCAGCCTCCTATACTATCAGCATCCTGCAATAAAGTGGTACATTTGTTACAAGCGATGAATCTACATTAATACACCATTATCACCCAAAGTCCATAAGTTTACATTAACATTTACTTTTGGTGTTGTACCATCTATGGGAATTCACAAATATGTATAAGGACGTGTATCCACCATGATACTATCGAATAGACTAGTTTTCATGCCCTGTAAAATCTCCTGCACTCCACCTTTATTTCTCCTTCCCCAAGCCCCTGACAACCACTCATCTTTCTATAGTTTCTATAGTTCTGCCTTTCCTAGAATGTCATATAGCTAGAATCACACAGTAGCCTTTTCTACTTAGCTTCTTTCAGTTACTACTATGCATTTAAGATTCCTCCATGTGTTTTCATGGCTGATAACTCATTTCTTTTTAGTGCTGAATAAATTCCATTGTTTGGATGTACTGTAGTTTATTCATCCACTTACCTACTGAGGGAAACCTTGCTTGCTTCCAAGTTTTGGTTCCTTCTTTTACAACTTCTATCTCCTTATTCATATTCTCATCCATCATTGTTTTTCTGATTTCCTTTAGTTCTTTGTCCATGGTTTTCTTTAGCTCACTGAATATATTTAAGACCGTTGATTTGACATCTTTGACTAATATTTCTAAATGTCTAGACTTCTTCATTGATAATTTGTGTCGAATTCTTTTTTTCTGTGAATGTGTCATATTTTCCTCTTTGTATGTTTTGTAAGTTTTCTGAGAACTGGACATTCTGAGTATTATGTTGCAGTAATTCTAATTCTCTCATTCCTCAGGAATTGTTGTATCTTGCTTGTTGATGGCTGGAGTCCATTTGTGGCTTTTCCAAACTACATTTGAAAATGTGTGTTTATTGCGTGTGGTCACTGAAGTTTCTCTTCCTTCATCTCTGCAGTCAGCCAGTAACCTGACAAAGATTTCCTTAAAAGTCTGGCTACCAAAGGGGAGGGGGGGAAGTACTGTCTCTTTAAATCTCCATGGAACACTTGGGGTGCCTGAGTGGCTCAGCCAGTTAAGTGTCTGTCTTCGGCTCAGGTCATGATCTCAGAGTCCTGGACAGAGTCCTACATCAGGCTCCCTGCTTGGTGCAGAGTCTGCTTCTCTTCCTCTGCTCCGCTGCCACCCCCCGCTCTTGCTCTCCCTCTCTCTCAAGTAAATAAATAAATAATCTTTAAAAATATAAATAAATCCCCATGGAAGCCACTTCAGCTGATGGGGGTTGAAACAATGGCCACCAGCCTGTGTGCTAGCCTCTCACCGATCAAAAACAGCAATCAGCAGTCAGAACCTATAGTCCCAATATTTGGAGGACAAGGTCCCTATTGCCCATCTAGATTCCAGCAAGTTGGACCAGCAATATGACCAGTTGCTCCCACTGCTGCATACCTGGGGCTGGAGACTGAGGAATGGTAGCCATCACCACGAAATAGTCTGAAATGTGCCAAAATTTCAAAAATTTACCACTATCTTCATCCAGCTTTCCCCTGGATAAGTCCAGAGTTCCACAACAGTTACTCAAGAGGGTTGCTGCCTGCTCAACAGCTGTTAGGTGGAAAGGCAGGTCACTGGAGCTTCTACTCTGCCTTCTTCCCAGACATCGTTCTTACATCCCAGTTTTGATTTGAGATGTCCACGGACTTCCCCACAAAACTCCAAACCTCTGTGAGTCACCTGCTTGTTCTCAAGACGGTTTTAGAATCTGCTCTTAATCTTTGGTCCTCCTAAATTTTATGATGATGGGTCATGGCTTGTGAGAATTTATTACGTCAGACGCCTGACTGGTTTTTTGAATCTGGAAGCAATATCCTAGAAATCTGTTTTCTCTGGAACTCCCATTAGTTAACCTTTGGACTTCTCGAAATAAGTCTGTAATTTTCATATTTTTTTCTCTCCTTATTTTCTGGGAAATTTCTTCAATTACATCTTGCAACCCTCTTACTGATGTTTTTATTCTGGCTATTATATTTATAATTTCTAATAATTTTTATTTGTCTTATGCATATTCTTTTTTAAAAGATTTTATTTATTTATTTAACAGAGAGAGAGTGAGAGCACAGCAGGGGGAACAGCAGGGGTGGCGAGAGGGAGAAGCAAGCTCACTGAGCAGGGATCCCATTGTGGGGCTCAATCTCAGGACCCTGGGATTATGACCTGAGCTGAAGGCAGACCTTAACGACTGAGCCACCCACGTGCCCCAATTCTATGCATATTCTCTTCAAAGACAGTACACCATTCCTTTTCATGAATGTAAAAATTCTCCTATCTTTCTGAGGATATCAGTTGTTGCTGTTGTCACCTTTTAATTTTCTTCTGTTCTCTGCATTTTGTCTCTTGGCTCCCAGCATGTTCTTTCTGCCCACTTCGTTTGAATTCTCTTCCATGTAGAGGGTGTGCTCCAATATCAGGTGACATGTGGTTCTTGGTTCACAATTAAGACTGAGGCAGAAACAGCTGATCAGAAGTTCTGGGTAAACAAATGAGGTTGTTAACGTAGAAGTTTTGCTCTCAGATGGTCAAGCAACAAACTTGGTCATTTTTGAGAGAGACTCTCCTAGTCAGTGCCTTTAGGTCTTTTCCTTTGGATCAGTTTTTCCAGAGTCTGCTGATTTCCTGCCAGTTGCAGGATGGGGAAGGAGACGTTTTTAAAAACATGGCCACAACACTCCTTAGGTTGTGTTTTGGAGAGAGTGGACCTTACGGCTACCCTCCGCTATGTCGGAGAAGACCACTAATCTTTTGCTTGGGTTGTCAAGAGACCGTTACCTGTCTGGGGGATCTGGCTGGGGTCAAGCCTTCTTTATATAAATTTCCAACCAGTCTTTCTTTCATTGTTTTGCCTTCCCAGCCCCCACTGCCAGAGATACTTGGTGTGTCTAGTTCCAGAGACTTCCTAGGGTTCCGTGGCTCAAATCATCTTCCTTTTCCCTGTGGGCATCAAAGGAGAGAGATCTTTATCTGAAATCAGTCCCAGTTCACATGCTTTCTGTATCCCAAAAATGTTGCTCACATCTGTCCTCTGCTGCAGTAACTTTTTTCCATTCTCTTTCTCTTTAAGGACAAACATCTTTTTCTTGTCCTTTTAGCAGGTTTTCAAGAGGGAAGGAAGATAAGCCCCTGTGTTTAAGCTGACACATTAAACCAGAAACCACCAGTCTCTTCTCGGCTTACTTTCATTAAAGAGTAAACAGACTTGCAAAGTGTTTAAAAGGAGATGTTGTTGGTGAAGCTAATATCATGAAATCAGGCAAAAAAATTGTAGGAAAGGTGATGCATTCATATAATAGAAGACTCAGCAAAACAAAATAAATGACAGAGCCTCGACAGAGATACGTCTCAGATACCTTGTGGAGCCACAAAACCAGACACAAAAGTTCAAGAATGGGCAATATTAACAACCAACAGTGAAAAAAATCAGAGTAGAGGGGCGCCTGGGTGGCTCAGTGGGTTAAAGCCTCTGCCTTCAGCTCTGGTCCTGGTCTCAGGGTCCTGGGGTCGAGCCCCACATTGGGCTCTCTGCTCAGCAGGGAGCCTGCTTCTCCCTCTCTCTCTCTGCCTGCCTCTCTGCCTACTTGATCTCTGCCTGTCAAATAAATAAAATATTTTTAAAAAAATAAATGGCTGAAATTCTTTTAAAAAAATCAGAGTAGAAGTAACCTCTGGAAGTAAGTATTAGATGGAAGGAGATCCAAGGGAGTCTTTAGGGTGCAAGAAATGTCTATATCTTGTACCTTGATGTGGGTTGTAGTGACAGAGGTGTGTACATATGGAAAAATTCATCAAGCTGTACACTTCAGATGTGTGTACTTTACACACATCATTGTGTGTGTTTCATACCTCAGTAAAAATCAAAAAGGGAAAGAAATAGATATTTATTGAATGCTTGCTGTTTGCTAGACACTGGTTAGATCTGCTTTTCTTTTTATTCAGTTAATGAGCACCAACTCTGTCCTGGTTCTGAGGACCCAGGGTGAAAAAAAAGTTAAGAGTTCTTGCCTGCATGATGCTCACAGTTAATTGGGGAGACAGTATCCGATAGTCACACTTATAAAAATGAAGTGAAAACAGTGACAAGTAAGGGGCACATCGCTGTTCACAAAAGGGAGCATGTTGTAATCTGAGAAGAGAATTGGGATTTTCTGAGGAGACAAAATTTTAACAGTGGTCTGAAGGATCAGGAGAAAATAACTAGTGGGGGAGCATTTTATGCAAAGAGAACAGCATTTTGTGCAAAGGTACTGTGGTAGAAAGAGGCACATGTAAGAGGGCAAAGAACAGGGCTGAGAAAGGCACAGATGTTGTGAGAGAGGGAGCGTCAGAGCAGCCATATCACAAATGGGGAAACTGAGGCTCAAGGAAGTGAGATGGCTGCCACAGGTCACCCAGCAAGTGCAGTTGGGGTTGGAAGCTAGCTTTGTCTGGTTCCCTCTGCTTGCTGAGACAGAGAGTAGGAATGTGAGTGGGAGTGGCTGTCTGGGTTCTGACCTGCAGCAGGATGCCAGCTGCCCTCATGCTCCTTGCCTCTCAGCTCCACAGGGCTTGTGAAGGGGGATGGCCATGGAGCTCTGCCCTGAAGAACAGTACTGGGATTCTCTGCTGAACATCTGCCTCTCCTGCAAACCTATTTGCAGCCATCAGTTTCCACGCACCTGTGCAGCATTCTGCAGTGAGTTCTGGGGCTCAGGTCCCATGGGCTGGATCACCCCTTACCCCCCCTGCCCAGAGTTCCCTCAGGCCCCATTGCACTTGGGTGGGTCGTGAAAGGAGGTGTACAATGTTGCATCTCTTTACCCCTCGGTCTTTCTGCTCTGGCCACACTGACCTCCTTGCAGCTTCTTGAACATGCTGTTTTTTCCTGCCTCAGGATCTTTGCACATGTTGTACCTTATGCTTGGAATGCATTTCCCTGTTATAGTTCCTCAGCTCCCTCCTACTCAACCTTCAGGCCAAATGTCAGAGGTCTTATCTGACTGCCCAATAAAAATGAGGACCTCCTTTGTCATTCTCTGTTCTGATTGTCTTTTGAAAGTTTTTATTATAGGAATGATCACAGAGAGGATAAAATAATAAATTCCTATCTACCCATTATTAGTGTTAAAATTTTTGCCTTTTTATTCCCCAGCCATTGTCTTGCTTGTGTATTTTATTTTATTTTATTTTAAAGATTGTATTTCTTTGAGAGAGGGTGAGAGAGCACAGAGGGAGTAGGAGAGAGAGAGCAGACTCCCTGCTGAGCAGAGAGCCTGATGCAGGGCTCAATCCCAGAACCCCGGGATCATGATCTGAGCCAAAGGCAGACACTTAACTGACTGAGAGTATCTCCACTATCCATTAATGAAGTAGAATATTCGTTGTATCACTCCACAAATATTCATGGAACTCTCTAGCTTCTTGAAAATAGGAAACTGACATGATTCTTCAAGGGAGTTATCATCTAATGGAAGAAATAACTACATTTTGGGGCGCCTGGATGTCTCAGGGAGTTAAAGCCTCTGCCTTCATCTCAGGTCGTGATCTCAAGGTCCTGGGATCGAGCCACGCATCAGGCTCTCTGCTCGGCAGGGAGCCTGCTTCCTCCTCTCTCCTCTCTGCCTGCCTCTCTGCCTACTTGTGATCTGTCTGTCAAATAAATAAATAAAATCTTTTTTTTTAAAAAGAAACAACTACATTTCAAATGAGAAAGATAAAGTACCATAAATGCTACAGTTAGGAGAGACCACCTCTGGCTGATGGGTTGGGGGGCAGGGAAGTGTCCTTGGAGTACATGCCACCTGAGATAAATTGTTTAGAGTTTGTAGATGTGGCAGTCAGATGGGGCAGGGCAGGGCACTCCTGGAAGAAGGACCAGTGTGGGCAAAGGCATGGAGGTGGAAGAACACAACAGGAAGTATCAAGGCCCAGAAGGGAAGTTTATGAGGTTGGGCAGTGAGGGTTGGTGGTCTGGGGAGCTCAGACACCATCTGCAACAGCCACACTGGGGGCCTGAGGAGGGAAGGAGGTCACACATAAAACCCTGGAAACACCACTGTCATCCCGTCAACTGTCTCCTGAGTGGCAACGACAGTGGTCCTATGTGGCTTAGTAGAACCCTGGGGCAGAACCAGGGCAAGAAGAGATCACTGATCCCATCTGAGTCTTCCCTGAGGTCCCAGTTTCATCATCTTCCTGGTCTTTTCCTCAACTCTTTTAAAGACATAGGGTTGGTGTCTTTGTGTTGCAAAGAGGCACAAACGAATATTCTACTCAAACCTTCCATTAACCCAGCATTTACTTATTATGTGTCAGACACTGTGCCAGGAGCTTCAAATCCTCATAGTAACTTTAAGAAATCAACCTTTGGGGGTGCCTGGGTGGCTCAGTGGGTTAAAGCCTCTGCTTTCGGCTCAGGTCATGATCCCAGGGTCCTGGGATCGAGCCCTGCATCAGGCTCTCTGCTCGGCAGGGAGCCTGCTTCCTCCTCTCTCTCTGCCTGCCTCTCTGCCTACTTGTGATCTCTGTCTGTCAAATAAATAAATAAAATCTTTAAAAAAATAAGAAAAGAAAAAAAAGAAATCAACCTTTGTCTTGGAAATGTGGGAACTGAGGCACAGAGAGGCTGAGACCCCACAACTTCAAAGGTAGACCAGGGATGCTCTCAAATCTGTTTGGCCTTAAAGGCTATGTTCTTACCCTCTATCTTGCACTGTCTCTGAAATGTGCCCTTAAAATCCCCTATGTCAGTTACATTTTCACATAAATAGAATCTTATTTTAAAGACAAGGGAAGCTTGCCCTGTGAAAGTACAGATTTCTGTTACGCACTCAAAATTGCTCTCTTAATGCAAGTATGATTGGGCTTTAGTGTGCCTGGCTTCTGCTCCTTGGCACTGATGTCTGTTTAAGCTCTTATAATTCTCATTCATTAAGACAGAAGAAACACTATTAGTGTGAGCTTTCCCATCTTTCTTCCAACCTCCTCCCTCAAGCTGCCAAGGTGGTTGCTGGCTTCCTCCTCCAATCCTTATGTTAATATGAACTATGTTTTCCCTTTATGAAGTTTGAAAAATGCAAGTTAAGAACTTACATGATAATGTAATAATAATGTAATAACCTAGATTTCAATTTTAATTTAATAATGTAATAACCTAGATTTCAATTTTAAAAGATAACTAGAAAATTCTTATATGTTTAGAAAATAAGAAATGCACTTTCAAATGATCTATAGGTCAAAGAAGCAGTAATAATGAAAAGTAAAAATGTTGTAAATAGTTTTGGAAAAATACTACATATCAAAGTATATGTTGCGGCTAAAACAGTACTTAGAGGACAATGGATAGCCTTCCATTTACATATTGGGAAAGGACTTGCATTACCCTGGAATTACCTTTGGGGAATTGAACTGTGATTTTTTTTTTTTTTTAACTGTGATGCCCTTGAAGGCCAGCTTCACAGGGCCTGCAGATCTCTATCGTCTGATAACATCACTCATTTCTGCCTCCCAGAGTCGCTCAGTTGCCGCAAGGAAGAAGGCAGGTACTATGATCAGCTCCTGAAGGATTGCATCAGCTGTGCTTCTGTCTGCGGACGTCACCCCAAGCAGTGCACATACTTCTGTGAGAACAAGTTCAGGAGCCATGTGAACCTCCCACCAGAGCTCAAGAGACAGCGGTCTGGGGAAGCTGAAACCAGGTCAGATGACTTGGGAAGGTACCAGGGAACAGAGCACAGAGGCTCAGAGGCAGGCCCAGGTAAGCCCTCTGAGGTTGGCCTGATGGTGTCTGAGGGTCACAGTGGGTGGAAGGCCAGGCACCAGGCCTAAACAAGGAGGGTCTGCAAAGCAGGACGTCCAAAGTCCAGGCAAATGGCCAGCAGGCAGGGGAGGGTCATCGCGGGGTAGAAAAAAATACAGACAAAATATTTAGAAGTCTGTGGGCCAGAAGAATGCAGGAGGAAAAGAAGGAGGACTTGCTGAGAGGTGTAAGTGAGTGCATGAGCAATGCTGAGCTGGGATTCAGGCCAAGTCGATGGGTCCCAAAGTTTATCCGCTCTGCAGGAGCAAAAGACCCAGAGCGTTCATGGGATTGTTCCTTCCTGAGGGTAACCTGCTGCCCGTGGGACGTGATGAGCTATTCCTGTTTGCAACTCCCAGTCAAGCTCATCCCTGGAGGGCAGTGGGTAGAATCCGGGAGCCTCAGGTTGGCCTCAGGGCTACACCCTAGGGTGTGTGGATGGGGGTGTGTAAGGACATGATGGGGGGCCAGTGGGGTCAACAGGGCAGGTCATGCCTGAGCCCGCGGCATTTGCTGTCCCACCCCTACCACAGCATAGCCAGGGACACCGCATGCCTTCCCAAGGGACTCCATGGCTTAATGACTGCCTGGCTGTGGTATGAGTCTCCCCAGAGGTCTGGGGCTTTGGTCCATTCTCCTCTGACCCCTGGTGTGCTGGTGCGGCAGGAGCTGCGCATGGTGTGGACCAGAAGCAGGCAGTACCAGGACCACACCCCTGGAAGACCAGGTGGGGACCTGTTGGAGAGCATGGTCTGGGGGACGCCATGGGACCAGGCTGTCTCTGGCTGCGGCTGGGGGTGGAGCTCATGCGATCCCGGCCCCCTTGTGGGCTCCCCAAATCCCGCCATCCCCCTGCTAAGTCCGCATCCCTGCCAGACCTCCCCTCAACCCCACCCCAGCTCTTTCTGCAGTCCTTCCAGACTGTCATTCCTTCATTGGACACATAACTCTGAGGGTTTGCTGCGCGTGGGCAAGGCGGCAAAACCAGACAAATCCTGTCCCTGACCCCACAGAAGCTGCGGTCTAATGGGAGAGACAGACAATGCCCAAGACTCAAGCAAATGAGACATTTATCTCAGTGTGTGGTGGCAACACAACCCAGCCAGGGGTGTGATGGGAGGCAAGGCAGACTAGGGTGATGGTGGAGGCCATGGAGCCGGTCCCTGGTTCCAGCCCCCACTGTGTGACCTTGAGCAAGTTACTTAACCTCTCTGAGCCTTGATTCTGTGCAAATGATGAGATCATGTATCTTCATGGAGTTTTGAAGATTATAAGAGAACGCTCGTCAGGGTCTGTGAGTGCCCACCAAAGCCTACGTAACTGCTCATGACAAAGGAAACTGTGTGTAAGAGACAAGGTGGGGAAAGGGCTTTCCAGGCAGAGGGAACAGCATATACAGATGCTCTGAGGAGTCAGGTTGCTGTGCCGTGAAGGGGGGACAAGAGCTTTGTGCTACAAGGCAAATCCGAGGAGACTGACACTAAGTCCCTGCGTCAGGGGCTCCTAGCTTCGGGCGGGACTCTGGTCCGAAGCAGGAGGGACCCCCTCGCCCCGGCCACCGAAAGTGTGAACCCTTTGGCTGTTGAAATTGATGATACACACGGGCCAAGAGTGTACCCCGTGAGGCTGCAGTGACAATGGCCTGAGAGCAAGGGGAGGGAGCCTGCCTGGGGCTTCGTGGCCGGGGGTGAGAGGTCCCCGGTGCAGGGGGACATGCGTGGTTGGAATCTTCCAGAGGCTCCAGCCCCTGGTCTTTCCAGTCAGCTTGCCCCAATGTGGGCCGGAGTGGGGAGCTCCAGGTCGACATTCGGAGTCTGGCTGTTAGCTCCAGGGAGACGCGCAGGGGTGAGGTAGGTGGAGGGAATATCTGCTTCTCCCTGAACAGACTTCTCGGGAAGGGGAAGTGGGCACCGGAGTCAGGGGCAGGGGGAGCAGCGGAGCATCGCGGGGCCCTGGGAGAGGATCAGATGGCCCTATCGGCCAGGCTGGGGCCACTGATGGGCTCCTGGAGGCAGGGGCAGCCACAGAGGAGAGGGTATGGCCTGGGCTGCAGGGGGACCCCCAGGGCCTCTTGAAGGGTGGACACTGGCAAAGGCAGCAGGGGCCCCGAGAGCCTGTTTCTGGCAACAAAGGAGGCCACAGATGACAAGATGGTCCTCAAGGGGTGGTGGCGGCGAGCACAGCGGGGCTGCTCAGGTTCTAGGATGACCGGCACCAGGGGAGCCCTTCCATGAATGATTCTAGAAGTGCATCCAGCAAAGCACACAGGGTTACAGAGAAACCAAGGATGCTGAGATACGATTCTCAATAGCATCTCGAAACATGAGATCAAAGTAAACATTAAATCAAAGGATTACCAGAGTATTGTGCAAACTGGAAGGTCGGGGTGAATCTCGGTGCTTCTCTGTGAAAGCGTCAGATGGCATGACGGAGCGGTGGGCTGGGGGACAGCGGACCTCCAGCCCCCGAGGAGGGCAGGCGGACGGCGAAGGCTGCCGGGAGCGACCGCGTGGGGTGCGCAGTTACCCCACACTGTGCCATGGACAAGGCCACACTCCTGCTCACGCCACTCGGGGCTGTGGCCTCCGCGTACAGGGAAAGCAAAGGCTGAACCTCAGCGGGCCGTCAGTGAAGCTGAAAGCGTGCCTTTCTTATCCAAGTCCACAGAGCCCCCAAATTCTACACAGGGGCCCCCTGGGCCGCAGTTTAAGCGCTCCGGGTGTGTTGGGAGCAGGGCCCTCCCAGACCTGCCGGCGCCGGGATCCAGGGAAACTTCTGGACCACTTGTGCCTACCTGTCCCCACCTGTAACGATCATGATGGCACCGACCTCACAGGGCTCTCCTGAGGCCTCAATAGCTCTGAGATTTGGGGGCACGGGGCCTCGTCGGGCGGGAAGAGGAGAAGGTGGGTCCCATCCTGGGTCGGCCGTGTTAGCTCCCCGCAGCTGCTCTAACACCCTGCCACGAGCTGGGAGCTTAAAACCACACGAATGTCCTTTCTCAGCGTTCCGGAGGCCGGAAGGCTGATATCCAGGAGTAGGCAGGCCAAGCTCCCCCCAGGGCTCTCGGGGAGGCTCTTTCCGTGTCCCATCCCGCTTCTGGTGGCCCCAGGACCGCCTTAGTCTGTGGTGGCCGCCCTCTGGTCTCTGCGTCCGTCTTCGCACAGCCTCGCCGTGTGTCCGTCTTCTCTCCTTCTCCTATAAGGGCGCTTGTCACTGAATTTAGGGCCCACCCTCATCCAGATGATCTCTTTTTTGAGATGCTTAACTTAAATACACAAAGTTGGTTTTTTTTTCTTTCTTCCCAAATAAGGTCATAGTTGCAGGTTATGAGGGGGCACTTCTTTGGGGGGAGGGAAGGAACCAGGGTCAAGGAAGGGAGAACCAGAAGGACCAAGAGCTCCAAGTCGGGTCTCCCCATGGGAGGGTGATACCAGCCTCAGGGGAAGCCAGGACCCCCACATAGGTCCAGACCTCTGGGGAGCATTTCACGAGAGAACTTGGATTTCATGGGTTTATGGGGTAGCAGCTATATTTCTAAGAACGGAAGAGATGCCCCGGGGACCCAGGAGGTGTGCACAGAAAAGGACTGAGAGGAAAACTCTATGGGTGGTGGAAGGGGAGGGATCTGCCCCTGAGGGGTCAGAGAGGGTCCCCCAGACACACTGGAAAGGAGCAGTCAAGGAGGTCAGAGCAGAACTCAGAGGGCTTTATGCCCACAAAGGCAAATACGGAAGAAAGTTCTGGAAGGAATAGGTCCCAGCACAGAGAAGGTTGCAGATGTCCAGCAGATCTGACCACAAAGAGGCCAGAGGACCCTCTGAAGGGCCATTTCCAGGTGTCCGTAGGTGGAGGCAGTCCTGACCTGAGGAAATGGTGGGGGGCAGGGCAAGGAGCCCCTCTCTCACTGTTCCTGAGGCCAAGAAGCCAGACTTCTCCCTCTCCGTCTCATGTGTACCATCCTTTATCAGGCCTTTAGCATCTCCTAGTCCGTTTTAACCTAATTCCACCAGATGGGAACACACAGAAGCAGGGTGGGGGCCCAGAAGCACAGGTTGCCCTCCAGGGCCCCCTGTGTTCACTGAGTGGCTTAGGATGCCACGGCCCAGAGCACAGAGCCTCCCATGAAGATCGCAGGCAGGGGGACTGAAGGCAGAGGACATGAGGGTGTGCAGGACCCAGGGGGCAGCGGCGTCCAGCATGGTGAGGGAGCACCGAGCTTTGGGGTACAAGCACCCCGGGGAGAAAAGGCACAGGGTGGTCCCAGTGGGAGCACGGGCTCGGCAAACGGGAAGCACAACAGGCATTTAAGGAAGAGATTCCTCAACCTGCAGGTCATGTGTGCAGGGTGGGAAACAGCCATGTTCTCACGGGGGGCGGTCAGGTCCATAACAGCCGGCGGTCAGCATTTCGGGGTCGCGGAGGACCACGCTTTTGTCTCAGGAGTTGCTCAAGGGTTCCTTATGTGTGGGACCTGAATATAGACAGGGTGGCCCTGAGGTTGGTCTTAAAAATCAGGCTGAGAAGGGAGGGGAGGCCGTGGCTGCAGGGGGCCTAGGGGCGGAAGGGGGCTTCCTTTGTTAACTGGAATGGTTTGAGCAAACAGAGAGGCCAGGTGGCCTGACCCAGGAGCAGGGGAGAGGGAGGCTGACTGGGAGCAGGGGTGAGACTGAGAGGGAGTCATCCCCTGTGCCCCGCTGCCTTCCACCAGCAGGAGGAGCTGGCACCAGAAAGAAGGGGGACTCCGGGATCCCAGACCCCGATGGGGGTGGGGAGTGGAGTAGGGGATGCTCCCCATCCTTTCCCAAACTCGTTTCCCAAAATGGCAGCCAAGTGTCATACACACAAGCACGCACGGACCCCATGGTGGGGGTGTCTATGGGAAAGGCCCACAGATACAGACGTCTGCAGACCCCCCAGTGACGGGAGAATGAGACTCACACTCACTGCAGGAAACCCCTTCTCAAGGTGGACGTTTGACCCAGGGCCACCACACATCCCTCTGCCTCAAAGTGGCGAGTCATAACCCCGACCACCTGGCCAGCCTGAGCCTGAGCCGGGGACCGCAGCAGTCTGGGGAAGTTCTGTTTTTAGATATGAGATGGCTTTGAAGACAGTAAAACAAGAAACAAAAACAAAAACCAGTCTGGAAATAAACTGTCCCTGGACTGGGGCCAGCCCGGCTCCCAAGCCGCCAGAAGCCGTGTGCGCTGCCCTCTGGTGGTGGTTCTCGGGAACTGCACCTGGGCCGGCTGACCCCAGGACTTGATCTTCGGACAAGGACAGAGAATGCAACCCTTTTTCTCACAAAAACTTTTGACTGTGCCCCTTTGCTCCTGGGGTCAGCAGACAGAGAAGTACGGGGAAAGGCCTCTCTGTCCTGCGAGGCCCAGGTCACCGAGGGCCAACAGAAGGTGACTTCCGAGGTCGTGACCCAAGAGAACTTCGTGATTGACCAAAGGAAAGCAGAGAAGGGCACACACATGCCTTCCACGCCCAGGAGACTTGACGCTCTCTGCTGCCAGACCCGATGCCATGGCCCATTCGGGTGATGCAGCAGGCAGCAAGGGACAGCTGTCCCATCAGTGGGCCTGCCAGCGACTGGGAACGTATGACGCGCCCCCACTCCCTCACCCCAACCCTGCCCCCACCCCGTCCTCCTGGTCGGCCTTTGGACATGTGGGTGAGCAGCTTCAACTGTTTTCCTGTTTGAAGAGATGACACACACAAATCATTTTTAAAAAGAACAACAACAAGAGGGGCGCCTGAGTGGCTCAGTCGGTGAAACGTCCGGCTCTTGATCTCAGCGCAGTTCTTGATGTCAGAGTGGTGAGATCGTGCCCCGTGTTGGGCTCCGCACTGGGCGTGGAACCAGCTTGCCGCCTTTCCTTACCTAAGGCCCGGCTACAGCTCCTTACGTGGTTCACAGCACCGCTGGCTTCCAAAGTGCCCACCTCCCACTTTCGCTACATACCTTCTGGGGTTCGGTCCGTCTGAGGCCGACCCAGGCTTCCGCTGATCTGAACAAGGCTCCAGGGAAAGTCTGTGTGTGGGGGGGTGGGATGTGGCCGGAAAGTGAAGTCAGCAAATCCACGGACATCAGGAAAGCGTGTTTTTCACATGGGTAGCTGGTTCCAGCCCTCAAACTTGTCTCCCCAAGCGAGGTGCTCTTGTGAGTCAGGTGGGAGGGGACCCCTGTACTTTTAATCCGCTCTTCCCTTCCTGGGTCAGGGGCTCTGTAAAGCATGTCCTGGGGGCCGGTCACCAGCACGAGCTAGTCCCCTTGCCCCCAGGAAGCCTCAGATCGCTGGTGGAGGCAGAGGGGAGAAGAGCAGCGGGGCCAGCCCCTCCCCCGCTCAGGAGCACAGTCTGGGTGTTTACTGTGGCCTCCGAAAGCCACCGAAAACTTAGTGGCCTACAAATAACCCCTTCATTATCTCGCTTGGTTCTGTGGGTTCCTGGGCTCAGCTGGGCAGGTCTGGCGTCTGCTTGGGGTGTCTGCGCAGCCTCAAACAGATGGGGGGGCAGGGGGATGGGGTCACCTGGAGGCTCTGATGCTGGGGTGGCCACGCCCCAGTCCTCCCTCAGTCTCAGGGCCCACCCTCTGCACGTGGCGTCTCCATGGGGCCCTCCACTGCCCTCTCAGCTGGCCTTCTCACGCGGTGGCTGGGGGCTCCCAGGAGAGCAGAAGCAGGGGCTCCCCGGCCTTCAGAGGGTGCACATGGCTCTGCTGCCTTCAGGGAGGCCCGGCCCAGCCCTCATGTGGGGGGCAGGCTGCGGGCAGGCGGCTCTGTGGGGACCATCTGTGAACACTCGCCGAGCACTGTGCAGATGTTCGGACTCTGTCCTTGAGCCCGCGTGGCAGCTCATTGTTGCTTCGCACTCTGGTGGCTGGGCGTTGGGTCCCTGATGTGAATACAGGCTGCCGGCCTCTCCCCTGAGCACCCAGCGGGACGATGCTGTCATAGTGTCCCAGAGGCGAGTAGCAGCAGGGAGGCAGACAGAAAGACCTGGGGGCTGGGAAATGCAGACGGTCACCCAGCTCTGTCCTATGCGTTGTTCCTCTTGTCCCTGAGGACCTCGGTCTCCAGATCTGAGCACCGACATAGGGTGCTCACTGGGGGGCCCTTGTGGCTGGCGTCTGCTCTTGCCATAGGACATAGGCTGGGACGGTACCAGAGCTGGATGGATACATGACCAGACAGTAATCCTGTTCTGACCTGGGCTTTCCTCCGAGAAGGGGGCCTTCCTGGGGAAGCGTGCTTGGAGAGGCCTCCCCCTCCTCTGGGCCTCCCTGAGCTCCAGGGAAGGGACATGAGGTACAGGGCCGCCCAGAGCACCCAGTCTCCCTTTGTAAACGCCTGGTCTCCCCCTATAAGTGTCAGGGTGGCCCCTGCCAGCCCTGTCACTTTACAAAACTCATGACTCTGAGGAGCGTGTCAGAGGCGGTGTCCTTGTTGCCTCCGTGTGGCCAGCCCTGTGCATTGGCCCCAAGTCCGTCACACCTGCTCCCAGGGACAGCTGTGACTGGGAACAGAGGGACTTTGAATCTGTTTTGTCACCTGCAAAATGGAGTGTCAAATGGGGCAGCCCCTGCGGAAGACAGTCTGGAGGATCCTCAAAAAACCCAGAGAATTTCCACCTGACTGAGAGATTCCACTTAGGAACACCAAAAACATACGTCCCCACGAAAACTTGTCTGCAAACGCTCACGGCAGCCCTATTCACAACAGCAAATCACGGCAACAGCCCAAATGTCCATGGGCAGCGGAACGGAGAAACATGGGTTATGACCTTACAATGGAACATTCTCGGGCTGTAGAAAGGAGTGAAGTCCTGACACGCAGGACGGTGTGGATCGGCCCTGAAATCACTCGCAGTTCAAGAAGCCAGACGTATACTGTATGATTCCATTCACAGGAAAGGTCTAGAATAGGCACATCCTAGAGACAAAGGGGAGAGCTGTGGTGCCAGGGGCTGGGGCAGGGGAGATGCGGAGAGACTGCTAGTGCGTTAGTACACAGTGGTGGAAACGTCTCCCAATCAGATGGCGGCGACGCTTGCATGACCTTGTGAATATACTCAAACCCACCGAGCTGCTCCCTTTAGAATGAGGAATGTGATGGCATATGAGCTTTATCTTAAGATCTGAAGGTGGGGTAGTCCATCCGACTTGACAGGAGCAGGGAATTCGAGGAGATGCTCCCAGAAGTGCTGCCATTTAAGGGCTCCGTGGGTGGTCCACATCTTCAGTATATCACATGCAGGGCTCAACTCTGGCCCCTCTGTCCTTCCTAGGGGCCCACAGGGGGTCCTCATGACAGGAGAAATATCAAGGGCAGGGCTTTGGTTCAGGGCTGAGTCTTCCTTTCACATCCAAACCAGAGGCTCGAGGCCCTGAGAAGTGGAGTGACCAGCAGCCCCGTTCCCCAGGGCCCCCCTGCTTTGCTATCCCAGCCGCAGAATCAACTGGACCGGTCTCCCTCTCCAAGCACGCCTCCCCAGGAAGGCGCCCTCTCGGAGGAAAGCCCAGGTCAGGACAGGATTATTGTCTGGTCATGTATCTATCCAGCTCTGGTACTGTCCCAGCCTATGTCCTATGGCAAGAGCAGACGCCACAAGGGCCGCCCCAAAGGTGCCCAGCTCTGAGCTCTCGGGAGACAGGCCTACCAGCCTGGGGTCCAGGTGGCTGATTTCCTCCAAAGTCCAGAGAAGGTTCCACACCCGCCAAACCTCAGGGAGGAAGAGAACCAGCTTCTCCAGGAGCCAGCCAGACGGACAGCATGCTGGGGCTGGGGGCTCTGTCCGGGGGCATGCGGGTGGCCACGTGGCTTGCCTGGGCCGGGTGAGGGAAAAGAAAGAGGGAACATTCCAGAGCAGGGCCCTAGGCAGTGAAGGGCCTCTCCCGATCTCAGGGCCTCACATCTGTTTTGCGGCGCCCCCAGGGCTGAAGCTGAGTGCCGACCAGTTGGCCCTGGTCTACAGCACGCTGGGGCTCTGCCTGTGTGCGATCGTTTGCTGCTTCCTCCTGGCCGTGGCCTGCTTCCTCAAGAGGAGAGGGGACCCGTTCTCCTGCCAGCCCTCCGCGGCACCATGTCGGACCCAGGCCAAGTCCTCCAAGGGTGAGCGAGAAGTGGGCCGCACACTCCCACTGCTGTGGGACCCGCTGCGGGGCCCCTCCTGAGAAACCCCGGGGTTGGGGGGGGGGACCTCCCTGCGGCACTTTTTCTGTCTTGGTGAAATCAGGTTCAACATCAAGACCAGAGATGGGGCACCTGAGGAAGGGTGGGTGTAGGGTGATGGCCAGGGGGGTGGGCAGGGGCGCAGGGCTTCCAGGGCTGAAACCTGGAAGAGGCGGTCCCCCCGAGGGTTTGGCGGGGGTGGGGGGAGGTCCGCCAAGCTGCCCAGCAGAAGGGGAGCTGGCGCTGGCGCCCGGAGGAGGCGCTGCGCGCGGGGCGCGGACGGGCAGGGCAGTTTACCGTCTGCGGGAACCCTACAACCTGGCCGCCTGTGCCCTCGGTGCAGGGCGGTAGAGGAGGAGTCGGGGCCAAGGCCAAAGCCAACCCCATCGCCCTCTCCCTGTCCCGCAGATCACTGGATGGAAGCTGGGAGCGCCGCGGGCACGCCGCCCGAGCCGGTGGAGACGTGCAGCTTCTGCTTCCCGGAGCGCAGGCAGCCCACCCAGGAGAGCGCGGGCGCGCCCGGGACCCCCGACGCCGCGCCCTCGGGGAGGTGGGGGCGCCTCGGCCGGACCGCGACCGCACAGCCCTGCGCGCGCGCCCCGGACGGCGGCCTTGAGGTCCTGTGCGCGCCCGCCGAGGAGGGAGGCCCCGCCGCGTGACACGGGGGGAAGGGTGAGATGGGGAGAGGGGCAGGGGTGGAGAGAAGTGGAGAGGGAGGGAGAGAGGTGGGGAGAGCGGAAGTGAGGTGGAGAGGTGCCAGGGAAGGAGGCCTGTCGTGTCTTATCCCGTGTCTCCACTGCAGGTCACCGTCACCTACACACCCGCAGTGAAGGCATCCATGCCTGCTGGACAGAGCCCCCGAGAGCCCTTCTTTAGAAATAAAACCTTCCGCGGCTGCCCACTCCTCCCTATCCCTGCTTTTGGTCGCGTCTCCCCTGTGATGCCTCTGGACGTCCCAGGTCTCCCGCTGCCTCCCCGGGCTCAGGGCTCCACCGCAAGGCCGCCGCCGGGTTTCCGAGGACCTGCCCGCTGACCGTCCCCCCAGGCTCACTACCCACCCAGCTTGCGGACCTGCGCCTGGTGGGAAGCGGCGGGTACACGGTGGGCGGGGAGTCTGCAGGAGCTTGCGATTAAGAGCGAAAGCCAGAGTGGGGGGAAGCCGGTGGTCCTCCTGCTGGAGGGCGGGGCTCCCCTGCATTCCTTTTACAAAATAGATTCTCCACCATGCCTCCTTAGGCTTGGCGCAGCAGGGGAAAGCAGCGCGACGTGTGTGTGCATGAGTTTGCACGTGTGTGTGAGTGTGAGTGTGGGTGTGTAGTGGGGCATGAGGTGGACAGGACCGGGCAGACTGAGCCCAGAGCCCCGCAGCTGGTGTGAAAGCCGGAGGCCTGGCCCCCAACAGGAGCGGCTTCCTTTGCACACACCTCTGGCCCCATCTAGCCACCAGCCTGCACCCTTAAGAATGTTTATATGGACTCCCCTCTTCCTCTAGCCCTACTCTGACCCCGTGCTAGATTTCATGCGTGCCAACACGAAGCAGTCATATGTGAGCACCCACCCACTTGAGACGTTACCTGTATTTTAGAGTTCTCTTTAGTGGCATCGAAATCCACATTTTAGTCGCACTTAAAATGCATAACGATCCTTAGAAGCATTTATACAGTCAGATAAATATGTGGTCGAGTGGAGTAAAATGATTCACCCTGTGGCACCCAAGATTGCCTGGCACACCGACACGTATCAGAGGTCCGAGTAACACACTTTGGGAGGTGTAGACAGGATGCCTGATGTGCCATCCGCCCACCTTCCGCGGGCTAACAGGCTGCTTCGGGTTCCGGGGCTGCTGGAACAAAGCAGTACACACGGGGTGGTTTCAAGGACAGAAAATCACCGTCTCCTACTTCTCGAGGGGCGCTCGCTGAGATCCCGGAGCTAGCAGCGCTGCCTTCTGAGAGCCCTGAGGGACCGATCTGCTCCCAGCCGCTCTCGACTCAGCCTGCGTCTTCTCTCCCTCTGAGTCTGGCCAGGCCCAGTTATGTCCTTTAGGTAAGGACGCAAGTCATATGGGATCAGGCACTCCCTCCTCCACCCCATCCCCACCCCCGTGCCTCATTTACCTCCAGCCCTTCTGTAAAGACTCCATGTCCAAATAAGGTCACATTCCCGGGAGCTGAGGGTTGGGGCTTAACACAGGAATTTGGGGTTTCTAGAGTGTGTCCATCTGTCGCTCAGTCGGCCCCACGTGGCAAATGGTGACACTCTAATAGTGGTGTTTCCTGCCACCAACCCCATGTAAGTATTTGGATAAACTTATCCAATGACAGGGTTGCCACTAAAAGGCTGTAACTTGTGTAGGTGTCCCCGCACGCTGGCAAGGTCATGGCATGTTTGGGAGCTGCCCGGGTGCTGCTTAGACGGGAAGGCTCACCTGGAAGGTGTGCGGGCGTCCAGTTCTCCTGCAGTCCAGCTCTGCCTGTCTGAACCTGGGGACTCTGGGGGATGGTTCTGTGCTACTGGAGGAGTCAGGGCTGCAGAAAATGCCAGGTGCTGAGTACCCAACCCTCACAGCTGTCAGACAAAAATTATCTTGGTTTTGGTCGGTTTTGCAATTGCTGTTTGTTGGGAGTGTGTGTGTGTGTTTTAAGACAGGGATCCCTTGGATAGATCATAAATCAGAAACTCTAAATACTTCCCATTTTATACATGCTCTGGATAAAGTTCTGTCTCCAACATATATTCTGATTCCTGCCACCTGTCACAGGCTTGGAGCCAGGCTGTGGTCACTGCTCCCCGGGGTGTGCTCCAGCACCCCCTGGCGGGTCTGTCGCCCCCTCTGTCACCTAGCCCGGGCTCAGCCAGCTTTGCTGGAAAGGATCAGAGAGTCAATATCATGGGCTTTGTGGACCATTCTGTTCCCACTCCGGCAGCCGGACAGTTACTCGGCCCCTGCCTCAGTAAGCAAGCAGGGAAGGCTGTGCTCCATAAAATGACTTCCAGAAACAGGGGGCGGGTCTGATTCGAACCATGGGCCATACCTTGCCAACCCCGCCGTTTCCCTATTCATGGCAACACTGATCTTTTTCCTCTCTTCAGCTTTATTGAGATATAGTTGACATGTAACATTGTATAAGTGTACGATGTAAAATGTGATGATTTGATACATTTACAAACTGCAAAACGATGGCCGCTGTAGCATTAGCGAACCCTTCTATCCCATGAGAGAATTTCCACTCCTTTTGTAGTGAGAACATCTAAGATCTGCTCTCTTAGCAACTTTCAAGTAGATAAGACAGTATTATTGCCGTGGTCGCCATGGGGTATATTAGATCCTCAGAACGTGTTCATCTTATAATAGGAAGTTTGTGCCCTATGACCAGCATCTCCCCTCATTTCCTGCCCCCACCCCCTACCCCCTGCTTACCACCATTCTACTCTCTTTCTCTGAACCCTGATCTTTTTATTTATGCTTCTTAATTTTTTTAAAGATTGTATTTATTTGAGAGAGAGAGAGAAGTTGCGAGAACGAGTGGGAGTAGGGGGAGAGGGGCAGGGAGAAGCACAGGGAGCCCCACACAGGACCCGATCCCAGGGCCCTGGGATCATGACCTGAGCTGAAGGCAGACACTTAGCCGACTGAGCCACCCAGGCATCCTATGCCTCTTAACATTTTTTTAATGGTCCGTCTTTAGTTCATCACAGTCAACCCTCAAACAATAAAATACCACTTTGCATAGAGCATAAGAACCTTAAAACAGTAGACTCAACGCCCCCCCAGCTTCTGTGTTGCCGTTCTCATGCATTTTTCTTACATGTTCTGTCAACTCTTTAAACATCACTACTATTTTTGCCTTAGAAGTTCAGTACCTCTCAGAGCAATTAAAAATAAGAAAAGCAATGCCTTTTAAATTGACCTTAATTTCTGGAAACCCTCACTGTTTGGTGTAGAGCCGAGCATCTGGCAACATGTTCCTTCTGTCTGAAGAACTTCCTTTATTCCTTTATTTCTGCAGGACATGAATCCTCTCCATTTTTGTTTGTTTGGAAAAGTCTTTATTTCTTTTGCATTTTTGAAAGATGTTTTTGTTCCTGGGTATAGACTGGGGTTGCCAGTTCTTTCCTTTCAGCATATTGTTATCCGTGGTTTGCAAATTCTCTGACAAGACATCTACCCTGATTCCTCTCGTTGCTCTTTTGTAATCTGTGCCCTCAATTTTTTTCTCCTTTTCTTACCTTTTTATTTATTTTTAAAAAAGATTTTATTTGACAGAGAGAGAGCAAGCAGGGGGAGTGGCAGAGGGAGGGGAGAAGCAGGCTCCCTGCAGAACCAAGGAGCCTGAAGCAGGACTCGATTCCAGGACCCCAAGATCATGACCTAAGCTGAAGGCAGTCGCTTAACCAACTAAGCCACTCAGGTGCCCTTCTTACCTTTTTAGCAATTAGAATATGTTGTGTCCAGGAGTTTTTGTTTGGCTCGGGGGTTTGTTTGTTTATTTTTTAAAGATTTTATTTATTTGACAGAGAAAGAGAGAGAGATCACAAGTAGGCAGAGAGGCAGGCAGAGAGAGAGGGGGAAGCAGGCTCCTTGCTTAGCAGAGAGCCCGATGTAGATGTCGATCCCAGGACCCTGAGATCATGACCTGGGCCAAAGGCAGAGGTTTAACCCACTGAGCCACCCAAGCGTCCCTTTTTTTTTGTTTGTTTTAGTTTTGTTTTGAGAGAGAGAGAGACAGAGAGAGACAGAGAGAGGGAGGGAGGAGCACATGAGCAGGGGAGGAGGGGCAGAGGGAGAGAGAGACCAAGCATCCCAAGCAGGCTCCAAGCCCAGCACAGAGCCCATCATGGGGCTCAATCTCATGACCATGAGATCATGATGTGAGCCAAAAACAAGAGCTGGATATTTGACCATGTGAGCCACCCAGGTGCCCTGGGTTAGGTTTGGTTTTTACTTATCCTGCTTGGGGTTCGCTGAGATTTTTTTTTGATCTGTAGCTTGATGTTTTTCATTATTTATTATTTCATTATTTATATATTTCATCATTATATATATTTATATATAAATATAACTATTATATATTTCATTATTATTTCATTATTTATACATATGCCATATATATAGGGCATATATACATTCCATTCATTATCTCTTTCAAATCTTTGCTATTATCCCACAGCTCTGATGCTCTGTTATTTTGTTGGGGTTTTCCCCCCTTCTTTTTTCTCTTTCTGGTTCAGTCTGGGTAAATTCTATTGACCTTCGACTTCACTGCTTCACTCCTCAGCTGTGTTGAGCTTACGGAGGGGACTTCGTATCACATGGGTTTTTCTTCCAGAGTTTCCTTTTGACCCTAATAGCTTCCATCTCTCTGCGGAAGCCCCTCAACCCTGAGCCCTTCTATCCAGGCATGTTATCCCACAGTTTCCCTGAGCGAATTCAACATATGAATTTTTTTTTTAAGATTTTATTTATTTATTTGACAGAGAGAGAGATCACAAGTAGGCAGAGCAGCAGGTGAGAGAGAGGGGGAAGCAGGCTCCTCGCCGAGCGGAGTGCCCGATTCGGGGCTCGATCCCAGGGCCCTGAGATCGTGACCTGAGCCGAATGCAGAGGCGTAACCCACTGAGCCACCCAGGCGCCCCTCAACATATGAATCTTATTCCTTGAACAATTCCTGCCTAACAGTTTCAACATCCAGATCACTTCTGACTCTGGCTCTGCGGAGGGATTTGTCTCTTGGCACTGGGTTGCATCTTGTAATCTTTCTAACGAATGCCAGGTCTGCTTGGGACAGTAGGCAGACTGAAGGAAGAGGGGTGTGTGCGGGGACACGGCATGCCTGCTCTCCTCCAGGCTGTCAGGGTGAGGGGTCGAGTCGACCATGCTGTGAGCAGAGCTGGGTTCGGGTTTTGCTGCTGTGTGCTCGCCTTTTGTGTCTTGCTGGCTTCAAGCACCTGGGGTTACCATCTTCTTGGTGGCAGGGGTCCTGGGTTTGTAATATTCCTGCTACCCCCTCAGCTTTCTACCGTCCCTGCATGCCTCCGCCTAAGGTTTGTTAGGGGCTAAGAGTCTGGAGGGGGCCGGGGACACTTCCAGCAGCCGGGGCCCCATGCGGGCACCTCTGAGGGAGGCTTCCTTCGGCCTCTGCTTTGTGCCTGATATTTTTACGGGATCCAGTGGAAGTCCTTGACAAGAACCGGCAAGTCGGTGTCAACTCCCCATCTTCGACATCCTGGAAGTTCTGTGCTCTCGTGCTAAACCGCACTCAGCCTTCAGAATCCTTCCAGGTGTCAGAGGACCTCCTCTGCCCCTTTCGCACGGCGGCTCTGCCGTCTTCCCTGCGCTTGGCCACCGGTGGCCGCTGCTCGTGTCCCCGCTCTCCTTGGAGGCAGCTGCCCTCCTTAGACTTCAGGCACCTCACAGATGGGTGCCAGGAAGATATGGTTTTGCGGATTATCCGGCGCTATTATCACTTTGGAGGGTGTGGTCCTCTCTCTGGGTTTCTCCTTCCTAGGTGGCCCCGGAAGCCAGAGTGATCTTACAAGCATATCAATGACATCATGTCTTCTCACTTCTTAAAACCGCCCAATGGATTCTCAACACAGAATAAAATCTCAACCTCTTACAAGAGCCTCTGATCCCATATGCTCTGGCCCCTGGCCTCCTCTCAAACCCATCTCATATCACACTCCGGGGCACCCGCCACCCTCCAGCCCCTCTCACCCTCAGCCTCCTGCCCTGGGGCCTTTCCCCTTGCTGTTCCCTCTACCAGGGATGCTCTTCCCTCCATCCTCCCCCTGGGTTGGAGGGGGTGCTCCTAGCGGGCAAACCTCAGCTCAGATGCTGCCTTCTCAGAAGCCCTTCCCTCCCACAATTTCCATTCGCCCTGATTTCTTAAAATTTCTAAAATCTTACAGATATGATTTGGAAACGTCTCAAAATTACTTTTTGGAACAAAGGAGAGACTTCCTCCAGCTGTGCCTCTCTGGCTCTTGATACTTTACTTGGTACATCTGGCCAGCTGTTCTCAGTCTTAGCTAAACGTGAGAATCCCTGCAGGAAAAATCTGTTAAAAAAAAAAAAATCCCTATGCCTGTGTCACACCTCAGGCCAATTAAATCAGATTCTCAAGAGGAGGGAGGGCCAGGCATCAGGAGGCTCCCAATGGTTCCAGGTGGAGAACCAACTGGTCTGGTCCCATAATGGACCATGTCACCTACCCTGACATTCAGTCTCTTTCCAACAGGCCAGGGACAGGTCCCACATCTGCTTAGTAAAATACCTTGTTTCTTCTTCCTAATTTCTGTTCACACTCTCTCATTTATAGACTAATCAAAGGAAAAACCCCAAACCTATCCTAGGAAATGGAGATATGGGCTTGGTATGGATTTTCCTTTTGAGTTAGAAGACCCACCACTGATCCCAGAGGGCCCCAAGCTTGACTCTCAGGTTTGGGGTTTTAAAAAGTATTTATATAATTCCTACTCCATGCCAAGCATTTTCCTAAGCACTTTCCATAAATTAACTCAATTTTTCCCAAATAATATCCTATGAGAGGATAATATTAGTGTCCCCATTTTATGAATGAGGCTCAAAGAATTAAAGTAGCTTATGCAAAGGTACCCAGAACCAGGGTTCATGCTCAGGCAGTCTGGCTCTATATCCTGTCTCTTAATCACCACACTATACCACAGAAAAGGTTAAAATCACAATTTAAATTACTAGGGAAGCCGAAACTGCCATTTTAGCATGTGCGGTGACATGCCCGTGACAGGGCAGAGAGACCACGTGAATCCACGGGTGTGGAAAGCACGAAAAATTCTGGCTGGAGACCAGGAGGAATTTTTCCACTGGTTCTTCCGGAGAACCCGCCACAGCACAAGTCAGAGACGCAGCAATCACGCAATGTCCCTCCTGCAAGCCTTGGAGACGGGGCTTTTAAGATCGATGGGGAAACAACCAGTGCGGGCTGGATCCGACAGCAGACCGAAGGGAGCTCGCTAAGGTGTCCCTCTGAGTCTCAATTTCCCCATCTTGAAGGACACGCTGTTCCTTTACCTGGAATGTTCTACGTCTGATAGCGCATGCTCAGTCTCTTACTTCACTCAGGTCTCTGCTCAGGGGTCGTCTAACTGGAGAGCCATTTAACCACCGATAAAAAGCACAGCCCCCGCGGTCAGGCTCTGTCCCCAGCCTCTCTTGTCTACACACTGCTTCCTACAACCTGACATATGCATGTGTCTGCTCCGTGAGAACAGAACTGTGGTCTCTCGATCCCCAGTGCCCAAAACAGCACAAGCCCCAAAGGATACAGGTTGTCAAATAGTTGCTAGATGAATCATTCAGAAGCCCAAGGGGACCACTGCCGAAGCCTTTTCTAGTTTGAACGTTCTACAAAAATGCAACATATTTACGTTTTATCTTCCTCTCCCGGTGACTGATTGGTGTCCCCATCTGGAGAAGCTGGGAGAAAAAAATCTTTAGAACAGCCAGACATCAGGGTTGGGATGGAGTTTCCTGACCACTCTTTTTTTTCAAGACTTTATTTATTCATTTGACAGACAGAGATCACAAGTAGGCAGAGCAGCAGGCGGGGGGCGGGGCGCGGAGCAGGCTCCCCGCTGAGCAGAGAGCCCAATGCGGGACTCGATCCCAACACCCTGGGATCATGACCTGAGCCAAAGGCAGAGGCTTTAACCCACTGAGCCACCCAGGCGCCCCAGACATTGTAGAGTTCTAAGGAAAAAGAGAGGCAGGCAGAGAGAGAGAGGAGGAAGCAGGTTCTCTGCTAAGCAGAGAGCCTGATGTGGGGCTCGATCCCAGGACCCTGAGATCATGACCTGAGCTGAAGGCAGAGGCTTAACCCAGGCGCCCCTTCCTGACCACCCATTTTAAGCTCTGCCTCTTCTCATCTCATAGACGAGGGGCCAGGGCTCAAGAGAATCGCCAGTCCCAGGAGCACCGCCAGGGAGCCCCAACTAGAAGGCTCATCTCTTGTCCCCTGAGAGGAGCCTTTCCTGGTCCATGAAACTGCTCTTGGCTGGGGCAGGCCAATCTGCTGCCCAAGACAGCATGGAGTGGGGCACGTGGAGCTCTGGTCAGTCCGTATTCGTCTTCACTGATTTGCTGTGGCAGAGTGTTTGTCTCAAACATACATGTGCTCCCCTGCTGGGATACAGTGCATAAGGTTCCAGGTGGATACATCGGTCCCCAGGAAGAAGGTGGCATTGCCTCCCTCACTGGCGGAGTCCTGTGTGCAGACAGGGAGCTGGAGACCTGGGGAAGGCCAGGGAGATCGGTCCGGGCTGGGGCCCCAGGTTGGCTCTGAATTACACTGGTCGTCGTGCCCCTCGCAGGGTGGAGTGGGGGGACTCCCACCGGTACGAATGCTTTAATCTCAGAGTCCCAGACGTCAGAGTTGTCACACTGGGAGTGGTGGACACTGCTGTGTGCACGCCGGGCACCCCCAGGACTAAAGTGCCCGCCTCCGCTCGCAGCCCCCACCCCGAGGAGTGCCATCCTCTCATCAACAGGGCCACCTCCCCCACACCACCGTCGCCCCCGTCCTGCTCAACGTCACATCCTCAGGCCCCCAACTGCCAGGTCAGCCGGCCAGAGCACTCTGCACCTGGGTTTGTCCACATTGCTCAGGTTCTACATCAAGGCTATTTCCCTTCCAGCAAGTTCCTTGGGGCCAGGCCCTGGCTCCTTCCCGCTCACCATCACACTCCACTGAACAGCTTTTGTTATCAAAGGCCCACACTGGGGCGCCTGGGTGGCTCAGTGGGTTAAAGCCTCTGCCTTCAGCTCAGGTCATGATCCCAGGGTCCTGGGATCGAGCCCCGCATCCGGCTCTCTGCTCAGCGGAGAGCCTGCTCCCTCCTCTCTCTGCCTGCCTCTCTGCCTACTTGTGATCTCTGTCTGTCAAATAAATAAATAAATAAATAAAAGGCCCACACTGAGTAGGAGAATCGTTTATTCAATGAATATTGCGGACCAAGGGCTGCATTAAGTGCTGTGGGCATGAGGAGATGCGGCCCACCCCCATTTTTATATAATCGTTCTCTGGTTGGTGCAGCCCGAGACAATAGTGTTCCTTTAACAACAAAAAATTATTTCTTGCTCTCATGTGTGTCCGGTCACCCATAGGTTCTCCTCCCCGTGGCCCTTTACCCAGGATATTCTGGCTGCTGGAAACTAACTGAACATAGTCAGTTTCTTTCTTTTTTTTTAAGATTTTATTTATTTGATGGTGAGAGCACAAGCCGGCAGAACGGCAGGCAGAGGGAGAGGGAAAAGCAGATTCCCCCAGTGAGCAGGGAGCCTGATGCGGGGCTCGATCCCAGGATCCTGGGGTCATGACCTGAGCTGAAGGCAGATGCCCAACGACTGAGCCACCCAGGCACCCCTCCTGGGGGATTTTCAAAGAGTAACACCCCCATCAAAGAATTAAAAGATACAGCAGCGCCGGCGGACTCCTACAAGCCCAGTCACAGCCCCTGTCACAGAGGCAGCGCCACCAGCACTACAGCAAGTCACTGTGGCTCCGGGCACAAACTATGCAGTCAGTGACCTGACAGTGCATTCCATTCCCATGCCGATTTGTAAAGGCCAGCGGGGTACTTTGCTTTTACTTGGCGGGGTCCACAGTGTACCTTCTCGGTGCAGACTCGGGGCTACACCAACTCCTCTTTCTTTTTTTTTTTCTTTTTTTCTTTTTTTTTTTTTTTAAGATTTTATTTATTTATTTGACAGACAGATCACAAGTAGGCAGAGAGACAGGCAGAGATAGAGGGGGAAGCAGACTCCCTGCGGAGCAGAGAGCCTGATGTGGGGCTCGATCCCAGGACCCTGGGATCATGACCCGAGCCGAAGGCAGAGGCTCAACCCACTGAGCCACCCAGGTGCCCCCCAACTCCTCTTTCTGCTGTAAGAAGCATACATAGGCACTGACTACCTCGATATCCCATCATTCATTGCTCGGGTCCACTATACGGAGGGCGCTCTGCGACTGGACCTGATAAGCAGGTAGCAGTAAATTCTACAAAGGCTTCAATGAAACAAGAGAACCAAAGCATGAGAAATAAGCTTCCCGGAAGTCAGGCCCCCAACTCAATGACGTTTCTGGGGGCCTCAGGGATCTGAAGCCTGTCAGGAGAGCCTCGTCAAGGTGAAGGACAGACGGCTGCAAGTCGCACCACCTACTACGTGAAAAGAGGCGCAGTGCCGGACCGGTCTTGTAGGCTTGGGAGGTAGCAGACACCAAGTCTGAGCACGTTCATTCGACCCATCTCCGGAGGCACCGGGAATGGCTCCCAGCTGCAAGGAGTACTAAGTTCAGGCCGTCATACACGCTGTACAACCACTCAAATCCTACGATCCAGAAGATCCGATGATACTCCAAGTGTCCACAGCAAATAAGGATGCTTCACGGAGCCTCCAGCAAGGGCCAGTAGAAGAGAAACAGCACAGACCCTCAGGAGCTCAGAGCAGCTCCCAGCTCTGTCGTCCTCCCAGATACGTATCCTCCTTTCTAGAAACAGCTCCTGCTTGTTTCTTGGACTTAGCGGACTGGTGTGTAATCACAGGACAGGAGCTGACCAGGCAGCCTGAGCCTCCCACATCAGAGTGGTCTGACCCTCTTGGCCTTAAGGCTGGGCGTGGGCAGCAGCCATCGATCCCCCTGCGGGAATGGCATGTGAAGAGTGAGCACAGGCATGCGCGGAAGGTAAACTGCAGGAACAGGTGGCTCAGACTGTCAACGGACACCTGCTGCACGGCATCTGTGTTTTTGTGACCAGGTGACTGAGGACGCCTACAGACGGTGATGGAGGAAAATCCCGAGTGGAACCTTGGGCCGTACCCCTGGTTACCCAGCTGCCTGGAATGGGACAGGGTCTGAAGTACTGATTTACGCTGATTTGTGGTGAGCTGCTAACAGCTTGGCTGGATGGCCGAGCATCTGGAACAGGATTCAAAGATCAGGGACATGGTCTGGCTGGGGACAGATGTCTCAATACGGGCAGGCACAGACTATGAAGGTATCTGTATCCATGTGTGCCTGCCAGAGAATCCCTTCAGGCTCAGTGATCAGGGGGACAGAACGGCCTGCCCTGTGGACACGGGCAGCTGCCTTCCCTAGCCACCGTGCTTGCTTGGTGGACCCACGAACCAAGGGGCCATCCAGACAGGGATGGGGGCTAGAACAGGGTCGGTGTCTTCGACCTGCCCTGCCCACGGCTCACCGAGCCAACTACCGCTGAGAGCCTAACCAGCTAACGAACACCGAGTCCCTAGAATGGCATTTCCTCCGAGGACCAGCTAGCCACTGGTGTCAGGTAGACTACACTGGGCCCCTTGCATCATGGAGGGGGCAGAGACCAGTCCCCACTGGAATAAACACATAGTCCAGTCATGGACACCCGCACCCCACCTGTCAGCACCACTACCCACGGTCACCTTCCACAAATAGCTGTTGATCAGGGAACCCAAAGCACAGCAAAGGACACTCATGACAACGGGCTTGTGTCCATGGAACTAACTGTTCTTACTACATCATCCCCCACCAGGAAGCAGCTGGGCGTACTGAGGACTCAGCTACGGGGAAGGAACGCGGTGCCGTCTCTCACAGTGACTTCCACACTTTTAGCCAGAGACCATGATCTGGTGCTGATTCCCCAACGGCCAGAACATATGGGTCTGAGAATCAAGGTGTGGGAGTGGGGTTGGCACTCTGTAGTATTACACTTAATGAGCCAATCACAGAATCTTTATTTTATTTGAGAGAGAGAGAGAGAGAGACACAGCAAGAGAGGGAACACAAGCAGGGGGAGTGAGAGAGGGAGAAGCAGGCTTCCTGGTGAGCCGGGAGCCCGATGTGGGGCTCGATCCCAGGACCTGGGATCACGACCCAAGCTGAAGGCAGAGGCCCAACGACTTAGCCACCCAGGTGCCCCTCACAGAATCTTTTTACTCCAGGCCTGGAAAATTTGGGCTTTGTTGGTTTGGCGGCCTTAGACGCTCAAGGGGTAACTTCCCCTGAGGGACACAACACTGGTTCTGGGTGATCCGAGGAAACGCTCCTCAGTGGCGACAGAGGACTAAGCCTGAGATCCAGAGAGATTCTCCAGTGTCTTCCTGGTGTCTCCATGTAAGGGAAATAAAGCAAAGAGAAGTAATGCACAACAAAGGTTTCTAGAAAAGGACCCTTCAGCAATGAAGGTTTGGGTCAGCCAGGTAAAACCCAGGTAAGGGAGGTTCTGAGGACAAGGGAAGCGTGGAAGGTGGCAGGGGGAGGCACAAACGTCAACTACGGTCCTGTGAGCGATCACAGAATCCAGGGCAGGACTGACAGCACATTTTCTCCGTACTGACTCACACACGCTCTTTTCTCATCTGGGGCGCTCCCTGCAAGTGAACATTGCCATACTGCACCCTGGGGCTCGTCGCCAAACGCTGGCAAGGACTCCTACATTTCAAGAACTCCTCAGGTGACAACGGTGACAGCAACCAACTCAGAGTGCATGGTTGTCTTGACTCCCAGATGCGTCACCATTATGCCAAGAGCAGGAAAGAGGAGCAGAGGGTCAGGGAAGCAGTGAGCCAATCAGAGAAAATGAGGAAATGCGGGGTGCGCGGACTTCCTGGTACCAGAGCTCTGGCCACTGAGCTCTGGCGGCTGCTGTGGCGCCAGTGTCCTACCCTGGGAGCCCTGCAGTGCGGCCTCGCCTCCGCAGCGCCCTCTCTGGCTGCTGTCGGTAGTAAGGGGAGACCAGCCAGTGTTCAGAAGAAAATGTAGCTTTATTATTTATTATGACATAGGAAAGACTACAAGCCATTAAGGGAGAAGACTTGACAGGTCCTCAAAATGACAGGTAAAAGGGAGGTGTAAACATCTTGGTAATAAAATCCACTGCACGATCATTGGAATCTTTCTCTTACAATTTTTGTTTTCAAGGTTATAGTAAACGAAACAGTCACTTGAATTGTCAAAAGAAGGGCCATCTGGCCCAGGGAAAGCATACACACCAAGCCGAAGGACAAGAGCGAGGGGCTATGTGTTGTGGGGTCAGGGGCACTGCCGCGGGAAGGAGGCCTAAAGATGACCCTGCGCCCTGGGGAGGCAGCCTGGCTGCTCGGGCTCCCCGCTGGACCCCCACTCTCCCGGCACGGACCCAGCTTGGAGCTCATGTCACAGCTCTGGAGACGGAAAGCCTGGTTCCCTACGATGTGGTCAAAGGACGGCCAACGTCTCAGAAACAGATTATTTTAAAACCACTGGTGGGAATGTGGGGGGCGAGTGGGGATCACCCGATGATCCCTTTAGTGTCAGATGCACTTGGTAATGACCTGAACATGTATACAGGGGTCTTTACAAGGAAACAAGAGAGCCATGTTCCTGAATTTAATGGCTGGCCTGGGAGCGAAAAGAAACATTCCCAGGCCCACCATGGAGTATTTTGTGAGTAACAAAGTAAATCCCAGCGACCCACGTCCTGCTGGCAACACTGCCCACGGTTCCTACAGTCACAGGAGCTTCCCAGTGGCAGACACTGGTGACAACTTGCAACACCGGTGTCAACAGGGAATAACAACAATTAATTTGGATACGAAAACTTAGAGTCATGTCTACAAAAGAGAAACGTGGCCTCATCGTCTATCTCCAGACCTCATGCTCTTGGAACCGCTGAGCTCTCCTGAACATGAGCAGACACAGATGTGGAAAGCAGAGCTGGCCAGACCACAGGGAACCTGCCAGAAAACCCAGGACCATCCAGTACCGCCAGGTCTCAAAGCAGCAGAGCTCACGGCTCAAACTCCACAGGCCAGCTTCAGCCAGCTCCTTGCTTGAAAGGACAACAGCTCTCCCACAAAGCAATCTTCACAACAGTTTCTCTCTTACAATCACACACACAACCCAGGCACGTGGGGCCATTTCTGAAAATCTGCACCCACCCTTGTACTGATCATTCCTGCTATCACAGAACACGTATTCCCAAAAAGCAGAAATACACTGAGCATGAACTGAGCAAGTGCTTAAAAGCTGCATCACTAAGGGCTTTGTCATCCAGGATGCTGCTGCAGCATGCCTGCTGTTTCACATATTCCAGCATGTTCCACACAGAGCGGTAACTACTCAGCGGCTGCTGTTCCTACCCACTTCCTACCTTGACGAGCTGACGAGCCAGATCGAGCCCACTGTTTCTGCATGGCCTATCAGCTCAGCATAGTTCGCTCATTTTTAAATAGAGAAAAAAACCCAAATCCCGTAACAGGTGAAGACTGTTGAATTTCAGTGTCCATAAGATGTCTTCCTGGAACATAGCCACACTCATCTGTTTCTATACTATCTACAGCAGAGACCCCATGGCCCGTAAAGCCTCAAATTATTTACTATCTGGCTCCTTAAAAAATTAAAAAAAAAAAAAAAGGCAAGTAAATATGCTGAACTTGAAACAGAGGGTTCTCTTCTCCAGGAACAAACATTCCACAGCTCAAAAGCAGACTGGGCTCCTAGGACAAGTGCTGCTTTATCCCCAAAAAGACATTAAAGCAGCTTTTCCGCCCCCACATGTCTGGGTTGTTCTCAGAAACGGACAATGAAGTTTGTGTTTAGACAGACAAGTGCATGCAGGGTTATCTTACAAGGACCAAGGCAAACTGTTCCGTCTCCTCCAGCAGCTCCTCCCTCTTCCCACCAGCTCGCTGGCCCAGCCGCCTGCCCCTGCTGCGGCTCTAACTACGCCACACCTAGGGTGGAGGCGGCAGGACGAACCTCAGGCTCCACGGGACGCCACTCCAGCTTCCCTCCGACCCACGAGCGGCCACGCGGCCACAGGGAGAGCAAGTGGGACGAGGGGCCAGGAAGAAAATAGGAGGAAGGAACAACGAGGCCCCTGGAAACACTTCACTTACTCAAAAGATTAACAGGACAGAGACATTTACTAGCCTCAGCCTGACTCGCGGCCGCCGCCCCGCCAGCCTTCACCAGGACGCGGTGGCTGCCAAAGGGAGGGGGGGAGGGGAAACAACAAAACCAGCACCGATGAAAAAGCAAGATTCACTCTCGAGAATAAAGGAAAATGATCTAAATTTCTGTATAAATGCAATAATTCATTCACGTTACTACTATTACATTGATGAAAGTCACCATTGTGGAAAAAGAGAAAAGGGGAGAGAGCTATGAAAGTGCCTATTTCTAAAAAAAAAACAAAATCAAGAGAGACCACCTGGGCTGACGCCTCCACATGCAGTTGGGTGCTAAGTGATCTGCGCAACAGACGAGCTTGGGAACCCGCTGGAGTCCTCGGTTCCGCAGGCTCGGTGGGGGTGGGGGTGGGGGTGGGGGCGTTCCTCTATCTGCTGACGAGAGGCGGGCTAAGTTCCACACTATCTATGTTTGATACTAAACCCGCAGCGAGGAAGGTGCGTGCAAAGTCCTCTGTCCTCACACCACATCTTTGGCTCCTGTATTTCACTGTTTTAATGGACCCATGATGGAAAACCGGGTTGGCGCCTTTTTAAACTGCTCCGTCGCGCAGCCGAGCCACAGCCCCGGGACACGCTGCTCCCCCCACCCCCGCCGCACATGGTCTCGAGGAGCACAGCAGACGCCCAGGGACGCACCCCCGGGGCTCCCCACGCAGGGCACATCCCCCCCCCACGTCGCTGCGTCCCGTGCGTCCGCTGCGCAGGTCCCGGAGCCTCCTTCGGAGCGCAGCGCTCGTGCACGCGGATGTCGCGACCCTGGGCACCCGTGTGGCCGCCGCTGGGCCCAGGCTGCAGGGGAATCCGATGCTCTCGGGGGCACTTCTGTGTGGGGGGTGGGTTCATGAAGTCGGGGAGGGCGGAGATCACCTTGGGAGGCTGGCCAACTCATCGCCTTCATTTTTGGGGACCAGCTGCAGGTAAGGCTACTCATACTCCAGGAACTGTTTGTGGTAGAACAGCAGGTATCTGAGGAGGCGAAGACAGGAAGCATGCTGACACTCCGAGTCACGGGAGGCAGAAGCAACACCGCGCCTCGCCGCCGGGACACCCGCGCGGGGGTCGGGAACCCACTGGCGGCCTGACCGCTGGCCTGGCTGGGTTCTGGCCCCGAGGAGGAGGGCCCTTGGCTAGGCAGCAGGCTGCCCACGGTGAGTGCCCGTCCTCCCCCGTCTGCCAGGAAGTCCTGAGCCCATCAGTCCCGCCCCCACAGCTCCTGAAGCTTCTCCAGCTGTCCACCTCAACTGCACTTGTGGCCGCAGCTACTCCGGGGAGACTGCTGCCAGGCTTCTAGTCCAAGTCTGCCCCTTTGGGTGGGTCTCTGGCCTCCTCTGCGCCCACAAAGCTGTTCTCTCGCACACACATGTTCTACAAGGCTCTCAAGGGGCGCCCCACTGCTTGGCGGCAATACAAAGCGCATACGCCTCAGGAATGCTCTGGGCCCCATCTGAGCCCATCTCTGGTGGGTGGGGGGGAGCGGTCCACAGACAGTCTCAAGCCGAGTAAGGACTTGAGGGCAAAAGGCCAGGGAGGAATGAAGCAGCTCAGGAAGAAAGGAGCTCCCCAAGACCCCACGTGGCCGCTCAAGCCATGGAGAACAGAAATGACCACCCCCACATTCCCGGTGTTAGGGTGCTCACGGAGCAACCCCGCCCACCCAGGCTGGCACCCTGTCCAGAACAAGCCTCAATATGGGAATGGATGTACACTCAGGGAGCCGGCTGCCACCCGGACGTACCCCTCACTGTCCAGCACGTCCTCAATGCTGGCCTTGGTGATGATGGCATCGTCACACTTGAACCACTGGTCCTTGTGCTGCCGGATGAAGCTGGTGTAGTGGCCACTCTCCAGGGTCCCTTGGTGGTTAACTACCGCAAACAAGGAGTACCTAGTTTGGGAGCAGGGGAGTGGGGAGAGAAGGAGCAGGGAACTTAATCTGATCGCCATCAGAAGCAGCTGGAAGTCTGCACGGTGCATAGCCCACGGACCCCAAATGGGAACACCCCAGGAACAAGAGCGGGAGCCCGGCAGGCATGCAGGCCTGCCCAGGCCACCCAGCTCTCGAGCTGCTTTGCATAAGCCACATTCAGTGGAAGCGGGACGGCGAGCGGCACTGGGGATGCTCAAGCCGCACTGGAGATGCTGTAAGCTCACAGTCCTTTGTTCTTTCCCCCACAGCGAAGGTAAGCAGGGGGTGAAGGAAAGAACAGAGGCCTTACTGCAATGCCAGTGGAGGCAGAGGCCGAAGGGCCCCAAATCCAGACACGGAGCTCTCATGCTAGCACCTCCGTGGCCAGTGCGACCCCTGCTCACGTGCAGGAGCTGGGGCAGAGGGGGCAGGCTCCTACATCGGGCAGCTTTACAGTGCACTTGTGAAAATCCTTCCCCAAGAGGGCTTCAGTGTTTTCAACAGGGGCAGAGGAGCAACAAGACAGGCAGCAGGCCAGCAGCCAAAACAAAGAGGAGCTGTGCCATCGGGGGCCTCCCCGCCCGGCCCACCCGTGGTCCCATGCTCCCTGCTCATGCTGGAGACGCGCCCACCTACAAGGCACCACTTACTTATTGTCATTGTTGAGACTGTCTGTTGGCTGCTGGTACTGTCCGTTCATCCTGCTCTCTTTGCTGTAACAAAAAACAGCATTTCCTCAGCATCATTTAAAATAATTAACCAGGGGCACCTGGGTGGCTCAGTGGGTTAAAGCCTCTGCCTTCGGCTCAGGTCATGATCCCAGTATCCTGGGATCGAGTCCCACATCAGGCTCTCTGCTCAGTAGGGAGCCTGCTTCCTCCCTCTCTCTCTGCCTGCTTCTCTGCCTACTTGTGATCTCTGTCTGTCAAATAAATAAATAAAATCTTAAAATAAAATAATTAACCAAGCAGATGCCTGGCTCGAATGACGGTACCCCTGGCTACTACTGCTGGGGCCTCCTCCGCCAGATGTGGCACTCGGTGCACTTTAGACATGCTTTCTAATTCTTCCAGCAGCTCTGCTTTCTAGGGGAAGGTGAGGAAGCGGAGGCCGGAGCTGGAGAACCAAGCTGCACAGGCGCAGAGCCGGCCCAGATGGACCAGACTCCCCTTGGCTGCTTCCAGCCAAGCTCGTGGTGATCTGTTAGAGAGGCTGCAGAGGATAACACACATTTCACGTACGAGCGAGTGTCGTGGTGGTTCGGGGGCACATTTTAAGTGGTCTGGGATATCAAGATTTGAATCTATAACTGCAACACCAACTGCTTAGTGTATCCAAAATCAGTCCCATCAGCGGCAGCGCTGCCTGCTGGGATCCCACCGCGATCGCTTGCCACGACTAAGGGCTGCTAAAGGAGCGCCGGGGAACACCCGAAGCTGAGGAAACTCCTCTGTGTCCTGGGTTAAGACCAGGATAACGATTCAGTTTCAGCAAATGCGCTTCTAGTAGCCTCTACACCGGCTGATCGTGGGCCCGGAGCTGATCCCGGACCCTATGAAGCCACAGCCCTCCTGGTCACACAGCATCCCAAACCCTATCATACCTGGACGCCATGAAGGGGGTCATGTCCAGTTCCAGGGGAAAGGACACGTATGTGGTGATCTTCCGCCTCAGCTTGGCCGAATGCTCAAATCGCTACAGAAACCGGGCAGAAGGGAGAGAAGGAAAGGGATGAAGCTAGAGGGGAAAGTTTCCTCTGATGGTGCTTTGCTGGACACTCCCAAAAGTGGGCTTTTCATGGCCTTTCTGACTTGCCCTTCGGCCACATCTAGAGCTTACAGACTCAGTAACACAGTATTAATCTATACAAATCTAATTTATGGGGTTCAAAAATGGAGTCTTGAAATGATGGGGTTGTTCAAAGTGACTGACGCCAAGTGTGCAAAAAAAAGTGATCTTACAACAAACCCAGCGAAGGGCCAGGCAGAAGGAAACAGAACAAACATCCATGAGCTCCGGGAGCAAAAACGGACCTACTGTTCCTTTCAGCAAAGACATTCCTCTGACTAGACTGGGGCCACCAAACCCAGGCAGCAAGCCAGGAATGGCTGGGGGGTTTTGTTGAAAGGGTCATAAAATAAAGACCATAAAACAAAGATCCTATGTGGCCATGAACCTGAAATATTTACTATCTGACCCTTTATAGAGAAAGCTGACCGACTCCTGGACTGGGGCATAACGCTCATGGTCTCGTTTGCTTTCAAGTAAAAGGAAGCCAGAAAACTCTGGTGTTGGGGGGAAGGTGGGGAAGCTGGGAAGGACGAAGAGGAGGAAATTCCTCACCCCCGCCCCCAGGAGAGTAACTCACGTCCTATTGTCATCATGAAGTAATCAGTCTGGTTCACCACAAAACCCTCGGCACAACAGAGGACGGGGCAGCGTCACAGCGTACAACCCTCCTGCGCGTTCCGTGCTCGTCGCTGAGTCACGGCAGTTGTACGATGTGCTTCTCTACACCAAACCGACAGGCTCTCTCAGTCGTACCAGGGACTGAAAACGGAATCTGCCGCGGGAGTCTGCTTTCTAGAAAACTTACTTTGAGATGAAAACAGGCTACAATGGGCAGTTTCTTCATGGTGAGCTGCTTTGTGGACTCCTGGTAGCTGTGGCAGCCGCTGCACTTGATCTTGGCACTGCTCCCTAAGTGCTCCGGTCTGGTGAACCTGCAGGACGTGTGGACAGCACAGTTTTAGGACAAGAAAAAAAGGTGGCGAGATAGAGAAAAAAGACAGAAAATAATTATTTTATCACTTTCAACGGGTTAATTTCCTACTAAACATGCATATAGTTAGGAGTGTTTATAATTCCACAATGAAAAAAAAAAACCTATTTCTTCCTTCATCTCTTCCCCTTAACACTTCAAGGATGGTCTTAATTTTTAAGTTAAAAGTCTGGTGAAACAGTAGTGACTTTCTAAGGACTGTAAGACCCAGCAATTCGAATTTCAGAAAAGGGGAACTCGCGTTCATGCGAACGACGGTACACGAACGCTCTGGGCGGCTGCGCACGTGACAGCCGGAACACCCGGCAGCCATCAGTGCTCTCCGGTGCGCGGACGTTCAAGCAGCGGCTACAGGACCCCCTGGAGTGCTCGTGGGCAACAAACAGGGAAAAACTACAGAAACACACAAGCTGGAAGAATCTCCGGAGACCTAGGGCCGGGAGCCTGGGAGATTTCAGAGGTTGTATGTTCTATGATCCCGTTTACACGACATTCTCAGAACTCCCGTGGCTGTTGCAGGTTACAAGGCAGTGGTCGGGGGAGGGACGGGCAGGGATGGAACTGTCCCACATCCCAACGGCATCGATGGGAATATCCTGACGACACTGTACTGTAATTTTATAAGATGTTATCACTGGGGGGAATTCAGTAGAGGGTAGCCTGTTATTTCTTACAAAAACGGGGACATGATGATTTTCAAATGATGAAGACCGACCACGACACAGCAAGGCTGCACTGAGTAGGCCAGCAAGCATTTGTGGCACGGGGGGACTACCCATAAAACAGACATTTCCATATGGTTTATGTCAAGTTTTTTAAGTTTGAAGCTGAAAAGCAAAGTTCACCTTTCCACAACTGGGTCTGGAAATCTCCGTTTATCCATTGGAAATTCCGTCATCTTTCCAGGACAAGAAGATGCCCCCTCCTGACCCACAGCTGACCCCGCCTGCCCTGGGAGGTGCCCCGGAAGTGGGAAGCCGAGGGGAGCAGTCAGATCTCGGAGGGAGAAACATGGGACAAGGCATCTGAGCGTGTCTGCCCCAGCCTGTAGGAACCAGCCCACAAATGCAATTGGCAAAGTCCACAGGGTGGATAATTCTGCGAAAAACAATCTTGTCTTCTCAACACAGAAACAGCAAGGCAACCAAAGAGGGGGCTGAAGCCATGGATTTGCAACCCAAGGTAAGGTGCACACCTAGTCTGGATCCTGCTTGAACAAACCGTATGGAAATACTTTTTTGTAAAGACTATCAGGGCAGTTTGGACACTGGGTACCTGACTGAAAAGAGAAGAACGTGCCCACGTCTATAGTGAAGACTCTGTAAATAACATGACTCGCTGCACACAACCCCATAATGCAGCTTTCCCACTCAAACCCGTGTGGCCCCAGCCCACCCAAACTGCTTAGAACACACCAGGGGCCACAACCGCTTCCCTGACGACCAGCCGAGCTTCTCTGGTCAGCACTGACAGCAGGGACAAGTACTCAGACCGTGGGTCACTGCTGGGCGGAGAGAGCACTGTGCACTGAGGAAAAACAGGGACTTTTACAACTGGAAGCCCAAAGCCAGCCCAGAGCAAAAATCGGCAGAGGATTCTGTCCGTCCAGCAAGCCGTCAGAAAACAGGTGTCTGATGGTGGGAAGCAAAGTCCCTGAGGCAACAAAGCTACCAAGCCGGGCTGCAACGAACACTTCCATGAAGGAGTCCCCAGGCACCTTCTCCAGTGGAGGAAGGAAGCGCCTGGGGCTCAGGCCACAGGAACTCTCCCCTGGGACAGGTTCGAGCTACCTGAGACACAGCCTTCTGCGGCTTGTCAAGTCCGACTGGGGGTGGAGACATTTTACGTAGCCTCAAATCTGGATACACATGCGTCAGCCAGTTACAACCTCTCTGCTAAGTATCACCAATTAAGCACCTGAGCAGTAAGCGCGCTGCTTCTCCTGCAGACACGCACTGCAACAGATAGACGCCCGTCCAGTCTAAAATACGGAGTCCAAAGTCATCTTTTGAGGTTTTCCCATTTTGTATTCTTCAGGAATTCCTGATTTTTGGTAATTTTTTTTTTTCTATGTGCTCCTAAGTGCTCATCCTCCCTGCCAAACTATGCTAGCTTTTGGACACCAAATAGGTCAACCAAACCTGCTTCAACACTAAGAAAATGTCCCACAACATTAGCTACAAAGAGGCTTTGGCTTCAAATTCACGTAACTGTGAGTAAAGGACGGAAGGACCACAGAGCTCAACCCCTGTTATCTCCGCAACTATCTGTCCAGGCCACCCCTACCATTTGGGGAACTTCCAAACCTAGGAGGGAGGCAGGGCCCACCTTCCTTCATGGAAGGTTATCACAGAAGTTCGGGCACCCGACCTAGGCTCGGCCAGCTGGACACCCTTAATGAGGACTCTGTATCTGGAAAAGTCGCTCTCGAGAAGCATTTGCAGGAAGAACTGGTCTGGCCAGGAGCCCCAGCTCTGCTGCACCCGAGAGCAGCAGGCCAGTGGCAGGCAAGCCGCGTGCGGTGACCACATGTTTGCTGAGCTGGTCCTCTTCAGCCTTCCTGGGGATGTGGTGACACCCAGTACCTTTTCCTGCCTAAGTTCAGCAGAGCCCACTCCTACCACCTGCGAGCGGTCTGACCCGGTGCACCCTCACGCATGCGTCCAGCGGAGGACCACCACCACTCGAGGGGCGACGGCGGGAGAGGAACGGAGTACGAGGCAGTCTTCTGCCCCGAAGAGGCTGCATTTAGATCTAGACTGAGGAAATACAGCACGGACAGTAGAAAGCAGAGACAGCAATATACTGACGAGAGCCAAGGGCACGGCCTGAGGCCAATGCAGGAGGAGCATGGACACCCAGGAAAGCGACTGGCTTGGCAGAAGGCTCCCCCATCACCAGGGCCGCTTCTGCCTCCCACCGAGTCCACCTCCTGCCCGCAGGGCTCCGGGGATACAGGCTGAGCTCTGCCTTGAGGAGCTCCCGAAGGGTGATGGCCGCTGCTTACCCTCGTGGAACACTACAGGACTCGAGGGTCTGGAGCTACGGAATTCCATCTACCTTGACTTCCTCCTGCCGGGTTTGCGATCTGCTCTCAGCCTAACTCGGACAGGGTCCCTTTGCCGTTAGCACAAACTCAAGATGCACGTTCTCTGCCCTTCCCCAGCCACTTGGCCGCTGACCCAGCCCCATGTGGCCCCCAACCGGACAGCTCCGTGGGCCAAGTGTGGCTGCCCCCTCCGTGCCCGCTTGGTGGGCAAAGCTGCAGGTCGCCGAAACATAGGACTGACTGTAACGGAGCTGTAAACACTCTTTTTGGAAAATGGTCGGCTTTTCAGTTCCGATGTTTTGCTTGGTTTCCATATTACAAGTCTGATGCCCCATTTACGACTGGAGTATCAGTGTGATGGAGCTGATGCGTTTAAAAATTCTTAGCAGGGGTGCCTGGGTGGCTCAGTGGGTTAAGCCTCTCTGCCTTTGGCTCAGGTCATGATCTCAGGGTCCTAGGATCAAGCCCTGCGTGGGGCTCTCTGCTCAGCAGGGAGCCTGCTCTGCACCCCCGCTCCCCGTGCCTGCCTCTCTGCCTAATTGTGATCTCTGTCTGTCAAATAAACAAATAAAATCTTTGGGAAAAATAAGTAAATAAATAAATAAAGTAAAACTTCTTAGCATGCACCTTTGAGCCTGCTGACTACACACAGCAAGATAAAGACCCAGAAGCCTGCCCCTCTGCCCAAGGACACACCTGCAGTGACCTTTAATTAATGTAAAAGAAAATAAAGGCTATAAGACACTAAACACCATTAGAACAGGTTAGGGAAGGTCTCTAGTCTCCCTGCCATTGTGTGAGAGCTTCCCAAGCATGGTGACAGCAGCGGTACCCTACACCCAGCACTTGTGTCAGGCAGAGACAAGGTGACCGGAGAGGCGCAGCACCACAACAGGCCTGTCGCCCACAGAGAGGGCCCCGCCCGACGCCAGGGCAGGTTATCAGCCACACACGGTGACCGTTACCGAGCTGGCCCCTCGGCTCTTGGGTCGGTCACCCGGCCGGGCGGAGCACGGCTCTAACGCACACAGGCTCCCTGCAAGGCTTTCAGAGCCAGAACAGACTGTCCAAGCCGCTGGGCACCACCTACAGCCGCCTGCAGGCTGTCCTGTCTCATTTTCTATACCCAACACGCGAGAGAAAATTCTATTGGGGCCCCAGAGGGTCCTGAATGTCTTCGGACTCTCCCCTGACCAACCAGTACCTCGAAGAGCCTGAAGGCGAGAGAGACAAGTGCTGGCCAAGAAGGACCGTTCTGCGTCTCCAGAGGTGCGGGCGGTTTCTTACCTTCGCAGGCAGTCCGTGAGCGTGGTGGTTCCCGCCACGTGGCTCTCCCCGTTCACCACGCTGCCCTCACTCCCAGGGCTCAGGGGCCAGAACGGGGTGGAAGAGCCAGGCAGATCCAAACTGATGTCCCAGAAGGGGTCTATGGTGGTAGAGACTCCACTAGAAGCAAGAGGAGACAAAGATGCAGGTGAGGGGGCACCTGGGTGGCTCAGTGGGTTAAGCCTCTGCCTTCGGCTCAGGTCATGATCCCAGGGTCCTGGGATCGAGCCCCACATCGGGCTCTCTGCTCAGCAGGGAGCCTGCTTCTCCCTTCCTATCTGCCTGCCTCTCTGCCTACTTGTGATTTCTCTCTCTGTCAAATAAAAAATTAAATAATTTAAAAAAAAAAAAAAAAAAAAAAAAAAAAGATGCAGGTGAGAGCGGACGGCCACGCAGCCTCCGAGGCAGAGGCTGGCCCACGGCATCCGCAGCCTGACACAGCTCTGCTCGTCCTCCCAAAGGACATGGAAGGTCAGACATCGCAAGACAGCTCCCACCCAACGTGTCCTGGCTCCCCAGGGGCCCCTACGGAGGAAGAGGAGGTAAACCACTGCACGCAAAGGCTGCTCCGAAAGCAACGGTTTCCGAACCCAGAAGATCATCGTGGTCATTCTGGGGTTTTCTGAAAACCTGGGCCCGTGTCCGTTAGTTCTGAACTGATGAGTCTACCTCAGCAGCACCTGAGTCCGGGTAGGAATCTAGAGCCCCAGGCACGCTGCCCGCGGAGAACACGCCGAGCAGAGACGGGCTCTCGACTGAACAGAGCCGTCTCCCTCTTAGAGACGGACTGAAAGACAGGCTGGGAGCTTCACTCCAGATATTTAAACCGGACATAAACCTGAGACCACCTCCTGCTGCCGGAATTCGGCAGCACAGAGCCAACAAGGAGCTTCTTTAAAACGGAGAGTCTAAACACTGGAGTGCTGCTCACCACGGCGTCTCCGTCACAGAACGCTGCGTGCACGACCCAGGCCAAGCCGCTCCCCTGCCGCCATCTCCTCTATCCTCTACCAACCGCATGGGGGAACCCGGCAGAGGTTCCGAAATAACTTGAGTGGATCATGACCAGGGTTTTTAAAATCCCTGAGATGCAATAAAAAACAGAGGAGCGTGCGTGGAGGTTGGAAGGGAAGGTTCCTACAACCTCACTGATCAACGCCTCCTCCTCCAAGAAACCAAAGCTCTTGCATGCTGAGCCAAGCCTGCAGCTGTGATCAATCAGGGAGCCCACACTGGAGAACATGGAAACGGAAACCATGATGTGAAAAGCAACACACTTGGGAGCACGGGCACCAAGGACCGCCCACGTGTGCACCAGTCCCTCTGAAAGGCAGGGCTCGCTTATGTGGCTCCTGTAGGGCAGAGATGGGGGGGATGGGAACAAAGATGGCCCTGGGGACCCTGCTCCGGACGACCTGCAGTGCTCAGGGGGACCTGCTCCCCCGTGGGTCTTCTCTGCCAGAGCTGTTTCATCTCAACACAGCTGACAGCTCGGCTGCCGAAATTCAACTCGTCCTGCTTCACGTCTCGCTGCCACTGCGGAGGCTCCTCAGTAAGAGCCAAACCCCCGGTCCACCCCACACCACCAAGGAGGCACAGCCGTGGGGCACCAACTGAACTTCCACCTCTAAAGGTTAAACTTTTAAAGCCTGCTCAGAACACAGCAGTGTTGTTGGCTGAAAACTGCCCAGGATGTTCAATAAGCAGCACCTAGGGTCCCACACTGCAGTCCGGTCAGCACAGACCAGGCGGGAGCTCGTGTTCCAGAAGACCGCTCGGGGCTGTGCGGGGAGCCTTGCACTTACTGGCAGACTTGGCAGGTGACGTCGGACTGCAGCCCGCCCGTGAAGATCTGGTCGATGATGCAGTTGCAGTGGTTGGGGTTATTCGCCTTCTTCCCGTTCTCATCACCTGGGGGAAGATCGCAGCTGTGACGTGCACCTGTGCCCAAGTCTGCAGGCTTCCAGGCGCCACCGGCCCAAGGCGCAAGGCCATTCGCCTGCGGAGGCTCACAAAGCCCGATACGATCACACGGGCGCAGAAGGACCCTTATGCAAACAGGAAGGCTTGGCGGGAAAGGAGGTAACAACCCTGCTAGCTTATTTTCAATGCTCTTCTTTTTTCTCCACTCCCTACCATCCGCTGGGCTCCTATTTAGGTACCAAGATGTAGCTAACGCCCAGTCACGGGAGAGAGTTAAGGATTCCCCTCTGCCCGCAGAGGACAACTGGGCGGCCCTGCCATGGCGGGAACCCCACAGTCCCACGGAACGCCTGCTCCCCCCGCACCGCACACACTCTCCCCGCCCCCCCCCCCCCCCCGCACACACAGGCGCCCAACTTGAGAAAGCTTCTCCACAGGGCTCCCGCCGGGCTGTTTTCCCACCAGCTCCTGCACTCTGCAACCTCACAAACGGCTGTGCTTTCCAAGAAGCTTCCCTAGAGAAGTACCACTCCCATCCTCTCTAGCTCAGTACGGGTTTTATTTGTATCTTCGGGTGCAGATATAGGAACACAGCGCTTATGTGCGGAACACAATACGTGTTCATTTGTACCGTAAGTAGGTACTATAGAACTTCCATTGCACCAGACGAAAGGGAGAGACTGGCTCTATCTGTATGTATGTTTCTTCTCAAAAAAGTGGTATTATTACCTAGGAATAAAGGATGCCCACTGAGTCTTCTGACAGCAAACTGCCTAGAGAGATTAGGCAGAAAATCATACCCAGAAAGATTTCAAATTCATAGGAGAAAATGTCAGGACACAGGAAAATACATATAGGAAGCCACAAAGGGAGCCAAAAGATTCCTGATGCCTGCAGTCACACAGCAGCACGACCCAGCCAAGTCAGCCAGCAAGGCCGAAGGACTCAGAACACCCTACTCCGGCAGGAGGAGCCACGCACGTGAGACCTGCGGAACGGAGTACGTCAGACGAGTGGGTCCCAATCACTGTATCGTGTTTCCGTCCGATGAACGTTTGCACAGCAATGGCATCTGAAGCAGCTGATTTTTAGGACAGACTCGTGCTGCTTACAGAAGTCTCGTGATTATCCTCAAGGGCTTGGAAGGATAACTTAAGAGTCTTACACAGCGGCTCTCTTCTGTCTGCGTGCTACACTTCCCACTAGAAAGCCAAACCTCACCTAAACTATTAAGCACTGTTTATTGGGTTCCTCGGGCGAGCACTGAAAGGATGTGTTTTTCAGGAAAAGAGTACACAAAAAAGCCAGAACCCAAAGCCACAACAGCTGACGAGAACAAGCCATGTTATTTGGAGTCTGGCTCGCTTCGAGGTTGTAATGTAATGTAATGCCCACATGGGGCATTTGGGAGAGCAGCCCCGAGACTGGAGAGAGGCTGAGCAGGAGAAGGAGGTGGCCTGGAAGACAGAACTGTGGTCCAAGAGAATCACCAAAACTCACCGTTCCAGCCCAGAGGCCACAGGTGAGCAGGTGACTTGGTCACCCCGACACACATCAGCTACACCTGAGTGTGCTCCCTGAACCGGCAGACGAGCATCACCGGGGACCCAGCGAACGACAACTGCTGACCCTCTCCACGCCCACTGAACAGAAACAGCAGCATGCCCTCCAGGGGACTCCAAGCCACACTCAAGATCGAGAATCCCCCTCACCTGATCCTGCGTTAGCACACTTGGGCACAGGGCCTCCAGACTGGGAGCCCCGCCACAGGGAGGGCAGGGGGAGGGACCCGGGGCCTTGTTATTCAGTCCCAACCTCCTGCCCCGAGCCCGAAGAGCTGCTGCCCGATGTCCCCTTCCCCAGACTATCCAAACCCACCCACGTCTGAGACCCCTGGGGAGGCTGCCCTGCTCTGGGGGCCAGGCTGTGGGAAAGAAGCCAAGACCCAGAGAGACTTTTAAAAAGCCCTTGGCTGGATCCCAACATGAGCAGGACTCGGGGTCATGGCAAGCATGCAGGTCCCGTTTTGTATTCTCAGCTCATTCCGGCAACCGCAGTGGAGACCCCACGAGGGGAGGGAGCCAGTGCTGACGGTACAGCTGCACTTGGAGCGTATGTGGAAGTTTCTGGCCTGCCAGGGGCCACGATAACCCGGAGGAGCCGCACACCAGCTCCCTCACAATCAGGCCGAGAGGAAGCCGGCAGCAGAGGACTTGAGGCACAGGCCCGTCAAGGAAGGAAAGCTCTGTTCCCTGTTACGGGATTTACAGGACTGACCACTATGCTCCTCCCCTCCCAGCAAGGTCGGAAGATGACACCCCCAAACCATTCCTTCCCCACTTAAGACAAACTATGAAGAACCTCTCTGGGGTATTAATGGTGAAAAAAACCACAGAACACAAGTGCCATATACAAGATTCCCTGCCCCTGGCGTTGTGCGAGAGGGCCCCCTACCTCTCCTGGGGGGGTGGGCAGAAGTGGGGGGCACGGAGCCTCACCTTTGCAGTGCCGGTGCAGGACGTCCAGGGCGGCGATGAGGAACTCGTGCGCGTCCTGCTGCTCGTACCCCGCCAGGTGCCGCGCGTGAGTCCACACCAGGTGCAGCAGCTTGTAGGGGATGTGCGGGGAGCGGTGGCCCGAGTAGAACTGCTCCCAGAGACAGGAGGGGAAGGGGACAACTGTCAGCAGGAAGTACCGCACATGATAAAAAAAAAATTGTTAACATCCGTCTAGAATTTCTTGCAGCTACTCTGACAAAAAAGGATTCTGTTTTACTCCTTCCGTTTTTTTGGGGAAAACGTATTTTTATGTGGACTCACTGGACTTTTTAAATCATTTTGTCCCTTCCCACCACTGGTTTTCTACAGATAAGCCAAAATGATGAACTGGGAGTGCCTGACGCAGACGCAAGCCTGGGCAGGGCCTGAGAGCAGCCTAGGATCCAAGCAGAACAGAACCTGCTGTCCGGGGCGGAGGGCCACAAAGACAGAGGTGTTCTAGTGAAGCACACGGACACCTGGCAAAAGGGCCACTTTCCTTGAGAGCAGAGCACAGCAGGCAATGAGGGGAGGGTGAAAAGACCCCAGCATTCACAGGCAAACGTCTTTCACTGGCTGTCCCCTTCCAAAGGGCTCTTCTCATCCTCCAAGTCGGCATGCCGCCTCTAAGTGACGCCAACAGTCCCTGACAATTCTCTTCGGGGAAAATGTCCCATAACAAACACACACATTATTCACTGTGTAAGGTTTTTAGAAACCTGCCTTCCTTTCCTATGTCAACCCCATTTTATTTAGAGGAAAAGCACAAGCGGTTACAGAAATGGTACGCCGCCCATGCCACCGGCGCTCACCTCCTGAAAAAGCGATGACATCTCGCAGACCAGACACGAGCTGGGGCTCTGCATCTCACACCTGTGCCTATCGGAGAGGAAGAAGTCTCGCAGCAGCGGCGTGTGGGTGAGCGCCTGGACGATGCAGTTCATGAAGCAGGTGTTGCCAAGGTTGATCAGCCCCCGCAGGCCTGGGCAGGATAACGTGAGTCTTGCTTACAGGACAGACTGTCACGGCCCCGGGGCAGGGACTGTTTCTGTCCATCACCATGAGGCCCCCTAAACCTAGCACAGCTCCCCCAGGGGCCACAGGTGCTCCAGAAGTAGATGGGGGGGGGTGGCAAACGATGAAGGACTCATACAAGGGCTTAAAGAGAACCACACCAGGAAATCCTCCCGTTCACCTCTACTTTTAAACCCAGAGAAGCCAGCCTTGCTGGCAGTCGTCACAAAGCCCCGCTCCGAGCGCTGTCGCCCACCTACCTATGGTGCAGTTGGAGGTGATCTTTCGCCTTTTCGGGTTGTGCTTCAGCAGTTCGAGCTCCCGTTTGGTAGGTTCCCAAGTTGAAAACTTCTCCCCAACGCCTAAGCGGATGGAAGACAGGTCCCGGTGCCATGAGCCCAGTTTTCATCAAGTGTGTTTATAGATAAAAGCGATGGTGACAAAACACTTAGATCGGCGTGTGTTTCAAAGCCACGACACGAGGTCTTTCCAGACCATATTATATTGCAACGGGCTAGAAATAACACTTAAAGGGAGGTTCTTTTGGAAAATGTGTGGTGAATAAGCGGTTTCCTGTGAGAAGGGCAACCTCTCCCATTAACACTTCCCTAGCGCTAATGCCAAGATGGGGGTTTTCCGCCAAGCCTTTAACCCTTGAGCAGAGAGACTGCAGCGGCCCGGCGGAAAGAGCTACACTTGGCACTGAGGGGAGGGGTCTCCGTGAAAGGCTGAAAGCAACAGGGAGAAAACGCACTTGGGGAAACACAGTTTGAAAACACCTCGTCTTAAACAGCTGTACCCATAAACGATCTGTACCACAGACAATGGTGCGGATGCTAATGGTCACAATTCATCTTAATACGTTCAACTGTTCCATGTGACTTAACATTTCTGCAACATTCAATGAACTTGAAAAGACATTCTATCTCACTGACACATGGACTTATAGAATGATTTTAAAAGAGTTGTTTTATTCTGGGTCATGCATTTCTGAGCTCCTGTAAGTGAAATGTTCTTCCCAGAGAAATAATATATTCAGACTTCGTTGCAATGTTACTACATTTTTGAGGGCGAGAAGAACAGGAAGTTGGTTAAAGAGACTGTTCTCCAGAAAAGATCTGTTACAACTGTGATCACGGAGAGCACCTGTTCTTATTGTTCCCTTCTCATAAAATGGGGCTGTTTAAAAGCAGAGCAATTAAGGACAAAAACTGTGAAGCAGAGACCGGGTTTCTATGTTCTCTCTGTGAACAGTGGAAGTTCTGTTCATGGAGAGACTCACTGGTCAAGGGGGGTCAACCGCACCTCCCACTGTTGGACTCCTCTTACTGTTCCAGCATCTGCTGGAAAGGAAAACTAGAAAACCATCAAGGAAACAATAAGAAATGAACAATAGGGAAAAGAGCCATGTATTTCTGTGTGTCTCCCCGACTATGCATCCGATGAAGAAAGCATGTGAGCACACGGGAGGACAGGGAGGGGAACGCACTGGAGAGCCCCACGCTGGTACCAGAGCTACCGCCAGAAAACACATACTGGTCTCCGCCCCGGTTCCTGGCACAGAGCTCCTCAAACCCTTGTAATTTCCTAAGTGATAAGAGCACTAGGGGCATCTTTATTCCAATGAGATGACTCCTGGGCAGGGGGCTCCTGGAGAGGGACCGGTTGCCAGAGAGACCATGCCAAGAGAGGCTTGGCATTTCCAGCCCCCACCCCCCACCCTCCGGTCCCTGCAGAGGAAGCCTGAGCTCCTGTCTGGTGAGTCACCTCACCTGCTTCTCCCGGATCCTCAGGTGGCGCCTACAAGAGGAAGCGAGCAGGTGTGGGGGGTTCTTCCCAGCAAAGCAAGACCCAACCTGCAAAAACCCCCTACAGCTGTCCTATCTCCCAACCCTGACCTCCCTAGATGCTGACCCTTCTCCTGATAAGCTCTGCCCTTGACAGACGTCTAGGAGACAAAGCAGAAGCGTAAATCTAGGCACAACCAAACCTTGCAGTTTCCAAGCTCTGCGCTGCTCCTCTTTGGCGATGATTTCCATGTCCTTGTCATAAATGTAGTCGTGGCACAGAAAGCAGTAGATGCCGCCATACATCAGCTCTATGGCTGGAGAGAGAAGCGGGGGAGAGAGAGCACACTGAATTATAAACTTAAACATAACGCTTAATGTCACAAATGAAACATCTGAGTGTTTTGGACATTTTACTGTTTCTACCACGTCCCCACTCTCTCATTTTAGACCTTTACCCTAAGCAGGCGAGGGATGTGTATCTTCCCTGGGAGCTCAGGACTTCTGAGGCAGAGGGATCGGACTGCAAATGGGAGGCATCACACCCGTATTTTACAAAGGATCTCAAGTTATCAGGACCCTCTGCCTAGTCTCTGAAAGCAAAGGAAGGGGCGCCTGGGTGGCTCAGCCAGGTAAGCATCTGCCTTGAGCTCAGCACCCCTCCCACACCATCCCCTGCCTCTGCCCGTGCTGTCCAATGGGGAAAAAAAAAAAAGGGAAACCTTTCACTGAGTATGATCAGCTCATAAGGATTCCTACCCACCTGAAATGCATAACTGTTTTACTACATCTACAATTCCTGATGTGATTACAAAAATGAATGGAACATCTACTTCCTACTCTTACTTTAAGGACAGTGGTAAAATATCCTCTACCCAGATAATCTTCACTTCTTGACCCACACAGGTGACTCCTGCCCACCTTTGAGTAGGTCTTATGCATTTTCTCAACTGCATCATCTATTAAAACTGGCTTTTAGTTACTTCATTATAAAGTAAGATAAAGTCCTTTACTTTAAGCACCCAAAAGAAAGGTGTCTCAATTCAACAAATAAAAATAGTATTTTCTGGCTTGGATTCACCGCGCAGTGGAAGGCGTCTGAGAGGCAGCGGAGTGGGAAAAGCACAGATTTAGAGTACTGGGACGGATCCCACCTGTGACCAATGACTCCACTTCCCCGGGCCTCAGCTTCCCCTCTGGTATGTGGTGATGGTTACAGCACTAAGAGCTCAGAGGTTCGTGTGGCGCTTTTCTAACGTTACAGCAGGCCTAGTGCACTGTCTTCACGATCACCGCCTGTCTCGCACTCCAAGTCTTCAGCCGCCAGGACACAGATCAGTCACTCTGTGATGGATCTTCGAAGTCCTCTAAAGCAGCCGTGTTAAAGCTCAAGGTTCCCACACCCACCCCTCGCCTCTCACCCCAAACCAACAAAATTCCTACAAATTCCTTCAAAGTCCCCATCAAAGCTGTCGCAGGGAGCGTGGCTGCGCCTCGGCACTGTACGCCTTGCACGGGAGAGCTCCCGGCATGGGGGCAGCAGAGCCCGAGGCAGACTACAGTGAGGACGCCAGGCATTTTCAGGAAAGCAGACGCATTCGCCGACACATGTGCGAAGCGAGCTGCACAGCACGGCGGGCTCTGTACTCGGCGGGGAGTCTGCTCGAGAGTCTCTCTCCTTCCCTCTCCACCTGCCCCTTCCCCCTTCTCGCTCAAATAAGTCAGTCAGTCTCAAAAAAAAAAGAAAAAAAAAAAAGCCAGGCATACGGCCATACGGTCAACAGCACAACTACCAGCCTGGGGGAGGCATGTAACTATTTAATGTGTGTTCAAGTCCCCCTAAACAAGCTCCTCTTCAAGGCACCTTTCCACACCCAATGCACCACTACTCACTGTGTGAAGCTACTGGAGCCAACCGGGTGCCAAGACCACTCAGTGGGGGGAGACCAACCTCCTCCACCAACAGTGGTGGGACGACCAGACAACCACCAACAGAAGCAGGAAGCTCAATCCTTACCCGCTCGTCATACAAACACGGACTCAGAATGGGTTAGCAACCTCAATAAAGCACTACAAGTAAAAATCACTGGAAGAAAACCCAGCGGGGCCAAGTCTTCATGATCTGATTCGGCAATGGACTCGGTTATGACACCAAAAACATGAGCAACTGAAGAAAAAAATGACAAACTGGGCTTCATCAAAACTAGACTTTGTGCCTCAAAGGACATTATTAATAAAGTGAAAAGACAAGCCACAGAATGGGAGGAAATATCTGCAAAGCATGTATCTGTTAAGAGTTCAGTATCCAGGAGGGGGAGATATCTATCTCCAAGAGGCATGTGTGAGGGTGTGTGAAGAGACGGATAGATTGATTTCCAAAGTAAGGATACATATACATATATATTTACCTCAAAGTACAACAACAACAAAAACCCAACCCAATTAAAAACATGACCAGATGACTTGAATAGGTATTTCTCCAAAGAAGCTACGCAAAGGACCAAGAAGCACATGAAAAAAACATTTAACATCCCTGGTCATTGAGAAAATGCCAACTGAAGCCACAGTAAGATACCACTTCACCCCCATCATCATGGACACAGTTACTAAAAAAAAAAAAAAAAAAAAAAAAGAAAGTAAGGTTGGCCGGCATGTGGAGAAACCGGAACCTGCATGCAAGGCTGGTGGGAACAGAAAGCAGAAAACCGTGCAGCCACTGTGGGAAAGTCTGGCAGCCTCACAGAACACGCGACAGACTTACCACATGACCCTGCTGTTTCATTCCTAGGAACAGACCTAAAAGAAGTGCAAACATCTGTCCACACAGAAACTCATACAGGAGCGTTTGTGTGGCATTACTCGGAAGAGCCAAAAGGTGGGAACCACCTGAATGTCCATTAATGGACAAAAAGATGAACAGAATATGGAAGATCCACACGATGAGTGATTACTCAAACACACCAAGGAACGAGTTCGTAATGCCCACCGCAGCACGGACGTGCCCCGAAAACCTGCTAAGGGAACGAAGCGAGACACAAAGGGTCATCTACTGTATCATTCCTTTTATAAAATACTCAGAATAGACAAATCCAGAGAGACGAAAAGCAGACTGGCGATCTCCGGCAGCGAGGTGGGGGGAGAATTCATTCCTGGAGGCGGGGTGTTCTTCTGAGAAGATGGAAAGTGGAGAGACGGCGGCTGCACAATGTGGTGGGTGAATGAATGCCGCCCAGCCGCATGCTTTAAACAGCTGGACTGTACGCTATGTGAATCCCACCTCGAAATAAAATGTAAAAGCGACACCTACAAGCAAGGTAGTTCCCTTGGAAAATTACTTCACAGTCAAGATGGGGGTACGCTGGCCTCCTTGGGAATGCCCGAAGCCACGGCCGACACAGGCATCACGCCTGCAGGCCCCACGCGAGGGCCTTCTTCCTGCGTCACAGGTGACCTAGGGAATGGAGGGCGACACTACCCGGTGCTAAGTAGGCTGAAATCCCGCCCCCACAGCACGTGCTCTTCCGGGGCAACTACAGTAACTCTTCTAAGACACGTGGAACAAGGCTCAAGGCATTACTGTTGTACCTTTGTGGCTCATGGTGGCAAATCTAAGTACCGTGTGACTTGCCATAAAAAGAAACTAGAGAAACTGAGAAACTAGAAGGTATGAAATCCAACAGCTCCCAGTCGGTCGCTCACACTCCCGCAGCAGGCCCCACAGTCCGCTGGAATTCCAGCACCCGGCCGAGGACATGGACCAGTCCCGGTGGACGGACACCAACCTATCTGAGGGACTATCCCGAATGAGCGGAAGCTCTCTTGCCTGAAGTGTGTATCTATCAGGCCGAATTAAGGCAACTTTATAGGGCAGGATGGACAAAGTAGTAGAACCTTCCATCAGACTGCCGTCAGACCCTCCTCGTCCCATGCCTTACTCGTCCGTCCCTCCGCAAGACCTCTGACAATCACCTTGCTGCTACTAACACTGTTCTTAAGTGCATCATCCACAATATTCAGAGAAGACTCCGTTTAGGCCTCTTACGCTATTCCAACTAAAAACCAGATGCCTGCTGAGAATTTTCCCAATAATCCATTTCCAGTCCCAACACTGTACTACCGAGTGTCCCCTGGCGGGGGGGGGGGAGAACCTGACCACAAGGTAATCAAGGTTCCTCAGTCCTCACAGCACTGCCCTTGGACATCTGACAAAAAATACTCTGTGTAAAATGACACCCAAAATGTCGACAGCCTAGAAGTTGCTCAGGAGATGATGGGCAGGAGCGGCAGTGAGATGCACAGAGTGGAGGGCGGGCTGGTACTCCCACAAGTCGGAAAGACAGAGACCAGAGGACGAGGTGGGAGTCGGGCTGCCCCAGGTCACCTTCTCACTTCAGCTTCCCTCTCCTGTGCCCGCCGCCCTCCGCCCCATTCAGACAGGAAACTAATTTCTCCCTTGGTTAAACACACAGACACACAGTCTTCAATAAATTCATGGGCTTTAATACAGTAAAGAACTGGACCTTTCTCCCCTTTCAAGGTTTTGTTTCTGAAGGCAAACTTCCTAAAACTTACTCATCCTAGAAAAGTAGAGTCAGGGTTTATCAATCAGGAGGATGAAATGAATAGATTTCTGAAGTGATTTTTATAGACGACTCCGGTAACAGTAAGATTCTTCAGATGGCTTTTCTAAGTGCAAACATATTTGCAATCTCCTGTAACCCTTTACCCACATGAAATCACATCCCAGGCACAACAGCAGCGCGGCCCGAACGGGCCTGGTGCGAGAATCAGACATGGCAGGGATAGTCTTCATCCGTATTGTAAAAGATCGTAGGTACATTAAGTAAATACTAGACAACTTTAACACCTCCACACTGTCCCGAGGAGGATCTTTTCGACCTCATTCCTCCGTGGGACGTAATTCATGAGAGCACTACTGGCATCATTAGCTCTCTTTCCAAAAAGGCCAATCAGCTCATCATCATAACTCGAGCCCCTCGTTCCAAGCAGCCTTCTCACCAGTGCTTTCTGTGAGTTCTCGTGACAAGTGGGGCCGTCCTGGAGGGAGGACTCCGTTAGTACATTCCGTCTGTACTATTTAAAAAGGCCAGAAAAGAGCTTTAACTGGAGTCGCTGAGCCCCCATGAAGTTTCTCTGGCCTGGACCTTTCAGAAGTTATTTTCTTAAGGATAGCCTAAGAACCTCGCCATCACTTAAAACATGATTCTGAAGGAGAGAAACATTTAAGGAGCACAGAAATAAAGCCAGGGACAAAACTTTGCTTTATGTAACTTCCAGAATGTGGGACAGTTGGAACTTCTAAGTATAAGAAACATAAGTTTATCTCGACACCACCCTACTGTTAGCTTTTCCATGGCTCTGGGTTATCAAGAACAGTGAGAATCCATCACAGAAAGCAATAAAAGCCACTTGGCGGGGTCGTCGTCCATGCTGACACCAATAACCCAACCCTGCATCCAAGATCTTTCTTTGCAAATTTTCGGTTCATCAAGTACCTAACCATGTTTTTCAGAGGGAAAGCTGGCTCTGAGGCTGCGTTAAAGAAAGATCCGGAACAGTGAGCCTTCGTAGTTTATCATTTCAAGTTACACAGAATATGAACTTCAACTCCGATGCCTGAAAGCAAGCTAGTAGGTCCATCGGCCCTGGGAGTCCCATGTGTTTCAGCGGCCCTGACTTTCACCGGGACTTCACAGTGGCCCCTGGGAAGAGGACTGCCGCGAGCCCCAGGGCAGGGATCAGAAGGGCCGGTGGGGGCTGCTGCACCAAGGACATGCGTAGGGGGAGGGGGGCTCACCCAGGTTGTGCCGCTTGGACTTGGCGTGTTCGTGGATGTGTTTCTTTGTGAAGCAGCCGAAGAAGACACAGTGCAGGCAGGAGTGAAGCCTGTTCAGGTGGACGCCGCAGACATGACAGACGCACGACTTCGCCTGAAATCGAGAGCAGAGAATTAGAAACCAGGTGCCCTCGGAGAGAAAGTGGCCAAGCAAAGTGATCGGTAATGGACACGGCAACGGGGGGAAGCGAAATCACGGTATCACCAGCCTCACTCAACAAGATGTCACCTTGCTAATCCTTTCAATGGCTCGGAAGGGTACTCCAGCTCATTTAGCTCAAAACTATCAGCTCCACGTAAGAAAGCTCAGCCCACAGCCTCAACTACCAAACCCGGCAGGCTGCTCAGAGGTTTGCCACATGAAGCCTGAGCCCCAACGGGGAGCCACCAGCCCTCTCGGCTCCTGTCCCTGTTTCAGACCAGCAACTCGCAGCCTCGCCACCCCTGCCGTGGACATCGCTGTATGTTTGCTATTCTAGCTCCCACCACCAAAGCCAATTCAGCAGCCATCCATCAACCAGTAGAGAGGACATGAGTCAAAGTGATACAGAATAACAAGAAAAAGAAACTTTGTTGCCAAGAGTTGGACCACAGAAACCTAAACTTGTAATCTCAGCCAATGTGAGCAGTGATAATTCTTACACACCCAAACCACCCCAAAACACCACTGTTTCCAGCACAATGTGACCTCAACACTGCAGTAGTAACTCTAAACTCCCTGCAGGCGTCAAAGTGAACTTCCGGCCTCTGAGAGGACATCCTGGTGTTGGATTTTCCTCTGTGATGTGGGGGCAGGGAGCTGGGCCAGGAGGAAATAAACTGGGTACCGGGAAGGGGAAGGTTAAGACAGCGTGCGCTGTCGACACACACACTCCACACTACCCGCTGAAGGCACTAGACACCGGGGCCGCGGGCTGAAAACGGCCACATCTGAAAGATGCCACACCCCAGTCAAGGCTCACAGCCGCCCGCTGGGGATGATTCCGGGCTCTTCTGACATCTGAAGGAAGTTACTAGTGTATATCCTTGACCACTGAGCCTGTGTGTGTGTGTGTGTGTGTGTGTGTGTGTGTGAGAGTGACACACATAGTTAGAATGTGGACGAGGACGTGCCTAACCCCAGACAGCCCCTCAGCCTGGAGGCAGCCCCAAGCTTCCCACCGCACACACAAGATCAAGTCAAGTGCCAAGCCCCGCGGTGACAGGCTGTGCAGTCACCTCGAATGGGGGGCACAGAGGGAAGAGAGGCTCTGGGGACCGGGCTCAAACTGTAATTACCTCAAACATGAATCACCGTTCTCACCTAGCTGGTAACCCCAGGGGAAGCAGAGCAAGTGCCCGTCAGTTGGGCAGGGATGGCGCCTCAATGAGCACAGAGCCCTGTGGCCAAAGCCCAAAGTCAGAAGACAAACTAGATGAGCTCCTCTCCCTGGCCCATCCCCACCTTGTGCACTCTCTCAAATAAATAGATCCTCAAGACAAAAACAAAAAAATAAATGAATAAAAAGCCATATTAGTAGAAACAGTAGTTATATCATCTATTGATTCTTCTAATGATAAGTCAAAGAAATTAGGTAACTATAACTGTTTTTAGGAATACAGGGGACATTTTAAAATTACACATACAGCTATAGTTGTTGTAAGCAAATGATACTTTTAGGCATCATGGAAAAATTTCCCTTTAGCTATAAGTACTGTAAGCAAGAGATTCCTAGAGATTTAGTTAAAACCATGAGTGAGAATCCATTTACTATTCACTACAATTACAGACACAGAAGAATGGGAAAGATTAAGAGGTGTCCTTTATTTTTATCACTCAGGATATTTTTAAAATTATTTTTAAAGATTTTATTTATATTCCAGAGAGAAAGAGAGACCATGCACAAACAGGGGGAGCAGCAGGCGGAGGGAGAGGCAGGCTCCCTGCGGAGCAAACAGCCCCATGCAGACTCCGTCCCAGGATGCTAGGATCATGACCCCAGCCAAAGGCAGGCACTAGCCAACTAAGCCACCTGGGCATCCCATCACTCAGGATATTTTAAAAAATTGATATTTAAAATTCCTCCATGGGGCACCTGGGTGGCTCAGCGGGTTAAGCCTCTGCCTTGGGCTCAGCTCAGGTCATGGTCTCAGGGTCCTGGGATCAAGCCCCACGCCTGGCTCTCTGCTCAGCGGGGAGCTGGCTTCTCCCTCTCTCTCTGCCTGCCTCTCTGCCTACTTGTGCTCTCTCTCTGCCTGCCTCTCTGCCTACTTGTGCTCTCTCTCTCTCTCTCTGTCAAATAAATAAATAAATAAAATAATCTTTAAAAAAAAAAATTCCTCCATGCACTTAAAACAGTAAATCCAATTCTATTTATATAACAAAAAAAATTCCAGAGTACCATTACCTTGAAAATATAAGCTTATTGGATAATTACATAACTAACACAATTTTGCCTTAAAACACAAAAAAACTTTTAAAAAAATTTATTTATTTATTTATTGAGAGAGAGAGAGAGAGAGAGAGAGTGGGGTAGGGGCAGAGGGAGAGAATCCTCAAGCAGACTCAAGCTCATGCTCCTGAGCACGGAGCCCGACCTGGTCCTCAATCTCACAGCGAGAGCTGAAATCAAGATCTGGACACTCAGCCAACGGAGCCAGCCAGGCGCCCCAAAACCCAGATCAAGTTTTTTAAAAAGATAAAAATTAAGCCCTGAACTTTCAATGTAAAAACACATCACCTGTTCTTGTGCAGAATTTCATGAAAGAGAAACCTGCCTGAGGGAAAAGATCCTCCAGAACTCACTGGCACAAACACTGCAGCAGTTGTAAGGAAGCAGAGAGCCGCAACTGAAAACACAGAAACGGATCATGTCCCGATGCCACCGGGTCAGGGGAAGAAAGCCTCAAATATAAATAAATGCACACACACACTCACACTTCAGCTAGGTATTTTTCATTTAAATAAAGCCCATGGTCGGGGCACCTGGGTGGCTCAGTCTTGGTTAAGCATCTGATTCTAGATTTGGAGTCAGGTCGTGATCTCTTGTGAGACTGACCCTGTCCTGGGCTCTGCACTGGGTGTGGAATCTGCCTGGGATTCTCTCTCTCCCTCTCCCCCTGCATGCGTGTACATGTGCACACACACTCTCTCAAATAAATAAATAAATAAAATAGTTTTTAAAATAAATAAATAAAGCCCATGCTCGATACTCATGTTAAGGCACACATTAGATTTTACTAACTAGAGCTCCCCTGGCACGTTCACCGTGGATACGGGTCATGAATCTATTATCCATAAACACCAATGACCTGCCACATACCCTGGCCACGAACAATTAATTAACTAATTCATGCTTCCTATACAAGAATGAACATAAATGGACACCTCTTATAAGCCACTGAGTCCAACACTGAGAGAGACACATGAGGAACAACGGGAGCCGCTTAAGGGATTCCCACTAGACAATTCTGGTACAATTTGAGCATAAAAATGAATAACAACAAGAACAGATTATATACTAAATAAAAAGGAATTCTCAAGTCCATTCTGATACTAATACTACACAAACACACACACACAGTGTCTTAATGGTCTTCTTCCCCGGAGAATAACATCTAATCAATGTAGGAGGACAAAAATACACACGCAAAATCTTCATTTTCTAATCAACACCGTAATAATGGATTCAGGCAATGATCAGCAGATGCTAAAACCACAGAGAGAGAAGTACTGGGTCATTCGCAATAGCTAGAAGGGAGAAGAAAAAGCCCAAATTTCCATCAATGAATGAACGAATATGCAAATATAGTATATCCACACAATGGAGTATTACTCGGCCATAAAAAGGAATGAACTTCTGAAACCGCTACAACACAGATGAACCTTGAGAACATAAAGCTAGTGAAAGCAGCTGACACCGAAAGTCATGTCTTGTGATTCCATTCACTAGAAATATGAAGAACATTCGTTCTTTGTAGAGACAGAACAGAAATCAGAGGCTGCCGCCAAGGACTGAAGACAGAATGGGGAGGAGGTAAAAGTTACCTGGGGGCACCTGGCTGGCTCAGTAGGAGGACCATGCCACTCTTGATCTCAGGGTTGAGTTCGAGCCCCATGCTGGGTGCAGAGATCAGTTAAAAATAAAATCTTAAAAAAAAAAGGTGATCTGAAACTTGGCAGATGTGGGGTGATGATCGTACAACATCATGAACACAGTGACTTGTTCATTTTATTTTTGAATTGTTCATTTTAAAGTTAATTTTTATGTGAATTTCACCTCTATAAAATAATACATTAAATTTCTTATATGCATGCGTACATGTGTGTATGTGTCTACATATGTCTGGATGTCTGTACAATGGAGCAGAGGATATTTAGTTTCAAAGTATCACCCCGGAGGCTACTTTTGTTGATTAAAAGAGAAAAGGTTACCTTTAGAGCAGAGAACTCTGGCCAACAAGCACCACCTCAACCAAACCTTAACATTCCCCAAAGAAACTGACATACATGAGAGAAGTGCGTGTACTGAGGACACCAGAAGACACACAAAGGAGTATCATAACCGTAATACCCAAACCTGAAAATAAAAATATTCGGCAGAAGCAAAAAGAATAAACCGTGGTATAGACAGTGACGGGAATGACTAGACTGGTGAAGGGACTCACAGCAGGAGGAATCCCAGAAGCAAACACAACAGGCCACAGAGAAGCACGTACTGCAGGTTTCGGTCACACGAAGTACCGAGGCAGGCAAAGGTCACTGGCTGGTTATGGAAGGGCGGATGGTAGACACTCGGGGTAGGGGGAGGGAGAGGGGCGGCAGGAAACGGCTTGCAGGGGGCAGGGGACATCACGTGGAGTGTTGGGTGCAGTCCACAAGGACAGGAGTGTGTTTACTTTACAAAAACTCACCAGGAGTGTGCCTTTAACAGGAGGGATAAAAAGCCGTAACACAAAATAGTAAACGCACCACTAGGAGATGCGGTCTGCGGTCGTGCTGAGAGACGTAAACCGAATGCTGTGAAACGTAAAGGGAGAACCACCACACCCGACTGAGGAGGACTAGAGAACTCAGAGAAGTCTGTACACAATTTCTGCTCAAATTCCACGGAATTCTATAGGACAAACGTTTCTTACAAGGGGGATGACTTCAGTTCAGCTGGAGAAGAGAGCTAACTCCAAGTGGGAAGACCTGCTCTTCCGAAGAACAAGGAGGAAAGCGTGTAAGGACGGACCTCACTTCCTCCTCTGGGCGACCAGGTTCAACACCTCCAAAGAGCACCGAGGAAGCTCTTCTGGAGGTGGCTGAGCCCTGGCCACTGAAGGGCTATTACTGAGCTGACGGATGCTACAGCTGCGAGACCAATTCCAGAACAGCCATCGAGCAGCCCGCCAACCAACCAGACACTAACCACGGAGAGCTGGAATCTTGTCTCTGACGCGGACTTTTGTCATTTGTATCAGCACGGTCCATTACAGGTAGAAGTCATGCAGGCAACCAGGAAACGGGGCTTTTATGCTACTGCAAAGTCATTACAAACAACACACGTGGCTAGTGCCTGGAGCGCAGGACGGCACAGCTATAGATCCTACAACAAGCAATCACTGACTCACCGAGGAGTTTGTAAGATCTGTGTCCTGAGTTCATTGACCCCAAAGGTGAAGCACAGAACCCAGAGCGGCTGGACATAACCCTGGATGCCCGAGAAGCAGCAGAGGCGGTACCCACGTTCGTAGGTCTGACACCAAATCTCAGGATAAAATAAAGGCAAGTGCTTAGTCCTGCCAAGTGCGAGTGAAAATAATTAGGTAGATGGCCATGATTTCCTCACAGCCAGCTCCCAGGTAGTTCTTTAAAGATCTTGCATTCAGCTGTGGCCGATCAGTGACCCACTCAACGTCGGTTCAAGGGCACAGGAGCGGCTCACTTCCGGCTCCCACCACCCTCGCTGTGAGATACAAGCAAGTTACAGGATTCTCCCCGCCTCCGTGTGGTGACTTTTCCACCTCACACAGGCTACCACCACCAGGACTGAATGACTCGATGCTTTTCAGTGTACTGAGGACAGTGCCTGTACACGTTAGGGAACAGCATCGGGCTGACGGCGGTTCCCCAAAAGGTGTGTCCCCGTCTTAATCTCCAGAACCCGAGAATGTTACCTGAGGTGGGAAATTCTGCATATGTAATACAGTTAAGGGTGTTGAGATGAGATTACACTTGATTACGGAGGGGGGCCCTGAATGCCAGCCTGAGTGTCCTTGGGAAGGTCACAAAGACCTTGGGCGAAGGAATGAACACCAGGTGCAGGAGGCAGCCACTGGAAGGCGGGGGCTGGAGCTGGCACAGGCCAGAGTTGTTCCTCCCTCTGAGCCTCTGGACGGCGTGGTCCTGCCAACACCCGGGGCTTTTGTGGGCTTTTGGCCTCCAGTACTTGTTCTAAACCCCCCTAGTTTGTGGTCACTTGTTAAAGGAGCTGCAGGAAAGAATACTGAGTTCACATTAGCTAGTAGGACTCTAACCTGCTCCTACTGACACCGGAAAAGGTTAGGACACCTGTGCACCCCACACTACTGGTCTGAGTGGGCCAGGGAGAGGCACAGGGGTGGCAGGGTTCCTCCCTCAGCTCAACCTACTGGGGAGGCGGCAATGGCCACTGCCCTGGAGCGGGAGAGGCAGTGGAATTCTGGAGGCTGGCAGGGGTTCCAGGAAACTCTACCCGGAGTCTACTGCTCCTGGAGTTCTTGCAAGGATTTCTGTATTAAATCCCTTTCTCCCATATATTAATTCAAGTAGATTCAGTAGCCTGCAAGGAAATCCTGAAACACAGCTAAGATTTTACCGACAGGAAAAGCAGACAGGGGTCAATAATTTGACAGTTCTGTTTGCATCCACGTGGATAAAGCTAGAGAGGATTATGCTAAATGAAATAAATCAATAAAAAAAAAAGACAAATACCCTATGATTTCACTCCTGTGTGGAATTTAAGAAACAAAACAAAGGAACAAGGCAGGGGGAGAGGCAAACCAAGAAACAGATAAGTACAGAGAACGAACCAGGGGTTACCAGAGGGACAGGGGTGGGGGAGGGGGATTAAGGGGGCACTTGTGATAAGCATGGGAGTTGTATGGAAGGACTGCCTCACTGTATTGTAGATCTGAAATTAGTATTATGGTGTATGTTAATTGGGTTTTAAATAAAAACTTAAAAAATGGGGTGCCTGAGTGGCTCAGTGGGCTAAGCCTCTGCCTTCTGCTTGGGTCATGGTCCCAGGGTCCTGGGATCCAGCCCCATATAGGGCTCCCCGCTTGACGGAGAGCCTGCGTCTCCCTCTCTCTCTGCCTGCTGGTCTGCCTACTTGTGCTCTCTCTTCCTGTCAAACAAATAAAATCTTTAAAAAAAAGAAAAGAAAACAGTTCTGAGATTACATAGTATAAGAAATGCACAGAAAGTCCATTCATTCAGCTCTAATACTATTTCCCTGGATACCCTAATCTCTATGATGTTCTTTCTCATACCCTCTGCACCCCAAGAAGGATGGGGTGGAGGCAGATAGGGCCTATGAAGTCGGGGATGACTCAGTTGTACGGCGAATTTTGAGCTCAGCTTAAAGAAAGCGACAACCACAACACAGCAGCTTGCCAGCTAATGCACAACTTCCCACCACCACTAGCCTATTAACATCTGACAACTGTAAGGAGGTAAGTTTAATTGTTTCTTATTCTCTTCAATGACTTTTTCAAGGGCTCAAAATACTCTTCTACCATCACCAGACTCTGGTATAAGCAAAGGGACAGGAGTAAGTATTCCATTTTCCACGTGAACTGAGGCACTAAAAGGCAAAGACTCCTCAAATGTCCCAACCACAGAAAGCCACACTCGGGTCTCGGAATCTCTGCTCCGATCCCTCAGGTACAAAACGGACAGTGAGACAACTGCGAAGGAAGAAATAACAGTTTGGTTTTCCTTCCAAGTTCCAAGAACAAAGGTCTTAAAACCCTTGGAATTTAAGTGATCTTATTGATAAACGTGTCTTCTGTTATTCAAACAATTCCTTTCAACCCTGCCGGTTTATGTTAATGAGCTCATCTTTGAAAAGCTTCTGGAGAGCCTCCGGATGGGGTCAGGGTGCCTGGGAACCAAACAGGCCATTAGAGAGCTGGAACTCTCAGCTCCACTCCAACCTCCACCAGTCGCCAATGATTTAATCGATCGTGCCTCTGTAACGGTCTAATCAGTGTCTGCTTAATCGATCAGAACTATGTAATGAAGCCTTCGTAAAAATGCTACAGGACAGGGTTCAGAAAGCTTCTGGGTTGGTTTATGCATCCATGTGATGTGGGAAAGAAACAAAGGCAGAAGAAAAATTATTAAATTTCGTCACTATTTCACAGCCCACCGACAAATCCTTGAAACAGTGACACTCCTCTAGGAACTCAGGTGCCTCAACGTTAATACTTTGCTAGGGGCAAAAGGCAATCTTAGGCCACCTGACCCCCAGGATCCTTTAAGTCTACTTTAACATATAAAAATTCCTTTGGGGGCGCCTGGGTGGCTCAGTTGGTTAAGGAGCTGCCTTCAGCTCTGGTCATGATCTCAGGGTCAGGGAATGGAGCCCCCTGTCATGCTCCCTGCTCAGCACAGAGTGTGCTTCTCCCTTTTCCCCTCTGACCCTCCTCTCCCCTCCCGTCTGCCCCTGTGTAAGTGCACACCCACTCTCCAAAAAAAAATTCCTTGGGCGTCTGGGTGGCTCAGTCAGTCAGGTGTCCGCTTTGGCTCAGGTCATGATCCCGGGGTCTTGGGATCAAGCCCTCTGTCACATGGCCTGGGGGGGGGGGGGAGGGAATCCCTGCTCGGCAGGGAGTCTACTTCTCCCTCTCCCTCAGCCTGCCCCTGCTTGTGCTGTCTCTGTCTCTCTCAAATGAATAAATAAAATCTTTAAAAATAAATAAATTAATTAATTTAAAAAATTCCTTTGGAAATTTCCTTTATCTCTACCCCCCAAAATACATATTGGCAATCATCCCTCAAGCATATGACCCACAGATATTACATCTGCAGGATCTCCAGACTAAGGTTTTATTAGACAGTAATAAATAACCTTTTCCCAACAACAGCTAGGCCCCTCAAGGTCCTAGAAACCTTGCTTCCAAAATTCCGTAGAGACTTACGCTGTCCCAAACCCCCACCCACCTTGAAAGTATATAATGGGCCATTCCTCATGGCCCCAGTACAGCTCTTTCTGTCCTGTCCCTGTGCTTTAATAAAATCACCTTTCTGCCCCAAAGACATTTCAAGAATTCTTTCTTGGCCACTGGCTTCAAACCCTAGCATCTTTCCTACCTCATATGCACTGGGAGTGTGGTGCATCCCGACTCCACTGGAACAAAGCTGCTATGCCCAGGGCTCTCCCAGACCCCTTCCTATGTACCTCTTCATCTGGCTGCTCGTCTTATACTTTATAGTATCTTTTACAATAAATTGGTAAGCGAAAGTAAATGTTTCCCTGAGTTTTGTGAACTTTTTTTTTTTTTTTTTTTTTAAATTTGAGAGAGCGAGCGAGTGAGAATGAGCAGGGAGGAGGCAGGGGCAGATCAAGAGGAAGAAGAAGACTCCCACTGACGAGGGAGCCTGATGCGGGACTCGATCCCAGGACCCTGAGATCATGACCCCAGCCAAAGGCAGACACTCAACCAACTGAGCCACCCAGGTGCCTCAGTTTTGTGAACCATTTTAACAAACGACCGAATCCGAGGAAGGCGTCCTAATCAGCTGCAAGCACAGGTGCCAGTCTGGACTTGGGACTGGTGTGTGATGCAGGAGCAGTGCTCTGGATCGGAACCGTTAACTTGTACAATCTTACACTGTCTCCTCGAAGTGTCTGAATTGAGTCTAATTTGTACAACATAACAGTCGCTGTCTGCTGAGATTAGAGAATTACTTGGTGATGTTGTAAAACATTCCAGAATAATTCAGTGGGAGCACAAACTGCAGACTCAAAGTAACCTAATCTGAAAGCCCAGATTTGGTGCTCATGATCAGTGCCCTTACATAGGTTAGGAGACTTACCTGCCACACCGACTTAAAACGTGTATCATGAGTACCAACATCAAGTGAAATTATGTATGAAAAATGCTTTACAGAATACAAAATGCTTTGTAAATAGAAAGCACTATTATCATAAATGAGAAATGAGAGACACTCAAGAGAGACTGGGGGGATCTGGGTAAGTCACACTTTTGGGCAGAAGCACGGGCAAAATCCCCACGGTACTGACCGGCTTGGGGTAGTTTTTCTTTCCCTTGGGCTATTCCCAATTCAAATTCTACATCACCTCCCAACTGTCAGTTGTAACTGTGCATAGGGAGTGATCAGATTATCCTAAACCCTCATTTTAACCTCCTTTTCCCACTTTATTCCCCAAAGTCTTTTACCAGAGCTGCTGATAAGTAATCATAAAAGCTACTGATTCTGGCTTAATTTCAGTCTCTGCTGCAGGAATCCGTCAACATAAGGTGAGCGGCAAGAAACAAACCTCAGGTATCTGTTTAACGTAGGTCATTCCAGTACCTGAACACTGAGTTTAACTTAAATCTTCTTAACTTTCACCGCACAAAGGGAAACCATAATATATGCAAATCTGTAAGTAACCGGTTAGGCAGTCAGGAGATGCCAGAATGCAAAGCAGGCCATGACCCAAAAATCTGACTGTATGACAAATAAACGTACGTGATAATGCCCATGGATGTAGAGTGTACGAGGCAACATGCCTAAGTAACATGGAAATGAGTGTAAGGTGTAAAACAAAAGGCAAAAGGAGCCACATGTAAGCCAGGTGATAACACTGCTCCCCAGAAGGGGAAGAGCAATGATTCTGAAACCGCTGCTGGAAGGGGAAAATTTTTCCTCTACCCTCCAAGATCCTTCCGAGGGGCCTATGATTTAAATCGACGTGAAACAGATTAACAAAAGCAAAAAAAAAAAAAAAAAAAAAAAAAGTTCAATTATGTGCACACAAATGCTGGCAGAGAGACAATAAATCTGACTGGAACTGACAGGACAAACACTTATGTTCAGAAGCTTCAATTAATAAGGAATTAAACACAGATTTGGGGCTGGGCCTGAAACTGATAAAAAGTAATAAAGGTTATACAGCTTTCTCGATTCTGAAATTGCTATCTCTGCCAGAGTGTTCTTTCATGGGCCGTGTTTAAGGAACTTTTCATTCATTCAGAAGAGACAATACGCGAAGTGTCACATCAGGCAGCAGACTACCCTTGTCCCTATACCACTATACAAGTAAACTGAAATAAAACAGGTAAGTACGTGGATGGTGGGCAGTTTCACAGAAGCTACAGGTAAGCCAGAGGAGAAGGCTAGAATGATCCACGTAGTACTGGATTAGAGTTGGAGACATCGCTATGAACTCAGGTCTAGTTTAATAAGGCTGGGGATGAACAATCACAGACATGTGTGTACATGAACCCGTATACACACAGTTTGTTTCTCAGCTCTGTCCCCTGAGGGCTGAGAAGCCACATCACTGGTATCAACAGGTACAGCCACGGCCCAAATTGTAAATTCTAACTCTATTCTCCAATAAAAGGAACTAGGGCCCCTTGGAGAAATGGCAGATTCTAAAACCAGGGCAGAAAATATACAATATAAGCCTAGAAACTCACAGTACCAGAAAGTAAGGAAGTCCTCAAAAATAACAATATACCAAACAGATATTGGTAAGGGTATGTCAGAGTGACAGAGAAGGCTACAGAGAGAGCTCCCATTGGCTAAAGCTGGGAACAGTCTGAGCAACAAAACAGAATACTGGATTATAACCCATAGTATGAAATATCTGTAAATCTATACCAATACAAAACACTGAATAAGATACTAAATGAGTGAGAAAGAACAGATATTTCTCATAGAAAAATTCCAAGTAATTTCTGTAGTTACCCTGGCCTCAAGGAGGTAGAGCATAACTGCTCACTCCTTAAGCGTGACCTGTGCAAGTGACTCTGCTCCAAAGAGGACACTATGGAGAGGAGGAGAAAAGAGTCACTTTATTGTCGAGCAGGCTGAGAGCCACGTGGTCAAGCTTACCCCCTATATTTGTAGGTCGTGTCGACCCCATCACCCTTGACAGAGCTTGGTAAGGGCACAACACCTCTCTGGTCTTCCCAAAACCCATAACCACAGCTCTGAACCATGAGGAAATCAGACAAGCCCAAACTGAGGGGCATTCTATAAAATACCTGAGCAATATGCCTCAAAGCTTCTAAAGTCATCAAAAACAAGGAAAGTGTGAGAAAATGTCACAATCCAGAGGAGCCAACCGAGATATGACAACGAAATGTAATGTGGAATCCTGAATGGGATTCTGAGAAAGAAAAAGGAGACCAGGGGAAAACTAATGGGATCTGAATGAAGTATGGCTTTCAGTTAGTAACAATGTATCAAGCTTTGTCATTGGTTGTGACAAAAGGTACCACGGTAACAATAAGAGGTTAACAATCAGGGAGACTGGGGGGGGGGTCGGAATAAAATGGGTGCATTGTTATCAAAGACGGACATTGTTAATATTTTATTACAGTCTGCAAGATGTTACCATTTGGGGGAACTTTGTGACGAGTACAAGGATCTCTACGAATTATCTGTTACAACAGCATGTCAATCTATGATTATCTCAAAAGAAAATTTTTTTCCACTCTGGACTTTTACTTGGAATGACCTGTCCCCTGCTTAGTATGAATTGTATGATATCTTGCTCTAAGGATTTTAGAGATTGAAGGTATCAATAAATAAAGCGGAAGTTAATTCCTCAAGAGAACAGAGTTTGAAGGAAAAATTGTACTTTTAAAAAAAGACATACTGGGGTGCCTGGGTGGCGCAGTGGGTTAAGCCTCTGTCTTTGGCTCAGGTCATGATCTCAGGGTCCTGGGATCGAGTCCCACATCGGACTCTCTGCTCGGCAGGGAGCCTGCCTCCCCTCTGCCCACTTGTGATCTCTCTCTCTCTGTGTCAAATAAATAAATAAAAATCTTAAAAAAAAAAAAAAGTCATACCCCAAAAATGAACTGAACTTAAAAAAAAGAAAGAAAGAAAACAAAAAACCCCCGAATGGGCTCAGCAGCATTCTCAACATCATGGTTAGGTGCCAGGCTGAGTCAATGAGGACTAACCTGTCTCAACGGTGAAGCCAGCAACACATGAACATCTAACGGTTCTCAGTTCACAATCTCCCAGTGTGTCCTGTAAGCCACCAATGGCAGAACTGTTTTCCCCCAAGTATGATTTCTACTAAAAAGTTCAAATGAATCAAAGAGATTCATTCAGATCTGAAGGGATAGATCTTGGATTCCAGAACTAAAACAGCACTTTGAAAAGACATGACCAGTGCACACCCTGGACTAGTACGTCTTTTTCTGAAACACATGGCAAAGTACCACTGACTGACTCAAGAGAAGTAAGACCATTTTCCAGCTGCAATGACTTCTGTTTCCACAGGACAACCAAACACCTGAGCCACACTTGTACAACCTGACTGTAAGAGCTCCTCTCATCTGAGGCAAGCGTCCCCTGGCTAGTGATCTGTGTTTGTCGCTTGGTAAAGACTCAAAATGAAAGGGCATTACACTTGTGCTCTCTGAAACTATACTACCTTAAACTTTTATGTTTCAGGCGCCTGGTGGCTTCAGCTCTGAACTGCCTTCGGCTCAGGTCATGAACCTGGAGTCCCAGGACGGAGGCCCACTTCAGGCTCCCTGCTGAGCAGGGAGTCTGCTTCTCCCTCTGACCTTCCCCCCTCTCATGCTCTCTCTCGCTTTCAAATAAATAAATAAATAAATAAATACATATTTAAAACAAATAAATAAACTTTTATCTTTCATACTTAGTTTTTGTACTTGTCTCCTTTTGGCCACCTCCCTCTCCATGTTTTTCCACACAAAAAAGTGCTTTTTAAAGGCATCTCAGGTTTGATGTTAAATAGACAAATCACATTTCGATCCCTTGGCAAACAAAAACAGACATAAAAATGACTTGCTGAAGGTTATTCCTTCTCTAAACTGATTACCAGGCTAAAGTTTTACAAATTCTTAGTAAATCCTCCAAACTGAAAGCTTGAAAGAAGGGGAAAAGACACAGTACTGTTTGCATCCAATGGAATATTAACGGCACAGCTCAACAGATCTGTAGGCACGGGCAGTAAGTAAAAAATGGAAACAAGATACACAGCATATATGTTTACATAAATAGAAACATGTAACTTTGCTTTATATGCAGATTTATAATTTTTTAAAAGATTTATTTATTTACTTCACAGAGAGAGAGGGAGAGACACCACAAGTAGGCAGAGTAGTAGGCAGCGAGAGAGGGAGAAGCAGCTCCCCACTGAGCAAGGAGCCTAATGCAGGGCTCGGTTCCACATGCTGGGATCCTGACCTGAGCCCAAGGCAGATGCTTAACCAACTGAGCCACCCAGGTGAACCTGTAATTTTTAAAGAAATCTCGAAGACCCAGGCAGCAAACATATCTTAACAGTGGTTGTGTGGGGTCAGAAAAGACTCACTGTATACATTCTATGCGCCTATAGGGTGTTTTATTTTACACATTAAGAATATATTCATATTGGGAGCTCTGGGTGGCTCAGTCAGTTGAGCGGCTGCCTTCAGCTCATGGGATCGAGCCCCGCGTCACACTCCCTGCTCGACGGGGAGCCTGCTTCTCCCTCTGCCTGCCACTCTGCCTGCTGTGTGCTCTCGTTCTCTGACAAATAAAATCTTTGAGAAAAAAAGTTCATATTGTCACCTGTGTAATTTTTTTTTTAAATACACAGATTCATTCATGCATTTTACTCTTCCTCAGTAAGACTGACTGATTGGCATCTAGATTTATTTACACATTCCTGTATATGTCCAGGCTCTAATTACCCTGTATGTAAGAATCAGCACTGGGCATCTACAAATAGTCTAAATTTTAAGGCAGATATTTATTATCTGGCTGTGTGACACCTACTATTTAATTGCCTTTTGACAATTATGATTTCCATTCCTCAAGACAGAAACCCAGGGTTCAGAGTGGACTCTGGGATGGAGAGAGAATGAGAGTTCCAAACAAACAGGGAATCATTCCACTTTCTTCCAAAGGGTACCCAATTCCACATTTAAATTGTGGTACAAAGACCACAAAGGTCAAACAACAAAATGTTAAGAGTAAGGAAGGTATGACTACTGGATTTTAGAGCCCTCCGGCCTCTCGCTTATTATTTCCCAGGTTAAGTTTCCTTCTCTCTAGCTCCTTTCTCAAACAGAATATTTCCCTAAGAATTTCTAACCAAAAGCTTGCTTTAGGCCCCAAATTTTGTGCCTCAGAAACCTTCAAAGGGGGGCGCCTGGGTGGCTCAGTGGGTTAAGCCTCTGCCTTCGACTCAGGTCATGATCTCGGGAACCTGGGATCGAGTCCCGCATTGGGCTCTCTGCTCAGCGGGGGGCCTGCTTCCCACCCCCCCACCTGCCACTCTGCCTACTTGTGATCTCTGTCTGTCAAATAAGTAAATAAATTCTAAAAATAAATAAATAAAATGGATTATGTCCGTCTTTAAAAAAAAAAAAAAGAAAGAAACCTTCAAAGGAAGTTTACTGTCCTCCAGATTACTGACCAAACTAAACCAGAATCCGCAATGATCTAAAATTACAGGAGGTTTGACAACTCTTCTTCATTTGTGTCAAAGTTTATCTGGTAAAAGTACTTACTACAGCTACAAAGAGGACTGTGTGGTTTTTTTTTTTTTTTTTTTTTAAGATTTTGTTTATTTGTCAGAGAGAGAAAGCAAGAGTGCACACGAAAGCAGGGGGAGGGGCAGGCAGAGGGAGAGGCAGGCTCCCCGCTGAGCAAGGATTTCCCCATGTGGAACTGGATCCCAGGACCCTGGGATCATGACCTGAGCCAAAGGCAAATGCTTAACTGACTGAGCCACCCAGGTGTTCCAAGAGGGCTGTACTTTTGAGGACAAGCTGCTGCAAAATTTTAAAGTCACAGAAACAGTTCAAAAAAGAGAGAAATGATTATTTAAAAAATATTTCCTGTCCTCTCAAGGATCTCTATGCTCACAATACAATGTAGACTTTGTTATGTCATAATAACGGATAGCACTGTAAAACCTTGATGTTTTCATTGTCAGTTTCTTTTTCACACACAAACCCTAAAATGATAAGGTATTTGCTATATTCAACACATGCGAGAAAAGCAGGGTCCACTGTGGCAGCACTGAGTCCTAAATCATGGAACATAGGAACATTTTTACATTCAGTAGTACCCAAGTCTTACTGCAATTCAAGGCTAAACTGGACAGAAAGTTACCGAATCTGATCATGTTCTTACTCTGTGGCTACCGAATGAAGAAAAGGCGGATCCAAAAACCATAACCCATTTCTACTTAGAGAAAGCTCTCCTGGTATCCAAGGCTTCATTCCTATGGTTACATTGTCGCTGAGACTTCAACCTCAAAAGGCACCGTTGTTTATTTACAGAGATTACAACTTAAACTGAAATATTTTTATAGGAGACTTCATATTGTTAAAACCAAAATATACTAAGCCTACAGATCTACTGAGAATCCCACACGACGTGAAACGTGCATTGTTCATTGTTAAAACATCAGGGTTAAACCGTTTGTCAAACCAGCTCTTCCTTGGCTGGGCCACTAGAGAGTGCTAGACATACAGTTACACAGGACCAAGTGATACAAAAATCACGCTCCCCCCCCCCCCCGCCCCCACCCAAATCTGGAGCAGAGAAGACAAGGGCATTAGGATTCCTGGCTGGTATACCACCAGAAGGTTTTGCAACACTGACAGATCTGACCTTCTTTGAAGTAAGTATTTATCACCACCTCTTGTCTGTCAACAGCTCAAGTTCCTTCAAGTGAGTAACAGAGATGTGCTTCAACAGCTTCCAAACTAAGTAACTGAGATTAAAGGATTAATCCAAGACATTATAGCAAACGAAAAAGTGAGTCCTTCCTTTAGGAAGAAAGACAAGTTAATAATGGGTTAAACTTGACTCTTTCAGCTTTGTTAACAATTTACAGGGCAAGGGGAGGGGGGAGAGAAGAAAAAAAGCAGGGGATTCCTAAAGTCAGGAATCCGGTGTGGCGAGGACTCTTACACACACCATATAAACCTAAACCAATACACTAAAGACACGGAGCCGTAACAAGATTATCGCCCGAAGACCACCGGCTTCGGCCAGGGTATTTCTTAGAACCACACAATTCCATCAGCAAGAATCTCCCTCTGATCTTAACAGAAATCATCTCTGATTTTAGTTCATTCTAAGAGGTAATGCTTCCCAACACCATCACGAATAAAAAGAAAGAAAATTGGTTGCTCAATCCCTACAATCTCAGTGTATGTTAAAAAAAAAAAAAAAAGTTAAAAAAGCTACAAGGTCGAAAGAGTGTAACACACCTTCCAGCCTCACTGAACTGCAAAATCGCATTACACTGTAACAAAATTCATATAATGCCGTTCCTTTCTGACTTCCATATCATTAATAAGCTTAATGGGACGTTTACCTGAAAATGGTAACACTAAATGTAATTTCCTCAACGTCTCACGGAGGTGATCAGTTTCTTACTAAAGCCTTTTAACGGAGAAGGCACGCCACTGTCTAACCTTCCCATCAAACCGATCTTTTAAAAATCCACTCCTCCATGGGGCGCCTGGGTGGCTCAGTGGGTTAAAAATCCACTCCTCCGTAGCTACAAGCAATTCTCCAAAAACACGTCGTGCTGGTAACGAAATGGCTTTCCCAGATACAGGTGTTAACAGTGGCTCGACTTGCTCCATTTCCAGCTACTCAGCACCTCTCACCCCCTCCACCCACGTCCGGATCTGAAATGAGGCGGGGCGATGCCATCTCGCTATATTTGCTCCTGCAGACCCCGGAGCCCGTGCTGTGCTCTGCCCTAGCACCACACAGTTGTAGCTTCACCCTAACAACTCCCGGCAGCGACACACGTTTCCGTTTCCCTGACCCAAGTAAGCCTTCATTCACACTCCAGATTAATGGGTGCTCAGTATGGTGGCAGGGGACGGACCCACAGCAGACCACCCAACATGCCCCGGAGTCTTTGTCCCTTTTCTCTGTCCTAAGTCTTCTCATTGCCCCCATTCCCTGCCCCCCCGCCGAACCCTCCCCCGCTCCGGAGGGTTCCTGGGTGAGGCCCAGCGCTGGAACCTCGGACACCTTCGTCCTCCGTACCAGGTTTCCACCGCCAGCCCGGAGGAGAAAGCCGCCCCCTTCCTAGAGCCGCCCTTGCCCACCCCCAGAACTGGATCCGCCCCAAACCCCGCCCCTGCTCCGTCCCCACCCCCGCAGTGGAGCGGGGGAGGAAGACGGGGGAGGGGAGGAGAGGCCGCGGGAGGACGGAGGCGGCGGCGAGGGGGAGGGGGAGGAAAGGGGGCAGGGAATAAGAAAGGAGAAGAGGCCTCTCGGCGCCCCCCCGCCCCCGCCGCCGGCGAGCGAAGCCCGAGAAGGGTCCGTAGGAGGCAAAGAAGCCCTCCCTTCCTTCTCCTCGCCCCCAACAGGGCCCAGAAGCACCCCCCCCACCCACTTGCGGGGCAACGCTGCAAAGGAGCTGCTCCCCGGCTCCTAGGTCAGCCCGCAGTTTCCCGGGGGGAGAGAGGGTCGCACCTTGCGCTTGCGAGCCTCCGCCGTGCCGCTCCACACGAAGCACTGGTAGATGGCCCGCAGGTTCTGCTTCCAGTTGTCCACCTTGAAGCTGCTCAGGTGCGAGCAGCCCGGCGGCGTCACCACCAGCTCCGCGTCCATGGCCTCGGTCTCCGGCTCGGGCCGGGAGACCATGGGGGGCAAGGCCCGGCCGCGCGCGGGGGGCGGCGAGGGGGACGAGGACGACGCCAGCGCTGCGCGGGGGGCTGCTCGGCGGCGCGCCCCAGCCGACGAGCGCGGGGAACAAAGCGCGGGCGGCCGCGGGGCCGGCGGACAAAGACCCGGCTGCGCGGACGCCCAGGGGGAGGCGGCGGCCAGCCAGGCGCCGCCCGCGCAGCGCTCGCCCGGTTCGCGGAGCGCGGCGCGGGGCGGGGCGCGGAGGCCGCAGGCGGAGGTTACGTCATCCCCGGCCGGCCGCGGGCGCCGCACTGCGCAGGCTCTAGCCGCTCCCGGGCCCGCCCCGCCGCCCGCCCCCCTCCCCCCGACACCCGGCGCCCGCAGGCTGCGGGGCGATGCGCGCCGGAGCGCACGGCGAGTGCGTGCAGCCGGCCGGGGCCCGCCCCTGCGCTTACGCCAGCGGGGGTCGTTAGCTGTCAGTACGGGCCGCCGGGTTCAGAGCGGCCTCCCGGGAAGCTGGCCACTTGTCCTTCCCGGTCCCCTCGGGGAACTGCGGAGGCGGGGGGCAGCCGAGGATTGGGCGACGCAGACTGTCCGTCGGGGCACTGAACCGGTTTGCACTGGCCTGAGCTCTGCCGCAAAGAGGCGGAGCAACGGGCCGGGCCTTGCAAATCCGTGCGGTCTCTCTGGGCCTCCCGATCTGTGCTGAGCCCTAACCTGGGCTTTCCCACCCCAGGGGGTGCTGCGCTGGTTCGCGTCAGTTTTGTTGGCGACGGGAGTCCCTCATCTGGGACTCTGCAGGCCTCTCCCATGTTTATGGCCTATCTGGGAGTTGCTGGGCATGTAAATAGTTAAGACCATATCCTACTGTGAGGAATCCAGAATGGATGGCATATGATTTCACTCACTCAGAATTGAAGAAACAAATGAACAAAGGGGGGGGAAAAACCCCACAAACCCCAAAACTCCAGACTCTTAGAAAAAACTGATGGGTGCCCGAGGGAAGGTGGGTTGGGTGCATGGGTGAAATAAAGGGGAATAAGAATATACTTAAACTGATGAGCACTGAGAAATATATAGAATTGTTGAGTAATTAATTGGATTGTACATGTGAAACTAATATAACATTTCTAAAAAAGATTTTATTTATTTAACAGAGATCACAAGTAGGCAGAGAGGCAGGCAGAGAGAGAGAAGGGAGGAAGCAGGCTCCCTGCCGAGCAGAGAGCCCGACGCAGGACTCGATCCCAGGACCCTGAGATCATGACCTGAGCCGAAGGCAGAGGCTTAATCCACTGAGACACCCAGGTGCCCCCTAGTATAACATTTTATGTTAATTATACTTCAATAAGAAAAAAAATCCCAGAGTGGAATGTCAGTTGATGCAGTCACTGTGGAAAACAGTATGGAGGTACCTCAAACATTAAGAATAGAAATACCACATAAGCCAGTAATCCCACTACTGGGTATCTACCCAAAGAAAATAACACTAACTCAGGGATATATGCACCCCTCTGCTTATCGTAGCATTATTTATAATAGACATGATAAGAAGCAACCTAGAAGTCAATCAATACTCGATTGGATAAAGATGAATGATGAATGGATAAAGATGTGGTATATATACACAATAGCTTATTACGGCCATAAAGAAGAGTTAGAGGACACCTGGGTGGCTCAGTCCTTAAGCCTCTGCCTTCGGCTCAGGTCACGATCCCAAGATCCTGCCATCAAGCCCCACATGGGCTGCCTGATCAGTGGGAAGCCTGCTTCATCCTCTCCCACTCCCCCTGCTTATGTTCCCTCTCTTGCTATGTCTCAGTCAAATAAATAAATAAAATCTTAAAAAAGAAAAAAAAAGGATAAGAGCTTGCCATTTGGGACAGCATGGATGAACCTAGAAGGTATTAGGCTAAGTGAAGTAAGTCAGACAGAGAAAGACAAATACTATATGATTTCACTTATATGTGGAATCTAAAAAACAAAATGAATAGACAAAAAAGAAACAGACCCATAAACACAGACAACAAATCTAGGGGTTGCCAGAAGAGAGTGGGAGATGGGAGAGGATGCACAAAAAGGGGTGAAAGGAAATGGGAGGTACAGGCTTCCAGTTATGGGATGGATAAGCCATGGGGATGAAAGTTACAGCACAGGGAATTGTTAATGGTATTGTAATAGGGTCAGTATAGTGGCAGAGGGTAGCTACACTGGTGGTGACCATAGCATAATGGATAGAGTTGTGGAATCATTACGTCGTATGCCTGAAACTAATGTAGCATCGCATGTCAACTCTGCTTGAATGAAAAAAAAGAATCCCACAAAGTAGTGGGATAAGTAGCAACAGTAGCAGGTAATTACAGTCATATGAGATTGCAGAGATGAAGGAAAGTCCAGGTAACATGAAAACATTCCAAGACACATTTACCCTAACCCTGCCTGGCAGTCATAGTGGAGGGGATCCAGAAATGCTTAGTATGCTTTCCATAAGCATAAAAGGATGAGTAGGAGTTGGCCAATTTTCAAAAATAATTGACATGGTGAGGGATTTGCCTTAAGCCGTATTTCCCACTGTCCATGGGACTAACATAATCTAAAATGTTAGTCTCTCTCTATTGTTTTTTAATTTTTGTTTTCCAGCTTAAAGGAATTTAAAACACCTGTGGAATTGTGCTTCCAAGATGGTCAAGTAAGAGCCTACATGAATTCTCCCTCCGATAACAACTATGATCTCTGTACAGGATACAAAAACAAACACCTGAAAACATCGGAGAATAAACCAAATCAAGCAGATTCAGGAGGGAGCAGACCCTTGGAAGACAGGATTTGCCCAAAGGAAGTAACCTAATTTTTTATGGCTTATAGACTGAGGGCAGGCTACACTTGGAGAAACCCAGTTAGGGAGGCTAAAACTCTGACAAAAGACCCCCCCCCTTCTGGACTGAGGAAGCAGAAGAAGAGTACAGAATAAACCACTGAAAAGTGAGGAGAGAGAAGGGGGGCCCCAGAGTCTATGCATGAACTACACCTTGACCACTTAGCCACTCATAACTAATTCCAAACCGCCCAAGTAGAACAAAAAAAAGTGAGCAGACATTAAAGCTGCTGCCCAAGAAAGAGTTAAATTCTAAGTTAGTGCCTTTTATTTTATTTTTTTTTAAAGATTTTATTTATTTATTTGTCAGAGAGAGTGAACACAGGCAGACAGAGTGGCAGGCAGAGGCAGAGGGAGAAGCAGGCTCCCTGCTGAGCAAGGAGCCCGATGCGGGACTCGATCCCAGGATGCTGGGATCATGACCCGAGCCGAAGGCAGCCGCTTAACCGACTGAGCCACCCAGGCGTCCCAGTTAGTGCCTTTTAAAAACAAAAATATCAACTCTCTTTGGAGGTATTTAACAAAACCCATACTTAAGAAATAGAACATTTATAACATTCAAGTTACAATCCAAAATTATTTGACATATGAAGAAAAATATGAAAATATGATTCATTGCCAAGAGATAAGACAGTCAGTGGTGAACAACCCTAAGAAGCATGAGGTGTTAAAATTAGCGGGTATTGGGGTGCCTGTGTAGCTCAGTGGGTTAAGTCTCTGCCTTCAGCTCAGGTCATGATCTCAGGGTCTTAGAATCAAGCCCTGTGTTGCTTCGGGCTCTCTGCTCAGCAGGAAACCTGCTTCCTTCTCTCTCTGCCTGCCTCTCTGCCTACTTGTGATCTCTCTCTCTCTGTCAAATAAATAAACAAAATATTTTAAAAAATAAAAATAATATTAGCAGGTGAGGATTTCAAAGTGGCTATGATAACTGTGCTTGGTGAAGTAAAGGACAATATCCTTGAAATGAATGAAAAGACAGGAAACAGCAGCAGTGAACTATTGAGTAAACTTGAAAATAGGTCAATTGAAATGATCTAATCAGAACAAGAAAAAATATTGAAAAACTGAACAGAGCCTCACACATCTGTGAGACAATATCAAAAGGCCTAAAGTATGTGTGATTTAAGTCCCAGAAGGAGAGGTGGGAGAATATGAGAGTGAAAATATATTTGAAGAAATCATGGCAGAAATTTTCCCCAGTTTGGTGAAAGATATAAATGTACAGATTCGTAACTGCTATTGAATCCCAAGTAAAATAAATGTGAAGGGGCACCTGGGTGGCTCAGTCAGTTAAGTGTCTGCCTTCAGCTGAGGTCCAGTCCGGGGATCGAGCCCCACTTCCGGCTCCCTGCTCCGCAGAGTGTCTGCGTCTCCCTCTGACCTCCTCCCCTCTCGTGCTCTCTCTCACTCTCTCTCTCTCAAATAAATAAATAAAATCTTAAAAGAAAAATGAAATAGAAACAAAAAAAATGTGAAGAAAACATGATGAGGCATAGCACAATTTACTAAAAACAAATAATAAAGAGGAAATCTTGATAGCATCTGAGAAAAATAAGACATTATATACAGGAGAACAATGATGTATTTTTTAAATCGGAAAACTTGGAAGCCAGAAGCCAGTGGAACTTTTAAAAAAAAAAAAGTACTGAAAGACACAGTATTGCAAAAGTCGGGATTTCTTTTTTTTATTTTTTAAAAAAGATTTATTTATTTATTAGAGAGAGAGCCTGCACCCAAGTGGGGGAGGGCAAAGGTTGAGACTCTCAAGGAGACTCATGGGTCCTGGGGCTGGATCCCACGACCCATGAGATCATGACCTGAACTGAAGCCAAGAGCCAGATGCTTAACTGACTGAGCCACCTAGCTGCCCCAGGATTTTTTTTATGGCCGAATAATATTCCATTATATTTGTAGAGATGCGCCACATTTTTGCTGTGGTCAATGGAATACTATTCAGCCCTTAAAAAGGAAATCCTGTCATCTACAATAACATGGATGGACCCTGAGGGCATTATGCTAAGTGAAATAAGTCAGAAAGGACAAATACCATATGATCTCATTTATATGGGGAATGAAAAAAAAACAGAAAATTAAAAAACAAAACAAAACAAAAAACTCACAGATGCAGAGATTAGATTGGTAGTTACCAGAATCGGGGATGGAGGGTAGACAAATTTTTATGGTGATAGATATTCATGAAACATATTATCATACTCATTCTGCAATATATACTTACATCAAATCATTTTATTATACACTGAAAACTAAGGTTATGTGTCAAATATGTCAATTTAACAACAAAAATAGCACACAGGGGGTGCCTGGGTGGCTCAGCGGGTTAAAGCCTCTGCCTTCGGCTCAGGTCATGATCTCAGGGTCCTGGGATCGAGCCCCACATCGGGCTCTCTGCTCAGCAGGGAGCCTGCTTCCCACTCTCTCTGTCTCTGCCTGCCTCTCTGTCTACATGTGATCTCTGTCAAATAAATAAATAAAATCTTAAAAAAAAAAACAGCACACAGTAAGGTTTTATTTAACTTATTAACAAGGGAACTACAGAAAGATATAGACAAGTCAAAAGATCACATGGGGGGCACCTGGGTGGCTCAGTGGGTTAAGGCCTCTGCCTTCAGCTCAGGTCGTGATCCCAGGGTCCTGGGATCGAGCCCCGCATCGGGCTCTCTCCTCAGCGGGGAGCCTGCTTCCCTTCCTCACTCTCTGCCTACCTGTGATCTCTGTCTGTCAAATGGATAGATAAAATCTTTAAAAAAAAAAGATCACATGGGAAAATGGGATTTTTTTTTTGGTCAGTGGGAGAAAAGGGAACAACAAGGTAAGGTTTTCTAATTATTACTTTAAAACTTGGTTAATGTCCTAGAGCAGCGGTTCTCAAACTGGAGCATACAACAGAGGAAACTTGGGATGCCGGGCTTCTCCTCTAGAGATCGTGATTCTTAGGTCTGGAGTGAGACCTAAGAGTGAGACCTGAGAAAATTTATTTCTAATACGTTCCCAGATAATGCTGCTGCTGATGATCAGGGAGCCATGCTTTGAGAACCACTGTTCTCCAAGGAAGTGCAACTGTAAGCTTTGGGGTAGACTTTTCTGCCGGTCATGAAAGAAAATCATCATACCTTACTACTCTCTATCAGTAATCTTTAAGCTTAGAAAATTGTAACATATCTGGTTCCTAACTGAATAAATGGTGGGAGAAGCAGAGCTATGTTTCCTTAGAGAACAGATGTCTAGCACATTAAAAGTCATGCGGTCATCTTTTACTTTGTTTCTTTCTTTCTTCCTTCCTTTTTTTTTTTTTTTTTTTTTAGAGAAAGAGACAGACCATGCATATGTGCACACTAGAGCAGGGCAGGGGTGTTTAGGGGCAGAAGGAGAGGGAGAGAGAGAATCTTAGGCAGGGCTCGATCTCACAACCATGAGATCACGACCTTAGCTGAAATCAAGAATCGGACGCTTAACTGACTAAGCCACCCAGGTGCCCCCTTTCACTTTGTTTCTAAGCTTTGAATAATATTTCTGATCACACAAATGTATTGTTAAATCATTTCTTCTGCAATGAGTCATCCAAATTGCCAAATTAGAGATTGGTCTATATCACTTGGGATAATATCTAGTAACAGGAAAAAAGCAGTAAAGAGAAATATTACCAACCTTCTGTGTTATCCTTTATAGATTTCAAACGGCTTCTACACATATCGTCTCATTTGACCTTGTCATAAGCCTATGAGATAGTGTGGTTTTATCTCATTTTCTTAGGGTTAAGTAACCTGAGCCTCAGGGAACTTAAGTCACTTGCTCAAGGTCACAGGGAATGTGGAGTGTGTCATTTGCATGGAATGAAATTTGAACGAGTCCTGAAGTCAGTGAGGATGTGGCTCTGGCCACAGCCTTGCTGCCTCATTGCCCCTTGTCATATTTGTTGTGTTGTTGCTAATTTGGCTTCACAAAAATGAAAATCTTGCTCATTTGTCCTAGCAAACTGGGACCTCTTGAAATACCTTGGCTATTAAAATCTCCTCTGTATAGAAGAAAGGGCAGAAGAAATTTTTTTTCTAAAATAGCTGGCAGTAGGTGCACACGGGTGGCTCAGTTGGTTAAGCCTCTGTCTTCTGCTCAGGTCTTGATCCCAGGGTTCTCAGGATTGAGTCCGCTGTCAGCGGGGGGCCTGCTTCTCCCTCTCCCTCTGTTTCTCCCCACCCCCCCCACCCCCGGTCATGCTCTCTCTCTCTCTCATATAAAGAAATAAAATCTTTTTTTAAAAAATAGCTGGGAGTATACATCTCTAAAAGGGGCAAAATATGACAGTCTGTGTCAGAAATTGCAGCCGCCGATTCAGAACTTGATGAATGTTTATCTCCTTAGTGAGAAGTTCTTTTTGACCACTGTGTTCCGTCGCTCACCAGCCTGCTAGAGACTCCAAAAAGCGAATTGTAGCTCCTGGCTGGTCTCTGGGCTCTGGTGACGGGACCACCCCGTGCTGTGTCATGACCTGCCTCTGCCCAGGGCTGTGACCCCTTTACCAGTCTGAACACGCAGAGCGCCAGGCTGGACGCCCCGCCGCCTAGCAACGGTGTCCTTGTCCATTGCCAAGAGATGGCAGAGGGACAATGGCTCCTCCTTCATAAGGCAGCCAGCCCCTCCTCTCTCGCTTTCTCTCTCCTCTCTGCCTTTCTCTCTTCTGTTCTGTAAATCCTGTATCCATGTCATCTCTATGGTCCCTCACAAGCGAGGGGCTGGCATTTTTGAAAACTGATGAAGCCTTGCAGCCAGGGAGGGAAGGACAGCTCAGCGCGGAGCTTAGTCTTCTTGCCTAAGTGCCTAAGGCTCCCCTGCCCAATTCCAAGAAAGGAGATACGTGCGCGCGTGCGCGCGCGCACACCAAGGCACATTTACATACAGGTCACTGAATGCGTGAGCCAGAAAATCCTTGTCTCGTTTTACTGTCCCTATCATGTTGCTGCTTACCCTCTGGGCTTTCACCCAACCCTTTTTCTGTCCCCACTTCCCATTCTATCCTGAGCAGAGGTGGCGGAGCATAGAAGGTAAGGGCATAGGGGCCTGACCACCTAGGTTCAACCCCGTCTCCAGTCCTCATGGGCGTGTGACTTCCAGCAAATTAATCGTGCCTCGGTTTCCTCATATGCAACACAGGGATGACAACAGCAGCCACCTCAAAGACCTGTCATGAGGATTAAATAAATGAGTGAAGAATTTAGAACCATGCCCAGCACGTGGTAAACTTGAGCCAGCATTTGGCTCAACCATCTGGAAGCACAGAGATGCAGACCAGGTGGGATCGCATAGAAGTGAACGACATCATTCCTAATGCGTTGATTACATCATCCCGGGCATGCGAGGGAGGTGCTCTTAACCCCCCTTTTGAGATGGAAGGGCCTGGGACTAGACAAGTTTGGTCACCTGCCCAAGGTCACATGCCATCCAGTCCCCAAGGCAAAATTCTTCCTGTCATCGCGCCCTGAAATAAAGTCCTCAGACACCACTCTGAGCGGCTGGGCAGGGCTGCCTGGGAGAGCAGCAGCAGTTGAATACTGCGCACTGCTTTTGTTTTTTGTTTTTTGTTTCTTGTTTTATCAGAAAAGCAAGGACAGATGCCTCCAAGCGTGGGAAAGGAGCACAACGGAATGGCAACGATCTCGCTGCAGGCTTGCATTCTCCCCTACGTGCAGGCATGCAGGGAGTGGGTCATGGGATAAGGGAGGAGCGGGATGTTTGGGCTGGTGATTGCCGGGTGCAGAAAGGGGAGACAGAGGGTTACATTCTTTCATAGACCCTAACTTATGCCCTGCCCCTGGGGATCATGGGTCCCGGCTCCTGCTGGGCTATTGCGTTGTGCTCCCCCCTCCCGCCAACCTGTCCGCACTGGGCAGTCTATACCATACCTTTGGTTTGGGAAGGGGTTCCTCTACCCAAAAAATGGCTTGAGCTGAATTAAAATGTTTAGTTGTAAGTGATTAATAGTAGAGAGTGCCTCCATTATTCTCGTGCCGGGGGGGCCTCACTTCCCATGGTGCCCTGCAGCTCCGTCCACATAGTGGACCACAAGCGGAGTCTCCCCTGATTTTCATTCTTCCTGTTAATTCCGTTATTGTTCCACAATAAAACAAATAGGGGTTGCGTTAAGCATGCTAACCCCATCAGCTTCTGGCAAGACAGGGGAGGAGGAAGGAGTGGCTGCCTCTCCAATCAAGAAGTGTGGAGGGCTAAGAATAGAGGAAGAATGTGTCTATCAAGGCCAAATTCAGCAAACCGCACACTTTCCTGGGCTCAAGCCCCATGAGTGGCAACTGGGCAGGAATTCAGGAAATCAATCCCTGGTCCACCCTGCAGTCCTTCTCAGTGTGTCCTTGACACTTGGATAGTGGGACGCGGAGAAGTGTTGCTCAGCGGGAAGCAGGATCCAGCCATCCTGTGACACCTTTGTGTGCTGGGCTGTAAGTTTTTCCAAGGGACCTAGGAGTGCCGACGAGATGGGAAGACCGCTCTCTGCTCACTTCTGCTGGGATCCCCAAAGGCGGAGCCCTACATGGAGTGCCTGTCCTTGTGGCATTGGGATGCCTGAGCCCCAAGGGTGATAAAAGCTGAGCCGTGTGGTGGCTGTGATGGATGCTTTCAGGGTCGTCGCGGTCCAGGTGGCAGCTGCAGAGCCGGGAGGAGGAGGGACACCCCTTGGCCACCCCTTACCACTCAAGTCAGGTGATTCTGGGATGGGGGCTGGAGCCCGTGGTTCCTATCTCTCTCCTGCACAGGTGCTTTTCGGAGCACCGAGTTTTCTTGCTTGGATGGTAAAGGGCTCTGTCCTCCATTTGTCCTCCACTTCTCCCTATTGCTTGAAGAAGATTTCTCCTCCACACCCAGGTGGCCTTCTGGCACAGCAGACACCCGGCAGGACAGTGAGCAAAGCTGGCCACTGACAGAGGCCTCACAGAGAGTGTGAAAGGGCTTGTCGGCAGGGTGCCCGCCCTGCCCTCCATCCTTCTGCCCTTTGCAGCTTCCAGAAGGTGGTGTGGGACAGGGAGCAGCACCTCTACTGCTAGCACTCTGGGCCAACCCACCACCCTCTCTTCCCTGGTTGATGGCTCCAAACCCCAACAGGTGTCCCTCCCTGTCTGCTCTCCTCTAGCAGTCACAGGGATCCTGTCAGAACAGACACCGGGTCCTGTCCTCTGCTCAGAGCAGTGGCCGACACCTCACTCAGAAGCCAAGCTTAGTCCTTGAAACAACCAAAGTCCAATAACAGAGCCATGGTCCAGTCAAAAAATTGTGGTACGTCTACCCAAGGGCCTATTGCTCAGCTATAAAAAGGCCTGAATTCTAACCCAAGCTGAAACATTCACGAGGCCTGGAGTTTTATGCTAAGGGAGGAAGGCCAGACACCAAAGACCACATATCGTATGATTCCATTTCTGTGAAATGTCCCAAAGAGGTAAACCCATAGAGACAGACAGTACATTAGTGCTTGCCAGGGGCTGCAAGGAGGGAAGAACCAAGAGTGACTGCTTCCTGGGGTTTGGGGAATGGGGTTTCCGTTTGGCGCGGTGAAGACGTTCTGGAACTAGACGGGGATGGTTATTGCATGACGGTATGCACGCACGTCATGTTGCTGAATGGTACACTTTAAATGGTTAATTTCTATGTTACGTGAGTTTCGTTCTCAATAAAACATTTTAAAAAAAAGATTTTATTTACTTATTTGACAGAGAAATCACACGTAGGCAAAGAGGCAGGTAGAGAGAGAAGAAGGGAAGCAGACTCCCTGCTGAGCAGAGAGCCCGATGCGGGGCTCGATCCCAGGACCCTGAGATCATGACCTGAGCTGAAAGCAGAGGCTTAACCCACTGAGCCACCCAGGCGCCCCTCAATAAAACATTTTTAAAGTGTTACATTAAGATAATAAAAGTGGCTAAAGTGATAAATGGTATGTTTTGTGTGTTTTACCACACGCGCAAGAAAACAAGTTAAATCTTTTCCACGTGTCATCCCTCCACAGCTCTTTCCTCCTGCTGTCTTCTTGCCCTTCCCCCCCAGCCACCCTCAGCTCCTTCCAGGCCCTCTAACACACCGGGAGTACTTCTGCCTCAGGACATTTGCGCCTGCTGTCGAAGTCCTGGACAGTTCTCCCCCAGATATGGCTGGTTCCCTCACCCAGTCTTGGTCAGTGAGCAGTTCTTGATTGTTCTACTTAAAATTTCAAACATCTCCTCACTCAGCATATCAGATGCCTCTTAGTCTGTTTTATAGTTTTGCATATCACATTATTATTATTATTTTTTATCATATTGATTTTCCTCTCTCCCTGTACCAGGATGCAAACTCCTTGCAGGTAAGATTTTTTTTTAAAACTGATGCGTACCCAGGACCTAACCCGTGCCCAACACTCAGAAAATACTTGTGCCTGGATCACTACACTTGCCCAGCAGCTGTCCTGCCCACCCGTTCCCTTTGCACCGTCTCTCCCAGTCCTGTGACCCCTCCTGCTCTGCTCTTCTTTGGGCCCGAGGAGCCCACCCTATGCTTTCATGTGCCTCTTCTTTTTTGTCTATCATTAAGCCCTTCTCACTCTTCCCTCAAAGAAAAATCTATTTTCTTCCCCTCCACATCCAACACCCTGTCCTGAGTTCTCTCCTGCCAGTGACCCAGCCTCTTGCTCCCATTACGAGCAATCCTGGATATGTACAAATCAGATCACATCTCTCCATTAGTTTCTGTTGCCCTTGGAATAAAATCCAAATGCCTTGCCACGCCCTTTGGGGGTCCTCGGTGACCCCTGCCTGCCTCACTCCCGCCTCAAGGGAGTGGCACTAGCTCCTCTCCCACCCGCCTCGCCACACCGTTCCATTTTTACTGTCCCTCAGATGCGCACTCAGCAGTCACACCTCATGTGGCACAAGCCACTCTGCGCCTAGCAGGCACCCAGCATGGTGTCCTGTTTCATTTCGTTCCTAGCACCAGATCTTTTCTCAAGGTCTGTGTCCCCTTCTGAGAGGATAGGAGAGCACGGAGTGGGAGTCCTGGTGCAGACCAGCCGTTTGCAGCTCCCACTTCTCTTCAAGATCACCAGGGAACTTTTTAATGAAGGACTCACGTCCCCACCCCATGCCCTTCAAACTCCTTTTAGTCATTCTGGGGCAAGGAAGAGGCATGCATATATTTTTTCAGCACCTCAAATCATCTTAATATGTCACTGTGGTTCAAAAGCACCTATTCCTGCTAGTTCAAAGACCTTAGATGACGTTTGTTGAATGAATGCATGACTGTTGTTCATTCTTTTTTTTTTTTTAAGATTTTATTTATTTATTTGACAGAGAGAGATCAGAAGTAGACAGAGAGGCAGGCAGAGAGAGAGAGAGGGAAGCAGGCTCCCTGCTGAGCAGAGAGCCCGATGCGGGACTCGATCCCAGGACGCTGAGATCATGACCTGAGCCGAAGGCAGAGGCTTTAACCCACTGAGCCACCCAGGCACCCCTAAAGGTACACTATTTTTATTAAGTTTTTAATTTTAATTCTGGCATAGTCAACATGCCGTGTTACATGAGTTTCGGGTGTATGATAGAGTGATTCAGCATTTCTCTACATTACTCAGTGCTCATCGTGCTAAATGTCCTCAGTCCCCGGCACCTGCTTCACCCATTCCCCCCACCCACTTCCCCTCTGGTCACTGTCAGTTTGTTCTCTACAGTGAAGAGTCTGTTTCTTTGTTGTCTCTCTGTCTTTTTCCTTCACTCATTTGTTTCTTAAATTCCACGTACGAGTGAAATCCTATGCTATTTGTTTTTCTCTGACATTTCACTTAACATTCTACTCTCTAGCTCCATCCATGTTTTTGCAAATGGCAAGATTTCATTCTTCTTATGGCTGAATAATTTTCCATTGTACATACACCACATCTTTATTCATTTATCTATCCAAGGACACTAGGGCTACGTCTGCAATTTGTCTATTGTAAATAATGTAGTAAATGTAGGGGTGCATGTATCCCTTTGCATTAGTGTTTTTAATTTTTTTTCAAGTTTTATTTATTTGTGAGAGAGAGCACAAGCAGGGGGAGCGGCAGGCAGAGAGAGAAGCAGACTCCCTGCTGAGCAAGACATCCGATGTTGGACTTGATCCCAGAACCCTGGGATCATGAACTGAGCCGAAGGCAGGTGTTTAACCGACTGAGCCACCCAGGTGTTCCTAGTGTTTGATTTTTTTTTTTTTTTTTTTTTTGGTAAATACCCAGTAGTGTGATTACTGGATCATAAGATAGTTCTCTTTTCAACTTTTTAAAAAAAAGATTTTATTTATTTGACAGACAGAGATCACAAGTAAGCAGAGAGGCAGGCAGAGAGAGAGGGGGAAGCAGGTTCCCTGCTGAGCAAAGAGCCTGATGTGGGACTCGATCCCAGGACCCTGAGATCATGACCTGAGCCAAAGGCAGAGGCTTTAACCCACTGTGCCACCCAGGCACCCCGAGTTTAGTATAATTTCTAGTTCAAATTTAATTTCTAAATCTATCTTCTTTAAAATATCAAACAAACAGGGTAACACAAGAAGTTAAAATAGTACAGGTTCCTGGCTATGTTTTAACCTCTCGATACATATATATTTCTGCTGTTAAAGGTTCTAGACTCTGACCCTCCCCACCCTCTCTAAAATAAATAAGTAAATAAATAAACAATCAAAGAAATAAGTAAATCTGAAGGAGAAGAAGAATAAGAATAAGAAGAGGAAGAGGAAGAAGTAGTGGAAGCAGGAGGAGGAGGAGATGAGAGACCTAGATGGGGAGGAGGGGGGATGGGGAAAGTTTCTGTCGTGGGCAGAAGGCAGCATCCAGAGACTAACATCTATTTTGTTCAGCCAGGGGGATTTTTGTGTTTATTTACTGTCACAGATACAGTTAAGGTAACAACGATGAGGCTTACTTATTTGTCTAAAAAAGTAGTAGAAGTCACTGTGGCTGTTTCAAGTTTGGTTTTCAATTCCTGATGTTCAAAGGCCTTTTATCTGTAAAATGAAACAATCTGTCCTGGAGAAAATTCATGACTGTATACTGTTTACTACATGCTTTGAGAACGCACACATAAAGGTTTTGTTTAAAAAAAAAAAAATAACAGGCCCAAAATGGAGTCATTTGTGCTAGACCCACCAAGACTTAATATCTTAAGCTAATTACTGTTTCAACCTCCCTCAGAAATGTAGTCTTAACTGGTCAGTGTGGAATTTTCTGGTCAGCACCAATGATGTAATCTGCCACATGGCTCCTTTCCATCCTCCAAAAGAAGATGAAGTAATCCCCCTAATATGCCCTTTTATGCTCAGAAGGAAGGTGACTTCACCCGGAGCAATTAAAAAAAAAAATATGACTTAGTTGACTTGTCTTTCAAAACCTTTCCCTATCTGTAGATTTTGGAATGCCTTTCTAGTGTTAGATAGGATGTTGGCTGATTCATGAATTTTGATAAAACCAATTAGATCTTTAAAACTGACTTTCTTTCTTTTTTTTTTTTTTAAAGATTTATTTATTTGACAGACAGAGATCACAAGTAGGCAGAGAGGCAGGCAGAGAGAGAGGAGAAGGCAGGCTCCCTGCTGAGCAGAGAGCCCGATGTGGGGCTCGATCCCAGGACCCTGAGATCATGACCTGAGCCGAAGGCAGAGGCTTTAACCCACTGAGCCACCCAGGTGCCCTTAAAACTGACTCATTTCAATGTTTGTTGCTTAGCAGTCTTGACATTTCTGGTTAATTCTGAATATTTGAAGAAAATTCTGCCATCTTCCTATGTTTTCCCATTTGAGACGGACTCAGTCTATTTATATTTTTATTAAGAGAATAAGAAGATTCAAAGATGGTTTTCAGAAATATAACGGTCTTGCTTTCTTCTCTCATTTGGTCCCAGGAAATTTGAAATCTAAACGACTTTGAATAGGAGATCTCAAATAATTATTTTCTGGAGTCTCTGTCATTTTAAAAGTACATGTGAAAAAACCCTCCCTGTGACTTTTAATTAATTTTTCATAAAAAGAAGCTACAAATAAAAGTATCAAAGATATCTTTTAAAATTTTTTAAGATTTTATTTATTTGACAGACAGAGATCACAGGTAGACAGAGAGGCAGGCAGAGAGAGAGGAGGAAGCAGGCTCCCTGCAGAGCAGAGAGCCCCATGCAGGGCTGGATCCCAGGACCCTGGGATCACAACCCAAGCTGAAAGCAGAGGCTTTTAACCCACTGAGCCACCCAGGCGCACTTTTAAATTTCTTTTTAATCTTTTAAATTCTTAAGAATTTTTAAGTTGGTAAGTTTTATGAGATAAGATTTTGGTAGATAATACTATACAACTTTTCTAGTCTTTTTTTCCAACAAAATATTCTTTGTTGAAAGAACTCATAGTTTTTTTCTTAGTTCAGTTGTTAAATTTTCAAAACAACATATATAATTAAAAATGGATGTTCTTGGACTAAAATATCTGGAGAGTTAAGACAATATTTAAACTAATATTGTTGGCATATCCCTGTGTTTTAAATATCACTGATAACCAAATGAGATTATATTTATATTTACAATATGTTATAAGCATGCTACAAAAAGAAAGTTATTGAAAACTTAGAAAAATACATCAAGTTTATTCACTGGTCTGGGTTTTTTTTTTTTTTTTTTTACATTCCTTAGATTATTCCTTTGCTTTCTATTTCTCTGAAATAGAAATATAACAAAACTATTGGTTCTGTGTCTCATTTCAGGCACAAAACCTCTGTAATTTCCAATGAGGATAGCAATAAAGGTTTCTTGTGTTATGTTAATGAGGTGGCTTTTGGACCTCACCTAGGAACTGGGGCTGGTTGGCAGTGGGGTCAACTTGTGATTAGAGGCATGGACCCTTGAGCCCCACCAGCCAGACCTCTGCGGAAAGAAGACAGCTGGACATGACGATCAATGGGCAATAGTCAATTATGTAATCATTCATGCCTGTGAAATGAAACCTTCATAAAACAACATTTCTCATAACATCGTGCATTTGTAAACCAGGCTTTGATTTTAGACTCTCTGTTTTAGCCAAACTAGCAAAAAGTGTGAGGTTTTTGTTTTGTTTTTGTACATTCTCATATTTGGAATCATAAGGGTTCTGTGCCCAATTCCACCACGGGTGTGGGAGGGGGTGTTCCACTCACCAACAATTCTCTGACACCAGCTAGGTGTGCTACAATGTAACTCAAATCTGACACTATCTATGTGGACGTAGATACCTGGAGATAGCAGGGGCTCAGTCCCACAAAACTGTCCCCCCAACCTCTGCCCCACCACACACATATCACACACTTCAGACAAGAATCACAAATCCGGGTTGTCACCTGTGCCTCCGACCGAACTATTCTAGGAATTATAGCCATTCCTGTAACGGCTACCACTGGGGAAATGGCCTTGCATCAGACCGTACAAACCACCCAATTTGTGCAAAAATGGCACGAGAATGCTAGCAAGGCTTGGCATCCACAAACAGTCCTAGATCAAAGATTTCATGAAGGAGTCTCTGATTTAGGAGAAGCCGTAATATATACAGGAGAGAAGATCTTCCAAATATAAGGCTTCACCTTCTGTGTGATCAGAATGTTTCTTCCTTCTGTGTTACTCCCTACACCTATAATGAATGAGAAATACTGTGGAACAAGATTTCTATTAATAGTCGTTATGGTGGTAATTTAACTGTGGATATTAAGCAGCTTCAAGATACTATTCAGGGCATTCCTCGTGATCCTTACAATCAGTTCCAAGAGTGAGTTTTGCCCAAAGGATTAATGATATTCTGTCTGATGTAAACCCCTTTGCATGGATCCAAAAACTGGTCTTGGCATTATAGCTGGAATGATGACACTTTTTATTGCTATAATCTTTTTACGCTTAGTCCTCAGATGCTCACGGAAATCTTTCTGACGACGAATGGTTCGAGAACTTGCAAAACGGATTTTGCTGCTTCTGTATTAACAAAAAGGGGGAAATGGAACCATTCCCCAGAATGACAGACTGCTGAAAATATCACTAATGAGGAATTGTACTGGTCACGCAAGCGTGCTTGGTGATGACCTTGAGAAAACCTGTACTAGCAGCAGGCCTCCGGTGGAGAGGAGGATACACGTCCTTGAAGCCCAGCAGCTGGGGATGCCCTGGTCACTGACCCCTGCCAGGGTCGTTAAAGCCTGGTGTTAGAATAATCCCTTTACGTGCGCTTGCTCAACTATCAATTCCACGCTGCTGGGCCAGGCACACCCTCCTCTGTTTACCTACAAGACTATGGTCGACAGAGGACTCCCATTCCCTCTGGTTGACCTACAAGACCCCTGACTAATGTATAACCTCCTCCTTTGTTGGTTGTTATCTTATATCTAAAAAATATGGGACTGAGGAGTTTTTTGGGGTGACAGACCTTTCAGCTGTCATCCTTGCACCTTCCCTCTCACAGATGAGTTGTTTGCACCTCATTCTTCTCCCCAGGGCCATCAGGAAGCAGCACCCCAAATGCCTGGTAGAGGGAAGAGATGCACTGAGGGAGGCTGGTGCTTGTGTGAAGTGGGATGTCACTCAGCGTTCAGGAGGCTGCCACACCCTCAAGGCAAAGCTGTCCTCCTTTGCCCTGAGCCACAATCTTTGATGCTAGACCCATACTCTAGGCCAGGAGTGTCTTTCCATTGCCCCAGGGTTGTGAAGCAAAAAGATTCTGTGGGGTCCCCAGTGGGAGAGAAGCAGCGCTTCCAATAGGCAAGGGTGAGTCTCCCCATTTTGCCCTCCCCAGGTCAGTGTTCTCCCAGGCCCATCCCCAAAACTGAAAATCTACTCTCACTCTTCAAGGGTCCATCCTTCGAGCCCTACCCACTCTGCTGGGCCACGGGAACCTGGAAACGATGGCGTCTGGCTTCCCATTCCAGCACCCAACTCCCATTCGAGTCCCAACTTTTGCACACTTGACCCACAAAGGAGACTCAGGACAGCTATGCAAAGAAACTAGAACAAGGCTTTAATTAAATAAATACTCCCTAAAGGTTCTGGGAAGAACATGGGGAGAGGGGAGGGGAAACCTGTGGGCAGCGGCAGGAGTCCTGGGTGCTGTGGGACTGGAGGCCAAAGGGACACGGATCTCCATGTGTTGTCCCAAGGCCCGTGGCCCCTGGGATCACGGACAAGGGCTCAAGCCCCCACCTTCCCTCAAAATGGTGGGTCAGGGATTGGGAAGTTTCCCCAATGTTGGCTGGCTGGCTGGGAGCCCGGTTTTGCTCTAGGCCCGCCAAGGTCGGGGCTCGATTTGTGTCTCCCATTCCACACTCTTCTGGCACCGGTGTCACCTGGGAGGAAGTGCAACACCTGCTGCTTCTCCCGGAAGCTATTGGCTCAGCCGAGCCTCTGCCTCTTGGGCCCCCAGGGAGTGGGCTGTGATGTGGAGGAAGATGGCTTGTTCCACGGCGCAGCTCTTTTGCGTCTCACCAAGTGCTGGGCAATGGATGAGGGGGTCTTGGTGGCAAGGCTGCTCTGGGCTGTGTTGACCAGCGAGGCAGGGCCACTAGGAGGAGAGGCCAGGACACCCCCACCCCCGCCGGCGGCCTTGCTGGCAGTGCTGCAGCCATCTGAGCTGGACCTCTGCTTGGTCGGGTGCCTGGGGATGTGACTGGAGGGAGGGACCCTCGGGGCTCCCGACACAGCGTGATTCGTCGTGCTGGCTCCAGCGGTCCCTGACAGGGTGCTCTGGAATGGGCGGCCCCCTGTGTTTGGGCCCAGGCTTGCCCTGGAGCCCTGCGGGCCGCTTGGGGCCCTGCTCATTCCTGCTGTAATGCTGAGAGCCCCAAAGCTGGAGCACAGATCGGCAACATCATCTCCTCTCCGCAAACCTGGGGGTGCTGCCGAAAGCCCCATGCTGTTGGGGGCCAGCATTGTGCTGCCAGCTGGGGGGCGGGGCTGCTGGCTGTTGGGCCCAGCATGGGGGCCAGCTGCCAAGCCAGGGGCAGCGGCTGCGCCAGGGGTGAGTATAGCAGTGGAGGTAACTGCACCTGGCTGGGCACTGGCACGGGTGCCCCGGGAGGCAGATGCGGGTAAGGGAACCACATAACCCGCCTGGGGGCCGCTGCCCAAGGATAGCTGGGCTAGAGCTGCGCTCAGGGCCTGGAGTGGGTCTGGAGCCTGAGCTGCCGGCTGTCCATGCTGGGGAGAGCTGTGAAGGGTGCCGGCTCCGGGCCACTGCCCACCAACAGCCCCGAATGGGGCCTGGGCAGTGGGTCCCGGGTTACCACTACTCCCGGGCAGTGCTGGCAGGCCTGGGGGGACGGTGACTGAGGCCCTGCGCTTTCTGGAGAACATGGAGAGGGCCTGGGTAGGTGGCAAGGAGCTCCCACTGCAGCCAGGGTGAGACCCCAAGAGGAGAGGCTGCGAAGGTGGGGAGCAGCCCATGGGGGTGACCTGGGTGTCAGAGGCTGGCAGGGGAGCAGCCACTGCAGCAGACGGGGCCAAGGCACTGGATGGCGAAGTTGGGCCACAGCTGCAGGTGGTCTCTGTGTCCCCTCGGAGAGCATCTTGGATGCGCTGGAGAGCAGCTCTCTTTTCCTGGTCCAGGTCCTCAGCGGTCACTCGAAACCCCGGATCAGGGGGTGAAGGCAGCCTCAGAGGCTCCCCTCGCCTGTGTGGCAGCAGACAAACCCTGCGTTTTCGGGGCCTGGAACAGTCAGCTGGGGACGAGCAGTTCCTCTGCGTTGCCTTCTGCCGGGTGGTGGTATCGGCATCCTTTCCCAGCTGGTTCTTCTTCTGATAAAGTGCAGGCACTCCGGCGGGACACAAGGGGCTCTCTTGGCTGACTTTTTTGGGGGACCTCGGGGGCCGCGAGGCCTGACTTGTGGCCAGACCCCTCCTCCTCTGCACCGGGTGGCAGTCCCTGGTGGAACTATAGGAACTGGTGATGGCATTTCGAGTGGGGCAGGAGCTCCGATGGGAGCTGGGGGACTTCCCCTTGCATGGTTCTTCCAAGCTCTCTTGCCGGGGGATGGCTGTCTGCAAAGGCCCAGGCCTGGGCACAAAGGAAGAGAGGCCTCCCTGGACCCCCAGCGGCCTAAATGCCCCCTGTGGGGCCCCAGCGCCTTTAGGGTCCTTCCTGTGAGTCTCTTGCCCCTCTGGATGTGCAGGGTTTTCCTCTACCTGTGCCGTGCCTTTGCCGCTCTCTCTGGGGTCTCTGCATACCCTCTCCCCCGTGGGGACATCGTGGACATTCCTGGGTTCTGAGGGTGGCAGCCTGGTGATGACCCGCTTCTGCAGCACACAGGGGGGGACCGTGTCCACGACGGACTCACAGCGGCGGTGGCAGGACACCTGTGATCCAGGAGCCGAGAGCATCGCCTTCACCCGGGAGCCCCACCTGCAGAAAGAGGCGAGGAGCCCCAGAAGAAAGCGCCGGGTCTCCAGGATCAAGGAGTACCTTCTGCAACCTCCTACGACTGAGCGCGGTTGCCACCTCGCAGGGTACTTGGAGGACCGCCTGCGAGTGGACCCCCGGGCGTGGGCCGCCAGACGAGCCCTGGGCGCCAAGAGTAGTCTGCGGCCACAGTGAGCGGGGTGGGGGCGGACCAGCCCTCCTGGCAGGTGGGAACCCCGCACAGCTGGGGGCTGGGAGGAGGGGCACGTCCTGCTCAAGGAGGTGCCCATAGAGCAGTCCGGTAAGGCCAGATGCTGAGGATAGCGAACTAGGCTCGCAGCGCTCTCCTTCAGCTGCCAAGTCGCGGCATAAGGCCTAGAGCACAATGCCGGGCCTGTTGCCAGGACACAGCTTTGGAACCTGGAACCTGAGGAATGAGCGCGTGTGCAGGAACCCCTGTGCACGTGCACAGCTTCTGTTGGGCCGCCGCCCAGTGCATGAATCAGGCCTGCAGGAAGGGTCGACTCCCTCGTTCCCCACCCTCGGGGTGTTCACAGATCTCTCGGGCTTGAAGGCTGAACTGAGGAAGAGGAATGGGGGTGCAGAGGGTGCCAGCCATCTCCCCTGGCCAGGCCCCCAGCCCTCAGGGACAGGATTCTGTCCCATAGCCGCCCCCTGCAGACCCGTCAGGCGGGCAATGCAGGGCTGCATGCATCCTCTCTTCCCTCGGCATGTGCCTGCATTGCCTTCTTCTCTGGGTGTCAGGCCCTTTGGTTCTGGGTGACATCCTGGACAGTGGACTCACAGTGTTGTGCGGCTCTGGCCTCTAGGAGATGCTCTGAAGACCTTTAGGGTTCTTTCCCCATTTTGATCAATCAAGCAACAGAGCGGAGGTCCAAGTGGGCTTTCCGTCTTGCCTTTCGTCCACCATTCTTGTTCCAGTGCCCTTGGCCTGCCCTTGCCATGCTCTCCGTGTACACTTGGCACACCCACGTCTGGGGTTACATCTACAGCTGAGTCTCTCCTCTACTTTCCCTGACGATCCCACAGACTGGATTCCGTTGACAGAACTTTCCTTACTTTCTGACAGCACCCGGTGTGGAGTCTCCTTGGACCATCCCCACAAGCACCCACTGAAACCCAAAGGGCAATCGGTTCTGGTAACAGCCTCTCACACAGACCCCGGCGGTCCCCTGGCACGTGTGGGTCCGCACAGCAATGGGTGGTAAGCCCCCCGGTCAGCTACAGCTGCGATCCTGGTGGTCTCTGGGCTTTTCTCTCTTGCTGCTGCTGCCACTCAGAACCGAATTCTCACCACTGACTGCAGCAACCGCCGTGCCAAGTTCTTCGTGTCTGTTCATCCCTATCCAGTCCTCAGAGGCACACTAAGAAGGAGGGAGTCTTCTCTTCCCTGTTCCGTAGTTGGGGACGCTGAGACACGCAGATGACTCACCGCCTGTCTCAGGTCACCCAGCGGGTCGGCTGGTGCCAGCCTGAGTCCATGCTGAGAGCTGGGTCCTAGAGGCTTGCAGGCCTGGCTAGAACTCGGGCCCTGACCTCCCCTCATCCGTATAGGCCTTAGAGCTTGCTGGAGAAGGGTGGTAAGGGGGAGAAGGTGCTGGGCAGTCCCCACACTGGGACTGGGGCCTGAGCGGGGCCCGTTCCCTGCACCCTGGCCCCGACCCCGACAGCTACCTTTGCACTTGGCCCATAGGCCAGGTGGACCCCTGTCCCCCACAGGGCCCCCTTTTGCCACTCTCCCAGGAAGTACGGCTTGGGCTTTAAGGAGGCTGGCCTGAGCATGCAAGAAAGGTGGCCTGGGGCCTGAGAGATGACGCTGACTGCCCTGGACACAGTGGCAGGTAGTTGGGAAAGATGGGGCAGCAGACTGAGAAGCAGAGAAGGGACAGCACTGCAGGGGGAGGTGGGAGGGGAGAGGAACAGAGGGGACTGACAACACACACACACACACACACGCACATGCACGTGCACACACAGAGACACAAGGTAGATAGGAAAGAGGGGAGGAGCAGCGACCCAGGGATACAGTGAGGCCATCCTGCCCTAGATCCTGCCCTTCCTCCTGGCTGCATGTCAGGTCCCCAGTGGGCAGCTCACCCCCGCTGTGTCCTAGTCAGTCCCTTCCTCATCTGCAGAGCTGTTTGGTGGGACCCTGTTCCTGCTTGCACGAGTGGGTGGCATCTACCGTCCCCAGTGTCCAGGACTGGCCTAGTACCAGAGCTTTCATCTGCTCAGGGCCCAACCCACACCAGGGGCACACAGAGAAACTTCAAGCAAGGACTTCCCCCGAGGCCGCAGACATGCTGCTGGGGGCTCAGGAGGCTGAAAACTTGGCCTGGGAAGAGAATTTCTTTCCCTCATGCTTTGCTGCTGAAAACGATCCCCCCATGCCAGGAGCCAGCTGTTTTCCTCGATAGTCTGTGGCCATGGAGCAGCAGGACGACCCCCCACCCTGTACGGGAAGCCTGGGAGGTGGGTTTCTGAAATCCTGAACTGTGATCCCATCGGTAACAGTCCAACAGTTTGCTTTGACCAAAGATCCTCTGTATCTGCACACGCTTTCCAATTGTTCAGTAATGGGAGCCCCAACATAACATGGCTCACATGTTTTTATATGTGGGCATAGATTTTTATCTATCCGTAGAGAAAAATGACAAAATTCTTTGTTTTTAGAGGTTATTTCTCATACCTGAATTCATCTCTACACCCAGGGCGGGACTCAAACTCACAACCCTGAGACCAAGCATCACAAACTCCACCGAATGAGCCATCTGGGCAGCTCGTCTTTTTAGAGGTTATTTCTAAAATTCTGCCCTAAAATGTTTTAAAGATTTTATTTACTTATTTGTCAGAGAGAGATGGAGAGCACAGGCAGCGGGGAGGGACCGAGGCAGAGGGAGAAGCAGAGTCCCCTTTGAGCAGCGAACCCAATGCGGGACTCCACTCCAGGACGCGGCCTCAGGACCTGAGAAGGCAGATGCTTAACACACTGAACCAGTCGGGTGTCCTGAAAATTCTGCTTTGAAATGTAACCTGGGCAATTATCAATTTATTTATTTTATTATTAGTTTTATTATTATAATTATTGTTAATTTTTAATATTTTATTTGCAAATTAATTTTCTTTTAATTTTATTTTTAAATTTATTTATCATTCATTTTATTATTTATTTTCTTATTTAAGACTTTTGACATTTATTTGACACAGAGAGGGAGAGATGTCACAAGTAGGCAAAGAGGCAGGCAGAGGGAGATGGGGAAGCAGGCTCCCTGCTGAGCAGGGAGACCGATGTGGGGCTCGATCCCAGGATCCTGGGATCACGACCTGAGCCGAAGGCAGAGGGTTAACCCCCTGAGCCAGGTGTCCTAGATTCATTAACAAGTTACCTTACAATAAAAAGGTCACCTTTTAGAGTGCAGTCTGGAGGATAGTTTGATTTTGCGGTGGGGGGAGCTGTTGGGGCTTGGAAAATGACAGGGTCCTTATGGAGCTCAGTCTGAAGTTGCTGTACCAGGTAACAATGGACAGGGTCTGATCATAGAACTTAATGTCACTTCTATGATCACCTGTGACAATATAGCTGAAATGGAGAAAAACATCTGTTTGGGAACTAACAGTAGTAAGTACCGTCTCCTGAACAGCTCATTTTGTGTCCGGCTCTGGACTCTAGGTGTTGTACAAATTTCACTTTAATACTGTCCTACGAGGCTGATTTTACAGTTGTTCCACTTTACATCTGGGAAACTAAGGCTCAGAGAAGTTGAGAAATTTGCTCAAGGCCTGCGGTTGCCAGATTTAGCAAATAAAAAATGCAGGATGCCCAGTGAAATTTGAATTTCAGTGAAACAAGCACTAATCGTTCAGTAGAAATATGTCCCTTCAGTAGAGGTATGACTTACACACGGCAGCCCCATCAGGCCCTGTGGCTAGACTGTGCAGGGACCCAGGTGTATCTAATGCAAAGCCCACGCTCTGTCTCGCTCTCCTCTCCCCGCCCTCTCCCATCAGCCACGTGCAGTGGCAGTGGGCGTTGATTGACATTCTCTGCCACGAGACCACAGAGGACACCAGAGTCCGTCCACCAGCCCTCTGAAATCACACAGCTTGGCAAAAGCACACAATCCACTTGACAGGAGGGCACTGCTCTCAGAGCCATATAAAACCCTGCCCAGTGGTCACAGCCAAAGGCAGTGTCCTGTGACAAAATAGCTTTTATTTCCAGTTCTCAGATCCATCCCAAATGGTTTTTTTTAAAGCTTCTGGCATAAGTCTAATCACAGTGGGGGGGGGGGGCAGGATTGGGGATGCATTTCCTCTTACAGATGCAAAGTGATTAAATGCAGTTTCTGATTGATCAGCAAGGCAGGTGGGCAGAGTAACTGGTGAGAACGTCTTTCACTGCCCTCTGCTGGAAAGAAATGGCAAAACAGGCCAAGTGTTTTCCAGATCCTTGGTGGGCTCCCTGGTCCTGGCTGGGTTTTATTTACCACGGAGAGAGGGGAGCACAGGCCTGGTCTTCACTGGGCCCTAGCCCCCCAACTAATTAAAGGCTGATTCATCATCAGCTGCAATTCTTCTACTGTATTTTCTGCACCCCTGAGTGAGGACAATTTGCATTTCTCTTTGTAAAGACATGCCAGGACCTCACCGCTCTCTGTATTAAAAGAAATGAAAAAAAAAAAAAAAAAGGCAGGGCTTTTGGAAAGCAGATGGCACAGTGACTCCAAACACATGTGCATGGTCCCTGTCATGAGGCAGAGTCCTTCGTCCCTATCGGGAACTTCTCAAGCATACTGATAACGATGATTTCATCTAGAGCTCCCCTGTGCCAGACAAGGTGCTAGAGTTTTATGTGGCTTGTCTCACAAAAATTCCCATAAAATCACTCTGAGAGAGAGTGTCGTCATGCCCGTTTTGCACGTGGAAAAATGGAGGCTCAGCCAAGTTAAGTCCCTTGCCCCGAGTCATTCAGCAAGGAAGGGATGCTTCTGGAATGTGAACCCCTTTCCGTCTGAGACTAAGGCCTTTAATGACCCTCTCTGAGCCCCCACAGCCTCTCCAGTCAGCAAACTTTATAAAGTTCTGTTCTATTTCATCTTTTCATAATGGGTAAGGGTTGTTTTGTAATCACAAGAAACAATATAGTTATTTATGTCATTTCCTTAAAATTAAAGTACATAATAATTACGGTTAAAATGACTCTAATTAGTGTGGAAGGAAAAAACTCCAGGCAGGGCCGTGTGCCAGAGACAGAGAAGCTTGGTCACAGGTTGGAGGCAAGGGAAACGGGAGTGATTGAGCGCTTTTCTCCGAGGGCGCACTGAGGAGTAGGGCCCCGAGCTCTTGGCTCCTCTGGGCCAGAGATTGGGAGGCCATCATTTTCATTGCTGACCTCTGGAACTCTATGGAAAGCGTTCAAGGATAGTGAACCCGAGCGGATTACTTAGCCTGGCCCCTGGTAAGGGCCGTGCATTTCCGCCTTGGGCAAAGACACTTGAGAATCACTATAATATGCCCCTCCCCCAGAAGGCCAACAAGAAATCCAGCCAAGACCAAGTTCATGTACCAAGAGAACAGCGGAATTCCAGAGGAGGAGAAAGCAAAGCATGGAATTCATGGCTTTCTCCAAATGATTCTTTAGTCTTGCAAAGTTAATACATTTTTTAAATTTTTTTTCCTCTAATTGTTTTTAACTTTTAGCCTTTCCTCTTTTAATGTTTTTAACTAGTTTCTCTTAACAATACCTTTCATTAAAATAAATATTTTTTGGAAACTTCATTATTAAAGTCATATTTTATCCTTCATTGTATCTAACTTTATTTTTTGTTTACACATAGGGTTTTTTCTTCTAAAAAAAAATTTGGGTTACAACTTCTTCTAATAGATCAAAATACACCCTAAATCTAGCACAGGGCTTTGTTATAGTCTCCAGCCTGAGCAAATTGTCTCCAATTTCTTTTTCCTTTTTCTCCCAACCAATTTATCCTTATCAACTCCTTTCATAGAAATTTAAAAAAAAAGTTTCATCTTTATAATCATATTCCATCTCTTCATTGTGTTTACCCTTATATATGTTTTTCACTCTTTAAAATTTTGGGAGGTAGTTTCTTCTAAGAGACCAAAATACTCCCAAAATTAAGTGGGTGACCCTTTTCTATTCAACAGTCTAATATATATTTTTATTCTTTGTTTACTTTTTAATTTTTTTCTGAACTTTTTACCCCCTTTCTTCCCCCCCATGATTTGGGGTCTCTGCTGATTTGGTTAAAGCACATTTTCCTGGGGTCTTTGTCACCCTTTTAGTATTTTATTTGCTCCTTCATATATTCTTATCTGGATAAAATGACAAGGCAGAAAAACTCACCATAATAAAAAGAACAAGAGGCAGTACTGGAGGCTAGGGACCTAATCAATACGGACATTGTTAATATGTCAGATCTAGAGTTCAGAATGATGATTCTCAAGGTGCTAGCCAGGCTTGAAAAGGCATGGAAGATATGAGAGAAACCCTGTCTGGAGAAATAAAAGCCCTTTCTGGAGAAATAAAAACTAAAATCTAACCAAGTTGAAATTTAAAAAGCTGTTAATGAGGTGTAATAAAAAAATGGAGGAACACTGCTAGGATAAATGAGGCAGAAGAGAGAATTAGTGATATAGAAGACCAAATGACAGAGAATAAAGAAGCTAAGCAAAAGAGAGACAAACAACTACTGGACCACGAGGGGAGAAATTGAGAGATAAGTGATACCGTAAGATGAAACAACGTCAGAATAGTTGGGATTCCAGAAGAAGAAGAAAGAGAGAGGGGAGCAGAAGGTATATTGGAGAGAATTATTGTAGAGAATTTCCCTAATATGGCAAAGGGAAAAAGCATCAAAATCCAGGAGGTGCAGAGAACCCCCCTCAAAATCAGTAAGAATAGGTCCACACCCTGTCATCTAATAGTAAAATTTACAAGTCTTAGAGAAAATCTAGAGTCTTAGAGTCAAAGAGAAAATCCTTAAAGCATCACGGGACAAGAAGTCTGTAACATACAATGGTAAAAATATTAGATTGGCAGCAGACTTATCCACAGAGACCTGGCAGGCCAGAAAGAACTGGCATGATATATTCAGAGCACTAGACGACAAAAACATGCAGCCAAGAATCCTATATCCAGCTAGGCTATCATTGAAAATAGAAGGAGAGATAAAAACCTTCCAGGACAAACAAAAACAAAGAATTTGTAAACACCAAAGCAGCTCTACAGAAAATATTGAAAGGGGTCCTCTAAGCAATGAGAGAGCCTAAAAGTAGTAGACCAGAAAGGAACACAGACAATATATAGTAATAGTCACTGTAGAGGCAATACAATGGCACTAAATTCATATCTCTCAATAGTTACTCAGAATGTAAATGAGCTAAATACCCCAATCAAAAGACATAGGGAAAAAAAAAAGACACAGGGTATCAGAATGGATTAAAAAAAAAAAATCAGGGCACCTGGGTGGCTCAGTGGGTTAAAGCCTCTGCCTTCGGCTCAGGTCATAATCCCAGGGTCCTGGAATCAAGCCCCACATTAGGCTCTCTGCTCAGTGGGGAGCCTGCTTCCCTTCCTCTCTCTCTCTGTGTGCCTCTCTGCCTACTTGTGATCTCTGTCAAGTAAATAAATAAAAATCTTTAAAAATAAAATTAAAAAAAAATCAATAGGTTGTCTATGAGAAACTCATTTTAGACCCAAAGTCACCTCCAGATTTAAAGTGAAGGGGTGGAAAACAATGTACCATGCTAATGGACATCAAAAGAAAGCTGGGGCGGCAATCCTTATATCAGATCAATTAGATTTTAAGCCAGAGACTATAGTAAGAGATGAGGAAGGAAACTATATCATACTCAAAGGGTCTGTCCAGCAAAAAGATCTAACAATTTTAAATATCTATGCCTCTATCATGGGAGCAGCCAACTATCTAAACTAATTAAGAACAAAATCAAAGAAACACATCAACCATAATACAAAAATAGTAGGGGACTTTAACCCTCCCCACACTGAAATGGGCAGGTTATCCAAGCAAAAGATCAACAAGGAAATAAAGGCCTGAATGACCACTGGACCAGATAGACATCACAGATCTATTCAGAACAGTCCATCCCAAAGCAACAGAAAACACATTCTTCTCTAGTGCACATGGAACATTCTCCAGAATGGATCACATCCTGGGCCATAAATCAGGTCTCAACTGGTATCAAAAGATTGGGATCAATTTCCTGCCTATTTTCAGACCACAATGCTCTGAAGCTAGAACTCAATCTCAAGAGGAAATTTGGAAAGAACCCAAATACATGGAGACTAAAGAGCATCCTTCTAAAGAATGAATGGGTCAACCAGGAAATTAAAGAAGAATTGAAAAAAATCATGGAAACAAGTGATAATGAAAACACAATGGTTCAAAATCTGTGGGACACAGCAAAAGCAGTCCTGAGAGGAAAATATTTAGCGATACAAGCCTTTCTCAAGAAACAAGAAAGATCTCCAATGCACAACCTAACCCTACACCTAAAGGAGCTGGACAAAGAACAGCAAAGAAAGCCTAAACCCATCAGGAGAAGAGAAATCACAAAGATCAGAGCAGAAATCAATGAAATAGAAACCAGAAAAACAATAGAACAAATCAATGAAACTAGGAGCTGGTTCTTTGAAAGAGTTAATAAGATTGATAAAACCCTGGCCAGACTTGTCAAAAAGAAAAGTGAAAGGACCCAAATAAATGAAATCATGAATGAAAGAGGAGAGATCACAACCAACACCAAAGATATACAAACAATTATAAGAACATATTATGAGCAACTCTATGCCAGCAAATTTGACAATCTGGAAGAAATAGATGCATTCCTAGAGACATATAAACTACCACAAGCAAACCAGAAGAAATAGTAAACCTGAACAGACCCATAAACAGTAAGGAGATTGAAACAGTCATCAAAAATCTCCAAACAAACAAGAGCCCAGGGCCAGACAGTTTCCCAGGGGAATTCTACCAAACATTTAAAAAAGAATTAATTCCTATTCTCCTGAAACCGTTCCCCCCCCAAAAAAAATAAAAATAAAAATAGAAATGGAAGGAAAACTTCCAAAGTCATTTTATGAGGCCAGCATTAACTTGATCCCCAAACCAGACAAGGATTCCATCAAAAAAGAGAATTACAGACCAATATCCTTGAACACAGATGTGAAAATTCTCACCAAAATACTAGCCAATAGGCTCCAACAGTACATTCAAAGGATTATTCACCATGACCAAGTGGGATTTATTCCAGGGCTGCAAGTTCGGTTCGACATCCGCAAATCAATCAATGTGATACAATACCTTAATAAAAGAAAGAACAAGAACCATATGATACTCTCAATAGATGCTGAAAAAGCATTTGACAAAGTACAGCATCCCTTCCTGATCCAAACTCTTCAAAGTGTAGGGATAGAGGGCACATACCTCAATATCATCAAAGCCATCTATGAAAAACCCACCGCAAATATCATTCTCGATGGAGAAAAACTGAAAGCTTTTCCGCTAAGGTCAGGAACACAGCAGGGATGTCCATTATCACCACTGCTATTCAACATAGTACTAGAAGTCCTAACCTCAGCCATCAGACAACAAAAAGAAATTAAAGGCATCCAAATCAGAAAGAAGAATTCAAACTATCACTCTTTGCACATGATATGATACTATATGTGGAAAACCCAAAAGACTCCCTCCAAATCTGCTAGAACTTGTACAGGAATTCAGTAAAGTGTCAGGATATAAAATCAATGCACAGAAATCAGTTACATTTCTTTACACCAACAACAAGACAGAAGAAAGAGAAATTAAAGAGTCAATCCCATTTATAATTGCACCCAAAACCATAAGATACCTAGGAATAAGCCGAACCAAAGAGGCAAGGATCTATACTCAGAAAACTATAAAGAATTCATGAAAGAAATTGAGGAAGACACAAGGAATGGAAAAATGTTCCATGTTCATGGATTGGAAGAACAAATATTGTGAAAATGTCTATGCTACCTAAAGCAATCTACACATTTAATGCAATCCCTATCAAAATCCCATCCATTTTTTTTCAAAGAAATGGAACAAATAATCCTAAAATTTATATGGAACCAGGAAAGGCTTGAATAGCCAGAGGAATATTGAAAAAGAAAGCCAAAGTTGGGGGCATCACAATTCGAGACTTCAAGCTCTGTGACAAAGCTGTCATCATCAAGACAGTATGGTACTGGCACAAAAACAGACACATAGATCAATGGAACAGAATAGAGAGCCCATAAATAGACGCTCAACTCTATGGTCAACTAATCTTGGACAAAGCAGGAAAGAATGTCCAATGGAAAAAAGACAGCCTCTTCAACAAATGGTGTTGGGAAAATTGGACAGCCACATGCAGAAAAATGAAACTAGACCATTTCCTTACACAACACATGAAAATAGACTAAAAATGGATGGAGGACCTCAATGTGAGAAAGGAATCCATCAAAATCCTTGAGGAGAACACAGGCAGCAACCTCTTCGACCTAAGCCGCAGCAACTTCTTCCTAGGAACATCGCCAAAGGCAAGGGAAGCAAGGGCAAAAATGAACTATTGGGACTTCATCAAGATCAAAAGCTTTGGCACAGCAAAGGAAACAGTTAACAAAACCAAAAGACAACTAACAGAATGGGAGAAGATATTTGCAAACGACATATCAGATAAAGGGCTAGTATCCAAAATCTATAAAGAGCTTAGCAAACTCCACACCCAAAGAACAAATAATCCAATCAAGAAATGGGCAGAGCACATGAACAGACATTTCCGCAAAGAAGACATCTAGATGGCCAGTAGACACATGATAACGTGCTCCACATCACTCAGCATCAGGGAAATACAAGTCAAAACCACAATGAGATAGTACCTCACACCAGTCAGGATGGCTAAAATTAACAAGTCAGGGAATGACAGATGCCGGCGAGGATGTGGAGAAAGGGGAACCCTCCTACACTGTTGGTGGGAATGCATGCAGGTGCAACCGCGCTGGAAAACAGCACGGAGGTTCCTCAAAAAGTTGAAAATAGAGCTACCCTATGACCCAGCAATTGCACTACTGGGTATATATCCTAAAGATACAAATGTAGTGATCTGAAGGGGCACATGCATGCGAATGTTTATAAGCAGCAATGTCCACAATAGCCAAACTATGGAAAGAACCTAGATGTCCATCAACAGATGAATGGATAAAGAAGATGTGGCATATATATACAATGGAATACTATGCAGCCATCAAAAGAAATGAATTCTTGCAATTTGTGACGACATGGATGGAACTAAGTTGTATTATGCTTAGCGAAATAAATCAGTTGGATAAAGACAACTCTCATATGATCTACCTGATATGAGGAAGTGGAGATGCAACGTTGGGGGTTTGGGGGTAGGAAAGAAAAAATGACACAAGATGGGATCGGGAGGGAGACAAACCATAAGAGACTCTTAATCTCACAAAACAAACTGAGAGTTGCTGGGGGAGGGGAATAGGGAGAGGGTGGTGGGGTTTTAGACATTGGGGAGGGTATGTGCTATGGTGAGTGCTGTGAAGTGTGTAAACCTGGCGATTCACAGACCTGTACCCCTGGGGCTAATAATGCATTATATGTTCATAAAGATAAAAAATTTTTTAAAAAGCAAACCAATTAGTACAAATGAGATCATAAGAAGAGGTGAAGCCACCCGCATCCTTGACCCCGCTTCTCTGATCTTTTCCTCAGAGGCACCAAACATTCCCAGTTAATAAGGAATTTCTCCAGAAATATTCACTGCATATACAAAATACGTGTATACTTCCAAAAGGGTTGTAATATACTTTGGTAATTACTGATAGCTGCTTTTTTATTAAGTTAATTACAGATCAACTATAGTGAGCACAGTGATGCCCTCTTTCTGAAAATGAACCAATTTACAAGGTTTGATTTGAGGAAAGCCCACAGAGGCGGAGGTAGGCTATGGTGGGCGGTGGATGTCCCAGACAACCAGCTTCCCTTCCATTGTTGTGGAAAGTATTTGTGTTCAATTCAAATGAAAGACTGACTGGCTAAATTTTCCCATGAGCTTGTTGAATGTCTGCATTTCAGAAGACAGAATACACATGACGTTGATGATAAATAGAAAACAAAGCATTTGTCAGTATGGCATATTTTATAATATTATACCGATTTACAGTAGGAAAAAAGATAAAATCAAAAAACCAATCACTAAGCAATCTCTTCCCCATGAATTGCCGTGGTGCAGGCCGTTCTGAACCTCTGAAGGTTTGCTAGGAGCAAGTGAAGGGCTGTGTACGGGGTTCAGTAAACTGTTTGCTTCAAGCAAATGAAAAAGTGTTTAACCACTTGTTTATACCTGTTCAATTTCTCTTACTGAGGTTTCAGAGACTGATAAAAGAAACTAATGCCTTTCTTGTGCAAAAGCGTGCTCCAGTTGTAAGATATCACAAAATAATTATCCCAGTCTTATAACTATAAACTTTTCCCATAAACTATTTTCCCATCCGTAGAAATTAAGTACTGTATACAGACATGCCCCTTACACCTCATGAAATCCGTGCTACATAAAATAAGGCACGAGAGCCATCTTTCTTAGGCAACGTCCTGGAGACGAAGTGTAGAAAGAACCCAGAGCGGTGAGTGGAGCCCCACAGTGAATGTACAGCGAATGGATGAATCAAAGAAATGCCTTCATTTGTCACGTGATACAGAAAGTTTGCTGCCCCCTTCTCTAACGACACAGAGAAGACCCTAGGGCTCACCTCTTCTGCCCTGAACACAGGAGGGTCAGAAAAACAACAACTGGTCAAGGGAAGGCATCAAGGTCTTCCTAAGAGCTGCTCTACTTCCATACAAGGCATTGTCATGGCTTGTGGGTTGTGTATTTGCAAACTCACCTACTCGCTAAAATTTATAACCCCCAAATCAATCCTTGTGGCCCTTTCATGATGGTTTGCAGACACGTGCAAATGCGGAGTGGCAAACATCTGACTCTCCCTGTGCACACGTTCCTAGCTGAGTCCAGTGAGGACATGCTCTGCCTTCTATTCCAGCTTTCAAACTGTATACAAGTGTCTTTCCAGGGGCTGCTTAGTGCCACGTGGGTCACGTTTTTGAGGTGCTTTTTGTTGGTGAGGGCAGTGTTTAAACTAACGCAAACACGGTACTGAACAGCAGGCTAGTGATGTACCTTCCAGAGAATATACCTGAGTTAGACAAACGTCATTCAGGCATGCGTTTCAGAGCTGCTGGCTGTGAGTCGGCGCTAATGCATCAACATTATGTATTAAATACGGTGTCTTCAAATGAAAACACACATAAGACAAGGTTATGTATCTGTCTGTCGGGGAAACTGTTATGACCCGAGGCTACCAGGAACCTAATCCTGTCCTTCTCCTAGGAGCAATGATTTTGTACTCGCTGAGGTCTGCAGAGACTTTGTGAAACTTAATGGCCACACATAATGAGAATTGACTTTATTGTTTGATAACTTTGATTTATGAAAAAGAGGTTTGGACAGAATCATCTTTATATGCATCCATCTCAATTTTTTCTTTTTTGCATGCCCTCTTAAAAATAAATTTCTATAAATCCTACCAAGACTGAAGAAAGGAAGCAGAAGAAACACCCTAAGGTGCTCACTGAGGGCAGATTACATGGGTGACAAATGCAGAAATTGTGGCAGGAGACAGGACCCAAGGTCCACCTCAGATGTGACGATGGCTCCAGGTGAGCAGGCAGGCAAGATAACCTGTTTCCTCCAACACCTGCCGCACCACCTTCATACTGGCTCTGAAACATCTAAATACCTAAGATCATGTTTTATTATTCTGAAAACCCAGTAGCCTAAAAATGAGCCACTCACGTTCAACTCATTATATCACTACGAAATAACTTTTCATTCTTTGGCATATGCACACATATATTAGTGAAGCCATCACTTTTTGGGGGGTATTTTCTCAGGGTAGTCAAATTTCTTTTCCATAATATTTTATTTTGAACAATGGTTCCATTATTTTCAGCTGACAATTCAATACGGTAAAGGACCCAAGTAAAAATGTCAAATGATTTGCCCATGGTGTACTATCAACACAAACAAAGAGTAGCCCGAAGTGACTAAGCTTACACATATTTACTCTCCACAACTCTGACATATAAAAATGCAGGAAGCATACTCACTTTTTCTGTTCAACGTGGGGCACTGTGAGCAACTATATCTCCCTCTTCATACTGAGGGGTACAAAAAAAAAGAATCACTACTACAAAAAGACCTGGTTTCCAAAAGAAAGAACTACTATAACCACAAAAATCAAAAGGAATGCATCTAAACAGGGTCAGAGCTTTGCAACCTCCTCAGATAAGAGAACCTGCCTCAAGGAACATCTGAAAGCATTCTGAAAGAAAAGCAAATATGTTAAAAAAAAAAAGCCACAAACGATTGTGACCTTAAATGGTACTAAATGAAAATCTGAATGCTACATTTCTAAGGCATTAAAGCTACAATAAGAACCAGAAGTAACAACTAGCCCTGAAAATTGGTGATTGAATCAATGTTTTTGTTTTTATTTTGCATTTCCAATTGAGGTAAAGTTCACATAACATAAAATAACCATTAATCATTTTATTATTTTTAAAAGATTTTATGCTTTAAATATTTTTAAAATTTAAATTCAATTAATTATAAAGATTTTATTTTGAGGGGTGCCTGGGTGGCTCAGTGGGTTAAGGCTCTGCCTTCGGCTCAGGTCATGATCCCAGGGTCCTGCGTTTGAGCCCCACATCGGGCTCCCTGCTCAGCAAGGAGCCTGCTTCCCCCTCTGCCTCTTGTGACTACTTGTGATCTCTGTCAAATAAATAAATAAATTCTTAATAAATAAATAAATAAATAGCGATTTTATTTTGAAGTAATCTCTACACCAAACAACTCCAAGATGAAGAGCCACGTGCTCCACTGACAGAACCAGCCAGGCATTCCAACCATTAGTCATTTTAAAGTGTACAATTCAGGGACACTTAGTACGCTAACAATGCTGGGCACCATTCCCTCTGTCTAGTTCAGGACATTTTCATCACCCCAAAAGGAAGAACCCCTCCATTAAGTTATCATGCACGCCCCTCCCCCAGGCCCAACAACCACCATTCTGTACTTTGTCTCAATGGACTCTTCTCTTCCGGACATTTCACATCGATGGACTCATACAGCACCTGGCTTGTTGTATATGGCTTCTTTCCTTTACCATGATGTATACGAGGTTCATCCGTGTCGTAGTGGGTGTCAGTGCCTCGTTCCTCTACGTGGCCAAATCATAGTCCATTGTACGGATGGACCACATTTTGTTTATGCATTCATTAGCTGAGGGACAGGTGGTTTGCTTCTACCTTTTGGTTACTGGCAATCATACTGCTGCTATGAACATTTGTATGTTTGTATTTGTCTGAATGCTTGTTTTAAATTCTTTTGGATTTAGGAATTGCTGGGTCATGTGGTAATTCTATGTTTAACTTTAATGTTTCTTTAATCTCACGATTCTGCCCTGTGTCAGTAGATACATTGCTGATCTGTTTGCTAATTCCTTTCTAAAAGGGGGTAAAAACCAAGGTCTTGAAAAACCCTGTATTTTTTAAACATGTTAAATACATTCAAATAAATATTCACCTCATTATTTTAAAAATTAAATGAAATTTAAATTATCTGCTTCTGATTTAATACACTAGTTTCCAATGAGACTAAAGTCAATGCTAGAATTAAATCAAAACATTTTAATAGATATTTATTGCTTCCTAAGTAGGTACTGTACTGTTACATTACCAAAACATCTGTACTTGGGGAATGAACATATACTTGTCCCTACATTTAAGACAAATCAAAATATTTCTACTTACCCACAAATAATATATTGCCTGTGTTTTACTGTTGCTCACCAATTCTTGATTATTTGTTGGATTAAAAGTAAGATGGTTCTGAAATACAAAATATGGAAATATATTACATTATGACAAATTTTCTGTTTTTCTCTGGTTAAGCTAAACGTTAAAAATAAATAATATTTATATTATATTAAATTGCTGAGTAGGAATATAAAACAGAAAAGACAACAGCACTTTGTAAGCAATAGGAGTAGAATGGAAACCCTGAGCGTTAAAATTAATGGTCCCAATTGCGTCCCCATTTCTTATTTAGTCTTATTTATTATAATTCATCATCTGTAAATTGGAACAAGCAAAAGTAGCACAATATTCACTAATAACCTTTACCCTGTGTCCTTGTGGACAAAAACTGCTGCATACACATATCTCAATTTGACAAGGCCACAAGGTAACTTGGAGTGATGCCAAATACCGGAAAGAGTTTCTGATTCCTGCCAACACGGTGAATAGCATGGAGCGCCTGGCTCCCTTCCCATAAATCAACCCTGTGGTAACTATGCAAGTGAGGAAACCACAAAGTGCAGAAGCTGAGAGAGTGCACACATTTCTGTGCACAGAAGAGTCTAAAGGAACAGATTCTAAACTAAACAAGGGTGACTCTGGAGACGTGTCTGGGTAAGGAAGGACTCACTTTTCCTTCCCTCATTCACTACTATACTGTGTCCCTGACAAGACTGTAGAACCCTAAGAAGCAGGAAAATCTTTGTCACATGCAGAATTAAATGAGATACTTAAATATCTAAGCGAGCCAGAGAAACACAACAGAAGCAAGGCTGTGAGTGATGTGAGTGAGCGGCAGCACGGGGGTCGGGGGAGTGAAGGCCGGGTGGTAGGACGTCCTGATCCAGGACCACGGGCTGGTGGTTCTCCGTTGTTTTTCATTGCCGAGCCCTTGTTATAGGAAATATCCGCAGGCCTCGAAGGTCACTCCAGTGCCCCAACTGGCTGGGACCAAGTCTGTGCCCCAGCTGAGGACCTGGCTGCTTCTCTGTCACCGGAGAAGACTTCATCCCCCTGGGAACTAGCCCCCAAAATCATTTGAGAGAAGGCGGTCCTAACATTGCTGTGAATGCCACCGTGATGTCCTTAGTGGGGAAAAGCATCTTATCCCTGTGGCTTTCCAGAATTAAACAGAGAGCCAGTGATGTCAGCCGGGCCTGGTCTGTAAGCATAATGGTGGGAAGAGAATCTGTTTATTTTGCTTAGGAATGGGTGATGTTTCAAAGAATTTAACATATCAGAGCCTCTGATGGATTAAATCTGTGACTCTAATTTAAAGCCCGTCATTGGTTCAGACTTGTGATCTTCCATTCAAATCACACTGGTTTATAAACAATATTAGAATACTTACGAGAATTTAAGATTTGCCATAGTTAGGTCTAATTTATTAAATTTACAAGAATTCCCTAAGTATGCGTGAAGGGTTTATCTTTTAATCAGACTACTAAAGAACTTAGAGATAAAACCAAATATATTCAATTTCTAAGTGAAGTTTAAAAATGTTTAAAAGGAATTAATAATCAAATTTGTGAGTTGGGTCAAACATTAATCTAAACACCCTTAAAGGCAACTGTAAAAATCTGCTAGATTTATAAAAGGAGTAAGATTTTTAAGTTGAATGAGAAGCTTAGGGAAAAACTATGGTTCTTAGTTTATAACTTTAATAAAGTGAATATTAATTCTAAAACCAAATAACCTATATCATTTACTATATCATAAAACTGGTATTGACATATTGAATTGTTAACCACAGATACACTCTACTTTGCAATTAAAAAGAAGAAAAAAATCGCTGCCAGAGTCACCCCTAGTCTAGTCGGGGAGACAGCTTTACAAGCAAGAGAAAAGCAAAGAGGGGCACCTGGGTGGCTCAGTCACTTAAGCCTTCAGCTCTGCTCATGATCCCAGTGTCCTGGGATCGAGCCCCACATCAGGCTCCTTACTCGGCAGGGACTCTGCTTCCCCCCCTCTCTCTCTGCCTGCCTCTCTGCCTACTTTTGCTCTCTATTTTGTCAAATAAAAAAATAAAATCTTAGAAAAAAAGAAAAGAAAAGATAAAAGCAAAGAATAAAGCCTTTTTAGGGGGCCAGCCACGCCTGGGGAAGGGGAGCTATCGGCAACAGTTTCAGAGAAGAGACACACGTGACGGGCCCACCCTTCCTCCTGTGGACTCTGTCACCAGATAGAACAACTTTCCCTCATGTGTAAGTCGGATATCCCACTACTTGCAGCTGGAAGCATGTGACAGCCCCAGGGGACAGCCAGGCACACGGAAGGGGAATTCCACTTGCTGGGGCACGAGTTCCCGTGACTAGGATGCAAGATGCGTTTTTCCCTCTATCCCAGGCTGGGTCGGCAAGAGGCAGCCTCTGAAGGGTGTTCAGCAGGGGAGTAACACAAACGGATTTTGCCTTTGGGAAAAGGTCACACACAAAATGTTGTGGAAAACAACCACACGATGCTACACGCTGATGTCCATGTATCTGTATTTAGGACAACAGCAAATGTTCTGGAAGGAAACACACCAAATGGACTCCCTCCAGGAAGAGGGCAAAGATTGGAGATGGTGGCCAGAGGAGACGTTAGCTTTCAATTAAAAGATTATTAAAGATCAACAGATGAGTAGATAAGCAGAATCAGTGTATCCATGTGATAGAATCTTGAAAACTAATGCCACACCACGGGAGAACTCTGAAAACGTTATGCTGAGAGAAAAACCAGACATAAAAAGCCACGTATGATTCACGGACATAAAATGATGACAGGCAACCCTATAGAGACAGAAAGTTGATGAGGGGTCGAGAGGAAGGAGAATGGGGAGCTCACTGTCACAGAGTTTCTGTTTGGGGTGATGAAAATGTTCCGGAAATAGTGCCGGTGGTCGCACAACATTGTGAATGTAATTAATGCCACCAAATTAGACATTTAAAAATCATATTTTGGGGCGCCTGGGTGGCTTAGTGGGTTAAAGCCTCTGCCTCCAGCAGATAATAAAATCTTTAAATTAAAGAAATATATATTTTTTACAATGGGGGGCCTGCATGTCCCAGTTGGTAGAGCGGCTGGCTCTTGGTTTCGGTGCAGGTCATGATCTCAGGGTCCCGGGATCGAGCCCCATGTTGGGCTCTGCACTCAGCGAGGAGTCTGCTTGAGGATTCTCCTTCCCTCTCCCTCTGCCCTTCCCCGACTCATACTCTCTTGCTCTTAAATAAATGATAAGGAAATCTTTTCTAAAAACGTGAAGATGGTCAATTTCATGTTAGGTGTATTCTAAATCGCCATCCTGGAGGTTGGGTTGCAGAGTGAAGCTGCAGAGCAGGAGGCTGGCCAGGGGGGAGTGGGTGGGCAGGGCCAGCAGAGGCGGGTTCAGAAGGCCTCCGGGAGGAGGTGCAACAGGGCTTGGGGACATTTTAGCAGGAGATGTCCCCGGGACATCCCGGTGGAATGTTCTCCAGCAGCTTCCTCATCCATGAAAAGAGGAATGATGAGGTGGTTAGGGAGATGACGATGGTGTGGTTACCACCCCAGGTCTGTTCCCTCCTGGCTGGAGAAAAGGACCAGCCGCGTCCTCCTCACCATCTTGGGCCAGAGGAAGCAGAGTCTCAGAACGCAGATGAAAACCAAGAGGATGTGGTATCAGAGAAGCCAAGGAAATGACAAGTGTCAAATGCCACTGAGACGTCTAGTAAGATGAGGACCAGGATTAAGTAACAGGGCCCTAGGAGGTCACCAGTCATCTGGGGGACCTGTATATTAAAACGTTCAACCTAACATTCCAGAACACCCTAGAGCTTTAAACAACTTCTTCCTAATCGTCCCCAACTGGACTCATCCACCCCCATGTCACCACCCCCACAAGCCAACCAGGGCCTCACAATCTTATCAATTAATCTAGCACTGCACTCTGCCTCTAGGACCAGGAATGAAGAAAGAAAACGCACATGAACATCTATCATGGGCCATGTACTGTGCGCCACTGGGCTTCCTGACAGTCCTGTAAGGTAAGTGCAGTGTGTTGAGGGCCTCCTCAGAAGTCAGGTCCACCCAGAGCCTCAGGATGTGAGCGTTATATGGGAATAGGGTCCTTGCCCATGTGTTAGTTCAGATGAGGGTGGATTAGGATGGATCCTAAAACCAATGACTGCTGAGCTCAGAGAAGTGCAGACACAAACAGACACACAGGGGACAACGCCACGTGAAGACAGAGGCAGAGATTAGAGTGATTAGTCTACCAGCCAAGGAACACCACGGGCTGCCAGCCACTACCAGCACCTGAGAGAGAGGCCTGGAGCAGGTTCTCCCTCAGAGCCCCAGAAGGAACCACCCCTTTGGGCACCCTAATTTCAGACTTCCAGCCTCGTGAACTGTGAGGGAATAACTTCCTGTTATTTTAAGCCCCTCAGCATGTGGTAATTTTTTTTTAACATTTTAATTATTTATTTGATGGACAGAGAACACACAAGTAGGCAGAGAGGCAGGCAGAGAGAGAGAGGAAAGCAGGATCCCTGCTGAGCAGAGAGCCAATTGCGGGGCTGGATCCCAGGACTCTGGGGTCATGACCTGAGCCAAAGGCAGAGGCTTTAACCTGTTCAGCCCTCAGGTGCCCCAGCGTGTGGTAATTTCTTAGAGCAGCCCAAGGAAACTAAAACAGTGGGTATGATCAGCCTCTTTTTTTGTAGATGGGGAAAATCACTTCACTTCTCTGGGCCTCCAAGCTGGGTTAGTGTTAACCTCCCTCATCTACTCTGGGACATCACCACACCAAGTTTCTAGGCCTAAAGAGCCAAGAATTGTAACTGGGGAAATTCACGAGGTAATGTCACTTGACCTGGCCTCAAGGCAACAGGACGGCCAGCCTCCCCAGGCCGCTTCACCCTCACCCGGCATCCCACCGCTGGCTTCTGCATGCCCAGACCGGCATTTCTCCTTTGTTGCAGATACGCTACACTGAGTAGGGAAAAAGAGGCTTGTGCCATGCCTACCCTGTGAAGGAGTCCCAGATGATTATCAGGCAGTGGGGCCCTTTGTTGGCCATGGCAATCCACCGCCTGTCTTCACTGATGCAGAGGCAGGAGATCACATTAGCGTGGCCTGCAGAAATGCAGAGAAAATGCTCGGAAACATTCAGGATGGCCAGAGAGGCTGGAGCCCCACAGAGAACTAAGCTCCCCTTCCAGGTTCATCGGGCTGACAATTCCACTCCTATGGCCTTTCCCTGGCATTTCTCCATAACCAGTGGTTTTCCGATTTTCTCTCCCCCAAAACCCCCGAAGGGTAAGCCACACTCCCCCAAAGACAGGGGCTCCCTACAGATCTAGGCATGTGCCCAACTCTGAACCCAGGTGGGGAATAAATGTTGCGGTTCTATCCCACCTCCAGCCCCCTTGAAGCCCTGCTGGCCTCATCTCCCTTAAACAGTGTCCACTCAGGCCACTGAGCAGATCTGGAGCAAAAGCCTCTCCGCTGGTCTCTCTGCTTTCATTCCCATCCCCCCACAATCCTTTCCCAGTAACTCGGGAACCTTCTGGAAACAAGCAAGATGCTAGTGCTCCCTGCCAGGGAATAGCCCACTTCTTTCCTCCTTCCTCTTCCCTTGCTCACTCCGTGTCAGTCATACCAGCCTGCAAACCTGGAGCTCCCTGGGTCTGGACTGCTTCTCCCCAAACTGCCCCTGGTTGGTTCATTCTCCTCAGTCAGTCAGATCTCAGCACCAAGGGTATGTTTGCCGGCGCAACCAACTGGAGGGCCATCTCTCACTCCTGATCTCTCTCCTGCAGCAGCCCACATTTCCTTTGGAGTGCTTGTTGTAATTCGTAGTTGTGTATTTATGAGACTATAAGCTCCATGGGGGGGGGGGCTAGATCTGTTTTGTTCATGACTACAGACCCAGAATCTGAAACAAAGAGGTTCTGATAAATACCTGTGGAATCAATGAACAAATGGATGGACGGATGGATGGGTGGTCAAGGCCACCCCCAGCCACCTGACTCTGCAGGAGGCTGGACAGCTGCCTGGCATGGTCCCTATTTCTCAGCCCGTCTGCCTGCTGCTCCTTCCTCGCTCTGCAGACACAAACTGCCCCCTCTCCCTCCCATCAGCACTGTGCTCAGTGCCGCACATTCAACTAAGCTCCAAGAAGGGCTGCTTGCTGGGCTTGTGTGTTTCTGGACATCTAGAGAGCAAATTCTGCACCTACATGGCATGGATCCCTGAGTATGGACTAGGCTTTTGGGAAACCCTCTGTGATGTTTTTGACCTAGGCATTGACTTAAGGAAGGTCCTTATTAAAATATGTGTCTGGGGGCTCTTGGGTGGCTCAGTCAGTTAAGCGTCTGCCTTCAGCTAAGGCTTTGATCTCAGGGTCCTGGGATCCAGCCCCACGTCAGGTCCCCGCTGAGCAGGGGCGTCTGCTTCTCCCTATTGCTCTCTCTTGCTTGCTCTCTTAAATAAATAAATAAATAAATAAATAAAATCTTAAAAAGCAACAAAAACTTGCGTACCTGAAGATGGTGCTGAGTATTCTTGAAGACATCGTAGATGACCTCAGTGTGAGCACAGACGTACAGAAGGACTCGCTGGTTTTCATCCTGAATGTAGGAAACGGGAAGAGAACTGTTCCTTCCGAAAGACCAAGTCATGGTCTGGAAGACAAAGGCAAGACCAGCAAGACACTGAGTGCACGGAGCCCAGAACTGTGATGCCAGGCACCCCTGGCACTGTCTCTGGAGAGGAAGGATTTCACATCATCAGTCCAAAGTGAGGGAAATCACTTCGAGAACGTCCTCAACCACATGCTAGGGCGTGGAGGACCCTCAAATCCATGACGCTGAGTGAAAGGGGCCACACACAGTGCAGGGTCCGTCTAATCCATAGAGATGGAATGGAGCCCAGTGGCTGCTGGGGACCTGGGGAAGGTGGTCGGGGCGTGACGGTTAGGGGATATGGATTTCTTTCGTGGGGGATGAAAATGTTCTGGAATTAGACAGTGGTGACAGCTGCACATCCTTGTGAACATGCTAAAAAGCAATGGATGGTACGCTTTAAAGGGGTCAATTTTACCAGGATGAGGAGAAATTGGAACCACTGGGCACTCTTGGTGGGAATGTGAAATGGTGCAGCGGCTGTGGAAAACCCCAGGGAGAGCTCCCCAAACACTGAAAGCAGAGTTAGCGTATCACGCAGCAATGACACTTCTGGACACCTAGCTCAAAGAACTGGAAGCAGGGTCTCAAAGAGGCATTCACACGCCCATGTTCAGAGCAGCATACTTCACAGAAACCAGAAGGTAAAAGGAAGCCAAGTGTCCCGTGACGGACGAATGGATGAACAACATGTGAGTGTTGTTCAGGCTTCCACAGGAAGGAGACCGGACGCTCTACGACGTGGATGGGCCTTGGGGACATCACGTAAGTGAAATCCACCGGTCCCAGAAAGACAAATACGGTAGGATTCCACAGACACGGTCCCAAGAGGAGTCGGATCCATAGAGACAGAAAGTGAAATGGTGGTTGCCAGGGGCAGGGCTGGGGAACGGGGAGTTGTTCAATGGGTAGGGAGTTTCCTTTTCACGAGATGAGTTCCAGGCGTTGGTTGCACCACAGTGTGAATGTACCTACGACGACGCTGTACACTTCAAAATGGTTAAGATGGTAAATTTTAGGGGTGCCTGGTGGCACAGTGGATCAGCAACTGACTCTTGGCTTTGGCTCAGGTTGTGATCTCAGGGCTGTGGCATCCAGCCCGACATTGGGCTCCAGGAATAGTGTGCTTAAGACTCTCCTCTGCCCTTCCCCACCACCCCCTTTCAAATAAATAAATAAATAAATAAAGATGAGGGGTGCCCGGGGGGCTCAGTCATTGGGTTTCTGCCTTCGGTTCAGGTCGTGATCCCAGGATCCTGGGATCGAGCCCCTGCCAGGCTCCCTGCTCCTTGGGAAGCCTGCTTCTCCCTCTCCCAGTTCCCTTGCTTGTGTTCCCTCTCTCGCTGTGACTCTCTCTGTCAAAATATAAATAAAATCTTTTTTTAAAAGATGGCAAATTTTACTTTATGTGTATTTTACCACAATTTTAAATTTTAAGAAGGTAAATTTAATGGTACGTGAATTATACCTTGCTTAAAAAAGAAAAGAAAGTCAACAGTAAACACAAAGAACGTCCTATCCTCCTCATCCCCAGAACCTAGACTGCTCAGTAACTGACACACAGTGAGCACTTAATATTGTGAAATTCAGTTTACTTCATGAAAATATATGGAAGGGTCAAGTTACAGTATAGTCACTAAGGAACTCCTTAAGAAAGGCAATTATTCAGCTGGGACTATTTGTATTTGGTCCTCATATACCATTTTCCCAGGAAGAATAAAGCACAGAGAGACAAAATTCCCTAAGCATGATTAAAAATTCCATATTCAGGGCGCCTGGGTGGCTCAGTGGGTTAAAGCCTCTGCCATCGGCTCAGGTCATGATCCCAGGGTTCTGGGATCGAGCCCCACATCGGGCTCTCTGCTCAGCAGGGAGCCTGCTTCCCTTCCTCTCTCTATCTGCCTCTCTGCCTACTGGTGATTTCCATCTGTCAAATAAATAAATAAAATCTTTAAAAAAATCCATATTCCCAGGAATAAATCCAAGATAGAAATTTTCTGAAATGAAAAATTTGAGGTATTATAAATCTGACTACTACTTTTAATTCAACAGGAGTTTACTTATGCATATTTTTTGTGTGCAAAGTCTTTTATAAAAATCAAGGATGTGATTAAAACAGTTTATAAAAACTGGATTCATACAATAAGAGTATTATTCAGAAATAAAATGTAATGAACTAGCAAGCCAGGAAAAGACATGGAGAAATCTGAAATGCATTTTGCTAAGTGAAAGGAGCCAACCTAAGGAGACTTCACAGAGGGGACACCTGGGTGGCTCAGTTGGTTAAGTGTCTCCCTTCGGCTCAGGTCATGATCCCAGAGTCCTAGGATCGAGCCTTGCATTGGGCCTCCTGCTCAGCCAGGAGTCTGTTTCTCTCTCTCTCTCTCTGCCCTTCCCGCGAAAGGTGTTTTTTCTCCCTCTCTCTCTCTGACAAATAAATACATAAAATCTTTAAAAAAAAAAAAAAAAGGACTTCACATTGTATGATTCCAACTACATGATATTCTGGAAAAGCAAAACTATGAAGACAGGGGGAAAAAATGGTTGCCGGGGAGCGAGGTTGTGAAGGCAGGGATGGAGAGTGGGGCACGAGGGATTTGAAGGCAATGACACAAGTCTATAGGACACTACAATGGTGGATATACCTCATCATACCTTAGTCAAAGCCCAGAGAATGTCACACCATCAGTTGTGAACCCTAAAGTAAAATATGGATATTAGTTAATAGTAACAGTCAACATGGGCTCATCACCTCTAACAAACGTCCCCAACTAATGAAGATATTAACAAAAGGGGAACCTGGTGGGGGGCACAAGGGAGTATATAGGAACTCTGCACTTGTCACTTCGTTTGCTATCAATCTAAACTGCTCCAAAAAACAGTCCTATTAGGGGCGTGTGGCTGGCTCAGTCAGTAAAGCCTATGCCTCTTGATCTCGGAGTGTTCCAGTCCCATGCTGGGTGTAGACATTCCTTAAAATAAAAATATTCTGTTTAAAAAATTAACCGAGGCCAATTAATAGAATGTGGTAGCATCTAAAGGGATGGCTAAGCGATTAGAGACTTTTAGCAACTGACTCACTCAGTATTAACAGGACCTCCTTGCTCCAGCAGCGCTCACACTCATTGAAAGCACATGGTATCAGCTGATGCTGGGCACTAGTGTTACCGTTTGTGGTGAATGATCATGGAGCTAGCTGGCTCTTACAGCAACCTTCCAAACGTCAACAGAAAATGCTAGGGTCCAAAGCAGATTTCACTGCATTTGACAATCATCAAAGATTCCTTCTCATAAATGCATGACACCTTGTTTTCTTGGTGGAAGTCAGTATCCAGGATTATGCCTACTCACCAGGAGTACGCTGAATTATTCCAGGCCTTTGGGTTAAGGCAGGGACCCCAAAGGAAAAGGTGGATGCTGCAGGCAGAGAGAGAGAGGCAGGAACACACTTGTTGAAACCCCTTTGGTGAGAACAAATCAGAAGTAACGAAAATGGCCATCCATAACAGGGCACCAGTTGAATTTAAAATGAGGAAGGGGTTCTACACGCCCTGATACAGAAAACCCTCTGAGACATACTAAGTGGTCATGCAGAAGATCTGACTGGTAAAGAAAAGAAAACCTAGCGTGTGTCGTGTGTGTACACACACACAGATATGTCCATAGGTGTCCAGGAAAAGGTCTGGAAAGATATACAGTTATACCAAACTGGAACGGCAGTCACTTCCAGGACATGGATTTGGTGTGGTCTGTGCGAGAAGAGGAATCTGCCTGAATTTTTTTTTTATTTTAACTTATTTATTTTTAGAGGAGGAAGAGCCAGAGGGAGAGAGGCAGAGAGAATTCCAAGCAGGCTCCATGCCCAGTGCAGAGTCCCATGCGGGGCTCAAGCTCACAACCCTGAGATCACAATCATAATCCCAGCTGAAATCAAGACTCAGACACTTAACCAACTGAGCCACCCAGGTGCCCCTGCTTTAATTTCCTTTTTTTTTAAGAGCTCTTATTAATTTTATCAGGAAGAAAAAAGGGGGGACACCTGTGGGGCTCAGTGGGTTAAGCCTCTGCCTTTGGCTCAGGTCATGATGTCAGAGTCCTAGAATCGAGCCCCGCATCGGGCTCTCCACTCAGCAGGGAGCCTGCTTCCCCCTCTCTCCCTGCCTGCCTCTTTGCTTACTTGTGATCTCTCTCTCTCTCTCTCTCTGTCAAATAAATAAAATCTTTTAAAAAAGAGAGAGAGAAAAAACCAATACAGGAATGGAAACAGAAAGGAACAGAAAGGAGGTGTCCTCAAGGAGCTAAACAAATTTGCAGAGGGAGGTGGTCTAGAAGAGTTATGCAGTGAGCCCAAGGCTAATGGGGGACCCAAACCCCTGGCACACAGGACACTTGCTCTCATTAGCGACACCCCCGGATGTCATGCTAGCTGGCTAAACAAGCCAAAAGTCTTCACAGGCTCTAAAACTTGTTCTGTCTTTCAGACTGGGCAAGCGCACATTTTGACCTTGAACTCCACTGCTCAAAGTAAACCCAGTCTACAAAAACGAGGCTGTCAGTTGTCTGCATCTCCCACTAGGAGTTTCCCATCATCCTCATCATCACTACCATCCTTGCCACCACCACTGCTATCATCATCTAGATGTGAACAGCAGTCCAGGGCTCACTATGTGTCAGAACTGCATTTAACACTTTATGTGCATTCGATCACTTACAAATCTTCTAAAGGCAGAACCTACAGGGAAAAAAGGGAGCTGATTCAGTGGCACATGGAGGGAGAAGGGAAAAACTCTCCTCCTCGTCCTTCTCTTGGTCAATGGTAACATTTGTGCGGCAAAGGCAGATGTCAGTCGACCCCCTGGTGCCTTTCTCAGTGGCTTTCACTTTTTCATACCTTTTGCTTTCTGGTCCATCTCCGAACGCGCAGTTTTAGGAGCCCGTAATGGCTTTAGGAGCTTGTGAAGAGGCATCAAGCCTTCTAAGGCAGAAGAGGTGAGGAGAGGAGGGAAAGGGGAAAGGAATGGAGGAGCAGGAGAAGGAAGTGAGAAAGAAGGGGGATGGGGAGGAGAGGGAGAGATTGACCTTGAGTCTCCCACAAGAAAGGGCACCGTATGTAACAGACAAACCACATCCAGAATTTCCTGCCTGGGGAGCAACACTGTCCGACCCGGATGTCAGGTCCAGAGGCAGCACTCCTGTCGCACATGTCCCTCCAGAGCGCTGAACTGAACTTTAAAACATATGAGTCTATTGTTAGTTCAAAAGAATATTCCTGGTGGTATTTTTTTCTTCCATATGCTTAAAATCCCTTATTTAACAATGCCTTTAAAACACTAGAGGACACTAAAAACCATGTTACACTCCCTTACCAAAGGATACACGTTGGCGCGGTCATCCTTTCGAAACAACATGCCCTCCCTGGTAGACACCAGTGCTTTCTCGGGGATCTCTGCTTTGGACTGGAATTCTTCCTCTCGTGGCTGACTTAAGTCTGATCATCTTTTTTCCTCTCTCCTTTCACATCCCGGTTCATCCTGGGGCATCTGGTCGATTTTCTCCCCAAGCTCGCTTGAGGGCTGTGTTTCAGGGAAACTAATCTCTGGTTCCTTGGAACCCATTTGATCCAAATCAAGAAATTCTCCTTGTGAGCTCAAGTCTCTTAAAGGCTCATTTGTTTCCAAATGCTCTGATTCTAAGGCATCCTTTGACTCGCTAAGGGTTCTCTTAAAAAGAAATAAAAGATTGGGATTCCAAATACAGTGTATAGCTGCTTCATTCCCTCCTTTATTTTTCTTTCTGTTCCAACTCAGCCAGCCTCACACTGGAACTGTGATCTGTTTCAAAAAGGTGCCTGGGGGGCACCTGGCAGGCTCAGTCGGTTAAGTGTTTGCCTTTGGCTCAGGTCATGATCCTGGGGTCTAGGATCGAGCCCCACATTGGGCTGCCTCCTCAGTGCGGCGTCTGCTTCTCCCTCTCCAGCTCTCCCCCTCCTTGTGCTCTCTCACTCTCTCTGTCAAATAAATAAGTAAAATCTTAAAAAATAATAATAATTTAAAAACATAAAAAGGAGCCTGGGACATTTTGTACTTAAATAACATGAATCATGCATGTGCCAGGTTTATTCTTGGCCTACGAGCAGAACCACACAGCAAAACCATTCTTCTAAGTGGCCCTGGTCATCTCCAAGGATGGGCGAGTCACAGTCACTTCTCCTTGGACCTCAGCTGAGTTCTCCTTCGGGGGGAGAGCCTACACTACTGTGATTATGCTGACTCTGTTCTAAGACAAGTGCATTCCAACTAACCCCTAGGAACCCTTTCTGGCAGCTCCCCTGCACACCTCTTCCAGGAGGCCTTCCCTGACCATCCTCCTACCTGGGCTAAGTGTCCTTCATTTTTGTTTTTTAAATATCTCCCACGCATCACTCAATCACTGCACTTAGGATACTGTTTTATGGTGTTCAGGTATCAGTCTGCCTCCCTAAACACCCTAGAGCTCCTTAAGAGAATGGACTGTATCTTATTTGTATTTTCCCCGTAGCCTGGCAAATGGTAAGCATTCCATGATTCTGAATGAATGAATGAATGAATGAAAGGAAGAATAGATGAATGACTTAAAATTACTACTTACTAGGGAAGTTCCTGACGTGCCTGACTGGGAATCAGTCAGTGTAAGTATCTCCAAACTGGTCACGGACTTGGTGATTTCTTCAGGCTTCGCTGTGGTTTCTCCTGAATGGCAGCCTCCTCCCTCTCTGCTTCTCCAGCCTTTTCCTCTGTTTCTTCTCTGGCAGCCTCCTCCTCTCGGCCATCTTCTTCCCCCTCTTCCTCCTCCTCCTCTTCTTCCTCTTTCCTTTCCTCCCCGTCTTCCTCCTCCCCTTTCTCTTCCCCTCTTTCCCCTTTCTCCCATTCCTCCTCTTCCTCCCCCTCTTCTCCTTTCTTCTCTACTCCTCCCCCCCAACTCCTCTTCCTCCTCCACCACCTCCACTTTCTCCTCTACTCCTCCCTCCTCCCCTTCCTCCTCAACTCCTCCCTCCTTCCTCTTCCTCTACTTCTCCCTCCTCCTCTTCCTCCTCTACTCCTCCCCCCTCTTCCTCCTCCACTTCTCCTTCCTCTCCTTCTTCCTTTTCTCCCTCCTCCCCTTTCTCCTCCACTCCTTCCTCCTCTTCTCCTTCCTCTTCCTTCTCCTCCCGATCCCCTCCTGCTGAGCCTTCCTCTGTACTAACATGTCATCTTCTTTTAATTCCTGTTGCATACTTTCCAGCTCTCTATCATATTGATTACACCCTTCTTCCACTTCTGTTTCTTCATCTTTTTCTGCTTCTTCTAGCGGGTATTCCCCTGCATCTGACATTCTTCTTTGTGGAGTTTCCTTTAGAGAAATATTGACCATAACCATCAGCAGTTCACTGTTTCCCATTTTAATTTCCTAGTGCATGAACCTATCAATGAACTGTGCAATATCAGCTCTGGTTCCTTTCCACAGGAACAAAAAGAATTCCATACTTCTGGGAAAGCCCGTACCAAATCAGAAGCATATTGATGCCAGGGCCTCTCATCTTTCCAGGAATAATTTTAGAGCCCTGTAACTCACTTTGTATATATCCATATTCCCACAAGCAAGCAAAATGATAACCCAGGCATTAACAACAATTCTTATAATGTAAATAAGGACAGAAGAAGCAGCTTAGTGGATCAAAGCGTGGGCTTTGCAGTCGGCCTCTCCTAGCACCCAGTCCTGGTTCCACCACTCACTTGCTCTGAGACCTTGGGCAAGTCGCTGTACTCTCAGAGTGCATATTTGCTCACAGGCAGGATAAAAGTGAGAACCCTAAATTCTGGGGTTGAGATGACCTATGTAAAATATTCAATGCAGCTGCCGCAGAGGGCTTGAGAAAGGCAGCAATCGTTTACAAGTTTAACAGCCTTCTAACATAGTCTCTCATTCATTTTTTCTGACAAAATGGAGTTTCAGGCTCTGGGAGTTGAAATGACTTAGCGGGCTCACACCGCTGGAAAGAGGCAGACCTCTCTAATGATTGGTTCCTCCAGGTGGAAAAAGCATTGCTAAGATTTCAAGCCCAGGGCCTTGAGTGTGGGGCCTGCTCTGACTGTAAACTTTGCCAGCACATCTTGATGCGGGGGCCCAGGGGAGGAGTGGAAAGTGTGGGGGTCTGTGGGGGAGGGGAGGGGGACACAACGCAGAGGTGCTGCCTCCTTCCTCCAGCTTAGGTCTCTCTGAGGCTGCCAGGGGCCCCTTTCCGGGTGGGGTGAGTGCCCCCAACCCCTGGGGGGCACCAGGCCCTCCCACACCTGGACCCCCGCCCCTGGCTCACAGAGTGCTCCCTCTGATGGCCTCAAAGGCCCAGCCCTCCCATCGCCTGGACCCCTCAGTCACCTCCCCAGCCTCCAGCGGCCACTGCTTTCTCCTCCCTGTGCTCCCAACCTATGGTAGTCACCCAAGCCCCGCCCCAAGTTAACTGCCAAGAGGGTGAGCTGCCAAAAAGCGGGAGGGCCAGCCAGTGGTCAGGTGTCCAAGGCTCTGCGGTGCAGGGGAGGGGGGGCACGCCCCCTGGCGGTCTGCCAGGGAGAAGCGACTCTGGGGCCCTCGTGGTGAAATTAGCCTTCCTCAGTCCCAACCACTCTCTTCAGCTGGGGGCCTTCAGTATGGGCCTGCTCCAACTGCAAACTTTGCCAGCACATCTGATGCCGGGGCCCAGGGGAGGGGAGGAACGTGTGGGGGTCTGTGGGGGAGGGGAAGGGGACACAACACGGAGGCGCGGCTCCTTCCTCCAGCTTAGGTCTCTCTGAGGCCGCCCGGGCCTCGGGCCCCTTCCTGGGTGCGGCCAGCGCTCCCAACCCCCCGCGGGGCACCAGGCCCTCCCACACCAGGACCCCCAACCCCGACTCACAGAGTGCGCCCTCAGACGCCTCAAAGGCCCTGCCCTCCCACGGCCTGGACTCCTCTGGCAGCCACTGCTTTCTCCTCCACGTGCTCCCTGCCGGCCCTTGTCACCCAAGCCCCGCCCCAAGGTAACCGCCGCCAGGGCCAGCGGTCTTAAAGGGGGCCGGTGGTCACGTGTCCAAGGCTCTGCTCCCGCCAGCCGGCACGCCCCCTGGCGGTCAGCGGGGGAGAGGCGCCGCTGGGTCCTCCTGGTGAAATTAGCCTTCCTTGTCCCAACCACTGTCGTCAGCTCCTTCCCCCAAGGCGCCAGGGCCTGAGAAGCCGGCTGGTGGCACCGGCAATTCTCCCTTTGTGAAGATTAGATATGAGCGGCCGCGCCTCCACAGGTCCCGCCCTCATGGCCAAAGTACGCGGCGCCTTTGCCCTGGAGCTCCTGCTGCAGGCGCGTGCAGTGTGGCAGCGCGAACTCCGGCAGGTCCGCAGGCTGGTGCCTCGCCACCTCCACGGTGAAGCCCTGCAGCAGCTCCGTCAGTCCCGCGGGGATCTCCGTGCACATCCTGCCTGCGCCGCGGTGGGCGCCTGGGCGCCGCCCTCGCAACCTCCCTGCACTGGCCTGCAGCCCCGCGGCCCCCAAGCGAGCGCGCTCCGAGGGCGCTGGAGGCGCTACTCGCTGCTAGCGCGGCGCTCTGGGCCCCGGAGGCCCTGCTGGCACGCGCTGCCGCTCCTGGCGCTCCCCTGCTCGCTGCAGCGGCGCCGGCTGTGCGAGCGCTGCCCCGGAGGGCGGGCAGCATCTCGGGCTCCTCCCGCTCGCCAGGGCCCGCTTCTCTCCCCACCCCTCCCACTCTCAACCATTGTTCATTTTTAAAAAAATTTTTAATAATATATTTTATTTTTAAAAATACATATTTTTATTTAATGCAGTATATCAAAATATTTTCCTTTCCATATAAAACTATTAAAATTTTAAGCTATTTTAACCTCTTTTTAATATGAAGTCTTTTGAAATCCAGTGTATATTTTATTCTGACAGCACATCTCTATTCCAACTAGCTAAGTCTCAAGTGTTCGAAGCCACTTCGAGTGGCTAGTGACTCCCATACTGGATGGTGCAGCCTTAACTCCTCTTTAACTCCTTGTCGTCGTTGATCAGCTTTACTCGCTAATAATTCTTTACGTTACATTTTCCCTGTTCCTAAAGCTTCTGTGGTTTCTGTTTCCTGACTGAACCCTGACTGATTCAGTCAGCAAAGCCAAAAGCCGGGTCTTCCAAAAGATTAAATTGATAAACTGCTAGCAATATTGATCAGGATAAAAGAGGGGAAAAATCACTTTTATCCAGAATAAAAAGGGGGATATTACTAGAGAGTCTCTAAATTTTTAAAAGCGTAATAAAGGATGTTATAAATATAATGCTAATAAATTATTCAACTAAAATGAAAATCTTCTTAAGTACAAGTTATAAAATTATCAGAAGAAAAGAAAAATGTGAATAGCCCTATATCTCTTAAAGAAATTGAATTTATGATGGAAAACCTTCCTATAAATAAAACTCCAGGCCCAAGAAGGCTTGAGTTGTGAATTCTATCACATATTTGAGAGAGAAATCATACCAGTTTTGTAACAGTTTTCAGAAAACATAGGCAAATGTTGGGACCACTTCTAATTTCAATTTGTTAATGTATGTTAAGGGTATCTGAGTCTGTTTCTGGAGGGACATTTGGCCATTTTTCTTTTTCCTTAAAATTTCTTCACCAGTTTTGCTAGTAGAGTATGGTATTAGAGTTAAGTTGGCCTCATTGTTCATTTTTGTTAAGGATTTTTTTTGTTTTAGGGAAAGAGCACGCGTGAGTGGGGGAGGCGGGAAGGGCAGGGCAAAGAGAGAGTCCGAGTGGACTCTGCCCGGAGCACAGAGCTTGCCTCAGGGCTCAATCCCAAGAGCCTGAGATCAGGACCTGAGCCAGAACCAGGAGATGGGCCCTTCACTGAGGGTGCCGCCCAGGTGCCCCCAAGCTGTTTTTTTAAAAAAATTCTGGAGACGGGCGCCTGCGTGGCTCAGTTGGTTGAGCGACTGCCTTGGGCTCAGGTCATGACCCCGGACTTCCAGGATCTCGTCCCGCATGGGGCTCCCAGCTCCTTGGGGAGGCCGCTTCTCCCTCTGACCTTCTCCTCTCTCATGCTCTCTCTCACTCATTCTCTCTCAAATAAATAAAACCTTTTAAAGAAAATTTCTTGAGACTTGTTGTATGGGCTTGAATGTGTCTTTCCTGCGTCCTTGGGCATTCTGCATTTGTTGGGCGTTGTGTTCCAGTGCCAAACAGGTCAAGTAGGTTGAGTGGATTTTTAGGTCTAAGGACTTCCCATTTTTCTATCTGCTTGTTCTATGAGTTATTGACAGATGGGTGTTGAATTCTCCCAACTGAATTGTGGATTTGTCAATTTCTTTTTTTTTCAGGATGTTTTTGCTTCATGGACTTTGAAGCTTTCTAATAGGATCCAGACACCTTTACGATGGCAGTGTCTTTCTAAATGGATCCTTTGTTGTTCTGAATTGTCTTTCTCTGTTCATTATACGTGTTGTCTTTCTACTGTCTATTGTCAAGACCTATTAAATTCAGCCTTTTAGGATTAGTATGTGTACGGTACAGCCCTGTTCATAATTTTTCTTTTCACAAAATCTATATTATCCTCTGCATCCTTCTATTTAAAGTTTATTTTTCACTGACATATTTAGGTCTTTTATTTAAATAGAATATTAATAGCTAATTCTTAAGGTAATTGTTGAAATGTTTCAGTTGAAGTCTACCACCTCGCTAGTCGTGTTTTCTTTTTCCCGTCTGTTCCTTCTTCCCTTTTCAACTGCCTTCCTTTCCATGAACGGAGTTCTTTGTAGGATGCTATCTATCTTCCTTCTATTATTGGCTGTCACATGGGCAGTGAGATATAAGGAGGTCATTCTGACTCTTTCTAAAATTGTTCTTCAACTTGTTTAAGGAATCTGTAGAGTCACCTTTATTTTAGGGATCATTGAGTCCCGCTACTAACTCATGATCCTTACTGGGTCTCTACTGAATATTCTGACTTATCCCGAAGAACTCTTCACTCTGGCTGGTTGGAACTCCAATGACCTCTAGCCTTGTATGAGTCTTGGGAACCATCCGGTTCAGTTCCCTTTACTCTTTGTTGGAATCTGGGGCATTTTCTTATACACACACGGCTTCCTATTGAGCACGGACTCAAGAGGACTCCAGTGTGTATTTCCACACTATGTGTATTTCCACAGTGTGTATTTTCTACTTGACTTCCTTCTTTCTGGAACCCATGACCTTGTCATCACTCCAGCCTTCCTGAATTCCAATTTCTCTTTCCTCACACCAGGGAGACTCCCATCGTTGCATTGGAATCTCCTCCATACCCCCACCATCCAGAACTCCTCCAGGTGCAAAGCTGAGTGAATCCTGGGGCTCAGTTTGTTTGTTTGCTTGTTTTCCTTTTCACAGGGTTCACAAATGTGTGTTCCTTTTCAATGTTTTAAACAGTTAGATATATATATATATATATATATATATATATATATATATATATATATTTCAATTCCCCATGTGCTTATGGTTGGTTTCTTTTCCTCTAACGAGGTTTGTATTAGTTTTCTAGGGCTGCTATAACAAGATACCACAAACCTAGTGGCTTAAACAACAGAAATGGACAGTCTCACAGTTCTAGAGGCTACAGTGTTGGTAGGCCATGCTCCTTTGGAAGGTATTAAGGAAGGATCTGTTCCAGGCCTCTCTCCCAGCTTGAAGTATTGTCCTGGCTTTGGGCTTCTTCACATGGCATTCTCCCTCAGTGCATATCTGTGTATCCCAAGTTTCCCTTCGTAGAAGGACACAAGTCCTACTGAATTAGGGGCCCACCCTACTCAAATATGACCTTATCCTAGCTAGTTACATCGACAGGGACCCTATTTCCAAATAAGGTCATGCTCCCAGGTGCTGGGGTTTAGGACTGGGGTAGTTTTTATGTTTTATATATATATATATTTTTTTTTTTCTAATAAAACATTTTTGCTTAGAATCTCAGTCTTCCTTCCTTTCATTACAAGGTTATTCGCATGCTTTTGGTGCCTACTGAACAACTCTACCGCCTCTACCTCCTAAATCTCCATGAAAGTTATTGTTGCCTAAAGTCATCTGCCATCTTTTGGAAAACAGTTCGCATCTTTTTGGAGTTTACAGGTCTTTTTGCTTTTTAATATCTGTTTATGTGGTGATGAAGGTGACTTTCATCCTACTCCTTCCTTCTGAATTTGTTTCATTTTTTGAATGTCAATTCTCTAGTGTTTTAAAAGAAGGATCTATAAAAACTAAATGGTTATTCTTTGTAAATCTACATTCTCATCTCTCATTTTGTATGTACTTTAAGTGACCAGAGATTTAGAGGCTGATAGCATTTATCAGCATTTTAAAGATACAAAGGAAAAAAATGTATTTTTTAAAAAGGGACATAAAAAGTGATGAAGCAAAAAAATTGCAAGACAATGGACAAAAATTTAGGGGCTCAGTAATTTCACAAAATGTAAATGGGTTGTATACTCTAATTAAAAGATTAAATCTGGGGGCACCTGGGTGGCTCAGTGGGTTAAGCCTCTGCCTTCGGCTCAGGCCATGATCTCAGGGTCCTGGGATCAAGCCCCGCATGGGGCTCTCTGCTCAGTAGGGAGCCTGCTTCCCCCCCCCCCCCGCCTGCCTCTCTGTCTACTTGTGATCTTTGTCAGTCAAATAAATAAAATCTTTAAAAAAAAAGATTAAATCTGTTAGATTGCATCAATACACACACACACACATAATGATGTGCTGCTTTTAAGAGAAAAATAATAAGCTCACCAAGCAGACATAAAATTTTGTAATACTGAAGACCTAAAATTGAACAAATAATCTACAAACCTAGAAGTGGCCATCCTAGGCAGTATAATAAGTTATGGAGGAAACATTAAAGGTATAACAACTGGATACAATGAGTGAAATTTGAATAGAAAGATATTCTAAAAGAATGTACAAAGTATTAGAATCAGGAAGTGAATTAATCAAGGTCATAGGATATAAGTTATAAATTAAGAAAAATTCACTGGAATTCTGTGAAATACAAACAAACTTTGAAAATCATATTTATGAGAGCACCAAAACTAGGACTTAAATCTCTCCAAAGACTTTATACAATCTCTACACAGAAAGTCTCCACACAGAAAACCATAAAATATCACTAAGGGGAATTTATGATCTAAATAAATGGGATGTCAAATACGGTAATATGTTACATATGTTCATAGAACAGGTTCATAGATTTGATCATCGGTATTGTAAAGTTCCAATTTACCCCATCTTGATTTAGAGATGCAATGCAATCCCAGTTTCATATCTAGCAAGTGCCTGTGTACATTGAGAAGCCAGTTCTTATATTTCCATGGACATGAAAAGGACTAGTAATTACCCAGGAAATTTGAAGAATAAAGTGAGAGCAAGAGTGAGGGAGAAAGAGAGTGAGAGGAGAATCCGATGGGATTGGATTTACTACAAAAAGACTATTGAAATGACCAGAGAAAACAGACAAACAAAAAAGGGCCGACGTTGACAAAGCAGTGCTAAACCAGTTGAGTATCCACATGGAACAAAATTGCCTAAAACTCAATTCCAGACTGATGTAGACTAAATATGAAAGATGACATCACAAATTTTCTAGAAGGTAAAATAGGAAAATATTTTTACGATCTGGGGGAGGTGGCAAAGATTAGTTGAACAAGACACCAAAAACATGAAGCATAAGAAAGGTTGGCAAGTTGTACTCTACTCATTAAAAGGTTAAAAAAAAAAAACCAACTTCTTGGCCACCAAATGACAAGACTAAAACTATGAAAGGCTATACCGATATACCAACTAAGTAACTGTACACAAAAATATATAGGATAACTATGAATCAATAAATAGAGAAGGGTAGGTAACTTAAAAACAATGAAAATACTTGAACGGAAATATCCCAAAGAGAAAAAAAAAATCAGCCAATAAACACATGAAAAGATTCATAACATCCTCAGTGATCACGAAAGAGCAAAAGAAAGCACAATGTGTTCGTGTTAACACACAGAAGGCAGACCCCAAAACGTGTTGATTAATAAAACTTACTTAATAGGTTAGGTAGTGGGGCACCTGGGTGGCTCCATGGTTAAGCATCTGCTTTCTGCTGGGGTCCTGATGCCAGGGTCTTGGGATCAAGCCCTGCCTGGGGCTCCCTGCTCAGCAGGAAATTTGCTTCGCCCTCTCCCACTTTCCCTGCTTGTGCTCCCTCTCTCACGGTCTCTCTCTCTCTGTCAAATCAATCAATCAATCAATCAATTCTTTAAATTAAATAAGTAAAAATAAAATGGAGACGCATGGGGTACTAATGAACACCAAGAATATTTAGGGTTTTTAAAAAAGATTTTATTTACTTATTTCTTTGACAGAGATCAGAAGTAGGCAGAGAGGCAGGCAGAGAGAGGGAGGAAAACAGGCTCCCTGCTGAGCAGAGAGCCAGATGCAGGGCTGGGTCCCAGGACCAGGGGATCAGGACCTGGGCCAAAGGCAGGAGGCTTTAAACCACGGAGCCAACAAGGCGCCCCGGTGAATAGGTTTATCACCAGGGCCTTGAATTCCCTGGCGTCCGCAGCCGCCTTCTCCTCCTCGCCATTCTGAGTGGGTGTGCATGGGCTCCTCCGCGAAGTTGACCCCCCTACTGGGCATGCAGTCCCCAGCGGCGGTGCCCGCGCCCCCCCAGGTCCCGCCCTCATGGCCAAAGTCCGCGGCGCCTTTGCCGTCCTTCTGCTGCTGCAGACGCGTGAAGTGCGGCAGCGCGAACTCCAGCGGGTGCGGAGGCTGGTGCCTCGCCACGTCCACCGTGAAGCCCTGCGGCAGCTCCGTCAGTCCCGCGGGGATCTCGATGCTAATCCTGCTTGCCCGGGGCGGGCCCCTGGGCACCGCGCTCGCCGCCTCCCTGGACTGGCCTGCCGTCCCCCAGCCGCCAAGAGAGCGCGCTCGGGCGCTGCTGGAGGCGCTACTCGCTGCTAGCGCTGCGCTCTGGCCCCCCCGCAGCCAGGCTGACGCGCGCCTAGGCTCAGGGCGCTTGGCTTCTTCGTGAGGCAGCGGCTGAGCTAGCCTGGCCATGGGAGGGCGGGCAGCATCTCGGGCTCCTCCCGCTCCCCCCCCCCCCCCCGCCGGCTTCTCTTCCCACCCCTCCCACTCTCAACCATTTTAATTTAAAAAAAAAAAAAATTGTTTTAGAGAAAGAGCACACATGAGCGGGGGAGGGGGGAAGGGTGGGGGAAAGAGAGAGTCCTAGTGGACTCTGCCCTGAGCCCAGAGCTTGACTCAGGGCTCAGTCCCAAGACCTGAGATAGAGGGAAGAGGGGCACTTCACTGATGGTGCCGCCCAGGTGCCCCTAAGCTGTTTTTATAAAATTTCTTGAGACCTGTTTTATGGTCTTGAATGTGGTTTATCTCAATGAGTATTTCCTGCGTCCTTGGGTATTCTGCATTTGTTGGGCGTTGTGTTTGAGTGCCAAACAGGTCAAGTAGGTTGCATGGACTTTCACATACATACATACATATATCTCCACTTTTTTTTTAAACTTTTGTTACTTGTAAATTAAGGTTTTCATTCCTTCTCTTTATGCTCTCCTGTCTCAGAAGTGCTGCTTTTTGCTGCCGGTAGCGTCTTTAACATTACCTCCCACGGAGAGATAATATTCAAACTAATAAAATTAGAAATGACTCTAAATACTAAGAACTGTATTGGAGTAAGAACAGAATAACTATCCATCAAAAAGTAGACTTATGTGATCTCTATGAAAGTCCCAATGCATTTTTTTTACAGAAATAAAAACAGCTATCCTAAAATTCATATGCAATCTCAAGAGAACAAGGATAGCCAGGACAACCTGGAAAAAGAATGAAGTTGGAGTTCAAACAGTTCCTGATTTTGAAACTTATCATAAAACAACAGTACTAAAAGCAATATAGTCCTCGAACAAAGACAGACCTATAGGTCAATGGGAAGAACAGGGAATCCAGTAATAAGCTCTCATCTAAATGGTCAAAAGATCTTTGGCAAAGATGCCAAGATCATTCAACAGGGAAAGGAGAGTCTTTTTAACAAATGCTTTTAGGGAAATTGCAAATTCATAAGCAACACAATGAAGTGTACACATAGTTTATACCATATACAAAACTTGACTCAAAATGAGTCAAAAACTTAAATGTAAGAGCTACAACTATACAACTTTTAGAAGAAAACAGGGGAAAGTCTTCATGCTATAGGACGTGGAAATGAATTCCTTGATATGACAGGAAAAGCTCAGGCAGCAAAAATTAACATAGAAAAAGTGAATCCATCAAAATTGAAAACTTTTGTGCAGAAAGGACATAATCAATAGAGTGAAAGGCAGACTACAGAATGATAGAAAATATTTACATATCATATATTGATAAAGGTTTAATATCCAGAACACATAAAAAAACTCCTTCAATTCGACAACAAAACAATCCAATTTAAAAAAAAAAAAGGTCACAGTGTGTTAAGTGTCTGCCTTCAGCTCAGGTCATGATCCCAGAGTCCTGGGATCAAGCCCTGCATTAGGCTCCTTGCTCAGCAGGGAGTCTGCTTCTCCCTCTGCCTGTTGCTCCTCCTGCTTGTGTTAATTTTATCTCTTTCTGACAAATAAATAAATAAAATCTTTAAAAAATAAGTAAGTAAAATAAAAACAAAAAATGGGCAAAGGACACAAATAGACATTTTTGCAATACGATACAGAAATGGCCTATAAGTTCATGAAAAGATTTTCAAGATTAGGGAAATGTAAGTCAAAACCACAGTGAGATAGCACCTCACACCCACTATGATGGCTACTATCAAAAAAAGAAATAACAAGTGTGGTGAAGGATGTGGAGAAAAGCAAATCCTTATGCACTATTGTTAGATAGATATATAAAAAAGGGGTAGTTACTATGAAAACCAGTATGGAGTTTCCTCAAAAAAAATTTTTTTTCAAAAAAAAATTTCCATATGATCTAGGAATTTCACTTTAGGTTTTATACCTATTACTAACAGAATTATGTCCCTCCAAATTCCTAACTCCTAGTAGCTCAGAAAGTGATTGTATCTGGATATGGTCTTTAAAGAGATCATTAAATTTAAATGAGTTTGGCCCTAGCTTAATGTGACTGGTGTTTTAATAAGAAAGACAGTGAGGATACAGATTTACTTAGTAGACAGACAATACAGGGAGAAAATGGCCATTTATAGGATAAGAAGAAGAGCCTGAGGAAAAATCAAAACTATGGTCTAAATTATTATGATCTCCCAATATTTAAATGTTAGAATTTTAATGGGGAGGTGTTAGGAGGTGAGGCCTTTGGCAGGTAAATAGGTTGAGGGTAGAATATTCATGAACAGGATTAGTGCCTTTATAAGAAAGATCCCACAGAGCTCCCCAGCCCCTTCGACCATGGAAGGACACAATGAGAAGTCTGCATCTTGTAAGAGAGCCCTCCCCCAACCATGCCTCTGGAACTGTGAGAAATGCATTTCTGCTGTTTATAGGCTACCCAGTCAGTGGATTTTTGTTATGGTAGCTCAAAGGGACCAAGACACCAACTCTGAAGCATTACTTATAATAACCAAAAAAGGTAAAAGCCATCCAAATATCTATTTACAGGTGAAGAGATAACTAAAAGTAGAATACTATTCAGCCTTTACAAAGGTAGGAAATTCTGACACCTACTATATGTGTAAACCTTAAAGACACTATGCTTAGTGAAATAAGACAGTCTTCAGAAAACAAAAACAAAAAACCCAATACTTCATGATTCTACTTATAAGAGGCTCCTAGAGTAGTTAAATTCAAAAAGACTGAAAGTAGAATGCTGATTGATGGGCCACAGTGAGGGGGAAATGACAGGTTCTTCAATGGGTACAGAACTTCTGTTTTGCAAGATGGAAAGAGCTCTGGAGATTGGTGGCACAATGCGAATGCACTTAACACTACTGAACTGCATACCTGAAAATGGTTAAGACAGTAAACTTTATGTTATATGGGTTCTATTGCAACATTAAAAAAAAAAAAAGGTTAATGCAATGTGATGATCCTGTGTAGCTGTCAGGAGTTGCTATTGTCTTGAACATCAATATGAACACTGATTTGAGTATAGTGTTAGATATATAAAAATAGTTGCCAGATAAAGTACATGATACCTATTTAAATTTAAATTCAGATAAAAATGGATAATTGTTAGTATCCATGAATCCCAAGTATTGCGTGGCACAGTCTTATACTAAAAATAACATTTGTCCTTTATCTGAGAAGTATATATAACTGTGTACTCTGTGTTTTTATTTGCTATATATGGAGATTCTAATAAAAATGCACGTGTTCATGATGCCTTGCCATAAAGAGTGCATGCTATTCTACATAAAATAAAGGTAGTATCTAATATTTGAGTACTTAGAATTGTAAAGCAAGGGTACATCTGAGATGTCCAGTGACATTCTGAGTACCCTAGGTGGCCCTGGTAAATAATAGATCTTTATTATTCATTATATTCCTATAAATAATAACTCTAACCTCTGGTCTTTACTCTAGATTCTCAGTCACTCTCCTATGGCATGTGAAATATTTCCACACTTAAACGTATTTGCCTCATTTTGAAATATGATATTTTTTTGATAGAGGTGATAACTTAAAAGTATGTCCTGAGATAAAAAGTATTTCCTGAGATCTAAAGTAATTGCTTTACACATGTTCATACACACACACATACTCAGACTCATTTCTGTGACCAAATAAATCTATGAAATGGTGAGTCAAATCAGTTAAACTTTGCACCTTAAAGAACTGGAGCATCAACAACAAATTAAACCAACCCCATACACAAGAAGTGAAATAATCAAGATTAGAGCGGAGAGCGATGAGATAGAAACTAGAGATACAGTAGAATGCATCAACGAAACTAGAAGCTGGTTTATTGAAACAATCAGTAAGATCAATAAACCATTGGCCGAACTAATCCAAAAGAAAAGAGAGAAGTTCCAAATTAATAAAACTGTAAATGAAAAGGGAGAGATCATGACTAACACCAAGGAAACAGAAACAATCATCAGAAATTATTATCAACAGTTATATGCCAATAAGTTAAGCAACCTAGATGAAATGGGTGCATTCCTGGAAACCTATAAACTTCCAAAACTGAATTAGGAAGAAACTGACAACCTGAATAGACCAATATCTAGTAACAAGACTGAAGGAGTGATCAAAAACCTCCCCAAAACCAAGAGCCCTGGACCTGACGGGTTCCCTGGGGAATTCTAACAAACTTTCAAAGAAGAAATAATACCTATTCTCCTGAGGCTGTTTCAAAAAATGGAAGCAGAAGGAAAACTTCCAGACTCTTTTTATGAAGCCAGCATTACCTTGATCCCCAAACCAGGCAAAGACCCCACCGAAAAGGAGAATTTCAGACCAATATCCCTGATGAACATGGATGCCAAGATTCTCAACAAGATCCTCGCTAATTGGATCCAACAGTACATTAAAAAGATTATCCACCATGACCAGGTGGGATTTACCCATGGGTTGCAAAGGTGGTTCAACATTCACAAATCAATCAATGTAACAGAACAAATCAATGAGAGAAGAACCACATGGTCTTCTCAATCGATGTAGAAAAAGCATTTGACATGATAAACTTTGGAAAATTATCTACTGATTCTTAATCACTGTCACCCTAACTCAGATTAGCCAATCAAACAAAACAGTCATTTACAAATAAAGGACAGCAAAAAACACATGACATTTATGATCAGAATGTCTGTGTTTGAATATAGGCTTTACCATTTTTTGGCATTTTTTGGTTCTTGGACAGGTCGTATAGCCTCTTCAGTAACATTGATAATAATAATAATACCTACTTTTGGGGATCACTGTAAAAATTATAATGGAGTACAAAATTATATATCAACCTAGTTCATGATAGGAAAACATATAGAAAGGTATTAGGACATGACTAATTTGAGAGGAATTAAGAAAGATGGGCTTGACAGAAGGCTGGAGTGATACCAGTGGAGGGTGGGAAGAAGTAGAAAGAAGGTTCTCAGGAAGCAAAGAGGAGAAATAGACATTAAAAGGCAGAAATGCATGGAAGGGAAGATGAAGACAAATCACGGACTTTTCTACATATTTCTTGGTCTTTCTCACTTTTGACAAAACAAGTTAATAGAGAAAGAGAATCAGTTGTTAAGAATAAAGGAATTGAGGGGCACTTGGTTAGCTCAGTCTGATAAGCATCAGATTCTGAATACCTTGTCAAAATAATAATGTTAACACAACAATTGTGGTAGAGGCATTCAACGGGAAAAGACTAGCAAATTTCATATTCAGCGCTGAAACAGCAATGCATTGACCTAGGAGGCACTAAAACGGGATCCCTGTCTGTCTGTCACTATTTACAAAAATGAACAGCAGTTGAATTAAAACATTGATTGTTTTCTGGCAATAGTGCAAGAAAATCTAGATAGTTCATGTGCAATGCTAGACACCTAGAGTATCTAGAAATTCAGAATTTATTAAATGAAATTAAAACCATCTATATGCAAAAAAAGATATACCAAGAAAGACAGATGTGATATATCTGGAAAACATGAAAATGCAAATAGCAGGCCATGAGTTCATTTCAGTAATACTCACAAAGTTCTTACAAACTGTCAGGAAAAAAGGCAAAACACAGACTCTAAAAATGGGCAAAGATATGAATACACAATATACCAAGTGCAAATCCAAATGACTAACACCCTTGGGAATAAGGAAATTGACTAATTACTAGGGAAATAGAAACCAATATAATGATTTCACCAGAGAGAAAGTTTAATGCTCCAGATTTCATGTTGATATGGACACGAGGCGAAAGGGGAGTCTCAGATTGCTGGCTGAAATGTAATGTGATTAACTGAGTTCAGCCCTCTGTTCTAAAAAGCCTCAGTATTACTGATCTGTAAAATGAGAATCTGACAATATCTACTAAGAAAAAAATACCTATTCCTTTCCTAAAAGCTATTCTGTAGAAACAAATGGACCAATTTGTAAGAACTTATATATAAAGATAACTTAAAAAAAAAAGATTTTATTTTTATTTATTTATTTGACAGAGAGAGAGCGAAAGCATAAGTATGCAGAGCCGCAGGCAGAGGGAGAGGGAGAAGCAGGCTCTCTGCTTAGTGGGGAGCCCAATGTGGGCCTTGATCCCAGGACCCTGGGATCATGACCTGAGCCCAAGGCAGCTGCTTAACCAACTGAGCCACCCAGGTGCCTCTAAAGATAACTTTTATAGAGGTGGTCAAGGTAATGAAAAACAAAAATAAAAACAGGAACAAAGAAACCCAACTCCGTATATGTGTGTATGAGGACATAGACTAATACACATCTCCATAGCTTTACATAGTCCAAAAAAGGAGAAAAATACATATGAACACACACCGAGTTTTTAGTATCGACTCACCTAAGGGAGAGGGGAGAGAGTGTCATAATCATGAAAAGGAAAGGGAGGAATGAATAAAAGATGTCTTTGCTAAAACAACATGTGTCATTCCACTTACGAGGAAACAAAATACGGTAAAATATACCCCTCTTTCTAGCAGTGGGAATTAAGTGTTTTTGTTGTTGTTTTGTTTTATTTTGCTTTTACCTCTTTTGGGTCAAGTGGAAAGATAAGAGATCAGTATTTAGAGAATTCCTATTTATGATGTATTAATGAGCTAAAAATCAAATTAATGAAGCCACATCATAAATTTAGTTATTTAATAAAAGAAATACAACTGCACACACAAGCAGTGAGCTAGAAATTTTTTTTCAAAGCTCATTAAAAATAAGTCCAACTATATTGAATAAAATAAATGAAATAATGGATTTGGAAATTGTTAGCCATTTATATCTACAAATAATGGAGCCTTTACATTATTTGAAATAGGAGGAAAACCAGGAAACTCTCTAGTCAATAATTAGCAAATTGATAGTGAACTAGAAATCTGTTCATTTAAATTAGGCTGTAACAAGTCTTAAAGGAAAATGGAACTTTTAAGTAAAATTGCTTTTAAAGTTAAACTGTCTTTTTTTTTTTTTTTCAATCTTGGTAGTTTACTTCACTTCAGTTTAAACTGCTGGAAGTGGATCCTTTTTAGGTCCAAGTTTAAGGAAGTGCTGAAGGTCAGACCACTCAAAGCCAACCCCATCAGGCATCCCACCAAGATAATCTCTAAAGAGGTCAGAGGTGGGATTGACACAGAGAAGTGGCAGATTTTCCCAGTCCAGTTCGAGGGATTTCTCACTGTCCTCATAAGGGACCTCTTTTCAATGGAAGGATAAAGGGTTGCCATGAGAAGGCAATGGAAATCCCTCCATTTTATGTAGATTTATTTTTTCATGAGGTAAAAGTAACACATTTATATTCTTAATAGAGATTATAGTATTTTGCTGAAGGCAAATCATTTATTTGGGGTTTACTAGTGCTCAACTGAATTGTGCCTCAATTCATAAGCTGAAGTCTTAAGGCCCAGAGTGACTTACTGGACTTGGAGTCAGGGCCAGTGACAATGTACTAAAGGTTAAATAAAACCATACGAGTGGGGATCCTAGTTCAGCGGGGATGGTGTCCTTTCAAGAAGAGGAGAGATACCTATGCTTGTAAGCATTTGGAGAGAAGGTAGCCATGTGCAAACCAGCAAGCCAGCTCCCACTAGAAACTAAATGCTGCTGGCGCCTTGATCTTCAACTCGCACACATCAGAACTGTGAAAAAAGAAATTTCTCTTGTTTAAGCTGCCCAGTCTATGGTATTTTGTTTTGACAACCTGATCAGATGAAAACACCTAACTAGCAAAACAATGCACCTGTGTGTTTTCAATTTCATCTGTGGTTGCCTTGATTCTTTTGATCTCTGACAAAGGTGATGAATATTCATTTTGAGTCAACAGTTTCATTATAATCATATTTTTTTTTTACTTAACAAGAGTGCACTTACTATTAAACTCATAGTGTATGAAAGCACCCATAATTTTATATTTCAATTTATGTTTATATGTTTAGTGAGTATTTGGGAAATAAGGATTTGGCATTTTCTGTTTTTTATACTTAAAAATCATATTTCTATAATTTTTCCAATGTGGAATTTGAGATGATAATGGATAAAGTTTACCTGATACAAAGTTCAGCTCCTTCTTTATGCTTAAAGATAGATGTTTAAGTGTTAGTGTCTGGGCTTCAGTATTTCAGACTTAGAAGTAGAAGGAGTTTGTTGAATGTCAATGGAAAGATTTCTATTATACAAAGGAAAGCACTGATTGACTAAAGGGAATTTAAATGACTTACCCTCGGGGCGCCTGGGTGGCTCAGTGGGTTAAAGCCTCTGCCTTCAGCTCAAGTCATGATCCCAGAGTCTGGGATCAAGCCCCACATCGGGCTCTCTTCTCCATGGAGAGCCTGCTTTGTCCTCTCTCTCTGCCTGTCTCTCTGCCTACTTGTGATCTCTGTCCGTCAAACAAATAAATAAAATCTTTAAAAAAAAATAAATGACTTACCCTCAATGATAAATATTTTCAGTAGTGAGAAAGAGAAAAAAATTGGGGGCATAGTGGCAGTGAAAACTGAAACACAAACTACAACTTAAAAGTATATCCTGAATCATAAAATAGATAGAAAGTGCCAGAGAAATCATGTTTATCACCCATTATCTAAACTCATTCTTTTAACACCAGTTTACTTAGACCCGTGTGATCTAGATAAGACTACCCACAAGCTGATCAACAGTGATTCTACATGGGCTCACAAATCCTAAAGACAGAGACCTCCGACAGTTCCAGCAACCCTTGCATTGACACCATCTGACCAATGCTTCCCAAGGGCATCCCTTGACCCCAGCACCCAAAACTCCAGAAGTTCTCTTTCCCTGGCTTCATTCTCTTTCTTTTGTGGTACCCTACAAATTCCCATTGTGTGTAGACTCTTTTGCTGCATCCAGTAATAACTTTTGACCACAGGTGTGGACCTGGTGGTCTTTGGTCGATGGGAATTAAAGTTAGTCAAACCAATAGTAAGAAATCATAGAATTCTTTGGATTGTATTTCAGAAAGACTCCCACGTCCCCCCTTTTATTTTAGCCTGGCAAAAGTCCACTCCATTTTTCAAATTGGATTTCTGGTTCAAAGAAACCCTATCTTTCCACTTAGGCTTTATTTATTTCCCATTTTGAAGATTACAACGGGAAAACATCTGAAAGAATATCAGTTTTTGAATTCAGCAACAATGGCAAAAATTGTGTAGAATCAAAATACCCTAGAAAAACTATCTTAAATTCTTGACTAAAAATAATATGCATTGTTTGGTAGAGGCACATTTATTTAACACAGGAAATTCATATCTGATATAACTATGTATCAATATAATGAACAAAATTACACATTGAAAATATTGATAATATTCATGTTAAGGTTAGATGGGGGAATTTAAATTATTATTGTTAATTCTTTTTCTATCTGATTTTCATAAGCTTCCAAAGATGTACTCTTAGTCACTAAAGTTCACAACTGCTATCACTACATTGTAACACTGACAATCCAGAGCCTCCTGATATATTACAATATATGTGTTTCATTTGAAATAATAACAGTTCTCAGACAATATACACTAATTTTATGGAAAGGCCATGCTAAGAGAGAAGGTGGAAGATCTGTAAAAGCTACAATGCTGGATAAGGGCAGTCACTGCTAGCGAGTAACCAACTAACTCGCTTTTAAGAACTCCAAATATGTATTTTCAAATTATCTTGAAATCACATAAAATTAGAAATGATGAAAACAAAAGTACATAATAAAAATTAGAATTGCTTGAAACAAAGTGCATATTAATTACATATGTGGAAACATCAGATTTCTCCAAAGGTAAATATCAGAAGAGAACTTTAATATATACTTCAGAGAACTTTAGTATATTATCTAATGAAAATGTTAAGATATATAGTAGAATATCATCTGATGCTTGATTCTGAAAACAGTTTTTGAATTTGCCTATTTCAGATATTTGCAGTATTATCTTGGGCAAGTCACTTGAACTCTCAGAGATGGTGTTTTATCAGATGAAGAGATGTTCTGTCTGCCTATCAGGTTTATTGTGGAGTTCAACAGGAATGATGTAGGCATAGAATGCGTTAGAAGCTATATAAAGAACCTACATATATACTCAGGGAAAATGAGAGGTTCTAAAATCACATAGCAAAATAAGTGATACATTTTTAAGAGTGAAAATATCCCCTGATAGAATTGTCTTTTTTATGCAAATAATTTTTTTGGTCATATGTTCACTATAATGTCAGATTACATATTGCTTAGCAAAATGTAGTGAAAAACACATTTCTACCACAGGGAAGCTTAATGACCTTGATATAATCACTTAGCTTCTCTGAGCCTTAGTTTTCTCATTTGCAAGTTTGAGATAAAGAAAAAAGAGCAGAAAATTGCCATCAGATGAGGTCACTGGTCATAGTGACTGAAATGGCAAAACAGTGCCTGATCCCTTCTACTTTGTCTTCAACTGGCTGGTTTATCAGTATTTCCCTATTCGCTTTCTGTGCCTTCCCTCTTCCCCCTATGAATCACCTCCCCCCCCCACTCTCCATATTAAGGCTAGAACACGAAACAAAACAAAAATTACAGAAATTCTTTGCCAGCAGACCTGCCTTGCAAGAAATATTAAAAATATTACTAAATAAAACATTTCTAAATATTTCTAAAATAAATACCTTAGAGAACTTGGTATTTCCCCAAACAAGCTTAGAGCAATGCCTACAGAACAACTTACACACAAATGTGTATGTCTTATTCATAATTACCAGAATTGATAGCAGCCAAGATACCCTTCATAAGGTGAATGGACAAATAAACTGTGATACATCCAAACACCAGAATGTTTACTGCAAATAGATCAGTGGTTTCTAGAAGTGAGGGGGGAGGGAAAGATAAATAAGCAGCACACAGAGGATTTTAGGCTCTGAAACTATTTTGTATGATACTATAATGGTCGATATATGCACATACCTCCATATATATAATGGCGGTTACTATACATTTGTACAAAATCATAGAATATGCAATAGAAGACAGAATTGTAATGTAAATGGTTGGTTTGGGTGATAATTATGTGTCAGTGTAGGTTCACAGATTGTAACTAATATACCACTCTTGTCAAAAAATGTGTACAAAGAGGGATGGATGGGGTATGTGGGAAATATCTGTACCATTGCTCAATTTTGCTATGAACCTAAAACTGCTCTATAAAAGCTTAATTTTAAAAAACACAAAGTATTTTTAAAACCTGTCAACTTCAACACTTTGAAGATCAGAAACTATTGTTCTGAAGAATACACTCGTAAGAAAATAAAAGGCTAAAAAGAGTTGGGGAGAAAATATTTGCAAACCATAGATACAAAAAGGATTTGTATCTACAATATGTAAAGAATCATTTCAACACAATAAAAGCAGCCAGGTACAAAACCACATGTTATATGATTCCATAAACTACAGTGTAATGTGTACAGAAAGACAGTTATCTAAGGACACTGAAGACTGGCAAAGCAGGGAGATGTTACAGGGAAGTCAACACTTGCTAGAACAGAATAAGCTTCCTAATTTTAAAACTCAGAGCCTGAGGGCAGACACCATTAGTGCAATGTTGTGCAACTACAATATGGAAGTTATAAGACTTTTTTAGTAGACCGATGAACCAAGAAGGGCAGAGTCTGGGACAACTACACAGCTGAAAAATTAAGAGGGGGCAGAGTGGAGTGGGGGTAGGATCTCTTAAAAGAGAGATAAGGTAGAAAGACTGCATTATACCTAAATATTTGGCTGAACTTGCCACGCACCACATGGAAAAAATTGTAGTTTGAGTTCTGTCAAACTGAACACTCAAAAAAAAAAATTCTTTGAAAGTATATAACCTAATCCAGAATCTCTACAATGTATAATTCATACCCAGAACACAAATGCAAATTACACAAATTTCAATGAAACAGAAAAATGCCACACTCAAAGAAAAAAACAATCAACAAAGACAAAACTAGAGATGGATCAAGATGTTGGCATCAGAACAGATTTTATTTTATTTTTTTAAAGATTTTATTTACTTATTTGATAGAGATTGCAACTAGTCAGAGAGGCAGCCAGGGAGAGAAAGGAGGAAGCAGGCTCCCTGCTGAGTAGAGAGCCTGATGTGGGGCTCGATCCCAGGACCCCGGGATCATGACCCAAGCTGAAGGCAGAGACTTTAACCCACTGAGCCACCCAGGCACCCCCAGAACAGATTTTAAAGAAGCAGTGTAATTATCTTCACGGATATGGAAATACATTGATGATGAATAAAAAGACAAATCTCAGCAAAGGAATAGAAGCTATAAAAGAAGAATAAAAAAGAAATTCAAAAGTGAAAAATACAATCTGAAATAAAAATTTCACCTAACGGGATTGACAACATATGGAAGATAAAGTAAATGAACTTTAAGACAGATAAATAATAAATTAGATAAGAGAGAAAATTAAATGCAAAAAAAAGGAACAGACTCAGAAAAACTGCAAATTGAAGGTGGTCTAACATATACGCAAATTGAAGATGGTCTAACATATACACAGTGATAGTACCAGGAGAGAAAAAAAAAATGAAGGGACAGAATAAATGGATGAAGAAATGTGGCTTATTTCTCGAATTTGGTGAAAAACATAAATGTACAAATTCAAGTTCATTAGAATACAAGCATAGTAAATGCAGGAAAATAGCATCTACACACATCCAGTCAAATTTACGCTTCATTTGAAAGTTTTGAAAGCAGCCAAAGAAAAACAACATATTAAACAACATACAGAAGAACAAAATTTACTTGAGACCAGTCAAGGTAACTCTTCAATCTCCACGACGTAACACAGAGATGTCAGAAATACTAGAAATCTTGTAGATATTGACTGAACAAATAAGAGATTTCTTGAGATGTCCAAAATGAGGGTATTAATTATTTCAGTTGGCGTAGGTAGTGGAAAAAGCACTGTACTTGGGGTAGAAGAGCTCAGTTAAGGTTCACATTGACCATCAAGTAGCTGAGATTCTGAACAAGTTCCTTAGACTCTCTAACTCTCTAAGTCGAATCTGCTTATCTTTAAAATTGAAACACTTGCTCCACAAGGTCCTTGTGAAGATGACCTAGGATAATCCACATGAAGGGGTGCCTGGGTGGCTCAGTCTGTTAAAGGGGCTGCCTTCAGCTCAGGTGGGATCTGGTCCTGGGACCAAGCCCTGCATTTGGCTCCCTGCTCAGTGGGGAGTTGGCTTGTCCTTCTCCCTCTGCCCTTACCTGTGCTCCACCCCGCTTGTGTGCCCACACTCTCTCCCTGTCTCTCCCTCTCAAATAAACAAATGAAATCTTGAAAAAAAGTTGATCCATGTGAAAACGTCTGCTTTTAACATAGACAAATTATAATATTTATAACATTTAGTTGAATCTAAATGATGTTTCATGTTTGAGTATTTCTTACAAAGATACACTGTTTCATTTCTGCAAAAAGGCCATAATTTTGGTACCATTTTTCTGTATCAATGGTTTATGGGCTAAAAATAATTGTCCAACATAAAGGCAAATTACCTGTCGACATCTGCAAAATTCCTTAAATCTTTAAAATCTTGTCCATATGTCCTCTCACTCCCTAGCACGGTAACAGAAATTTTAATTTAATGCTTCTAGTTGTTCATTTTCTACAACTGACCATCCTCCAGAATTTCCTTACATAGACTTTTAAAAATAATTCTTATATTAAGATTTCTAATAAATTGAAATTAGTTTTCCTTAAAATTATTTGAGAATTTATTTTGCATTGCCATTCATTCCATCTCATTAAACATCACCATCTAATATCTACCTCCAAATAGCTACTAGTATTTTCAACATTTATACCACAATAAACTTGGATGGTTTAATAGTTGTAAAAGTATACTGCAATGTTTAGCTGTACTGCTATTGCATGTAAAATCAGGACTTTGAACAGCACATCAAATAGACACAAATGTACATTTTTTTAATCTTGCAAGATTCAATTTATCTGAGGTAGGCTGTTTTATATAGAAATATCTCAAACAAATAGGAATGTGTTTTCTTCTTTTATGAATTAATATTTCCAAAAAGTGCAGTCATGGATCTGTCCCCATGGAGACAAATATTTTACGCTTCATTTCTGCACCAAAATTCAGCACTTCATAGCCAGATCTGATCTAGTCTCCACGGTCTGTCTTATGGGGGTTATATGCTTATAAAGCTATGTCCTAATGAACAGCAAAAACTCACTGAATGTTTCTGTTCATCACCCTTTGAATTGATACTGACAGTAATTTTTTTTTTAAACCACAGGTTTTTCAAGATAAAAATCTGTTTTTATGCAGTAAAATGGATGATTCAGTCAGAAGAAAAAGTTTGTGAGAACTTCAAGCAACCACAATCCCTGGGATTGAAAATTAGACCCTGTGGCCCCATTCTCCCAAGTAGGACACACTTACAGAAATCAACATCACTTACAAACATCCAGAGTTTGCCTTCATTTTACCCCTGATTAATGATGAGTGGAAGAAATGTTTAGAGTCACAAAAATCCACCACTATGTACATCATTATTTTCTTTTTTTCTCCTCTTTGCATTGAGACAATCTATACAAAACTGCTTTACCTGTCCCTAAAATAAATTAGTTGTCCAATAATGTGTTCATTTTGTTCTTTTAATGGTTTTGTTTCATTCTCTTTTCCCTTTACACCTTGAAAAGATACTAATTAAGTAATTCTAATCAATGCAGTCAAACAGCAGACCTCATGTTTATTATTTGCAGAACTTTCTAAATCTCTAGAATAAAAAAAAAAACTTTAGAATGAATCTCATCACTGGCAAGTTCTTACTGGTCATTTCATACATGTGAATCATCAAAAGTTTGCCTCTGTGTACACTGAGGAATAGGAGAACTTAGATTGTTGTCACTATGCCAATGTACTGGACTTAAGCATTATCTCTTCTTATATTTCAATGTTGTTGTCTATCATGGGGTCTGAGGACCTGGCCTTCGAAAGCACTACAGAACTTGATTTCAATGCCAACACAGTAATTTCACTTCAACACCGTATCATAATATATCTAAACAACAAAATCACATAGTTAACCCAATCGAATTCAATCACTTACTCATTTCAGGGTGTTATTTTTTTTAATCGCTCTATATTTTTACTGTCCACATAGAATTTTGCCTTTATGTACCCCCATCTCCAGAGTAGGCATATCAAACATTATGAACACAGATCACTTCCAAAGGCAAAAGCTTTCTGATAATTCATTTCATGCATTACAATTAGGTTTTTAACCTAATTGATTTTCCTCATGGAAAATTTTAACACACAAAATTACGTAGTGCATTTGTTTGTTTACTTACTTGCCATCTCTCTTCTACACTAGAATATCAGTTTTAGGAGGGCAGGAACTGTATTTCTTTGCCGCTAGATCCTCATTGAATACGGTGCCTAGCACACATCAGATGGACAATAAAGATTTGTTGGATGAATGAGCAAATAAACAAAAGCACAGTGAATGTCTGTCTGCACTTGTTCAATCTTATGGAGGGTCAGGAATTTACACTATTCGGTGAGACAGGATGGCTCCAATGGAATGGAATTGAGTATTTTGCTTCTCTTAGGTCAGTTAGGCTCTGTCAAAGAACCAGAAGGTTAGGGTGTGGTTAAATCCCCCTGAGGGCTGACATTGTGAAAAACAGAATGCACATGGTTCCCATGAGAACCTGGTAAAACTTCAAGAGATCAATGTGTGGGGAGTGGGGGGGGCTATGACTGGGTCCCCGTGGAGTTTTTGTCTCTTCGACTTGTCCATACTGAGCTTCTAGAAGTTGTCAACGTTCAGCTTTCTCTACCCCAATACTGCTCCTAGTTTTCTGCCGGTGGATTTTTGCCATAGTAATCTATGATTCTCTGTATTCACCTCTCTTTCCAATTCTAGGGACAGCAGTCTTGCTTGTAAACTCACTCCTCTCAAAGATCTCAGAGGAGCTGTTGACTTTTTAGTTTGTTCACTTTTTTACTTCTTAGAATACAGTGGCAACTTCCCAACTTCTTATATGGTGGACAAGTCCAACTATGTGTTCTTCATTCTATTTAAGAAATCTTTGCCAGACAGAAAATCAATTTCTCCTATTCTTTTTTCTAGAAGTTTCATAATTTGGGGTTTATTTATAGTTAGGTCTATGACTCATTTGAGTTTGTTTTTGTGTACGATAGGAGGTAAAATTTGAGATTCATTTTATTATCTGTATGTGGCTAGCCTCTATTTTCAGCATTATTTGTTGAAAAGATGATCTCTATCCCCACTGAATTGCCAATTGGCTTTATGTATGTGGTTCTATTTTTGGTTTTGCTATTCTGGCCCATTCACTTTTATCTTTTTTTTTTTTCCTCTTAAGATTTAATTTTTAAGTAGTCTCCATACCCACCCCAGGGCTTGAACTCACAACCCTGAGATAAAGAGTCATGGACTCCACCAATTGAGCCAGCCCAGCACCCCTCATTCAGTTCTGTCTGAACGTTATGCTCATGCTACACTGTCATGATTTTTGACTTTTATAAAGAATCTTGATTTTAAGTGGTGTAAATTTCCAAAGATGTTCTTATTTTTCAAAATTATTTTGGTTATTCTAAGTTCCCTTCATTTCCGCATAGATTTTGAATGTACTTTTCAGTTTCTATAAGGCTTCTGTTTGGAATTTGACTGAGACTGATTTAATTCATAGATACATTTGGGGATAACGTACATTTTAACTGACTACTTTGGTCTGTTGGGACACTTCTTTTTAAGCTTTGTAGGGAAGGTCTACTCTAGGTTAGTTCATTCCTGCTTTAAAAAACAAACAAAAACAAAAAAACAATTCTGTGTCTCTCCTGAACACCCCAGTTATCCAAATGACTCCCAGGTCTGTGTGATCTCTGATTTATCCAGCATAGAGCTCCTGAGAATGTTCACCTCCTTAGCCTGATGAAGGTTACTCCTTTGTGTGCACAGATTAATACGCACCCACAATTTAGAAGGATCCCTCTGCCTACCTCCATCCTTTAGAGTATTCTGCCTTGCATGACCAGCTGGCTCAGGCTTCCCCAAAGGTTTCCTCAATGCAACAAGACAACACAGTTACCACTGGATTTCTCATTCCAGTGCCATGATCCAGAAAGTGTTTTTAGATAGCAAATGAAGTAACCATGACTTTAACCTCCTTTTTTCTTGCCTTATGTGTCACACTCCCATGCCGTGTTTTCCAGTTTCTGAAAACAACTCTTCTATTTGGGTTATCTGGTTTTAGTAGCAGAAAGGAGTATTTTGTTCCAGTACTCTAATATGGACAAAACTTGAACGTGTGACTGTTTTAAATAATAAGAATTCTCTTCTCTGCTTTTGCTTATATAATAATACATATGAACACTGATTTGTATGGAGGCTTTGTAAAATAGTGTTGTGTGGAATCTTTCCTCTTCAGTTTTTCTTTTCCCTTTTTCTTTTACATTTCTCCCACAGAAACGGCTTTTAGTCAATCATATGCTTCCTGGTACCCCATCATCATCCTGTTAAGGGTGATTATTGCTAGGTACTCTACCGACACCACATCTCACCAGCTTAGCAGCCTAAATGACTCTTTCTCACCTAGTCATAGTCCAGTGTGATGAGCCAGGCAGACTCTCCGGGGTAAGTCAATTATCCAAGTTCTTTTCATCTGTGATGCTGAATTCACAAGCAGAAGAAAAGAGAACAAAGGGGTGATTACGCACAAGGTGTAACGATTACGCTAAAAGTGCTGTTTTTCATTTCATCATTCAGAACTCACTTCCATGGTTGCAATCAACTCATACGGAGTCTAAAAGACACAGTCTTCCATTGTGTTCATAGGAGGCAGTGGTGTGGGTGAATAATGACTCAGTCTTTACCACAAATACTAACTCATGCACAATTTCTCTGTTATTTTATTTTATGTTATTTCTCCCTCTCTATCTCTGATTACAAGGCCCCAAATCAACCCATCATAATAGGCAACTACTCTGGTGGGCTTCTTTTGCTATAACTTTTACTCAAAACTTTGACTTTTATATATATAGATAGATCGATATAGATATAGATAGATAGATAGATAGATAGATGTTTAAATTGTGTTGTGCCTAAGAATTGTTTTTACTTAACAATATTTAAAACATATTTCTGTAGTCATATGTATCTCTATAGAATACTAGAGACTTAAAATTTTCAATTACTTAGTATCATAACTTGAGATTCTGATTTAGTAATTATAAGGTAAGAAAAACATTCAATAAAAAAGGAAAAAGAAATCAAAACACTAAACAAAGAGACGTAAAAGAAAATAATAACAAAATTTTTAAAAGGCAAAAATAAGCTTTCAACAGAACTGAGATTCATAGCCATAAGAGACACAGTGAAATCGTTTTCACAACTTATAAGAAATATATTAAGAACTGACATTATTATTTATAATCTCAAGGACTCCAAATTCTGCTTACTTCTTCCATTTGTATCTTCCTTTCCCCAAATTATTTTATAGGGGTCTGTCTGATCTATTGATCAGAGATCAACACTCTATGTCAGAAATATCCTAATAGAATCTGTATTCTTAATATTTCTAGTAATGTTCTAAAAATAAAACCAAACACAATGTACCCATAAACATCATTAGAGAATCACACATTTATGACATTTCTCTGTTCACATAATATGTGCACATACATGTATACTATATACTCATATTCTTAGAAAAACAAGAATATAAAATGCATATACAAATTGAGAAATAAACCAGGAAGATAGTTTACAAAGAAGGAATTGTTCATATCCATTAAAACTGTACAGGTTTTCCTAAATTTCTAGTTGGCCTATTAGCAAATTGGAGGGTTTTTTGAATGGCTAATTATCTCCTTAGAAAGTAGATATCTCTTCTAGCCTCCAAAGGTGACAGACAGGGCCAAACCAGGGAATATCATTAGTTGAATGGTATTAACGAGTTCCGAGTTCCAAGGTTGGAAAGTAAACTATAGAGAGATCCAGATGTGGAATTCCTGAAAAGTCAGAGAAACAAGTTCAACAAAAGAGCAACTGGAAAGGGGGGTAATGTCTTAAAATTTGTTCATTACATATATGATGTCTTTAAATATGCAGGTTTTGTTGTGCTAAAAAAAAAGTTCCCTTTTATGCCTAGTGTTTTCAAAGTTTGTAATCACTGCAAAATTTGAAGTTTATAAAATGTTGGTATGGGGCCTGTGGGTGGCTTGGTAGGTTAACCATCTATCCGCCTTTGGCTCAGGTCATGATTTGGGAGTCTTGGGATGGAGCCCCATGTAGGGCTCCCTGCTCAAGGAGTCTGCTTCTCCTGCTCCTCTGCCCCTCTCCCCACTTGTGCTTTTTCTCTCTTTCTCTCAAATAAAATCTTTTAAAAAATGTTATGACGTCTACCAAGATACACACACACACACACACACACACACACACACACACACATATGCATATTATATATATTAGCACAGTGAAACATTGCATGATACTCTAGTGATAAATCATCCTTGAATATTTGGATTAGATCTTTCTTTAACGTAATGTGTTACTGTCATGTGCTTTACACAGTAAACATACTATTGAATTTATATGATTTTACTGACCTTTTCCTTTATTACAAGTTTTTGGATTACCTTTACACTGTTGGACTGATTTCATTGCATAGGCTATCTCAAATCAGTTTTCGGATCAGGTGGGGTAAATTAATCACACATTTATGGCAACGGAAGCATAAACAGAAGAGCAACTTTCTCATGCTTCCATCAATGAGAAAAGTTATATTTTTATATTTACATAAATATATGTATTTATGTAATTATGTGTATATTTGTACTCATATGAGATGTTACTATCAGTATATTGAGCAGTGATTCTTTTTTTTTAAACATATTATTTATTTATTTGACAGAGATCACAAGTAGGCAGACAGGCAGGCAGAGAGAGAGGAGGAAGCAGGCTCCCTGCAGAGTAGAGAGCCCAATGTGGAGCTTGATCCCAGGACCCTAGGATCACGACCCAAGCTGAAGGCAGAGGCTTTTAACCCACTGAGCCATCCAGGCACACTTCTAAATTTTTTTTAATCTTTTAAATTTTTAAGAATTTTTAAGTTGGTAAGTTTTATGAGGTAAGATGTTGGTATATAATACTATATAACTTTTCTAGCCTTTTTTTTCCAACAAAATATTCACTTTGTTGAAAGAACTCATAGTTTTTTTCTTAGTTCAGTTGTTAAATTTTCAAAACAATATATAATTAAAAATGGATGTTCTTGGACTAAAATATCTGGAGAGTTAAGACAATATTTAAACTAATATTGTTGGCATATCCCTGTGTTTTAAATATCACTGATAACCAAATGAGATTACATTTATATTTATAATATGTTATAAGCATGCTACAAAAAGAAAGTTATTGAAAACTTAGAAAAATACATCAAGTTTATTCACTGATCTGGGTTTTTTTTTTATATTCCTTAGATTATTCCTTTGCTTTCTATTTCTCTGAAATAGAAATATAACAGAACTATTTGTTCTGTGTCTCATTTCAGGCAGAAAACCTCTGTAATTTCCAATGAGCATAGCAATGAAGGTTTCTTTTGTTATGTTAATGAGGTGGCTTTTGGACCTCACCTAGGAACTGGGGCTGGTTGGCAGTGGGGTCAACTTGTGATTAGAGGCATGGACGCTTGAGCCCCACCAGCCAGATCGCTGCGGAAAGAAGACAGCTGGACGTGACGATCAATGGGCAATAGTCAATTATGTAATCAATCATGCCTGTGAAATGAAACCTTCATAAAACAACATTTCTCATAACATCGTGCATTTGTAAACCAGGCTTTGATTTTAGACTCTCTGTTTTAGCCAAACTAGCAAAAAGTGTGAGGTTTTTGTTTTGTTTTTGTACATTCTCATATTTGGAATCACAAGGGTTCTGTGCCCAATTCCACCACGGGTGTGGGAGGGGGTGTTCCACTCACCAACAATTCTCTGACACCAGCTAGGTGTGCTACAATGTAACTCAAATCTGACACTATCTATGTGGACATAGATACCTGGAGAGAGCAGGGGCTCAGTCCCACAAAACTGTCCCCCCAACCTCTGCCCCACCACACACATATCACACACTTCAGACAAGAATCACAAATCCGGGTTGTCACCTGTGCCTCCGACCGAACTATTCTAGGAATTATAGCCATTCCTGTTACGGCTACCACTGCGGGAATGGCCTTGCATCAGACCGTACAAACCACCCAATTTGTGCAAAAATGGCACGAGAATGCTAGCAAGGCTTGGCATCCACAAACAGTCCTAGATCAAAGATTTCATGAAAGAGTCTCTGATTTAGAAGAAGCTGTAACATATATAGGAGAGAAGATCTTCCAAATATAAGGCTTCACCCTCTGTGTGATTAGAATGTTTCTTCCTTCTGTGTTACTCCCTACACCTATAATGAATGAGAAATACTGTGGAACAAGATTTCGCCTAATTACTAGTCATTATGGTGGTAATTTAATTGTGGATATTAAACAGTTTGAAGATACTATTCAGGCCATTCCTCGCTATCCTTACAATCAGTTCCAAGAGTCAGTTTTGCCCAAAGGATTAATGATATTCTGTCTGATGTAAACCCCTTTGCTTGGATCCAAAAACTGGTCTTGGCATTATAGGTGGAATGATGACACTTTTTATTGCTATAATCTTTTTACGCTTAGTCCTCAGATGCTCACGGAAATCTTTCTGACGACGAGTGGTTAGAGAACTTGCAAAACGGATTTTGCTGCTTCTGCATTAACAAAAAGGGGGAAATGGAACCATCCCTCAGAATGACAGACTGCTTAAAATATCACTAATGAGGAATTGTACTGGTCACGCAAGCATGCTTGACGATGACCTTGAGAAAACCTGTACTAGCAGCAGGCCTCCGGTGGAGAGGAGGATACACGTCCTTGAAGCCCAGCAGCTGGGGATGCCCTGGTCACTGACCCCTGCCAGGGTCCTTAAAGCCTGCTGTTAGAATAATCCCTTTATGTGCGCTTGCTCAACTATCAATTCCATGCTGCTGGGCCAGGCACACCCTCCTCTGTTTACCTACAAGACTATGGTCGACAAAGGACTCCCATTCCCTCTGGTTGACCTATAAGACCCATGACTAATGTATAATCTCCTCCTTTGTTGGTTGTTATATCTAAAAAATATGGGACTGAGGAATTTTTGGGGGTGACAGTCCTTTCAGCTGTCGTCCCTGCTCTGTCCCTCTCACAGATGAGTTGTTTGCACCTCATTCTTCTCCCCAGGGCCATCAGGAAGCAGCACCCCAAATGCCTGGTAGAGGGAAGAGATGCACTGAGGGAGGCTGGTGCTTGTGTGAAGTGGGATGTCACTCAGCGTTCAGGGAGCTGTCACACCCTCAAGGCAAAGCTGTCCTCCTTTGCCCTGAGCCACAATCTTTGATGCTACACCCATACTCTAGGCCAGGAGTGTCTTTCCATTGCCCCAGGGTTGTGAAGCAAAAAGATTCCATGGGGTCCCCAGTGGGAGAGAAGTAGCGCTTCCAATAGGCAAGGGTGAGTCTCCCCATTTTGCCCTCCCCAGGCCAGTGTTCTCCCAGGCCCATCCCCAAAACTGAAAATCTACTCTCACTCTTCAAGGGTCCATCCTTCTAGCCCTACCCACTCTGCTGGGGCACGGGATCCTGGAAACGATGGCGTCTGGCTTCCCATTCCAGCACCCAACTCCCATTCGAGTCCCAACTTTTGCACACTTGACCCACAAAGGAGACTCAGGACAGCTATGCAAAGAAACTAGAACAAGGCTTTAATTAATAAAATAAATACTCCCTAAAGGTTCTGGGAAGAACATGGGGAGAGGGGAGGGGAAACCTGTGGGCAGCGGCAGGAGTCCCGGGAGCTGTGGGACTGGAGGCCAAAGGGACACGGATCTCCGTGTATTGTCCCTAGGCCCGTGACCCCTGGGATCACGGACAAGGGCTCAAGCCCCCACCTTCCTTCAAAATGGTGGGTCAGGGATTGGGAAGTTTCCCCAAAGTTGGCTGGCTGGCTGGGAGCCCGGTTTTGCTCTAGGCCCGCCAAGGTCGGGGCTCGATTTGTGTCTCCCATTCCACACTCTTCTGGCACCGGTGTCACCTGGGAGGAAGTGCAACACCGGCTGCTTCTCCTGGAAGCGATTGGCTCAGCTGAGCCTCTGCCTCTTGGGCGCCCATGGAGTGGGATCTGATGTGGAGGAAGATGGCTTGTTCCACGGCGCGGCGCTTTTGCGTCTCATCAAGGGCTGGGCAACGGATGAGGGGGTCTTGGTGGCAAGGCTGCTCTGGGCCGTGCTGACCAGCGAGGCGGGGCCACTAGGAAGAGAGGCCAGGACACCCCCGCCCCCGCCGGCGGCCTTGCTGGCAGTGCTGCAGCCATCTGAGCTGGACCTCTGCTTGGTCGGGTGCCTGGGGATGTGACTGGAGGGAGGGGCCCTCGGGGCTCCCGGCACAGCGAGGTTCGTCGTGCTGGCTCCAGCGGTCCCTGACAGGGTGCTCTGACGTGGGCGGCCCCCTGTGTTCGGGCCCAGGCTTGCCCTGGAGCCCTGCGGGCCGCTTGGGGCCCTGCTCGTTCCTGCTGTGATGCTGAGAGCCCCAAAGCTGGAGCACAGATCGGCAACATCATCTCCTCTCCGCAAACCTGGGGGTGCTGCCGAAAGCCCCATGCTGATGGGGGCCGGCATTGTGCTGCCAGCTGGGGGGTGGGGCTGCTGGCTGTTGGGCCCAGCATGGGACACGGCACCGGGCACCTGGGGGGCAGCTGCCAAGCCAGGGGCAGCGGCTGCGCCAGGGGCGAATACAGCAGTGGAGGTAACTGAACCTGGCTGGGCACTGGCACGGGTGCCCCGGGAGGCAGATGCGGGTAAGGGAACCACATAACCCGCCTGGGGGCCGCTGCCCAAGGATAGCTGGGCTAGAGCTGTGCTCAGGGCCTGGAGTGGGTCTGGAGCCTGAGCTGCCGGCTGTCCATGCTGGGGAGAGCTGTGAAGGGTGCCGACTCCGGGCCACTGCCCACCAACAGCCCCGAATGGGGCCTGGGCAGTGGGTCCCGGGTTACCACTACTCCTGGGCAGTGCTGGCAGGCCTGGGGGGACGGTGACTGAGGCCCTGCGCTTTCTGGAGAACATGGAGAGGGCCTGGGTAGGTGGCAAGGAGCTCCCACTGCAGCCAGGGTGAGACCCCAAGAGGAGAGGCTGCGAAGGTGGGGAGCAGCCCATGGGGGTGACCTGGGTGTCAGAGGCTGGCAGGGGAGCAGCCACTGCAGCAGACGGGGCCAAGGCACTGGATGGCGAAGTTGGGCCACAGCTGCAGGTGGCCTCTGTGTCCCCTCGGAGAGCATCTTGGATGCGCTGGAGAGCAGCTCTCTTTTCCTGGTCCAGGTCCTCAGCGGTCACTCGAAACCCCGGATCAGGGGGTGAAGGCAGCCTCAGAGGCTCCCCTCGCCTGTGTGGCAGCAGACAAACCCTGCGTTTTCGGGGCCTGGAACAGTCAGCTGGGGACGAGCAGTTCCTCTGCGTTGCCTTCTGCCGGGTGGTGGTATCGGCATCCTTTCCCAGCTGGTGGTTCTTCTGAGAAAGTGCAGGCACTCCGGCGGGACACAAGGGGCTCTCTTGGCTGACTTTTTTGGGGGACCTCGGGGGCCGCGAGGCCTGACTTGTGGCCAGACGCCTCCTCCTCTGCACCGGGTGGCAGTCCCTGGTGGAACTATAGGAACTGGTGATGGCATTTCGAGTGGGGCAGGAGCTCCGATGGGAGCTGGGGGACTTCCCCTTGCATGGTTCTTCCAAGCTCTCTTGCCGGGGGAAGGCTGTCTGCAGAGGCCCAGGCCTGGGCACAAAGGAAGAGAGGCCTCCCTGGACCCCCAGCGGCCTAAATGCCCCCTGCGGGGCCCCAGCTCCTTTAGGATCCTTTCTGTGAGTCTCTTGCCCCTCTGGATGTGCAGGGTTTTCCTCTACCTGTGCCGTGCCTTTGCCGCTCTCTCTGGGGTCTCTGCATACCCTCTCCCCCGTGGGGACATCGTGGACATTCCTGGGTTCTGAGGGCGGCAGTCTGGTGATGACCCGCTTCTGCAGCACACAGGGGGGGACCGTGTCCACGATGGACTCGCAGCGGCGGTGGCAGGACACCTGTGATCCAGGAGCCGAGAGCATCGCCTTCACCCGGGAGCCCCACCTGCAGAAAGAGGCGAGGAGCCCCAGAAGAAAGCGCCGGGTCTCCAGGATCAAGGAGTACCTTCTGCAACCTGCTAGGACTGAGCTTGGTTGCCACCTCGCAGGGTACTTGGAGGACCGCCTGCGAGTGGACCCCCAGGCGTGGGCCGCCAGACGAGCCCTGGGCGCCAAGAGTAGTCTGCGGCCACAGTGAGCGGGGTGGGGGCGGACCAGCCCTCCTGGCAGGTGGGGACCCCGCACAGCCGGGGGCTGGGGGGAGGGGCACGTCCTGCTCAAGGAGGTGCCCATAGAGCAGTCCGGTAAGGCCAGATGCTGAGGATAGCGAACTAGGCTCGCAGCGCTCTCCTTCAGCTGCCAAGTCGCGTCAGAAGGCCTAGAGCACAATCCGGGGCCTGTTGCCAGGACACAGCTTTGGAACCTGGAACCTGAGGAATGAGCGCGTGTGCAGGAACCCCTGTGCACGTGCACAGCTTCTGTTGGGCCGCCGCCCAGTGCATGAATCAGGTCTGCAGGAAGGGTCGACTCCCTCGTTCCCCACCCTCGGGGGGTTCACAGATCTCTTGGGCTTGAGGGCTGAACTGAGGAAGAGGAATGGGGGTGCAGTGGGTGCCAGCCATCTCCCCAGCCAGGCCCCCAGCCCTCAGGGACAGGAGTCTGTCCCATAGCCGCCCCCTGCAGACCCGTCAGGCGGGCATTGCAGGGCTGCATGCATCCTCTCTTCCCTCGGCATGTGCGTGCATTGCTTTCTTCTCTGGCTGTCAGGCCCTTTGGTTCTGGGTGACATCCTGGACAGTGGACTCACAGTGTTGTGCGGCTCTGGCCTCTAGGAGATGCTCTGAAGACCTTTAGGGTTCTTTCCCCATTTTGATCAATCAAGCAACAGAGTGGAGGTCCAAGTGGGCTTTCCGTCTTGCCTTTGTCCACCATTCTTGTTCCAGTGCCCTTGGCCTGCCCTTGCCATGCTCTCCGTGTACACTTGGCACACCCACGTCTGGGGTTACATCTACAGCTGAGTCTCTCCTCTACTTTCCCTGACGATCCCACAGGCTGGATTCCATTGACAGAACTTTCCTTACTTTCTGACAGCACCCGGTGTGGAGTCTCCTTGGACCATCCCCACAAGCACCCACTGAAACCCAAAGGGCAATCAGTTCTGGTAACACCCTCTCACAGAGACCCCGGCGGTCCCCTGGCGCGTGTGGGTCCGCACAGCAATGGGTGGTAAGCCCCCCGGTCAGCTACAGCTGCGATCCTGGTGGTCTCTGGGCTTTTCTCTCTTGCTGCTGCTGCCACTCAGAACTGAATTCTCACCACTGACTGCGGCAACCGCCGTCCCAAATTCTTCGTGTCTGTTCATCCCTATCCAGTCCTCAGAGGCACACTAAGAAGGAGGGAGTCTTCTCTTCCCTGTTCCGTAGTTGGGGACGCTGAGACACGCAGATGACTCACCGCCTGTCCCAGGTCACCCAGCGGGTCGGCTGGTGCCAGCCTGAGTCCATGCTGAGAGCTGGGTCCTAGAGGCTTGCAGGCCTGGCTAGAACTCGGGCCCTGACCTTCCCTCATCCGTATAGGCCTTAGAGCTTGCTGGAGAAGGGTGGTAAGGGGGAGAAGGTGCTGAGCAGTCCCCACACTGGGACTGGGGCCTGAGCGGGGCCCGTTCCCTGCACCCTGGCCCCGACCCCTATAGCTACCTTTGCAGTTGGCCCATAGGCCAGGTGGACCCCTGTCCCCCACAGGGCCCCCTTTTTCCACTCTCCCAGGAAGTACGGCTTGGGCTTTAAGGAGGCTGGCCTGAGCATGCAAGAAAGGTGGCCTGGGGCCTGAGAGATGACGCTGACTGCCCTGGACACAGTGGCAGGTAGTTGGGAAAGATGGGGCAGCAGACAGAGAAGCAGAGAAGGGACAGCACTGCAGGGGGAGGTGGGAGGGGAGAGGAACAGAGGGGACTGACAACACACACACACACACACACACACACACATGCACACGCACGTGCACACACAGAGACACAAGGTAGATAGGAAAGAGGGGAGGAGCAGCGACCCAGGGATACAGTGAGGCCATCTAGATCCTGCCCTTCCTCCCGGCTGCATGTCAGGTCCCCAGTGGGCAGGTCACCCCCGCTGTGTCCTAGTCGGTCCCTTCCTCATCTGCAGAGCTGTTTGGTGGGATCCTGTTCCTGCTTGCACGAGTGGGTGGCATCTACCGTCCCCAGTGTCCAGGGCTGGCCTAGTACCAGAGCTTTCATCTGCTCAGGCCCCAACCCACACCAGGGGCACACAGAGAAACTTCAAGCAAGGACTTCCCCCGAGGCCGCAGACATGCTGCTGGGGGCTCAGGAGGCTGAAAACTCGGCCTGGGAAGAGAATTTCTTTCCCTCGCGCTTTGCTGCTGAAAACGATTTCCCCCAGGCCAGGAGCCAGCTGTTTTCCTGGATAGTCTGTGGCCATGGAGCAGCAGGACGACCCCCCACCCTGTACGGGAAGCCTGGGAGGTGGGTTTCTGAAATCCTGAACTGCGATCCCATCGGTAACAGTCCAACAGTTTGCTTTGACCAAAGATCCTCTGTATTTGCACACGCTTTCCAATTGTTCAGTAATGGGAGCCTCAACATAACATGGCTCACATGTTTTTATATGTGGGTATAGATTTTTATCTATCCGTAGAGAAAAATGACAAAATTCTTTGTTTTTAGAGGTTATTTCTCATACCTGAATTCATCTCTACACCCAGGGCGGGACTCAAACTCACAACCCCGAGACCAAGCATCACAAACTCCACCGAATGAGCCATCTGGGCAGCTCGTCTTTTTAGAGGTTATTTCTAAAATTCTGCCCTAAAATTTTTTAAAGATTTTATTTACTTATTTGTCAGAGAGAGATGGAGAGCACAGGCAGCGGGGAGGGACCGAGGCAGAGGGAGAAGCAGAGTCCCCTTTGAGCAGCGAACCCAATGCGGGACTCCACTCCAGGACGCCGGCCTCATGACCCGAGAAGGCAGATGCTTAATACACTGAACCAGTCGGGTGTCCTGAAAATTCTGCTTTGAAATGTAACCTGGGCAATTATCAATTTATTTATTTTATTATTAGTTTTATGATTATTGTTAATTTTTAATATTTTATTTGCAAATTAATTTTCTTTTAATTTTATTTTTTAATTTATTTGTCATTCATTTTATTATTTATTTTCTTATTTAAGACTTTTGACATTTATTTGACACAGAGAGGGAGAGATGTCACAAGTAGGCAAAGAGGCAGGCAGAGGGAGATGGGGGAAGCAGGCTCCCTGCTGAGCAGGGAGACCGATGTGGGGCTCGAGCCCAGGATCCTGGGATCACGACCTGAGCCGAAGGCAGAGGGTTAACCCCCTGAGCCAGGTGTCCTAGATTCATTAACAAGTTACCTTACAATAAAAAGGTCACCTTTTAGAGTGCAGTCTGGAGGATAGTTTGATTTTGCGGTGGGGGGAGCTGTTGGGGCTTGGAAAATGACAGGGTCCTTATGGAGCTCAGTCTGAAGTTGCTGTACCAGGTAACAATGGACAGGGTCTGATCATAGAACTTAATGTCACCTCTATGATCACCTGTGACAATATAGCTGAAATGGAGAAAAACATCTGTTTGGGAACTAACAGTAGTAAGTACCGTCTCCTGAACAGCTCATTTTGTGTCCGGCTCTGGACTCTAGGTGTTGTACAAATTTCACTTTAATACTGTCCTACGAGGCTGATTTTACAGTTGTTCCACTTTACATCTGGGAAACTAAGGCTCAGAGAAGTTGAGAAATTTGCTCAAGGCCTGCGGTTGCCAGATTTAGCAAATAAAAAATGCAGGATGCCCAGTGAAATTTGAATTTCAGTGAAACAAGCACTAATCGTTCAGTAGAAATATGTCCCTTCAGTAGAGGTATGACTTACACACGGCAGCCCCATCAGGCCCTGTGGCTAGACAGTGCAGGGACCCAGGTGTATCTAATGCAAAGCCCACGCTCTGTCTCGCTCTCCTCTCCCCGCCCTCTCCCATCAGCCACGTGCAGTGGCAGTGGGAGTTGATTGACATTCTCTGCCACGAGACCACAGAGGACACCAGAGTCCGTCCACCAGCCCTCTGAAATCACACAGCTTGGCAAAAGCACACAATCCACTTGACAGGAGGGCACTGCTCTCAGAGCCATATAAAACCCTGCCCAGTGGTCACAGCCAAAGGCAGTGTCCTGTGACAAAATGGCTTTTATTTCCAGTTCTCAGATCCATCCCAAATGGTTTTTTTTTTAAGCTTCTGGCATAAGTCTAATCACAGTGGGGGGGGGCAGGATTGGGGATGAATTTCCTCTTACAGATGCAAAGTGATTAAATGCAGTTTCTGATTGATCAGCAAGGCAGGTGGGCAGAGTAACTGGCGAGAACGTCTTTCACTGCCCTCTGCTGGAAAGAAATGGCAAAACAGGCCAAGTGTTTTCCAGATCCTTGGTGGGCTCCCTGGTCCTGGCTGGGTTTTATTTACCACGGAGAGAGGGGAGCACAGGCCTGGTCTTCACTGGGCCCTAGCCCCCCAACTAATTAAAGGCTGATTCATCATCAGCTGCAATTCTTCTACTGTATTTTCTGCACCCCTGAATGAGGACAATTTGCATTTCTCTTTGTAAAGACATGCCAGGACCTCACCGCTCTATTAAAAGAAATGAAAAAAAAAAAAAAAAAAGCAGGGCTTTTGGAAAGCAGATGGCACAGTGACTCCAAACACATGTGCATGGTCCCTGTCATGAGGCAGAGTCCTCCGTCCCTATCGGGAACTTCTCAAGCATACTGATAACGACGATTTCATCTAGAGCTCCCCTGTGCCAGACAAGGTGCTAGAGTTTTAAGTGGCTTGTCTCACAAAAATTCTCATAAAATCACTCTGAGGGAGAGTGTCGTCATGCCCATTTTGCACGTGGAAAAATGGAGGCTCAGCCAAGTTAAGTCCCTTGCCCCGAGTCATTCAGCAAGGAAGGGATGCGTCTGGAATGTGAACCCCTTTCCGTCTCAGACTAAGGCCTTTAATGACCCTCTCTGAGCCCCCACAGCCTCTCCATTCAGCAAACTTTATAAAGTTCTGTTGTATTTCATCATTTCATAATGGGTAAGTGTTGTTGTGTAATCACAATAAACAATATAGTTATTTATGTCATTTCCTTAAAATTAAAGTACATAATATTTAGGGTTAAAATGGCTCTAATTAGTGTGGAAGGAAGAAACCAAGTTTTTGTTTCACCAACACAAAGGGGTTCTTTAAAAGAAGTACATGGCCATGATTAAAAAAAAAGGCAGACCAGGGAGGAGTCAAGATGGTGGAGAAGTAGCAGGCTGAGACAACATCAGATAGCAGGAGATCAGCAAGAGAGCTTATCAAACCATACCAAACACCTACAAATCCAACGGGAGACTGAAGAGAAGAAGAGCAGCAATTCTAGAAACAGAAAATCGACCACTTTCTGGAAGGTAGGACCAGCGGAGAAGTGAATCCAAAGCAACGGGAAGGTAGACCGCGGGGGGAGGGGCCGGCTCCCAGCAAGAAGTAGAGCAATGCAGCCCAAAATCAGAACTTTTAAAAGTCTGCTCCACTGAGTGACATTGCTCCAGAGGCTAAGCTGGTGTGAAGCCCATTCAAGGAGAGCGTGGCCTCAGGTCCCTCAGGCTCACAGAAGGATTGGGGCTGTCTGAGTGTTGCAGAGCTCATAGGTATTAGAGTGGGGAAGCCGGCTACAGAGATGGAGTCGAGGAGCGAGCTCTCACCTCGGGATTCCCTTATCATGATCCGTGGCACAGGCCACTGCTCTGTGAGCAGGGGCCCCACAAGATCCGGGGAGACCCCCCTGGAAGAATTCAGGGATCTGTGGGGTTCGGAGACTCCAGGCAGGGCCGTGTGCCAGACACAGAGAAGCTTGGTCACAGGTTGGAGACCAGGGAGACGGGAGAGATTGAGCGCTTTTCTCCGAGGGCGCACTGAGGAGTAGGGCCCCGAGCTCTCGGCTCCTCTGGGCCAGAGATTGGGAGGCTGCCATTTTCATTCCTGACCTCTGGAACTCTATGGAAAGCATTCAGGGATAGTGAACCCGAGCGGATTACTTAGCCTGGCCCCTGATAAGGGCTGTGCATTTCCGCCTTGGGCAAAGACACTTGAGAATCACTATAATATGCCCCTCCCCCAGAAGGCCAATAAGAAATCCAGCCAAGACCAAGTTCATGTACCAAGAGGACAGCGGAATTCCAGAGGAGGAGAAAGCAAAGCATGGAATTCATGGCTTTCTCCCCATGATTCTTTAGTCTTGCAAAGTTAATACATTTTTTTAATTTTATTTTTTTCTTTTGCTAATTTTTTAAAATTTTTACCCTTTCCTCTTTTAACGTTTTTAACTAGTTTCTCTTAACAATACCTTTCATTTAAAAAAAAATATATTTTTTGGGCACCTGGGTGGCTCAGTTGGTTAAGCAACTAACTGCCTTTGGCTCAGGTCATGATCCCGGAGTCCCAGGATTGAGTCCCGCATCAGGCTCCCAACTCCACAGAGAGTCTGCTTCTTCCTCTGACCTTCTCCCCTTTCATGCTCTCTCTCTGTGTCTCTCTCTCAAATAAATAAATAAAATCTTAAAAAAATTTTTTTTTGGAAACTTCATTAATAAAGTCATATTTTATCCCTCATTCTATCTAACCTTATTTTTTATTTACACATAGAGTTTTTTCTTCTAAAAAAAATTTGTGTTACAACTTCTTCTAATAGATCAAAATACACCCTAAATCTAGCACAGGGCTTTGTTATAGTCTCCAGCCTGAGCAAATTGTCTCCAATTTCTTTTTCTTTATTCTCCCAACCAATTTATCCTTATCAACTCCTTTTATAGAAATTAAAAAAAAATTTTTCATCTTTATAATCATATTCCATCTCTTCATTGTGTTTACCTTTATATATGTTTTTCATTCTTTAATATTTTGGGAGGTAGTTTCTTCTAAGAGACCAAAATACTCCCAAAATTAAGTGGGTGACGCTGTTCTATTCGACAGTCTAATATATATATTTTTTCTTTATTTGTTTACTTTTTAATTTTTTTTTCTGAACTTCTTTTTACCCCCTTCCTTCCACCCATGATTTGGGATCTCTTCTGATTTGGTTAAAGCACATTTTCCTGGGGTCTTTGCCACCCTTTTAGTATTTTATTTGCTCCTTCATATATTCTTATCTGGATAAAATGACAAGGCAGAAAAACTCACCACAATAAAAAGAACAAGAGGCAGTACCGAAGGCTAGGGACCTAATCAATATGGACATTGGTAATATGTCAGATCTAGAGTTCAGAATGATGATTCTCAAGGTGCTAGCCAGGCTTGAAAAAGGCATGGAAGATACTAGAGAAACTCTGTCTGGAGAAATAAAAGCCCTTTCTGGAGAAATAAAAGAACTAAAATCTAACCAAGTTGAAATAAAAAAAGCTGTTAATGAGGTGCAATAAAAAAAATGGAGGAACACTGCTAGGATAAATGAGGCAGAGGAGAGAATTAGTGATATAGAAGACCAAATGACAGAGAATAAAGAAGCTGAGCAAAAGAGAGACAAACAACTACTGGACCACGAGGGGAGAAATTGAGAGATAAGTGATACCGTAAGACAAAACAACATTAGAATAATTGGGATTCCAGAAGAAGAAGAAAGAGAGAGGGGAGCAGAAGGTATATTGGAGAGAATTATTGTAGAGAATTTCCCTAATAAGGCAAAGAGAAAAACATCAAAATCCAGGAGGTGCAGAGAACCCCCCCCTCAAAATCAGTAAGAATAGGTCCACACCCTGTCATCTAAGAGTAAAATTTACAAGTCTTAGAGACAAAGAGAAGATCCTTAAAGCATCATGGGAAAAGAAGTCTGTAACATACAATGGTAAAAATATTAGATTGGCAGCAGAATTATCTGCAGAGACCTGGCAGGCCAGAAAGAACTGGCATGATATATTCAGAGCACTAAATGACAAAAACATGCAGCCAAGAATCCTATATCCAGCTAGGCTATCATTAAAAATAGAAGGAGAGATAAAAACCTTCCAGGACAAACAAAAACAAGGAATTTGTAAACACCAAAGCAGCTCTACAGAAAATATTGAAAGGGGTCCTCTAAGCAAAGAGAGAGCCTAAAAATCGTAGACCAGAAACGAACAGAGACAATATATAGTAATAGTCACCGTAGAGGCAATACAATGGCATTAAATTCATATCTCTCAATAGTTACCCAGAATGTAAATGGGCTAAATGCCCCAGTCAAAAGACACAGGGTATCAGAATGGATTAAAAAAAAAATCAATAGGTTGTCTATGAGAAACTCATTTTAGACCCAAAGCCACCTCCAGATTTAAAGTGAGGGGGTGGAAAACAATTTACCATGCTAATGGACATCAAATGAAAGCTGGGTTGGCAATCCTTATATCAGATCTATTAGATTTTAAGCAAAGACTATAGTAAGAGATGAGGAAGGACACTATATCATACTCAAAGGGTCAGTCCAGCAAGAAGATCTAACAATTTCAAATATCTATGCCCCTATCATGGGAGCAGTCAACTATATAAACCAATTAAGAACAAAATCAAAGAAACACATCGACTAAGACAAAAATAGTAGGGGACTTTAACACTCCCCTCACTAAAATGGGCAGATCATCCAAGCAAAAGATCAACAAGGAAATAAAGGCCTTAATGACACACTGGACCAGATAGACATCACAGATCTACTCAGAACAGTCCATCCCAAAGCAACAGAACACACATTCTTCTCTAGTGCACATGGAACATTCTCCAGAATAGATCACATCCTGGGCCATAAGTCAGGTCTCAACTGGTATCAAAAGATTGGGATCATTCCCTGCATGTTTTCAACCACAATGCTCTGAAGCTAGAACTCAGTCACAAGAGGAAATTTGGAAAGAACCCAAATATATGGAGACTAAAGAGCATCCTTCTAAAGAATGAATGGGTCAACCAGGAAATTAAAGGAGAATTGAAAAAAATCATGGAAACAAATGATAATGAAAACACAATGGTTCAAAATCTGTGGGACACAGCAAAGGCAGTCCTGAGAGGAAAATAAATAGCGATACAAGCCTTTCTCAAGAAACAAGAAAGATCTCCAATGCACAACCTAACCCTACACCTAAAGGAGCTGGAGAAGGAACAGCAAAGAAAACCTAAACCCATCAGGAGAAGAGAAATCACAAAGATCAGAGCAGAAATCAATGAAATAGAAACCAGAAAAACAATAGAACAAATCAACAAAACTAGGAGCTGGTTCTTTGAAAGAATTAATAAGATTGATAACCGCCCCCCCCCACCCCCCGGGCCAGACTTATCAAAAAGAAAAGAGAAAGGACCCAAATAAATGAAATCATGAATGAAAGAGGAGAGATCACAACCAACACCATAGATATAAAAACAATCATAAGAACATATTATGAGCAACTCTATGCCAGCAAATTTGACAATCTGGAAGAAATGGATGCATTCCTAGAGACATATAAACTACCACAACTGAACCAGGAAGAAATAGTAAACCTGAACAGACCCATAATCAGTAAAGAGATTGAAACAGTCACCAAAAATCTCCAAACAAACAAGAACCCAGGGCCAGACAGCTTTCCAGGGGAATTCTACCGAACATTTAAAGAAGAATTAATTCCTATTCTCCTGAAACTGTTCCAAAAAAAAAAAAATAGAAATAGAAGGAAAACTTCAAACTCATTTTATGAGGCCAGCATCACCTTGATCCCAAAACCAGACAAGGATTCCACCAAAAAAGAGAATTACAGACCAATATCCTTGATGAACACAGATGTGAAAATTCTCACCAAAACACTAGCCAATAGGATCCAACAGTACATTCAAAGGATTATTCACCATGACCAAGTGGGATTTATTCCAGGGCTGCAAGGTCGGTTCGACATCTGCAAATCAATCAATGTGATACAATACATTAATAAAAGAAAGAACAAGAACCATGTGATACTCTCAATAGATGCTGAAAAAGCATTTGACAAAGTACGGCATCCCTTCCTGATCAAAACTCTTCAAAGTGTAGGGATAGAGGGCACATACCTCAATATCATCAAAGCCATTTATGAAAAACCCACTGCAAATATCATTCTCAATGGAGAAACACTGAGATGAGAGCTTTTCCACTAAGGTCGGGAACACAGCAGGGATGTCCATTATCACCACTGCTATTCAACATAGTACTAGAAGTCCTAGCCTCAGCCATCAGACAACAAAAAGAAATTAAAGGCATCCAAATCGGCAAAGAAGAAGTCAAATTATCACTCTTTGCAGATGATATGATACCATATATGGAAAATCCAAAAGACTCCACTCCAAATCTGCTAAAACTTGTACAGGAATTCCGTAAAGTGTCAGGATATAAAATCAATGCACAGAAATCAGTTGCATTTCTCTACACCAACAACCAGACAGAAGAAAGAGAAATTAAGGAGTCAATCCCATTTACAATTGCACGCAAAACCATAAGATACCTAGGAAGAAACCGAACCAACGAGGCAAGGATCTATACTCAGAAAACTATAAAGAACTCGTGAAAGAAATTGAGGAAGACAAAACGAAATGGAAAAATGTTCCATGCTCATGGATTGGAAGAACCAATATTGTGAAAATGTCTATGCTACCTAAAGCAAACTACACATTTAATGCAATCCCTATCAAAATCCCATCCCTTTTTTTTTTTCAAAGAAATGGAACAAATAATCCTAAATTTTATATGAAACCAGAAAATGCCTCGGATAGCCAGAGAAATATTGAAAAAGAAAGCCAAATTTGGGGGCATCACAATTCGAGACTTCAAGCTCTGTTACAAAGCTGTCATCATTAAGAGAGTATGGTACTGGCACAAAAACAGACACATAAATCAATGGAACAGAATAGAGAGCCCAGAAATAGACCCTCAACTCTATGGTCAACTAATCTTTGATAAAGGAGGAAAGAATGTCCAATGGAAAAAAGACAGCCTCTTCAACAAATGGTGTTGGGAAAATTGGACAGCCACATGCAGAAAAATGAAACTGGACCATTTCCTTACACCACACACAAAAACAGACTCCAAACGGATGGAGGACCTCAATGTGAGAAAGCAATCCATCAAAATCCTTGAGGAGAACACAGGCAGCAACCTCTTCGACCTCAGCTGCAGCAACTTCTTCCTAGGAATATCGCCAAAGGCAAGGGAAACAAGGGCAAAAATGAACTATTGGGACTTCATCAAGATCAAAAGCTTTGGCACAGCAAAGGAAACAGTGAACAAAACCAAAAGACAACTGACAGAACGGGAGAAGATGTTTGCAAACGACATATCAGATAAAGGGCTAGTATCCAAAATCTATAAAGAGCTTAGCAAACTCAACAGCCAAAGAACAAATAATCCAATCAAGAAATGGGCAGAGGACATGAACAGACATTTCTGCAAAGAAGACATCCAGATGGCCAACAGACACATGATAAAGTGCTCCACATCACTCGGCATCAGGGAAATACAAATCAAAACCACAATGAGATAGTACCTCACACCAGTCAGGATGGCTAAAATTAACAAGTCAGGAAATGACAGATGCTGGCGAGGATGCGGAGAAAGGGGAACCCTCCTACACTCTTGGTGAGAATGCATGCTGGTGCAACCACTCTGGAAAACAGCATGGATGTTCCTCAAAAAGTTGAAAATAGAACTACCCTATGACCCAGCAATTGCACTACTGGGTATTTACCCTAAACATACAAATGTAGTGATCCGAAGGGGCACGTGCACCCAAATGTTTATAGCAGCAATGCCCACAATAGCCAAACTATGGAAAGAACCTAGATGTCCTTCAACAGATGAATGGATAAAGAAGATGTGGTATATATATATACAATGGAATTCTATGCAGCCATCAAAAGAAATGAATTCTTGCAATTTGGGATGACATGGATGGAACTAGAGGGTATTACACTTGGAGAAAGACAACTCTCATATGATCTCCCTGATATGAGGAAGTGGAGATGCAATGTTGGGGGTTTGGGTAGGAAAGAAAAAATGACACAAGATGGGATCGGGAGGGAGACAAACCATAAGAGACTCTTAATCTCACAAAACAAACTGAGAGTTGCTCGGGGGAGGGGGGTAGGGAGAGGGTGGTGGGGTTTTGGACATTGGGGAGGGTATGTGCTATGGTGAGTGCTGTGAAGTGTGTAAACCTGGCGATTCACAGACCTGTACCCCTGGAGGTAATAATGAATTATATGTTCATAAAAATAAAAAAAAATTTAAAAAGCAAACCAATTAGTACAAATGAGATCATAAGAAGAGGTGAAGCCACCCCCACCGTTGATCCCGCTTCTCTGTTCTTTTCCTCAGAGGCACCAAACATTCCCAGTTAATAAGGAATTTCTCCAGAAATATTCACTACATATACAAAATATGTATATACACCCAAAAAGGTTGTAATATACTTTGGTAATCACTGATGGCTGCTTTTTTATTAAGTTAATTACAGATCAACTAGAGTGAGCACAATGATGCCCTCCTTCTGAAAATGAACCAATTTACAAGGTTTGATTTGAGGAAAGCCCACAGAGGTGGAGGTAGGCTATGGTGGATGTCACAGACAACCAGCTTCCCTTCCATTGTTGTGGAAAGTATTTGTGTTCAATTCAAATGAAAGGCTGGCTAAATTTTCCCACAAGCTTGTTGAATGTCTGCATTTCAGAAGACAGATTACACATGACGTTGGTGATAAATAGAAAACAAAGCATTTGTCAGTATGGCATATTTTATAATATTACATTGATTTACAGTAGGAAAAAAGATAAAATCAAAAAACTAATCACCAAGAAATCTCTTCCCCATGAATTGCCGTGGTGCAGGCCGTTCTGAACCTCTGAAGGTTTGCTAGGAGCAAGTGAAGGGCTGTGTACGGGGTTCAGTAAACTGTTTGCTTCAAGCAAATGAAAAAGTGTTTAACCACTTGTTTATACCTGTTCAACTTCTCTTACCGAGGTTTCAGAGACTGATAAAAGAAACTAATGCCTTTCTTGTGCAAAAGCGTGCTCCAGTTGTAAGATATCACAAAATAATTATCCCAGTCTTATAACTATAAACTTTCCCCATAAACTATTTTCCCATCCGTAGAAATTAAGTACTGTACACAGACATGCCCCTGACACCTCATGAAATCTGTGCTACATAAAATAAGGCACGAGAGCCATCTTTCTCAGGCAATGTCCTGGAGACAAAGTGTAGAAAGAACCCAGAGTGGTGAGTGGAGCCCCACAGTGAATGTACAGCGAATGAATCGATCAAAGAAATGCCTTCATTTGTCACGTGATACAGAAAGTTTGCTGCCCCCTTCTCTAACGACACAGAGAAGACCCTAGGGCTCACCTCTTCTGCCCTGAACACAGGCGGGTCAGAAAAACAACAACTGGTCAAGGGAAGGCATCAAGGTCTTCCTAAGAGCTGCTCTACTTCCATACAAGGCACTGTCATGGCTTGTGGGTTGTGTATTTGCAAACTCACCTACTCGCTAAAATTTATAACCCCCAAATCAACCCTTGTGGCCCTTTCATGATGGTTTGCAGACACGTGCAAATGCGGAGTGGCAAACATCTGACTCTCCCTGTGCACACGTTCCTAGCTGAGTCCAGTGAGGACATGCTCTGCCTTCTATTCCAGCTTTCAAACTGTAAACAAGTGTCTTTCCAGGGGCTGCTGAGTGCCACGTGGGTCACGTTTTTGAGGTGCTTTTTGTTGGTGAGGGCAGTGTTTAAACTAACGCAAACACGGTACTGAAAGGCAGTCTACTGATGGACCTTCCAGAGAATATACCTGAGTTAGACAAACGTCATTCAGGCATGTGTTTCAGAGTGCTGGCTGTGAGTCGGCGCTAATGCATCAACATTATGTATTAAATACGGTGTCTTGGGGCGCCTCGGTGGCTCAGTGGGTTAAAGCCTCTGCCTTCGGCTCAGGTCATGATCCCAGGGTCCTGGGATCGAGCCCCACATCGGGCTCTCTGCTCAGCAGGAAGCCTGTTTCCTCCTCTCTCTCTGCCTGCCTCTCTGCCTACTTGTGATCTCTCTCTGTCAAATAAATAAATAAAATTTTTAAAAAAAAATAAATAAATACGGTGTCTTCAAATGAAAACACACATAAGACAAGGTTATGTATCTATCTGTCCCGGAAACTGTTATGACCTGAGGCTGGCAGGAACCTAATCCTGTCCTTCTCCTAGGAGCAATGATTTTGTACTCGCTGAGGTCTGCAGAGACTTTGTGAAACTTAACTGCCACACATAATGAGAATTGACTTTATTGTTTGATAACTTTGATTTATGAAAGAGAGGTTTGGACAGAATCATCTTTATATGCATCCATCTCAATTTTTTCTTTTTTGCATGCCCTCTTAAAAATAAATTTCTATAAATCCTACCAAGACTGAAGAAAGGAAGCAGAAGAAACACCCTAAGGTGCTCACTGAGGGCAGATTACATGGGTGACAAATGCAGAAATTGTGGCAGGAGACAGGACCCGAGGTCCACCTCAGATGTGACGATGGCTCCAGGTGAGCAGGCAGGCAAGATAACCTGTTTCCTCCAACACCTGCCGCACCACCTTTATACTGGCTCTGAAACATCTAAATACCTAAGATCATGTTTTATTATTCTGAAAACCCGGTAGCCTAAAAATGAGCCACTCACGTTCAACTCATTACATCACTACGAAATAACTTTTCATTCTTTGGCATATGCACACATATATTAGTGAAGCCATCACTTTTTGGGGGGTATTTTCTCAGGGTAGTCAAATTTCTTTTCCATAATATTTTATTTTGAAGAATGGTTCCATTATTTTCCGCTGACAATTCAATACGGTAAAGGACCCAAGTAAAAATGTCAAATGATTTGCCCATGGTGTACTATCAACACAAACAAAGAGTAGCCCGAAGTGACTAAGCTTACACATATTTACTCTCCACAACTCTGACATATAAAAATGCAGGAAGCATACTCACTTTTTCTGTTCAACGTGGGGCACTGTGAGCAACTATATCTCCCTCTTCATACTGAGGGGTACAAAAAAAAGAATCACTACTACAAAAAGACCTGGTTTCCAAAAGAAAGAACTACTATAACCACAAAAATCAAAAGGAATGCGTCTAAACAGGGTCAGAGCTTTGCAACCTCCTCAGATAAGAGAACCTGCCTCAAGGAACATCTGAAAGCATTCTGAAAGAAAAGCAAATATGTAAAAAAAAAAAAAAAAAAAAGCCACAAACGATTGTGACCTTAAATGGTACTAAATGAAAATCTGAATGCTACATTTCTAAGGCATTAAAGCTACAATAAGAACCAGAAGTAACAACTAGCCCTGAAAATTGGTGATTGAATCAGTGTTTTTGTTTTTGTTTTGCATTTCCAATTGAGGTAAAGTTCACATAACATAAAATTAACCATTAATCATTTTATTATTCTTTAAAAGATTTTATGCCTTAAATATTTTTAAAATTTAAATTCAATTAATTATAAAGATTTTATTTTGAGGGGTGCCTGGGTGGCTCAGTGGGTTAAGCCTCTGCCTTCGGCTCAGGTCATGATCCCAGGGTCCTGCGTTTGAGCCCCACATAGGGCTCCCTGCTCAGCAAGGAGCCTGCTTCCCCCTCTGCCTCTTGTGACTACTTGTGATCTCTGTCAAATAAATAAATAAATTCTTAATAAATAAATAAATAAATAGCGATTTTATTTTGAAGTAATCTCTACACCAAACAACTCCAAGATGAAGAGCCACGTGCTCCACTGACGGAACCAGCCAGGCATTCCAACCATTAGTCATTTTAAAGTGTACAATTCAGGGACACTTAGTACGCTAACAATGCTGGGCACCATTTCCTCTGTCTAGTTCAGGACATTTTCATCACCCCAAAAGGAAGAACCCCTCCATTAAGTTATCATGCACGCCCCTCCCCCAGGCCCAACAACCACCATTCTGTACTTTGTCTCAATGGACTCTTCTCTTCCGGACATTTCACATCGATGGACTCATACAGCACCTGGCTTGTTGTATATGGCTTCTTTCCTTTACCATGATGTATACGAGGTTCATCCATGTCGTAGTGGGAGTCAGTGCCTCCTTCCTCTGCGTGGCCAAATCATAGTCCATTGTACGGATGGACCACATTTTGTTTATGCATTCATTAGCTGAGGGACAGGTGGTTTACTTCTACCTTTTGGTTACTGACAATCATACTGCTGCTATGAACGTTTGTATGTGTGTATTTGTCTGAATGCCTGTTTTAAATTCTTTTGGATTTAGGAATTGCTGGGTCATGTGGTAATTCTATGTTTAACTTTAATGTTTCTTTAATCTCACGATTCTGCCCTGTGTCAGTAGATACATTGCTGATCTGTTTGCTAATTCCTTTCTAAAAGGGGGTAAAAACCAAGGTCTTGAAAAACCCTGTATTTTTTAAAAATGTTAAATACATTCAAATAAATATTCACCTCATTATTTTAAAAATTAAATGAAATTTAAATTATCTGCTTCTGATTTAATACACTAGTTTCCAATGAGACTAAAGTCAATGCTAGAATTAAATCAAAACATTTTAATACATATTTATTGCTTCCTAAGTAGGTACTGTACTGTTACATTACCAAAACATCTGTACTTGGGGAATGAACATATACTTGTCCCTACACTTAAGACAAATCAAAATATTTCTACTTACCCACAAATAATATATTGCCTGTGTTTTACTGTTGCTCACCAATTCTTGATTATTTGTTGGATTAAAAGTAAGATGGTTCTGAAATACAAAATATGGAAATATATTACATTATGACAAATTTTCTGTTTTTCTCTGGTTAAGCTAAACGTTAAAAATAAATAATATTTATATTATATTAAATTGCTGAGTAGGAATATAAAACAGAAAAGACAACAGCACTTTGTAAGCAATAGGAGTAGAATGGAAACCCTGAGCGTTAAAATTAATGGTCCCAATTGCGTCCCCATTTCTTATTTAGTCTTATTTATTATAATTCATCATCTGTAAATTGGAACAAGCAAAAGTAGCACAATATTCACTAATAACCTTTACCCTGTGTCCTTGTGGACAAAAACTGCTGCATACACATATCTCAATTTGACAAGGCCACAAGGTAACTTGGAGTGATGCCAAATACCGGAAAGAGTTTCTGATTCCTGCCAACACGGTGAATAGCATGGAGCGCCTGGCTCCCTTCCCATAAATCAACCCTGTGGTAACTATGCAAGTGAGGAAACCACAAAGTGCAGAAGCTGAGAGAGTGCACACATTTCTGTGCACAGAAGAGTCTAAAGGAACAGATTCTAAACTAAACAAGGGTGACTCTGGAGACGTGTCTGGGTAAGGAAGGACTCACTTTTCCTTCCCTCATTCACTACTATACTGTGTCCCTGACAAGACTGTAGAACCCTAAGAAGCAGGAAAATCTTTGTCACATGCAGAATTAAATGAGATACTTAAATATCTAAGCGAGCCAGAGAAACACAACAGAAGCAAGGCTGTGAGTGATGTGAGTGAGCGGCAGCACGGGGGTCGGGGGAGTGAAGGCCGGGTGGTAGGACGTCCTGATCCAGGACCACGGGCTGGTGGTTCTCCGTTGTTTTTCATTGCCGAGCCCTTGTTATAGGAAATATCCGCAGGCCTCGAAGGTCACTCCAGTGCCCCAACTGGCTGGGACCAAGTCTGTGCCCCAGCTGAGGACCTGGCTGCTTCTCTGTCACCGGAGAAGACTTCATCCCCCTGGGAACTAGCCCCCAAAATCATTTGAGAGAAGGCGGTCCTAACATTGCTGTGAATGCCACCGTGATGTCCTTAGTGGGGAAAAGCATCTTATCCCTGTGGCTTTCCAGAATTAAACAGAGAGCCAGTGATGTCAGCCGGGCCTGGTCTGTAAGCATAATGGTGGGAAGAGAATCTGTTTATTTTGCTTAGGAATGGGTGATGTTTCAAAGAATTTAACATATCAGAGCCTCTGATGGATTAAATCTGTGACTCTAATTTAAAGCCCGTCATTGGTTCAGACTTGTGATCTTCCATTCAAATCACACTGGTTTATAAACAATATTAGAATACTTACGAGAATTTAAGATTTGCCATAGTTAGGTCTAATTTATTAAATTTACAAGAATTCCCTAAGTATGCGTGAAGGGTTTATCTTTTAATCAGACTACTAAAGAACTTAGAGATAAAACCAAATATATTCAATTTCTAAGTGAAGTTTAAAAATGTTTAAAAGGAATTAATAATCAAATTTGTGAGTTGGGTCAAACATTAATCTAAACACCCTTAAAGGCAACTGTAAAAATCTGCTAGATTTATAAAAGGAGTAAGATTTTTAAGTTGAATGAGAAGCTTAGGGAAAAACTATGGTTCTTAGTTTATAACTTTAATAAAGTGAATATTAATTCTAAAACCAAATAACCTATATCATTTACTATATCATAAAACTGGTATTGACATATTGAATTGTTAACCACAGATACACTCTACTTTGCAATTAAAAAGAAGAAAAAAATCGCTGCCAGAGTCACCCCTAGTCTAGTCGGGGAGACAGCTTTACAAGCAAGAGAAAAGCAAAGAGGGGCACCTGGGTGGCTCAGTCACTTAAGCCTTCAGCTCTGCTCATGATCCCAGTGTCCTGGGATCGAGCCCCACATCAGGCTCCTTACTCGGCAGGGACTCTGCTTCCCCCCCTCTCTCTCTGCCTGCCTCTCTGCCTACTTTTGCTCTCTATTTTGTCAAATAAAAAAATAAAATCTTAGAAAAAAAGAAAAGAAAAGATAAAAGCAAAGAATAAAGCCTTTTTAGGGGGCCAGCCACGCCTGGGGAAGGGGAGCTATCGGCAACAGTTTCAGAGAAGAGACACACGTGACGGGCCCACCCTTCCTCCTGTGGACTCTGTCACCAGATAGAACAACTTTCCCTCATGTGTAAGTCGGATATCCCACTACTTGCAGCTGGAAGCATGTGACAGCCCCAGGGGACAGCCAGGCACACGGAAGGGGAATTCCACTTGCTGGGGCACGAGTTCCCGTGACTAGGATGCAAGATGCGTTTTTCCCTCTATCCCAGGCTGGGTCGGCAAGAGGCAGCCTCTGAAGGGTGTTCAGCAGGGGAGTAACACAAACGGATTTTGCCTTTGGGAAAAGGTCACACACAAAATGTTGTGGAAAACAACCACACGATGCTACACGCTGATGTCCATGTATCTGTATTTAGGACAACAGCAAATGTTCTGGAAGGAAACACACCAAATGGACTCCCTCCAGGAAGAGGGCAAAGATTGGAGATGGTGGCCAGAGGAGACGTTAGCTTTCAATTAAAAGATTATTAAAGATCAACAGATGAGTAGATAAGCAGAATCAGTGTATCCATGTGATAGAATCTTGAAAACTAATGCCACACCACGGGAGAACTCTGAAAACGTTATGCTGAGAGAAAAACCAGACATAAAAAGCCACGTATGATTCACGGACATAAAATGATGACAGGCAACCCTATAGAGACAGAAAGTTGATGAGGGGTCGAGAGGAAGGAGAATGGGGAGCTCACTGTCACAGAGTTTCTGTTTGGGGTGATGAAAATGTTCCGGAAATAGTGCCGGTGGTCGCACAACATTGTGAATGTAATTAATGCCACCAAATTAGACATTTAAAAATCATATTTTGGGGCGCCTGGGTGGCTTAGTGGGTTAAAGCCTCTGCCTCCAGCAGATAATAAAATCTTTAAATTAAAGAAATATATATTTTTTACAATGGGGGGCCTGCATGTCCCAGTTGGTAGAGCGGCTGGCTCTTGGTTTCGGTGCAGGTCATGATCTCAGGGTCCCGGGATCGAGCCCCATGTTGGGCTCTGCACTCAGCGAGGAGTCTGCTTGAGGATTCTCCTTCCCTCTCCCTCTGCCCTTCCCCGACTCATACTCTCTTGCTCTTAAATAAATGATAAGGAAATCTTTTCTAAAAACGTGAAGATGGTCAATTTCATGTTAGGTGTATTCTAAATCGCCATCCTGGAGGTTGGGTTGCAGAGTGAAGCTGCAGAGCAGGAGGCTGGCCAGGGGGGAGTGGGTGGGCAGGGCCAGCAGAGGCGGGTTCAGAAGGCCTCCGGGAGGAGGTGCAACAGGGCTTGGGGACATTTTAGCAGGAGATGTCCCCGGGACATCCCGGTGGAATGTTCTCCAGCAGCTTCCTCATCCATGAAAAGAGGAATGATGAGGTGGTTAGGGAGATGACGATGGTGTGGTTACCACCCCAGGTCTGTTCCCTCCTGGCTGGAGAAAAGGACCAGCCGCGTCCTCCTCACCATCTTGGGCCAGAGGAAGCAGAGTCTCAGAACGCAGATGAAAACCAAGAGGATGTGGTATCAGAGAAGCCAAGGAAATGACAAGTGTCAAATGCCACTGAGACGTCTAGTAAGATGAGGACCAGGATTAAGTAACAGGGCCCTAGGAGGTCACCAGTCATCTGGGGGACCTGTATATTAAAACGTTCAACCTAACATTCCAGAACACCCTAGAGCTTTAAACAACTTCTTCCTAATCGTCCCCAACTGGACTCATCCACCCCCATGTCACCACCCCCACAAGCCAACCAGGGCCTCACAATCTTATCAATTAATCTAGCACTGCACTCTGCCTCTAGGACCAGGAATGAAGAAAGAAAACGCACATGAACATCTATCATGGGCCATGTACTGTGCGCCACTGGGCTTCCTGACAGTCCTGTAAGGTAAGTGCAGTGTGTTGAGGGCCTCCTCAGAAGTCAGGTCCACCCAGAGCCTCAGGATGTGAGCGTTATATGGGAATAGGGTCCTTGCCCATGTGTTAGTTCAGATGAGGGTGGATTAGGATGGATCCTAAAACCAATGACTGCTGAGCTCAGAGAAGTGCAGACACAAACAGACACACAGGGGACAACGCCACGTGAAGACAGAGGCAGAGATTAGAGTGATTAGTCTACCAGCCAAGGAACACCACGGGCTGCCAGCCACTACCAGCACCTGAGAGAGAGGCCTGGAGCAGGTTCTCCCTCAGAGCCCCAGAAGGAACCACCCCTTTGGGCACCCTAATTTCAGACTTCCAGCCTCGTGAACTGTGAGGGAATAACTTCCTGTTATTTTAAGCCCCTCAGCATGTGGTAATTTTTTTTTAACATTTTAATTATTTATTTGATGGACAGAGAACACACAAGTAGGCAGAGAGGCAGGCAGAGAGAGAGAGGAAAGCAGGATCCCTGCTGAGCAGAGAGCCAATTGCGGGGCTGGATCCCAGGACTCTGGGGTCATGACCTGAGCCAAAGGCAGAGGCTTTAACCTGTTCAGCCCTCAGGTGCCCCAGCGTGTGGTAATTTCTTAGAGCAGCCCAAGGAAACTAAAACAGTGGGTATGATCAGCCTCTTTTTTTGTAGATGGGGAAAATCACTTCACTTCTCTGGGCCTCCAAGCTGGGTTAGTGTTAACCTCCCTCATCTACTCTGGGACATCACCACACCAAGTTTCTAGGCCTAAAGAGCCAAGAATTGTAACTGGGGAAATTCACGAGGTAATGTCACTTGACCTGGCCTCAAGGCAACAGGACGGCCAGCCTCCCCAGGCCGCTTCACCCTCACCCGGCATCCCACCGCTGGCTTCTGCATGCCCAGACCGGCATTTCTCCTTTGTTGCAGATACGCTACACTGAGTAGGGAAAAAGAGGCTTGTGCCATGCCTACCCTGTGAAGGAGTCCCAGATGATTATCAGGCAGTGGGGCCCTTTGTTGGCCATGGCAATCCACCGCCTGTCTTCACTGATGCAGAGGCAGGAGATCACATTAGCGTGGCCTGCAGAAATGCAGAGAAAATGCTCGGAAACATTCAGGATGGCCAGAGAGGCTGGAGCCCCACAGAGAACTAAGCTCCCCTTCCAGGTTCATCGGGCTGACAATTCCACTCCTATGGCCTTTCCCTGGCATTTCTCCATAACCAGTGGTTTTCCGATTTTCTCTCCCCCAAAACCCCCGAAGGGTAAGCCACACTCCCCCAAAGACAGGGGCTCCCTACAGATCTAGGCATGTGCCCAACTCTGAACCCAGGTGGGGAATAAATGTTGCGGTTCTATCCCACCTCCAGCCCCCTTGAAGCCCTGCTGGCCTCATCTCCCTTAAACAGTGTCCACTCAGGCCACTGAGCAGATCTGGAGCAAAAGCCTCTCCGCTGGTCTCTCTGCTTTCATTCCCATCCCCCCACAATCCTTTCCCAGTAACTCGGGAACCTTCTGGAAACAAGCAAGATGCTAGTGCTCCCTGCCAGGGAATAGCCCACTTCTTTCCTCCTTCCTCTTCCCTTGCTCACTCCGTGTCAGTCATACCAGCCTGCAAACCTGGAGCTCCCTGGGTCTGGACTGCTTCTCCCCAAACTGCCCCTGGTTGGTTCATTCTCCTCAGTCAGTCAGATCTCAGCACCAAGGGTATGTTTGCCGGCGCAACCAACTGGAGGGCCATCTCTCACTCCTGATCTCTCTCCTGCAGCAGCCCACATTTCCTTTGGAGTGCTTGTTGTAATTCGTAGTTGTGTATTTATGAGACTATAAGCTCCATGGGGGGGGGGGCTAGATCTGTTTTGTTCATGACTACAGACCCAGAATCTGAAACAAAGAGGTTCTGATAAATACCTGTGGAATCAATGAACAAATGGATGGACGGATGGATGGGTGGTCAAGGCCACCCCCAGCCACCTGACTCTGCAGGAGGCTGGACAGCTGCCTGGCATGGTCCCTATTTCTCAGCCCGTCTGCCTGCTGCTCCTTCCTCGCTCTGCAGACACAAACTGCCCCCTCTCCCTCCCATCAGCACTGTGCTCAGTGCCGCACATTCAACTAAGCTCCAAGAAGGGCTGCTTGCTGGGCTTGTGTGTTTCTGGACATCTAGAGAGCAAATTCTGCACCTACATGGCATGGATCCCTGAGTATGGACTAGGCTTTTGGGAAACCCTCTGTGATGTTTTTGACCTAGGCATTGACTTAAGGAAGGTCCTTATTAAAATATGTGTCTGGGGGCTCTTGGGTGGCTCAGTCAGTTAAGCGTCTGCCTTCAGCTAAGGCTTTGATCTCAGGGTCCTGGGATCCAGCCCCACGTCAGGTCCCCGCTGAGCAGGGGCGTCTGCTTCTCCCTATTGCTCTCTCTTGCTTGCTCTCTTAAATAAATAAATAAATAAATAAATAAAATCTTAAAAAGCAACAAAAACTTGCGTACCTGAAGATGGTGCTGAGTATTCTTGAAGACATCGTAGATGACCTCAGTGTGAGCACAGACGTACAGAAGGACTCGCTGGTTTTCATCCTGAATGTAGGAAACGGGAAGAGAACTGTTCCTTCCGAAAGACCAAGTCATGGTCTGGAAGACAAAGGCAAGACCAGCAAGACACTGAGTGCACGGAGCCCAGAACTGTGATGCCAGGCACCCCTGGCACTGTCTCTGGAGAGGAAGGATTTCACATCATCAGTCCAAAGTGAGGGAAATCACTTCGAGAACGTCCTCAACCACATGCTAGGGCGTGGAGGACCCTCAAATCCATGACGCTGAGTGAAAGGGGCCACACACAGTGCAGGGTCCGTCTAATCCATAGAGATGGAATGGAGCCCAGTGGCTGCTGGGGACCTGGGGAAGGTGGTCGGGGCGTGACGGTTAGGGGATATGGATTTCTTTCGTGGGGGATGAAAATGTTCTGGAATTAGACAGTGGTGACAGCTGCACATCCTTGTGAACATGCTAAAAAGCAATGGATGGTACGCTTTAAAGGGGTCAATTTTACCAGGATGAGGAGAAATTGGAACCACTGGGCACTCTTGGTGGGAATGTGAAATGGTGCAGCGGCTGTGGAAAACCCCAGGGAGAGCTCCCCAAACACTGAAAGCAGAGTTAGCGTATCACGCAGCAATGACACTTCTGGACACCTAGCTCAAAGAACTGGAAGCAGGGTCTCAAAGAGGCATTCACACGCCCATGTTCAGAGCAGCATACTTCACAGAAACCAGAAGGTAAAAGGAAGCCAAGTGTCCCGTGACGGACGAATGGATGAACAACATGTGAGTGTTGTTCAGGCTTCCACAGGAAGGAGACCGGACGCTCTACGACGTGGATGGGCCTTGGGGACATCACGTAAGTGAAATCCACCGGTCCCAGAAAGACAAATACGGTAGGATTCCACAGACACGGTCCCAAGAGGAGTCGGATCCATAGAGACAGAAAGTGAAATGGTGGTTGCCAGGGGCAGGGCTGGGGAACGGGGAGTTGTTCAATGGGTAGGGAGTTTCCTTTTCACGAGATGAGTTCCAGGCGTTGGTTGCACCACAGTGTGAATGTACCTACGACGACGCTGTACACTTCAAAATGGTTAAGATGGTAAATTTTAGGGGTGCCTGGTGGCACAGTGGATCAGCAACTGACTCTTGGCTTTGGCTCAGGTTGTGATCTCAGGGCTGTGGCATCCAGCCCGACATTGGGCTCCAGGAATAGTGTGCTTAAGACTCTCCTCTGCCCTTCCCCACCACCCCCTTTCAAATAAATAAATAAATAAATAAAGATGAGGGGTGCCCGGGGGGCTCAGTCATTGGGTTTCTGCCTTCGGTTCAGGTCGTGATCCCAGGATCCTGGGATCGAGCCCCTGCCAGGCTCCCTGCTCCTTGGGAAGCCTGCTTCTCCCTCTCCCAGTTCCCTTGCTTGTGTTCCCTCTCTCGCTGTGACTCTCTCTGTCAAAATATAAATAAAATCTTTTTTTAAAAGATGGCAAATTTTACTTTATGTGTATTTTACCACAATTTTAAATTTTAAGAAGGTAAATTTAATGGTACGTGAATTATACCTTGCTTAAAAAAGAAAAGAAAGTCAACAGTAAACACAAAGAACGTCCTATCCTCCTCATCCCCAGAACCTAGACTGCTCAGTAACTGACACACAGTGAGCACTTAATATTGTGAAATTCAGTTTACTTCATGAAAATATATGGAAGGGTCAAGTTACAGTATAGTCACTAAGGAACTCCTTAAGAAAGGCAATTATTCAGCTGGGACTATTTGTATTTGGTCCTCATATACCATTTTCCCAGGAAGAATAAAGCACAGAGAGACAAAATTCCCTAAGCATGATTAAAAATTCCATATTCAGGGCGCCTGGGTGGCTCAGTGGGTTAAAGCCTCTGCCATCGGCTCAGGTCATGATCCCAGGGTTCTGGGATCGAGCCCCACATCGGGCTCTCTGCTCAGCAGGGAGCCTGCTTCCCTTCCTCTCTCTATCTGCCTCTCTGCCTACTGGTGATTTCCATCTGTCAAATAAATAAATAAAATCTTTAAAAAAATCCATATTCCCAGGAATAAATCCAAGATAGAAATTTTCTGAAATGAAAAATTTGAGGTATTATAAATCTGACTACTACTTTTAATTCAACAGGAGTTTACTTATGCATATTTTTTGTGTGCAAAGTCTTTTATAAAAATCAAGGATGTGATTAAAACAGTTTATAAAAACTGGATTCATACAATAAGAGTATTATTCAGAAATAAAATGTAATGAACTAGCAAGCCAGGAAAAGACATGGAGAAATCTGAAATGCATTTTGCTAAGTGAAAGGAGCCAACCTAAGGAGACTTCACAGAGGGGACACCTGGGTGGCTCAGTTGGTTAAGTGTCTCCCTTCGGCTCAGGTCATGATCCCAGAGTCCTAGGATCGAGCCTTGCATTGGGCCTCCTGCTCAGCCAGGAGTCTGTTTCTCTCTCTCTCTCTCTGCCCTTCCCGCGAAAGGTGTTTTTTCTCCCTCTCTCTCTCTGACAAATAAATACATAAAATCTTTAAAAAAAAAAAAAAAAGGACTTCACATTGTATGATTCCAACTACATGATATTCTGGAAAAGCAAAACTATGAAGACAGGGGGAAAAAATGGTTGCCGGGGAGCGAGGTTGTGAAGGCAGGGATGGAGAGTGGGGCACGAGGGATTTGAAGGCAATGACACAAGTCTATAGGACACTACAATGGTGGATATACCTCATCATACCTTAGTCAAAGCCCAGAGAATGTCACACCATCAGTTGTGAACCCTAAAGTAAAATATGGATATTAGTTAATAGTAACAGTCAACATGGGCTCATCACCTCTAACAAACGTCCCCAACTAATGAAGATATTAACAAAAGGGGAACCTGGTGGGGGGCACAAGGGAGTATATAGGAACTCTGCACTTGTCACTTCGTTTGCTATCAATCTAAACTGCTCCAAAAAACAGTCCTATTAGGGGCGTGTGGCTGGCTCAGTCAGTAAAGCCTATGCCTCTTGATCTCGGAGTGTTCCAGTCCCATGCTGGGTGTAGACATTCCTTAAAATAAAAATATTCTGTTTAAAAAATTAACCGAGGCCAATTAATAGAATGTGGTAGCATCTAAAGGGATGGCTAAGCGATTAGAGACTTTTAGCAACTGACTCACTCAGTATTAACAGGACCTCCTTGCTCCAGCAGCGCTCACACTCATTGAAAGCACATGGTATCAGCTGATGCTGGGCACTAGTGTTACCGTTTGTGGTGAATGATCATGGAGCTAGCTGGCTCTTACAGCAACCTTCCAAACGTCAACAGAAAATGCTAGGGTCCAAAGCAGATTTCACTGCATTTGACAATCATCAAAGATTCCTTCTCATAAATGCATGACACCTTGTTTTCTTGGTGGAAGTCAGTATCCAGGATTATGCCTACTCACCAGGAGTACGCTGAATTATTCCAGGCCTTTGGGTTAAGGCAGGGACCCCAAAGGAAAAGGTGGATGCTGCAGGCAGAGAGAGAGAGGCAGGAACACACTTGTTGAAACCCCTTTGGTGAGAACAAATCAGAAGTAACGAAAATGGCCATCCATAACAGGGCACCAGTTGAATTTAAAATGAGGAAGGGGTTCTACACGCCCTGATACAGAAAACCCTCTGAGACATACTAAGTGGTCATGCAGAAGATCTGACTGGTAAAGAAAAGAAAACCTAGCGTGTGTCGTGTGTGTACACACACACAGATATGTCCATAGGTGTCCAGGAAAAGGTCTGGAAAGATATACAGTTATACCAAACTGGAACGGCAGTCACTTCCAGGACATGGATTTGGTGTGGTCTGTGCGAGAAGAGGAATCTGCCTGAATTTTTTTTTTATTTTAACTTATTTATTTTTAGAGGAGGAAGAGCCAGAGGGAGAGAGGCAGAGAGAATTCCAAGCAGGCTCCATGCCCAGTGCAGAGTCCCATGCGGGGCTCAAGCTCACAACCCTGAGATCACAATCATAATCCCAGCTGAAATCAAGACTCAGACACTTAACCAACTGAGCCACCCAGGTGCCCCTGCTTTAATTTCCTTTTTTTTTAAGAGCTCTTATTAATTTTATCAGGAAGAAAAAAGGGGGGACACCTGTGGGGCTCAGTGGGTTAAGCCTCTGCCTTTGGCTCAGGTCATGATGTCAGAGTCCTAGAATCGAGCCCCGCATCGGGCTCTCCACTCAGCAGGGAGCCTGCTTCCCCCTCTCTCCCTGCCTGCCTCTTTGCTTACTTGTGATCTCTCTCTCTCTCTCTCTCTGTCAAATAAATAAAATCTTTTAAAAAAGAGAGAGAGAAAAAACCAATACAGGAATGGAAACAGAAAGGAACAGAAAGGAGGTGTCCTCAAGGAGCTAAACAAATTTGCAGAGGGAGGTGGTCTAGAAGAGTTATGCAGTGAGCCCAAGGCTAATGGGGGACCCAAACCCCTGGCACACAGGACACTTGCTCTCATTAGCGACACCCCCGGATGTCATGCTAGCTGGCTAAACAAGCCAAAAGTCTTCACAGGCTCTAAAACTTGTTCTGTCTTTCAGACTGGGCAAGCGCACATTTTGACCTTGAACTCCACTGCTCAAAGTAAACCCAGTCTACAAAAACGAGGCTGTCAGTTGTCTGCATCTCCCACTAGGAGTTTCCCATCATCCTCATCATCACTACCATCCTTGCCACCACCACTGCTATCATCATCTAGATGTGAACAGCAGTCCAGGGCTCACTATGTGTCAGAACTGCATTTAACACTTTATGTGCATTCGATCACTTACAAATCTTCTAAAGGCAGAACCTACAGGGAAAAAAGGGAGCTGATTCAGTGGCACATGGAGGGAGAAGGGAAAAACTCTCCTCCTCGTCCTTCTCTTGGTCAATGGTAACATTTGTGCGGCAAAGGCAGATGTCAGTCGACCCCCTGGTGCCTTTCTCAGTGGCTTTCACTTTTTCATACCTTTTGCTTTCTGGTCCATCTCCGAACGCGCAGTTTTAGGAGCCCGTAATGGCTTTAGGAGCTTGTGAAGAGGCATCAAGCCTTCTAAGGCAGAAGAGGTGAGGAGAGGAGGGAAAGGGGAAAGGAATGGAGGAGCAGGAGAAGGAAGTGAGAAAGAAGGGGGATGGGGAGGAGAGGGAGAGATTGACCTTGAGTCTCCCACAAGAAAGGGCACCGTATGTAACAGACAAACCACATCCAGAATTTCCTGCCTGGGGAGCAACACTGTCCGACCCGGATGTCAGGTCCAGAGGCAGCACTCCTGTCGCACATGTCCCTCCAGAGCGCTGAACTGAACTTTAAAACATATGAGTCTATTGTTAGTTCAAAAGAATATTCCTGGTGGTATTTTTTTCTTCCATATGCTTAAAATCCCTTATTTAACAATGCCTTTAAAACACTAGAGGACACTAAAAACCATGTTACACTCCCTTACCAAAGGATACACGTTGGCGCGGTCATCCTTTCGAAACAACATGCCCTCCCTGGTAGACACCAGTGCTTTCTCGGGGATCTCTGCTTTGGACTGGAATTCTTCCTCTCGTGGCTGACTTAAGTCTGATCATCTTTTTTCCTCTCTCCTTTCACATCCCGGTTCATCCTGGGGCATCTGGTCGATTTTCTCCCCAAGCTCGCTTGAGGGCTGTGTTTCAGGGAAACTAATCTCTGGTTCCTTGGAACCCATTTGATCCAAATCAAGAAATTCTCCTTGTGAGCTCAAGTCTCTTAAAGGCTCATTTGTTTCCAAATGCTCTGATTCTAAGGCATCCTTTGACTCGCTAAGGGTTCTCTTAAAAAGAAATAAAAGATTGGGATTCCAAATACAGTGTATAGCTGCTTCATTCCCTCCTTTATTTTTCTTTCTGTTCCAACTCAGCCAGCCTCACACTGGAACTGTGATCTGTTTCAAAAAGGTGCCTGGGGGGCACCTGGCAGGCTCAGTCGGTTAAGTGTTTGCCTTTGGCTCAGGTCATGATCCTGGGGTCTAGGATCGAGCCCCACATTGGGCTGCCTCCTCAGTGCGGCGTCTGCTTCTCCCTCTCCAGCTCTCCCCCTCCTTGTGCTCTCTCACTCTCTCTGTCAAATAAATAAGTAAAATCTTAAAAAATAATAATAATTTAAAAACATAAAAAGGAGCCTGGGACATTTTGTACTTAAATAACATGAATCATGCATGTGCCAGGTTTATTCTTGGCCTACGAGCAGAACCACACAGCAAAACCATTCTTCTAAGTGGCCCTGGTCATCTCCAAGGATGGGCGAGTCACAGTCACTTCTCCTTGGACCTCAGCTGAGTTCTCCTTCGGGGGGAGAGCCTACACTACTGTGATTATGCTGACTCTGTTCTAAGACAAGTGCATTCCAACTAACCCCTAGGAACCCTTTCTGTCAGCTCCCCTGCACACCTCTTCCAGGAGGCCTTCCCTGACCATCCTCCTACCTGGGCTAAGTGTCCTTCATTTTTGTTTTTTAAATATCTCCCACGCATCACTCAATCACTGCACTTAGGATACTGTTTTATGGTGTTCAGGTATCAGTCTGCCTCCCTAAACACCCTAGAGCTCCTTAAGAGAATGGACTGTATCTTATTTGTATTTTCCCCGTAGCCTGGCAAATGGTAAGCATTCCATGATTCTGAATGAATGAATGAATGAATGAAAGGAAGAATAGATGAATGACTTAAAATTACTACTTACTAGGGAAGTTCCTGACGTGCCTGACTGGGAATCAGTCAGTGTAAGTATCTCCAAACTGGTCACGGACTTGGTGATTTCTTCAGGCTTCGCTGTGGTTTCTCCTGAATGGCAGCCTCCTCCCTCTCTGCTTCTCCAGCCTTTTCCTCTGTTTCTTCTCTGGCAGCCTCCTCCTCTCGGCCATCTTCTTCCCCCTCTTCCTCCTCCTCCTCTTCTTCCTCTTTCCTTTCCTCCCCGTCTTCCTCCTCCCCTTTCTCTTCCCCTCTTTCCCCTTTCTCCCATTCCTCCTCTTCCTCCCCCTCTTCTCCTTTCTTCTCTACTCCTCCCCCCCAACTCCTCTTCCTCCTCCACCACCTCCACTTTCTCCTCTACTCCTCCCTCCTCCCCTTCCTCCTCAACTCCTCCCTCCTTCCTCTTCCTCTACTTCTCCCTCCTCCTCTTCCTCCTCTACTCCTCCCCCCTCTTCCTCCTCCACTTCTCCTTCCTCTCCTTCTTCCTTTTCTCCCTCCTCCCCTTTCTCCTCCACTCCTTCCTCCTCTTCTCCTTCCTCTTCCTTCTCCTCCCGATCCCCTCCTGCTGAGCCTTCCTCTGTACTAACATGTCATCTTCTTTTAATTCCTGTTGCATACTTTCCAGCTCTCTATCATATTGATTACACCCTTCTTCCACTTCTGTTTCTTCATCTTTTTCTGCTTCTTCTAGCGGGTATTCCCCTGCATCTGACATTCTTCTTTGTGGAGTTTCCTTTAGAGAAATATTGACCATAACCATCAGCAGTTCACTGTTTCCCATTTTAATTTCCTAGTGCATGAACCTATCAATGAACTGTGCAATATCAGCTCTGGTTCCTTTCCACAGGAACAAAAAGAATTCCATACTTCTGGGAAAGCCCGTACCAAATCAGAAGCATATTGATGCCAGGGCCTCTCATCTTTCCAGGAATAATTTTAGAGCCCTGTAACTCACTTTGTATATATCCATATTCCCACAAGCAAGCAAAATGATAACCCAGGCATTAACAACAATTCTTATAATGTAAATAAGGACAGAAGAAGCAGCTTAGTGGATCAAAGCGTGGGCTTTGCAGTCGGCCTCTCCTAGCACCCAGTCCTGGTTCCACCACTCACTTGCTCTGAGACCTTGGGCAAGTCGCTGTACTCTCAGAGTGCATATTTGCTCACAGGCAGGATAAAAGTGAGAACCCTAAATTCTGGGGTTGAGATGACCTATGTAAAATATTCAATGCAGCTGCCGCAGAGGGCTTGAGAAAGGCAGCAATCGTTTACAAGTTTAACAGCCTTCTAACATAGTCTCTCATTCATTTTTTCTGACAAAATGGAGTTTCAGGCTCTGGGAGTTGAAATGACTTAGCGGGCTCACACCGCTGGAAAGAGGCAGACCTCTCTAATGATTGGTTCCTCCAGGTGGAAAAAGCATTGCTAAGATTTCAAGCCCAGGGCCTTGAGTGTGGGGCCTGCTCTGACTGTAAACTTTGCCAGCACATCTTGATGCGGGGGCCCAGGGGAGGAGTGGAAAGTGTGGGGGTCTGTGGGGGAGGGGAGGGGGACACAACGCAGAGGTGCTGCCTCCTTCCTCCAGCTTAGGTCTCTCTGAGGCTGCCAGGGGCCCCTTTCCGGGTGGGGTGAGTGCCCCCAACCCCTGGGGGGCACCAGGCCCTCCCACACCTGGACCCCCGCCCCTGGCTCACAGAGTGCTCCCTCTGATGGCCTCAAAGGCCCAGCCCTCCCATCGCCTGGACCCCTCAGTCACCTCCCCAGCCTCCAGCGGCCACTGCTTTCTCCTCCCTGTGCTCCCAACCTATGGTAGTCACCCAAGCCCCGCCCCAAGTTAACTGCCAAGAGGGTGAGCTGCCAAAAAGCGGGAGGGCCAGCCAGTGGTCAGGTGTCCAAGGCTCTGCGGTGCAGGGGAGGGGGGGCACGCCCCCTGGCGGTCTGCCAGGGAGAAGCGACTCTGGGGCCCTCGTGGTGAAATTAGCCTTCCTCAGTCCCAACCACTCTCTTCAGCTGGGGGCCTTCAGTATGGGCCTGCTCCAACTGCAAACTTTGCCAGCACATCTGATGCCGGGGCCCAGGGGAGGGGAGGAACGTGTGGGGGTCTGTGGGGGAGGGGAAGGGGACACAACACGGAGGCGCGGCTCCTTCCTCCAGCTTAGGTCTCTCTGAGGCCGCCCGGGCCTCGGGCCCCTTCCTGGGTGCGGCCAGCGCTCCCAACCCCCCGCGGGGCACCAGGCCCTCCCACACCAGGACCCCCAACCCCGACTCACAGAGTGCGCCCTCAGACGCCTCAAAGGCCCTGCCCTCCCACGGCCTGGACTCCTCTGGCAGCCACTGCTTTCTCCTCCACGTGCTCCCTGCCGGCCCTTGTCACCCAAGCCCCGCCCCAAGGTAACCGCCGCCAGGGCCAGCGGTCTTAAAGGGGGCCGGTGGTCACGTGTCCAAGGCTCTGCTCCCGCCAGCCGGCACGCCCCCTGGCGGTCAGCGGGGGAGAGGCGCCGCTGGGTCCTCCTGGTGAAATTAGCCTTCCTTGTCCCAACCACTGTCGTCAGCTCCTTCCCCCAAGGCGCCAGGGCCTGAGAAGCCGGCTGGTGGCACCGGCAATTCTCCCTTTGTGAAGATTAGATATGAGCGGCCGCGCCTCCACAGGTCCCGCCCTCATGGCCAAAGTACGCGGCGCCTTTGCCCTGGAGCTCCTGCTGCAGGCGCGTGCAGTGTGGCAGCGCGAACTCCGGCAGGTCCGCAGGCTGGTGCCTCGCCACCTCCACGGTGAAGCCCTGCAGCAGCTCCGTCAGTCCCGCGGGGATCTCCGTGCACATCCTGCCTGCGCCGCGGTGGGCGCCTGGGCGCCGCCCTCGCAACCTCCCTGCACTGGCCTGCAGCCCCGCGGCCCCCAAGCGAGCGCGCTCCGAGGGCGCTGGAGGCGCTACTCGCTGCTAGCGCGGCGCTCTGGGCCCCGGAGGCCCTGCTGGCACGCGCTGCCGCTCCTGGCGCTCCCCTGCTCGCTGCAGCGGCGCCGGCTGTGCGAGCGCTGCCCCGGAGGGCGGGCAGCATCTCGGGCTCCTCCCGCTCGCCAGGGCCCGCTTCTCTCCCCACCCCTCCCACTCTCAACCATTGTTCATTTTTAAAAAAATTTTTAATAATATATTTTATTTTTAAAAATACATATTTTTATTTAATGCAGTATATCAAAATATTTTCCTTTCCATATAAAACTATTAAAATTTTAAGCTATTTTAACCTCTTTTTAATATGAAGTCTTTTGAAATCCAGTGTATATTTTATTCTGACAGCACATCTCTATTCCAACTAGCTAAGTCTCAAGTGTTCGAAGCCACTTCGAGTGGCTAGTGACTCCCATACTGGATGGTGCAGCCTTAACTCCTCTTTAACTCCTTGTCGTCGTTGATCAGCTTTACTCGCTAATAATTCTTTACGTTACATTTTCCCTGTTCCTAAAGCTTCTGTGGTTTCTGTTTCCTGACTGAACCCTGACTGATTCAGTCAGCAAAGCCAAAAGCCGGGTCTTCCAAAAGATTAAATTGATAAACTGCTAGCAATATTGATCAGGATAAAAGAGGGGAAAAATCACTTTTATCCAGAATAAAAAGGGGGATATTACTAGAGAGTCTCTAAATTTTTAAAAGCGTAATAAAGGATGTTATAAATATAATGCTAATAAATTATTCAACTAAAATGAAAATCTTCTTAAGTACAAGTTATAAAATTATCAGAAGAAAAGAAAAATGTGAATAGCCCTATATCTCTTAAAGAAATTGAATTTATGATGGAAAACCTTCCTATAAATAAAACTCCAGGCCCAAGAAGGCTTGAGTTGTGAATTCTATCACATATTTGAGAGAGAAATCATACCAGTTTTGTAACAGTTTTCAGAAAACATAGGCAAATGTTGGGACCACTTCTAATTTCAATTTGTTAATGTATGTTAAGGGTATCTGAGTCTGTTTCTGGAGGGACATTTGGCCATTTTTCTTTTTCCTTAAAATTTCTTCACCAGTTTTGCTAGTAGAGTATGGTATTAGAGTTAAGTTGGCCTCATTGTTCATTTTTGTTAAGGATTTTTTTTGTTTTAGGGAAAGAGCACGCGTGAGTGGGGGAGGCGGGAAGGGCAGGGCAAAGAGAGAGTCCGAGTGGACTCTGCCCGGAGCACAGAGCTTGCCTCAGGGCTCAATCCCAAGAGCCTGAGATCAGGACCTGAGCCAGAACCAGGAGATGGGCCCTTCACTGAGGGTGCCGCCCAGGTGCCCCCAAGCTGTTTTTTTAAAAAAATTCTGGAGACGGGCGCCTGCGTGGCTCAGTTGGTTGAGCGACTGCCTTGGGCTCAGGTCATGACCCCGGACTTCCAGGATCTCGTCCCGCATGGGGCTCCCAGCTCCTTGGGGAGGCCGCTTCTCCCTCTGACCTTCTCCTCTCTCATGCTCTCTCTCACTCATTCTCTCTCAAATAAATAAAACCTTTTAAAGAAAATTTCTTGAGACTTGTTGTATGGGCTTGAATGTGTCTTTCCTGCGTCCTTGGGCATTCTGCATTTGTTGGGCGTTGTGTTCCAGTGCCAAACAGGTCAAGTAGGTTGAGTGGATTTTTAGGTCTAAGGACTTCCCATTTTTCTATCTGCTTGTTCTATGAGTTATTGACAGATGGGTGTTGAATTCTCCCAACTGAATTGTGGATTTGTCAATTTCTTTTTTTTTCAGGATGTTTTTGCTTCATGGACTTTGAAGCTTTCTAATAGGATCCAGACACCTTTACGATGGCAGTGTCTTTCTAAATGGATCCTTTGTTGTTCTGAATTGTCTTTCTCTGTTCATTATACGTGTTGTCTTTCTACTGTCTATTGTCAAGACCTATTAAATTCAGCCTTTTAGGATTAGTATGTGTACGGTACAGCCCTGTTCATAATTTTTCTTTTCACAAAATCTATATTATCCTCTGCATCCTTCTATTTAAAGTTTATTTTTCACTGACATATTTAGGTCTTTTATTTAAATAGAATATTAATAGCTAATTCTTAAGGTAATTGTTGAAATGTTTCAGTTGAAGTCTACCACCTCGCTAGTCGTGTTTTCTTTTTCCCGTCTGTTCCTTCTTCCCTTTTCAACTGCCTTCCTTTCCATGAACGGAGTTCTTTGTAGGATGCTATCTATCTTCCTTCTATTATTGGCTGTCACATGGGCAGTGAGATATAAGGAGGTCATTCTGACTCTTTCTAAAATTGTTCTTCAACTTGTTTAAGGAATCTGTAGAGTCACCTTTATTTTAGGGATCATTGAGTCCCGCTACTAACTCATGATCCTTACTGGGTCTCTACTGAATATTCTGACTTATCCCGAAGAACTCTTCACTCTGGCTGGTTGGAACTCCAATGACCTCTAGCCTTGTATGAGTCTTGGGAACCATCCGGTTCAGTTCCCTTTACTCTTTGTTGGAATCTGGGGCATTTTCTTATACACACACGGCTTCCTATTGAGCACGGACTCAAGAGAACTCCAGTGTGTATTTCCAAGAGCTAGTTTTCTACTTGACTTCCTTCCTTCTGCAACCCATGACCTTGTCGTCACTCCAGCCTTCCTGAATTCCAACCTCTCTTTCCTCACACCAGGGAGACTCCCATCTTTTCCTTGGAATCTCCCCGATACCCCACCATTCAGAACTCCTCCAGGTGAAAAGCCGAGTGAATCCTGGGGCTCAGTTTTTTTCTTTGCTTGTTTTCCTGTTCACAGGGTTCACAAATGTGTGTTCCTTTTCAATGTTTTAAACAGTTAGATATTTATACATATATATATATTTTTTTTTCAATTCCCCATGTGCTTATGGTTGGTTTCTTTTCCTCTAACGAGGTTTGTATTAGTTTTCTAGGGCTGCTATAACAAGATACCACAAACCTAGTGGCTTAAACAACAGAAATGGACAGTCTCACAGTTCTAGAGGCTACAGTGTTGGTAGGCCATGCTTCTTTGGAAGGTATTAAGGAAGGATCTGTTCCAGGCCTCTCTCCCAGCTTGAAGTGTTGCCCTGGCTTTGGGCTTCTTCACATGGCATTCTCCCTCAGTGCATATCTGTGTATCCCAAGTTTCCCTTCGTAGAAGGACACAAGTCCTACTGAATTAGGGGCCCACCCTACTCAAATATGACCTTATCCTAGCTAGTTACATCGACAGGGACCCTATTTCCAAATAAGGTCATGCTCCCAGGTGCTGGGGTTTAGGACTGGGGTAGTTTTTATGTTTTATATATATATATATATTTTTTTCCTAATAAAACATTTTTGCTTAGAATCTCAGTCTTCCTTCCTTTCATTACAAGGTTATTCGCATGCTTTTGGTGCCTACTGAACAACTCTACCGCCTCTACCTCCTAAATCTCCATGAAAGTTATTGTTGCCTAAAGTCATCTGCCATCTTTTGGAAAACAGTTCGCATCTTTTTGGAGTTTACAGGTCTTTTTGGTATTTAATATCTGTTTATGTGCTGATGAAGGTGACTTTCATCCTACTCCTTCCTTCTGAATTTGTTTCATTTTTTGAATGTCAATTCTCTAGTGTTTTAAAAGAAGGATCTATAAAAGCTAAATGGTTATTCTTTGTAAATCTACATTCTCATTTCTCATTTTGTATGTACTTTAAGTGACCAGAGATTTAGAGGCTGATAGCATTTATCAGCATTTTAAAGATACAAAGGAAAAAAATGTATTTTTAAAAAGGGACATAAAAAGTGATGAAGCAAAAAAATTGCAAGACAATGGACAAAAATTTAGGGGCTCAGTAATTTCATGAAATGTAAATGGGTTGTATACTCTAATTAAAAGATTAAATCTGGGGGCGCCTGGGTGGCTCAGTGGCTTAAGCCTCTGCCTTCGGCTCAGGCCATGATCTCAGGGTCCTGGGATCGAGCCCCGCATGGGGCTCTCTGCTCAGTAGGGAGCCTGCTTCCCCCTCTCTCTCTGCCTGCCTCTCTGTCTACTTGTGATCTTTGTCAGTCAAATAAATAAAATCTTTAAAAAAAAAGATTAAATCTGTTAGATTGCATCAATACACACACACACACACACACATAATGATGTGTTGCTTTTAAGAGAAAAATAATAAGCTCACCAAGCAGACATAAAATTTTGTAATACTGAAGACCTAAAATTGAACAAATAATCTACAAACCTAGAAGTGGAGATCCTAGCCAGTATAATAAGTTATGGAGGAAACATTAAAGGTATAACAACTGGATACAATGAGTGAAATTTGAATAGAAAGATATTCTAAAAGAATGTACAAAGTATTAGAATCAGGAAGTGAATTAATCAAGGTCATAGGATATAAGTTATAAATTAAGAAAAATTCACTGGAATTCTGTGAAATACAAACAAACGTTGAAAATCATATTTATGAGAGCACCAAAACTAGGACTTAAATCTCTCCAAAGACTTTATACAATCTCTACACAGAAAGTCTCCACACAGAAAACCATAAAATATCACTAAGGGGAATTTATGATCTAAATAAATGGGATGTCAAATACGGTAATATGTTACATATGTTAATAGAACAGGTTCATAGATTTGATCATCGGTATTGTAAAGTTCCAATTTACCCCATCTTGATTTAGAGATGCAATGCAATCCCAGTTTCATATCTAGCAAGTGCCTGTGTACATTGAGAAGCCAGTTCTTATATTTCCATGGACATGAAAAGGACTAGTAATTACCCAGGAAATTTGAAGAATAAAGTGAGAGCAGGAGTGAGGGAGAAAGAGAGTGAGAGGAGAATCCGATGGGATTGGATTTACTACAAAAAGACTATTGAAATGACCAGAGAAAACAGACAAACAAAAAAGGGCCGACGTTGACAAAGCAGTGCTAAACCAGTTGAGTATCCACATGGAACAAAATTGCCTAAAACTCAATTCCAGACTGATGTAGACTAAATATGAAAGATGACATCACAAATTTTCTAGAAGGTAAAATAGGAAAATATTTTTACGATCTGGGGGAGGTGGCAAAGATTAGTTGAACAAGACACCAAAAACATGAAGCATAAGAAAGGTTGGCAAGTCGTACTCTACTCATTAAAAGGTTAAAAAAAAAAAACCCAACTTCTTGGCCACCAAATGACAAGACTAAAACTATGAAAGGCTATACTGATATACCAACTAAGTAACTGTACACAAAAATATATAGGATAACTATGAATCAATAAATAGAGAAAGGTAGGTAACTTAAAAACAATGAAAATACTTGAACAGAAATATCCCAAAGAGAAAAAAAAATCAGCCAATAAACACATGAAAAGATTCATAACATCCTCAGTGATCAGGAAAGAGCAAAAGAAAACACAATGTGTTCGTGTTAACACACAGAAGGCAGATCCCAAAACGTGTTGATTAATAAAACTTACTTAATAGGTTAGGTAGTGGGGCACCTGGGTGGCTCCATGGTTAAGCATCTGCTTTCTGCTGGGGTCCTGATGCCAAGGTCTTGGGATCAAGCCCTGCCTGGGGCTCCCTGCTCAGCAGGAAGCTTGCTTTGCCCTCTCCCACTTCCCCTGCTTGCGCTCCCTCTCTCAATGTTTCTCTCTTTCTGTCAAATCAGTCAATCAATCAAGTCTTTAAATTAAATAAGTAAAAATAAAATGGAGACGCATGGGGTAGTAATGAACACCAAGAATATTTAGGGTTTTTAAAAAAGATTTTATTTATTTATTTCTTTGACAGAGATCAGAAGTAGGCAGAGAGGCAGGCAGAGAGAGGGAGGAAAACAGGCTCCCTGCTGAGCAGAGAGCCAGATGCAGGGCTGGGTCCCAGGACCCTGGGATCAGGACCTGGGCCAAAGGTAGGAGGCTTTAACCCACTGAGCCACCAAGGCGCCCCGGTGAATGGGTTTATTACCAGGGCCTTGAATTCCCTGGCGTCCGCAGCCGCCTTCTCCTCCTCGCCATTCTGAGTCGGTGGGCATGGGCTCCTCCTCGAAGTTGACCCCCTTACTGGGCATGCAGTCCCCAGCGGCGGTGCCCGCGCCCCCCCAGGTCCCGCCCTCATGGCCAAAGTCCGCGGCGCCTTTGCCGTCCTTCTGCTGCTGCAGACGCGTGAAGTGCGGCAGCGCGAACTCCAGCGGGTGCGGAGGCTGGTGCCTCGCCACGTCCACCGTGAAGCCCTGCGGCAGCTCCGTCAGTCCCGCGGGGATCTCGATGCTAATCCTGCTTGCCCCGGGCGGAACCCTGGGCACCGCGCTCGCCGCCTCACTGGACTGGCCTGCGGTCCCCCGGCCGCCAAGAGAGCGCGCTCGGACGCTGCGGGAGGCGCTACTCGCTGCTACCGCTGCGCTCCGGGCCGCCCGCAGCCCGGCTGACCCGCGCCTAGGCTCCCAGCGCTGGGCTTCTCCGTGGGGCAGCGGCTGAGCTAGCCTGGCCATGGAAGGGCGGGCAGCATCTCCGGCTCCTCCCGCTCCCCCCGGGGCGCTTCTCTCCCCACCCCTCCCACTCTCAACCATTTTAATTAAAAAAAAAATTGTTTTAGAGAAAGAGCACACATGAGCGGGGGAGGGGGGAAGGGTGGGGGAAAGAGAGAGTCCTAGTGGACTCTGCCCTGAGCCCAGAGCTTGACTCAGGCAGGGCTCAGTCCCAAGACCCTGAGATAGAGGGAAGAGGGGCACTTCACTGATGGTGCCGCCCAGGTGCCCCTAAGCTGTTTTTATAAAATTTCTTGAGACCTGTTTTATGGTCTTGAATGTGGTTTATCTCAATGAGTATTTCCTGCGTCCTTGGGTATTCTGCATTTGTTGGGCGTTGTGTTTGAGTGCCAAACAGGTCAAGTAGGTTGAACGGACTTTTACATACATACACATATATATTTCCACTTTTTTAAAAAACTTTTGTTACTTGTAAATTAAGGTTTTCATTCCTTCTCTTTATGCTCTCCTGTCTCAGAAGTGCTGCTTTTTGCTGCCCGGTAGCGTCTTTAACATTACCTCCCACGGAGAGATAATATTCAAACTAATAAAATTAGAAATGACTCTAAATACTAAGAACTGTATTGGAGTAAGAACAGAATAACTATCCATCAAAAAGTAGACTTATGTGATCTCTATGAAAGTCCCAATGCATTTTTTTTACAGAAATAAAAACAGCTATCCTAAAATTCATATGCAATCTCAAGAGAACAAGGATAGCCAAGACAATCTGGAAAAAGAATGAAGTTGGAGTTCTCACAGTTCCTGATTTTGAAACTTATCATAAAACAATAGTACTAAAAGCAATATAGTCCTCAAACAAAGACAGACCTATAGGTCAATGGGAAGAACAGGGAATCTAGTAATAAGCTCTCATCTAAATGGTCAAAAGATCTTTGGCAAAGGTGCCAAGATCATTCAAGGGGGAAAGGAGAGTCTTTTTAACAAATGCTTTTAGGGAAATTGCAAATTCACAAGCAACACAATGAAGTGTACACATACTTTACACCATATACAAAACTTGACTCAAAATGAGTCAAAAACTTAAATGTAAGAGCTACAACTATACAACTTTTAGAAGAAAACAGGGGAAAGTCTTCATGATATAGGATGTGGAAATGAATTCCTTGATATGACAGGAAAAGCTCAGGCAGCAAAAATTAACACAGAAAAAGTGAATCCATCAAAATTGAAAACTTTTGTGCATAAAGGACATAATCAATAGAGTGAAAGGCAGCCTACAGAATGATAGAAAATATTTACATATCATATATTGATAAAGGTTTAATATCCAGAACACATAAAAAAACTCCTTCAATTCAACAACAAAACAATCCAATTTAAAAAAAAAAAAAGGTCACAGTGTGTTAAGTGTCTGTCTTCAGCTCAGGTCATGATCCCAGAGTCCTGCGATCAAGCCCTGCATCAGGCTCCTTGCTCAGCAGGGAGTCTGCTTCTCCCTCTGCCTGTTGCTCCTCCTGCTTGTGTTAATTTTATCTCTTTCTGACAAATAAATAAATAAAATCTTTAAAAAATAAATAAGTAAAATAAAAACAAAAAATGGGCAAAGGACACAAATAGACATTTTTGCAATACGATACAGAAATGGCCTATAAGTTCATGAAAAGATTTTCAAGATTAGGGAAATGTAAGTCAAAACCACAGTGAGATAGCACCTCACACCCACTATGATGGCTACTATCAAAAAAAGAAATAACAAGTGTGGTGAACGATATGGAGAAAAGCAAATCCTTATGCACTATTGTTAGATAGATATATAAAAAAGGGGTAGTAACTATGAAAACCAGTATGGAGTTTCCTCAAAAAATAAAAACAAAATTTCAAAAAAAAAATTTCCATATGATCTAGGAATTTCACTTTAGGTTTTATACCTATTACTAACAGAATTATGTCCCTCCAAATTCCTAACTCCTAGTAGCTCAGAAAGTGATTGTATCTGGATATGGTCTTTAAAGAGATCATTAAATTTAAATGAGTTTGGCCCTAGCTTAATGTGACTGGTGTTTTAATAAGAAAGACAGTGAGGATACAGATTTACTTAGTAGACAGACAATACAGGGAGAAAATGGCCATTTATAGGATAAGAAGAAGAGCCTGAGGAAAAATCAAATCTATGGTCTAAATTATTATGATCTCCCAATATTTAAATGTTAGAATTTTAATGGGGAGGTGTTAGGAGGTGAGGCCTTTGGCAGGTAAATAGGTTGAGGGTAGAATATTCATGAACAGGATTAGTGCCTTTATAAGAAAGATCCCACAGAGCTCCCCAGCCCCTTCGACCATGGAAGGACACAATGAGAAGTCTGCATCTTGTAAGAGAGCCCTCCCCCAACCATGCCTCTGGAACTGTGAGAAATGCATTTCTGCTGTTTATAGGCTACCCAGTCAGTGGATTTTTGTTATGGTAGCTCAAAGGGACCAAGACACCAACTCTGAAGCATTACTTATAATAACCAAAAAAGGTAAAAGCCATCCAAATATCTATTTACAGGTGAAGAGATAACTAAAAGTAGAATACTATTCAGCCTTTACAAAGGTAGGAAATTCTGACACCTGCTATATGTGTAAACCTTAAAGACACTATGCTTAGTGAAATAAGACAGTCATCAGAAAACAAAAACAAAAAACCCAATACTTCATGATTCTACTTATAAGAGGCTCCTAGAGTAGTTAAATTCAAAAAGACTGAAAGTAGAATGCTGATTGATGGGCCACAGTGAGGGGGAAATGACAGGTTCTTCAATGGGTACAGAACTTCTGTTTTGCAAGATGGAAAGAGCTCTGGAGATTGGTGGCACAATGCGAATGCACTTAACACTACTGAACTGCATACCTGAAAATGGTTAAGACAGTAAACTTTATGTTATATGGGTTCTATTGCAACATTAAAAAAAAAAGGCTAATGCAATGTGATGATCCTGTGTAGCTGTCAGGAGTTGTTGTTGTCTTGAACATCAATATGAACACTGATTTGAGTATAGTGTTAGATATATAAAAATAGTTGCCAGATAAAGTACATGATACCTATTTAAATTTAAATTCAGATAAAAATGGATAATTGTTAGTATACATGAATCCCAAGTATTGCATGGAACATGCTTATACTAAAAATAACATTTGTCCTTTATCTGAGAAGTATATATAACTGTGTACTCTGTGTTTTTATTTGCTATATATGGAGATTCTAATAAAAATGCACGTGTTCATGATGCCTTGCCATAAAGAGTGCATGCTATTCTCTGTAAAATAAATGTAGTATCTAATATTTGAGTACTTAGAATTGTAAAGCAAGGGTACATCTGAGATGTCCAGTGACATTCTGAGTACCCTAGGTGGCCCTGGTAAATAATAGATCTTTATTATTCATTATATTCCTATAAATAATAACTCTAACCTCTGGTCTTTACTCTAGATTCTCAGTCACTCTCCTATGGCATGTGAAATATTTCCACATTTAAATGTATTTGCCTCATTTTTAAATATGATATTTTTTTGGTAGAGGTGATAGCTTAAAAGTATGTCCTGAGATAAAAAGTATTTCCTGAGATCTAAAGTAATTGCTTTACACATGTTCATACACACACACATACTCAGACTCATTTCTGTGACCAAATAAATCTATGAAATGGTGAGTCAAATCAGTTAAACTTTGCACCTTAAAGAACTGGAGCATCAGCAACAAATTAAACCAACCCCATACACAAGAAGTGAAATAATCGAGATTAGAGTGGAGATCGATGAGATAGAAACTAGAGATACAGTAAAATGCATCAACAAAACTAGAAGCTGGTTTATTGAGACAATCAGTAAGATCAATAAACCACTGGCCGAACTAATCCAAAAGAAAAGAGAAGATCCGAATTAATAAAATTGTAAATGAAAAGGGAGAGATCATGACTAACACCAAGGAAATAGAAACAATCATCAGAAATTATTATCAACAGTTATATGCCAATAAGTTAAGCAACCTAGATGAAATGGGTGCATTCCTGGAAACCTATAAACTTCCAAAACTGAATTACGAAGAAACAGACAACCTGAATAGACCGATATCTAGTAACAAGACTGAAGGAGTGATCAAAAACCTCCCAAAAACCAACAGCCCTGGACCTGACGGGTTCCCTGGGGAATTCTAACAAACTTTCAAAGAAGAAATAATACCTATTCTCCTGAGGCTGTTTCAAAAAATGGAAGCAGAAGGAAAACTTCCAGACTCTTTGTATGAAGCCAGCATTACCTTGATCCCCAAACCAGGCAAAGACCCACCGAAAAGGAGAATTTCAGACCAATATCCCTGATGAACATGGATGCCAAGATTCTCAACAAGATCCTCGCTAATTGGATCCAACAGTACATTAAAAAGATTATCCACCATGACCAGGTGGGATTTACCCATGGGTTGCAAGGGTGGTTCAACATTCACAAATCAATCAATGTAATAGAACAAATCAATGAGAGAAGAACCACATGGTCTTCTCAATCGATGTAGAAAAAGCATTTGACATGATAAACTTTGGAAAATTATCTACTGATTCTTAATCACTGTCACCCTAACTCAGATTAGTCAATCAAACAAAACAGTCATTTACAAATAAAGGACAGCAAAAAACACATGATATTTATGATCAGAATGTCTGTGTTTGAATATAGGCTTTACCACTTTTTGGCATTTTTTGGTTCTTGGACAGGTCGTATAGCCTCTTCAGTAACATTGATAATAATAATAATACCTACTTTTGGGGATCACTGTAAAAATTATAATGGAGTACAAAATTATATATCAACCTATCTCATGATAGGAAAACATATAGAAAGGTATTAGGACATGACTAATTTGAGAGGAATTAAGAAAGGTGGGCTTGACAGGAGGATGGAGTGATACCAGTGGAGGGTGGGAAGAAGTAGAAAGAAGGTTCTCAGGAAGCAAAGAGGAGAAATAGACATTAAAAGGCAGAAATGCATGGAAGGGATGATGAAGACAAATCACGGACTTTCCTACATATTTCTTGGTCTTTCTCACTTTTGACAAAACAAGTTAATAGAGAAAGAGAATCAGCTGTTAAGAATAAAGGAATTGAGGGGCACTTGGGTAGCTCAGTCCGATAAGCGTAAGATTCTGAATACCTTGTCAAAATAATAATGTTAACACAACAATTGTGGTAGAGGCATTCAACGGGAAAAGACTAGCAAATTTCATATTCAGCGCTGAAACAGCAATGCATTGATCTAGGAGGCACTAAAACAGGATCCCTGTCTGTCTTACAGTATTTACAAAAATTAACACCAGTTGAGTTAAAACATTGATTGTTTTCTGGCAATAGTGCAAGAAAATCTAGGTAGTTCATGTGCAATGCTAGACACCTAGAGTATCTAGAAATTCAGAATTTATTAAATGAAATTAAAACCATCTGTATGCAAAAAACGATATACCAAGAAAGACAGATGTGATATATCTGGAAAACATGAAAATGCAAATAGCAGGCCATGAGTTCATTTCAGTAATACACACAAAGTTCTTACAAACTGTCAGGAAAAAAGGCAAAACACAGAGTCTAAAAATGGGCAAAGATATGAATACACAATATACCAAGTGCAAATCCAAGTGACTAACACCCTTGGGAATAAGGAAATTGACTAATTACTAGGGAAATAGAAATCAATATAATGCTTTCACCAGAGAGAAAGTTTAATGCTCCAGATTTCATGTTGATATGGACACGAGGCGAAAGGGGAGTCTCAGATTGCTGGCTGAAATGTAATGTGATTAACCGAGTTCAGCCCTCTGTTCTAAAAAGCCTCAGTATTACTGATCTGTAAAATGAGAATCTGACAATATCTACTAAGAAAAAAATACCTATTCCTTTCCTAAAAGCTATTCTGTAGAAACAAATGGACCAATTTGTAAGAACTTATATATAAAGATAACTTAAAAAAAAGATTTGATTTTTATTTATTTATTTGACAGAGAGAGAGAAAGAGAGCATAAGCATGCAGAGCCGCAGGCAGAGGGAGAGGGAGAAGCAGGCTCTCTGCTTAGCGGGGAGCCCAATGTGGGCCTTGATCCCAGGACCCTGGGATCATGACCTGAGCCCAAGGCAGCTGCTTAACCAACTGAGCCACCCAGGTGCCTCTAAAGATAACTTTTATAGAGTTGGTCAAGGTAATGAAAAACAAAAATAAAAACAGGAACAAAGAAACCCAACTCCGTATATGTGTGTATGAGGACATAGACTAATACACATCTCCATAGCTTTACATAGTCCAAAAAAGGAGAAAAATACATATGAACACACACCGAGTTTTTAGTATCGACTCACCTAAGGGAGAGGGGAGAGAGTGTCATAATCATGATAAGGAAAGGGAGGAATGAATAAAAGATGTCTTTGCTAAAACAACATGTGTCATTCCACTTACGAGGAAACAAAATATGGTAAAATATACCCCTCTTTCTAGCAGTGGGAATTAAGTGTTTTTGTTGTTGTTTTGTTTTATTTTGCTTTTACCTCTTTTGGGTCAAGTGGAAAGATAAGAGATCAGTATTTAGAGAATTCCTATTTATGATGTATTAATGAGCTAAAAATCAAATTAATGAAGCCACATCATAAATTTAGTTATTTAATAAAAGAAATACAACTGCACACACAAGCAGTGAGCTAGAAATTTTTTTTCAAAGCTCATTAAAAATAAGTCCAACTATATTGAATAAAATAAATGAAATAATGGATTTGGAAATTGTTAGCCATTTATATCTACAAATAATGGAGCCTTTACATTATTTGAAATAGGAGGAAAACCAGGAAACTCTTTAGTCAATAATTAGCAAATTGATAGTGAACTAGAAATCTGTTCATTTAAATTAGGCTGTAATAAGTCTTAAAGGAAAACTGGAACTTTTAAGTAAAATTGCTTTTAAAGTTAAACTGTCTTTTTTTTTTTTTCGATCTTGGTAGTTTGCTTCACTTCAGTTTAAACTGCTGGAAGTGGATCCTTTTTAGGTCCAAGTTTAAGGAAGTGCTGAAGGTCAGACCACTCAAAGCCAACCCCATCAGGTATCCCACCAAGATAATCTCTAAAGAGGTCAGAGGTGGGATTGACACAGAGAAGTGGCAGATTTTCCCAGTCCAGTTCGAGGGATTTCTCACTGTCCTCATAAGGGACCTCTTTGCAATGGAAGGATAAAGGGTTGCCATGAGAAGGTAATGGAAATCCCTCCATTTTAGGTAGATTTATTTTTTCATGAGGTAAAAGGAACACAACATTTATATTCTTAATAGAGATTATAGTATTTTGCTGAAGGCAAGTTATTTATTTGGGGTTTACTAGTGCTTAACTGAATTGTGCCTCAATTCATAAGCTGAAGTCTTAAGGCCCAGAGTGACTTACTGGACTTGGAGTCAGGGCCAGTGACAATGTACTAAAGGTTAAATAAAACCATACGAGTGGGGATCCTAGTTCAGCGGGGATGGTGTCCTTTTAAGAAGAGGAGAGATACCTATGCTTGTAAGCATTTGGAGAGAAGGCAGCCATGTGCAAACCAGCAAGCCAGCTCCCACTAGAAACTAAATGCTGCTGGCACCTTGATCTTCAACTCGCACACATCAGAACTGTGAAAAAAGAAATTTCTCTTGTTTAAGCTGCCCAGTCTATGGTATTTTGTTTTGACAACCTGAGCAGATGAAAACACCTAACTAGCAAAACAATGCACCTGTGTGTTTTCAATTTCATCTGTGGTTGCCTTGATTCTTTTGATCTCTGACAAAGGTGATGAATATTCATTTTGAGTCAACAGTTTCATTATAATCATATTTTTTTTTACTTAACAAGAGTGCACTTACTATTAAACTCATAGTGTATGAAAGCACCCATAATTTTATATTTCAATTTATGTTTATATATTTAGTGAGTATTTGGGAAATAAGGATTTGGCATTTTCTGTTTTTTATACTTAAAAATCATATTTCTATAATTTTTCCAATGTGGAATTTGAGATGATAATGGATAAAGTTTACCTGATACAAAGTTCAGCTCCTTCTTTATGCTTAAAGATAGATGTTTAAGTGTTAGTGTCTGGGCTTCAGTATTTCAGACTTAGAAGTAGAAGGGGTTTGTTGAATGTCAATGGAAAGATTTCTATTATACAAAGGAAAGCACTGATTGACTAAAGGGAATTTAAATGACTTACCCTCGGGGCACCTGGGTGGCTCAGTGGGTAAAAGCCTCTGCCTTCCACTCAAGTCATGATCCCAGCGTCCTGGGCTCAACTCATGATCCCAGCGTCCTGGGCTCAAGCCCCACATCGGGCTCTCTTCTCCATGGAGAGCGTGCTTTCTCCTCTCTCTGCCTGTCTCTCTGCCTACTTGTGATCTCTGTCTGTCAAATACATAAATAAAATCTTTAAAAAAAAATAAATGACTTACCCTCAATGATAAATTTTGTCAGTAGTGAGAAAGAGAAAAAATTTGGGGACATAGTGGCAGTGAAAACTGAAACACAAACCACAACTTGAAAGTATATGCTGAATCATAAAATAGATCAAAGGTGCCAGAGAAATCATGTTTATCACCCATTATCTAAACTCATTTGTTTAACACCAGTTTACTTAGACCTGTGTGATCTAGATAAGACTACCCACAAGCTGATCAACAGTGATTCTACATGGGCTCACAAATCCTAAAGACAGAGACCTCCGACAGTTCCCGCAACCCTTGCATTGACACCATCTGACCAATGCTTCCCAAGGGCATCCCTTGACCCCAGCACCCAAAACTCCAGAAGTTCTCTTTCCCTGACTTCATTCTCTTTCTTTTGTGGTACCCTACAAATTCCATTGTGTGTAGACTCTTTTGCTGCATCCAGTAATAACTTTTACCACAGGTGTGGACCTGGTGGTCTTTGGTCGATGGGAATTAAAGTTAGTCAAACCAATAGTAAGAAATCATAGAATTCTTTGGATTGTATTTCAGAAAGACTCCCACGTCCCCCCTTTCATTTTAGCCTGGCAAAAGTCCACTCCATTTTTCAAATTGGATTTCTGGTTCAAAGAAACCCTATCTTTCCACTTAGGCTTTATTTATTTCCCATTTTGAAGATTACAATGGGAAAACATCTGAAAGAATATCAGTTTTTGAATTCAGCAACAATGGCAAAAATTGTGTAGAATCAAAATACCCTAGAAAAACTATCTTAAATTCTTGACTAAAAATAATATGCATTGTTTGGTAGAGGCACATTTATTTAATACAGGAAATTCATATCTGATATAACTATGTATCAATATAATGAACAAAATTTCACATTGAAAATATTGATAATATTCATGTTAAGGTTAGATGGGGGAATTTAAATTATTATTTTTCATTCTTTTTCTATCTGTTTTTATAAGCTTCCAAAGATGTACTCTTAGTCACTAAAGTTCACAACTGCTATCACTACATTGTAACACTGACAATCCAGAGCCTCCTGATATATTACAATATATGTGTTTCATTTGAAATAATAACAGTTCTCAGACAATATACACTAATTTTATGGAAAGGTCATGCTAAGAGAGAAGGTGGAAGATCTGTAAAAGCTACAATGCTGGATAAGGGCAGTCACTGCTAGCGAGTAACCAACTAACTCGCTTTTAAGAACTCCAAATATGTATTTTCAAATTATCTTGAAATCACATAAAATTAGAAATGATGAAAACAAAAGTACATAATAAAAATTAGAATTGCTTGAAACAAAGTGCATATTAATTACATATGTGGAAACATCAGAGTTTTCCAAAGGTAAATATCAGAAGAGAACTTTAATATATACTTCAGAGAACTTTAGTATATTATCTAATGAAAATGTTAAGATATATAGTAGAATATCATCTGATGCTTGATTCTGAAAACAGTTTTTGAATTTGCTTATTTCAGATATTTGCAGTATTATCTTGGGCAAGTCACTTGAACTCTCAGAGATGGTGTTTTATCAGATGAAGAGATGTTCTGTCTGCCTATCAGGTTTATTGTGGAGTTCAACAGGAATGATGTAGACATAGAATGCGTTAGAAGCTATATAAAGAACCTACATATATACTCAGGGAAAATGAGAGGTTCTAAAATCACATAGCAAAATAAGTGATACATTTTTAAGAGTGAAAATATCCCCTGATAGAATTGTCTTTTTTATGCAAATAATTTTTTTGGTCATATGTTCACTATAATGTCAGATTACATATTGCTTAGCAAAATGTAGTGAAAAACACATTTCTACCACAGGGAAGCTTAATGACCTTGATATAATCACTTAGCTTCTCTGAGCCTTAGTTTTCTCATTTGCAAGTTTGAGATAAAGAAAAAAGAGCAGAAAATTGCCATCAGATGAGGTCACTGGTCATAGTGACTGAAATGGCAAAACAGTGCCTGATCCCTTCTAATTTGTCTTCAACTGGCTGGTTTATCAGTATTTCCCTATTCGCTTTCTGTGCCTTCCCTCTTCCCCCTATGAATCACCTCCCCCCCCACTCTCCATATTAAGGCTAGAACACGAAACAAAACAAAAATTACAGAAATTCTTTGCCAGCAGACCTGCCTTGCAAGAAATATTAAAAATATTACTAAATAGGGGCGCCTGGGTGGCTCAGTGGGTTAAAGCCGCTGCCTTCGGCTCAGGTCATGATCCCAGGGTCCTGGGATCGAGCCCCGTATCGGGCTCTCTGCTCAGCAGGGAGCCTGCTTCCTCCCTTCTCTCTCTGCCTGCCTCTCTGCCTACTTGTGATCTGTCTGTTAAATAAATAAAAAATCTTTAAAAAAAAAATATTACTAAATAAAACATTTCTAAATATTTCTAAAATAAATACCTTAGAGAACTTGGTATTTCCCCAAACAAGCTTAAAGCAATGCCTACAGAACAACTTACACACAAATGTGTATGTCTTATTCATAATTACCAGAATTGATAGCAGCCAAGATACCCTTCATAAGGTGAATGGACAAATAAACTGTGATACATCCAGACACCAGAATGTTTACTGCAAATAGATCAGTGGTTTCTAGAAGTGAGGGGGGAGGGAAAGATAAATAAGCAGCACACAGAGGATTTTAGGCTCTGAAACTATTTTGTATGATACTATAATGGTCGATATATGCACATACCTCCATATATATAATGGCGGTTACTATACATTTGTACAAAATCATAGAATATGCCATAGAAGACAGAATTGTAATGTAAATGGTTGGTTTGGGTGATAATTATGTGTCAGTGTAGGTTCACAGATTGTAACTAATATACCACTCTTGTCAAAAAATGTGTACAAAGAGGGATGGATGGGGTATGTGGGAAATATCTGTACCATTGCTCAATTTTGCTATGAACCTAAAACTGCTCTATAAAAGTTTAATTTTAAAAACCACAAAGTATTTTTAAAACCTGTCAACTTCAACACTTTGAAGATCAGAAACTATTGTTCTGAAGAATACACTTGTAAGAAAATAAAAGGCTAAAAAGAGTTGGGGAGAAAATATTTGCAAACCATAGATATGAAAAGGATTTGTATCTACAATATGTAAAGAATCATTTCAACACAATAAAAGAAGCCAGGTACAAAACCACATGTTATATGATTCCATAAACTACAGTGTAATGTGTACAGAAAGACAGTTATCTAAGGACACTGAAGACTGGCAAAGCAGGGAGATGTTACAGGTAAGTCAACACTTGCTGGAAGAGAATAAGCTTCCTAATTTTAAAACTCAGAGCCTGAGGGCAGACACCATTAGTGCAATGTTGTGCAACTACAATATGGAAGTTATAAGACTTTTTTAGTAGACTGATGAACCAAGAAGGGCAGAGTCTGGGACAACTACACAGCTGAAAAATTAAGAGGGGGCAGAGTGGAGTGAGGGTAGGATCTCTAAAAAGAGAGAGATAAGGTAGAAAGACTTCATTATATCAAAGTATTTGGGGGCGCCTGGGTGGCTCAGTGGGTTAAGCCTCTGCCTTCGGCTCGGGTCATGATCCCAGGGTCCTGGGATCGAGCCCCACATCGGGCTCTCTGCTCAGCAGGGAGCCTGCTTCCCCCTCTTTCTCTGCCTGCCTCTCTGCCTACTTGTGATCTCTCTCTCTGTGTCAAATAAATAAATAAAATCTTAAAAAAAAAAAAAAGTATTTGACTGAACTTGCCACGCACCACATGGAAAAAATTGTAGTTTGAGTTCTGTCAAACTGAACACTCAAAAAAAAAAAAAAAAACTCTTTGAAAGTATATAACCTAATCCAGAATCTCTACAATGTATAATTCATACCCAGAACACAAATGCAAATTACACAAATTTCAATGAAACAGAAAAATGCCACACTCAAAGAAAAAAACAATCAATGAAGACAAAACTAGAGATGGATCAAGATGTTGGCATCAGAACAGATTTTATTTTATTTTTTTTAAAGATTTTATTTACTTATTTGATAGACAGAGATTGTAACTAGTCAGAGAGGCAGCCAGGGAGAGAGAGGAGGAAGCAGGCTCCCCGCTGAGCAGAGAGCCTGATATGGGGCTCGATCCCAGGACGCCGGGATCATGACCCGAGCCGAAGGCAGAGACTTTAACCCACTGAGCCACCCAGGCGCCTCCAGAACAGATTTTAAAGAAGCAGTGTAATTATCTTCAAGGATATGGAAACATATTGATGATGAATAAAAAGACAAATCTCAGCAAAGGAATAGAAGCTATAAAAGAAGAATAAAAAAGAAATTAAGAAGTGAAAAATACAATCTGAAATAAAAATTTCACCTAACGGGATTGACAACATATGGAAGATAAAGTAAATGAACTTTAAGACAGATAAATAATAAATTAGATAAGAGAGACAATTAAATGCAAAAAAAGGGAACAGACTCAGAAAAACTGCAACAATTGAAAAAAAAAAGAAAAACTGCAACAATTGAAGATTGTCTAACATATAAGCAGTGATAAAAGGACAGAAAAAATGGATGAAGAAATGTGGCTTATTTCTCGAATTTGGTGAAAAACATAAATGTACAAATTCAAGTTCATTAGAACACAAGCATACTAAATGAAGGAAAATAGCATCTACACACATCCAGTCAAATTTACACTTCATTTGAAAGTTTTGAAAGCAGCCAGAGAAAAACAACATATTAAACAACATACAGGAGAACAAAATTTACTTGAGATCAGTCAAGGTAACTCTTCAATCTCCACGATGTAACACAGAGATGTCAGAAATACTAGAAATCTTGTAGATACTGACTGAACAAATAAGAGATTTCCTGAGATGTTCAAAATGAGGCTATTAATTATTTCAGCTGGCGTAGGTAGTGGAAAAAGCACTATACTTGGGGTAGAAGAGCTCAGTTAAGGTTCACATTGACCATCAAGTAGCTGAGATTCTGAACAAGTTCTTAGACTCTCTAACTCTCTAAGTTGAATCTGCTTATCTTTAAAATTGAAACACTTGCTCCACAAGGTCCTTGTGAAGATGACCTAAGATAATTCACATGAAGGGGTGCCTGGGTGGCTCAGTCTGTTAAAGGGGCTGCCTTCAGCTCAGGTGGGATCTCAGGGTCCTGGGACCAAGCCCTGCATTTGGCTCCCTGCTCAGTGGGGAGTTGGCTTGTCCTTCTCCCTCTGCCCCTACCTGTGCTCCACCCCACTTGTGTGCCCACACTCTCTCCCTGTCTCTCCCTCTCAAATAAACAAATGAAATCTCGAGAAAAAGTTGATCCATGTGAAAACGTCTCTTTTTAACATAGACAAATTATAATATTTATAACATTTAGTTGAATCTAAATGATGTTTCATGTTTGAGTATTTCTTACAAAGATACACTGTTTCATTTCTGCAAAAAGGCCATAATTTTGGTACCATTTTTCTGTATCAATGGTTTATGGACTAAAAATAATTGTCCAACATAAACGCAAATTACCTGTCGACATCTGCAAAATTCCTTAAATCTTTAAAATCTTGTCCATATATGTCCTCTCACTCCCTAGCATGGTAACAGAAATTTTAATTTAATGCTTCTAGTTGTTGATTTTCTACAACTGACCATCCTCCAGAATTTCCTTACATGGACTTTTAAAAATCATTCTTATATTAAGATTTCTAATAAATTGAAATTAGTTTTCCTTAAAATTATTTGAGAATTTTATTTTGCATTTGCCATTCATTCCATCTCATTAAACATCACCATCTAATATCTACCTCCAAATAGCTACTAGTATTTTTAACATTTGTACCACAATAAACTTGGATGGTTTAATAGTTGTAAAAGTATACTGCAATGTTTAGCTGTACTGCTATTGCATGTAAAATCAGGACTTTGAAAAGCACATCAAATAGACACAAATGTACATTTTTTTATCTAGCAAGATTCAATTTATTGAGGTAGGCTGTTTTATATAGAAATATCTCAAATAGGAATATGTTTTCTTCTTTTATGAATTAATATTTCCAAAAAGAGATACCTTATTTGACAAAGTTTCAGAAACAAACTAGGACCTCCTACCAAATGAAGTGGTCAAAAAGACAAAATATGATTAAATCACCAATAATACTATGTTTTTATTCACTGGAATCTGGAGATTAAAAAAAAATGCACTCTACTCTAAACCATGTTAGGTTGGAATTATTACCCTAATACTGTGAAGAAAATTTTCATTAAGTCACAGATTTTTATGTGTGAAGTACAAGCAGAGAATTATCTTTAGGAAATGGGAGAAAATTACAACTACTTTTCAAATGTAACCTTGACATTTTGAAAAGTGCAGTCATGGATCTGTCCCCATGGAGACAAATATTTTACCCTTCATTTCTGCACCAAAATTCAGCACTTCATAGCCAGATCGGATCTAGTCTCCATGGTCTGTCTTATGGGGGTTATATGCTTATAAAGCTATGTCCCAATGAACAGCAAAAACTCACTGAATGTTTCTGTTCTCCACCCTTTCAATTGATACTGACAGTAATCCTTTTTTTTAAACCACAGGTTTTTCAAGATAAAAATCTGTTTTTATGCAGTAAAATAGATGATTCAGTCAGAAGAAAAAGTTTGTGAGAACTTCACGCAACCACAATCCCTGGGATTAAAAATTAGACCCTGTGGCCCCATTCTCCCAGTAGGACACACTTACAGAAATCAACATCACTTACAAACATCCAGAGTTTGCCTTCATTTTACCCCTGATTAATGATAAGTGGAAGAAATGTTTAGAGTCACAAAAATCCACCACTATGTACATCATTATTTTCTTTTTTTCTCCTCTTTGCATTGAGACAATCTATACAAAACTGCTTTACCTGTCCCAAAAATAAATTAGTTGTCCAATAATATGTTCATTTTGGTCTTTTAATGGTTTTGTTTCAATCATTTTTCCCTTTATACCTTGAAAAGATACTAATTAAGAAATTCTAATCAATGCAGTCAAACAGCAGACCTCATGTTTATTATTTGCAGAACTTTCTAAATCTCTAGAATAAAAAAAAAAACTTTAGAATGAATCTCATCACTGGCAAGTTCTTACTGGTCATTTCATACATGTGAATCATCAAAAGTTTGCCTCTGTGTACACTGAGGAATAGGAGAACTTAGATTGTTGTCACTATGCCAATGTACTGGACTTAAGCATTATCTCTTCTTATATTTCAATGTTGTTGTCTATCATGGGGTCTGAGGACCTGGCCTTCGAAAGCACTACAGAACTTGATTTCAATGCCAACACAGTAATTTCACTTCAACACCGTATCATAATATATCTAAACAACAAAATCACATAGTTAACCCAATCGAATTCAATCACTTACTCATTTCAGGGTGTTATTTTTTTTAATCGCTTTATATTTTTACTGTCCACATAGAATTTTGCCTTTATGTACCCCCATCTCCAGAGTAGGCAAATCAAACATTATGAACACAGATCACTTCCAAAGGCAAAAGCTTTCTGATAATTCATTTCATGCATTACAATTAGGTTTTTAACCTAATTGATTTTCCTCATGGAAAATTTTAACACACAAAATTACATAGTGCATTTGTTTGTTTACTTACTTGCCGTCTCTCTTCTACACTAGAATATCAGTTTTAGGAGGGCAGGAACTTTATTTCTTTGCCGCTAGATCCTCATTGAATGCAGTGCCTAGCACACATCAGATGGACAATAAAGATTTGTTGGATGAATGAGCAAATAAACAAAAGCACAGTGAATGTCTGTCTGCACTTGTTCAATCTTATGGAGGGTCAGGAATTTACACTACTCGGTGAGACAGGATGGCTCCAATGGAATGGAATTGAGTATTTTGCTTCTCTTAGGTCAGTTAGGCTCTGTCAAAGAACCAGAAGGTTAGGGTGTGGTTAAATCCCCCTGAGGGCTGACATTGTGAAAAACAGAATGCACATGGTTCCCATGAGAACCTGGTAAAACTTCAAGAGATCAATGTGTGGGGAGTGGGGGGGCTATGACTGGGTCCCCGTGGAGTTTTTGTCTCTTCGACTTGTCCATACTGAGCTTCTAGAATTTGTCAATGTTCAGCTTTCTCTACCCCAATACTGCTCCTAGTTTTCTGCCGGTGGATTTTTGCCATAGTAATCTATGATTCTCTGTATTCACCTCTCTTTCCAATTCTAGGGACAGCAGTCTTGCTTGTAAACTCACTCCTCTCAAAGATCTCAGAGGAGCTGTTGACTTTTTAGTTTGTTCACTTTTTTACTTCTTAGAATACAGTGGCAACTTCCCAACTTCTTATATGGTGGACAAGTCCAACTATGTGTTCTTCATTCTATTTAAGAAATCTTTGCCAGACAGAAAATCAATTTCTCCTATTCTTTTTTCTAGAAGTTTCATAATTTGGGGTTTATTTATAGTTAGGTCTATGACTCATTTGAGTTTGTTTTTGTGTACGATAGGAGGTAAAATTTGAGATTCATTTTATTATCTGTATGTGGCTAACCTCTATTTTCAGCATTATTTGTTGAAAAGATGATCTCTATCCCCACTGAATTGCCAATTGGCTTTATGTATGTGGTTCTATTTTTGGTTTTGCTATTCTGGCCCATTCACTTTTATCTTTTTTTTTTTTTTCCTCTTAAGATTTAATTTTTAAGTAGTCTCCATACCCACCCCAGGGCTTGAACTCACAACCCTGAGATAAAGAGTCATGGACTCCACCAATTGAGCCAGCCCAGCACCCCTCATTCAGTTCTGTCTGAACGTTATGCTCATGCTACACTGTCATGATTTTTGACTTTTATAATGAATCTTGAATTTAAGTGGTGTAAATCTCCAAAGATGTTCTTATTTTTCAAAATTATTTTGGTTATTCTAAGTTCCCTTCATTTCCGCATGGATTTTGAATGTACTTTTCAGTTTCTATAAGGCTTCTGTTTGGAATTTGACTGAGACTGATTTAATTCATAGATACATTTGGGGATAACGTACATTTTAACTGACTACTTTGGTCTGTTGGGACACTTCTTTTTAAGCTTTGTAGGGAAGGTCTACTCTAGGTTAGTTCATTCCTGCTTTAAAAAACAAACAAAAACAAAAAAAAACAATTCTGTGTCTCTCCTGAACACCCCAGTTATCCAAATGACTCCCAGGTCTGTGTGATCTCTGATTTATCCAGCATAGAGCTCCTGAGAATGTTCACCTCCTTAGCCTGATGAAGGTTACTCCTTTGTGTGCACAGATTAATACGCACCCACAATTTAGAAGGATCCCTCTGCCTACCTCCATCCTTTAGAGTATTCTGCCTTGCATGACCAGCTGGCTCAGGCTTCCCCAAAGGTTTCCTCAATGCAACAAGACAACACAGTTACCACTGGATTTCTCATTCCAGTGCCATGATCCAGAAAGTGTTTTTAGATAGCAAATGAAGTAACCATGACTTTAACCTCCTTTTTTCTTGCCTTATGTGTCACACTCCCATGCCGTGTTTTCCAGTTTCTGAAAACAACTCTTCTATTTGGGTTATCTGGTTTTAGTAGCAGAAAGGAGTATTTTGTTCCAGTACTCTAATATGGACAAAACTTGAACGTGTGACTGTTTTAAATAATAAGAATTCTCTTCTCTGCTTTTGCTTATATAATAATACATATGAACACTGATTTGTATGGAGGCTTTGTAAAATAGTGTTGTGTAGAATCTTTCCTCTTCGGTTTTTCTTTTCCCTTTTTCTTTTACATTTCTCCCACAGAAACGGCTTTTAGTCAATCATATGCTTCCTGGTACCCCATCATCATCCTGTTAAGGGTGATTATTGCTAGGTACTCTACCGACACCACATCTCGCCAGCTTAGCAGCCTAAATGATTCTTTCTCACCTAGTCATAGTCCAGTGTGATGAGCCAGGCAGACTCTCCGGGGTAAGTCAATTATCCAAGTTCTTTTCATCTGTGATGCTGAATTCACAAGCAGAAGAAAAGAGAACAAAGGGGTGATTACGCACAAGGTGTAACGATTATGCTAAAAGTGCTGTTTTTCATTTCATCATTCAGAACTCACTTCCATGGTTGCAATCAACTCATACGGAGTCTAAAAGACACAGTCTTCCATTGTGTTCATAGGAGGCAGTGGTGTGGGTGAATAATGACTCAGTCTTTACCACAAATACTAACTCATGCACAATTTCTCTGTTATTTTATTTTATGTTATTTCTCCCTCTCTATCTCTGATTACAAGGCCCCAAATCAACCCATCATAATAGGCAACTACTCTGGTGGACTTCTTTTGCTATAACTTTTACTCAAAACTTTGACTTTTATATATATAGATAGATCGATATAGATATAGATAGATAGATAGATAGATAGATGTTTAAATTGTGTTGTGCCTAAGAATTGTTTTTACTTAACAATATTTAAAACATATTTCTGTAGTCATATGTATCTCTATAGAATACTAGAGACTTAAAATTTTCAATTACTTAGTATCATAACTTGAGATTCTGATTTAGTAATTATAAGGTAAGAAAAACATTCAATAAAAAAGGAAAAAGAAATCAAAACACTAAACAAAGAGACGTAAAAGAAAATAATAACAAAATTTTTAAAAGGCAAAAATAAGCTTTCAACAGAACTGAGATTCATAGCCATAAGAGACACAGTGAAATCGTTTTCACAACTTATAAGAAATATATTAAGAACTGACATTATTATTTATAATCTCAAGGACTCCAAATTCTGCTTACTTCTTCCATTTGTATCTTCCTTTCCCCAAATTATTTTATAGGGGTCTGTCTGATCTATTGATCAGAGATCAACACTCTATGTCAGAAATATCCTAATAGAATCTGTATTCTTAATATTTCTAGTAATGTTCTAAAAATAAAACCAAACACAATGTACCCATAAACATCATTAGAGAATCACACATTTATGACATTTCTCTGTTCACATAATATGTGCACATACATGTATACTATATACTCATATTCTTAGAAAAACAAGAATATAAAATGCATATACAAATTGAGAAATAAACCAGGAAGATAGTTTACAAAGAAGGAATTGTTCATATCCATTAAAACTGTACAGGTTTTCCTAAATTTCTAGTTGGCCTATTAGCAAATTGGAGGGTTTTTTGAATGGCTAATTATCTCCTTAGAAAGTAGATATCTCTTCTAGCCTCCAAAGGTGACAGACAGGGCCAAACCAGGGAATATCATTAGTTGAATGGTATTAACGAGTTCCGAGTTCCAAGGTTGGAAAGTAAACTATAGAGAGCTCCAGATGTGGAATTCCTGAAAAGTCAGAGAAACAAGTTCAACAAAAGAGCAACTGGAAAGGGGGGTAATGTCTTAAAATTTGTTCATTACATATATGATGTCTTTAAATATGCAGGTTTTGTTGTGCTAAAAAAAAAGTTCCCTTTTATGCCTAGTGTTTTCAAAGTTTGTAATCACTGCAAAATTTGAAGTTTATAAAATGTTGGTATGGGGCCTGTGGGTGGCTTGGTAGGTTAACCATCTATCCGCCTTTGGCTCAGGTCATGATTTGGGAGTCCTGGGATGGAGCCCCATGTAGAGCTCCCTGCTCAAGGAGTCTGCTTCTCCTGCTCCTCTGCCCCTCTCCCCACTTGTGCTTTTTCTCTCTTTCTCTCAAATAAAATCTTTTAAAAAATGTTATGACGTCTACCAAGATACACACACACACACACACATATATGCATATTATATATATTAGCACAGTGAAACATTGCATGATACTCTAGTGATAAATCATCCTTGAATATTTGGATTAGATCTTTCTTTAACGTAATGTGTTACTGTCATGTGCTTTACACAGTAAACATACTATTGAATTTATATGATTTTACTGACCTTTTCCTTTATTACAAGTTTTTGGATTACCTTTACACTGTTGGACTGATTTCATTGTATAGGCTATCTCAAATCAGTTTTCGGGTCAGGTGGGGTAAATTAATCACACATTTATGGCAACGGAAGCATAAACAGAAGAGCAACTTTCTCATGCTTCCATCAATGAGAAAAGTTATATTTTTATATTTACATAAATATACGTATTTATGTAATTATGTGTATATTTGTACTCATATGAGATGTTACTATCACTATATTGAGCAGTGATTCTTTTTTTTTAAACATATTATTTATTTATTTGACAGAGATCACAAGTAGGCAGACAGGCAGGCAGAGAGAGAGGAGGAAGCAGGCTCCCTGCAGAGCAGAGAGCCCAATGTGGAGCTTGATCCCAGGACCCTAGGATCACGACCCAAGCTGAAGGCAGAGGCTTTTAACCCACTGAGCCATCCAGGCACACTTCTAAATTTTTTTTAATCTTTTAAATTTTTAAGAATTTTTAAGTTGGTAAGTTTTATGAGGTAAGATGTTGGTATATAATACTATATAACTTTTCTAGCCTTTTTTTCCAACAAAATATTCACTTTGTTGAAAGAACTCATAGTTTTTTTCTTAGTTCAGTTGTTAAATTTTCAAAACAATATATAATTAAAAATGGATGTTCTTGGACTAAAATATCTGGAGAGTTAAGACAATATTTAAACTAATATTGTTGGCATATCCCTGTGTTTTAAATATCACTGATAACCAAATGAGATTACATTTATATTTATAATATGTTATAAGCATGCTACAAAAAGAAAGTTATTGAAAACTTAGAAAAATACATCAAGTTTATTCACTTATCTGGGGTTTTTTTTATATTCCTTAGATTATTCCTTTGCTTTCTATTTCTCTGAAATAGAAATATAACAGAACTATTTGTTCTGTGTCTCATTTCAGGCAGAAAACCTCTGTAATTTCCAATGAGCATAGCAATGAAGGTTTCTTTTGTTATGTTAATGAGGTGGCTTTTGGACCTCACCTAGGAACTGGGGCTGGTTGGCAGTGAGGTCAACTTGTGATTAGAGGCATGGACCCTTGAGCCCCACCAGCCAGACCTCTGCGGAAAGAAGACAGCTGGACATGACGATCAATGGGCAATAGTCAATTATGTAATCAATCATGCCTGTGAAATGAAACCTTCATAAAACAACATTTCTCATAACATCGTGCATTTGTAAACCAGGCTTTGATTTTAGACTTTCTGTTTTAGCCAAACTAGCAAAAAGTGTGAGGTTTTTGTTTTGTTTTTGTACATTCTCATATTTGGAATCACAAGGGTTCTGTGCCCAATTCCACCACGGGTGTGGGAGGGTGTGTTCCACTCACCAACAATTCTCTGACACCAGCTAGGTGTGCTACAATGTAACTCAAATCTGACACTATCTATGTGGACATAGATACCTGGAGAGAGCAGGGGCTCAGTCCCACAAAACTGTCCCCCCAACCTCTGCCCCACCACACACATATCACACACTTCAGACAAGAATCACAAATCCGGGTTGTCACCTGTGCCTCCGACCGAACTATTCTAGGAATTACAGCCGTTCCTGTTACGGCTACCACTGCGGGAATGGCCTTGCATCAGACCGTACAAAACACCCAATTTGTGCAAAAATGGCACGAGAATGCTAGCAAGGCTTGGCATCCACAAACAGTCCTAGATCAAAGATTTCATGAAAGAGTCTCTGATTTAGAAGAAGCTGTAATATATATAGGAGAGAAGATCTTCCAACTATAAGGCTTCACCCTCTGTGTGATTACAATGTTTCTTCCTTCTGTGTTACTCCCTACACCTATAATGAATGAGAAATACTGTGGAACAAGATTTCGCCATATTACTAGTCATTATGGTGGTAATTTAATTGTGGATATTAAACAGTTTCAAGATACTATTCAGGCCATTCCTCGCTATCCTTACAATCAGTTCCAAGAGTCAGTTTCGCCCAAAGGATTAATGATATTCTGTCTGATGTAAACCCCTTTGCTTGGATCCAAAAACTGGTCTTGGCATTATAGGTGGAATGATGACACTTTTTATTGTTATAATCTTTTTACGCTTAGTCCTCAGATGCTCACGGAAATCTTTCTGACGACGAATGGTTTGAGAACTTGCAAAACGGATTTTGCTGCTTCTGCATTAACAAAAAGGGGGAAACGGAACCATCCCTCAGAATAACAGACTGCTTGAAATATCACTAATGAGGAATTGTACTGGTCACGCAAGCATGCTTGACGATGACCTTGAGAAAACCTGTACTAGCAGCAGGCCTCCGGTGGAGAGGAGGATACACGTCCTTGAAGCCCAGCAGCTGGGGATGCCCTGGTCACTGACCCTGGTCACTGACCCCTGCCAGGGTCATTAAAACCTGCTGTTAGAATAATCCCTTTACATGCGCTTGCTCAACTATCAATTCCACGCTGCTGGGCCAGGCACACCCTCCTCTGTTTACCTACAAGACTATGGTCGACAGAGGACTCCCATTCCCTCTGGTTGACCTACAAGACCCGTGACTAATGTATAACCTCCTCCTTTGTTGGTTGTTATCTTATATCTAAAAAATATGGGACTGAGGAGTTTTTCAGGGTGACAGTCCTTTCAGCTGTCGTCCCTGCTCTGTCCCTCTCACAGATGAGTTGTTTGCACCTCATTCTTCTCCCCAGGGCCATCAGGAAGCAGCACCCCAAATGCCTGGTAGAGGGAAGAGATGCAATGAGGGAGGCTGGTGCTTGTGTGAAGTGGGATGTCACTCAGCGTTCAGGAGGCTGCCACACCCTCAAGGCAAAGCTGTCCTCCTTTGCCTGAGCCACAATCTTTGATGCTACACCCATACTCTAGGCCAGGAGTGTCTTTCCATTGCCCCAGGGTTGTGAAGCAAAAAGATTCTGTGGGGTCCCCAGTGGGAGAGAAGCAGCGCTTCCAATAGGCAAGGGTGAGTCTCCCCATTTTGCCCTCCCCAGGTCAGTGTTCTCCCAGGCCCATCCCCAAAACTGAAAATCTACTCTCACTCTTCAAGGGTCCATCCTTCTAGCCCTACCCACTCTGCTGGGCCACGGGAACCTGGAAACGATGGCGTCTGGCTTCCCATTCCAGCACCCAACTCCCATTCGAGTCCCAACTTTTGCACACTTGACCCACAAAGGAGACTCAGGACAGCTATGCAAAGAAACTAGAACAAGGCTTTAATTAAATAAATACTCCCTAAAGGTTCTGGGAAGAACATGGGGAGAGGGGAGGGGAAACCTGTGGGCAGCGGCAGGAGTCCTGGGTGCTGTGGGACTGGAGGCCAAAGGGACACGGATCTCCGTGTGTTGTCCCAAGGCCCGTGGCCCCTGGGATCACGGACAAGGGCTCAAGCCCCCACCTTCCCTCAAAATTTTGGGTCAGGGATTGGGAAGTTTCCCCAATGTTGGCTGGCTGGCTGGGAGCCCGGTTTTGCTCTAGGCCCGCCAAGGTCGGGGCTCGATTTGTGTCTCCCATTCCACACTCTTCTGGCACCGGTGTCACCTGGGAGGAAGTGCAACACCTGCTGCTTCTCCCGGAAGCTATTGGCTCAGCCGAGCCTCTGCCTCTTGGGCCCCCAGGGAGTGGGCTGTGATGTGGAGGAAGATGGCTTGTTCCACGGCGCAGCTCTTTTGCGTCTCACCAAGTGCTGGGCAATGGATGAGGGGGTCTTGGTGGCAAGGCTGCTCTGGGCCGTGCTGACCAGCGAGGCAGGGCCACTAGGAGGAGAGGCCAGGACACCCCCACCCCCGCCGGCGGCCTTGCTGGCAGTGCTGCAGCCACCTGAGCTGGACCTCTGCTTGGTCAGGTGCCTGGGGATGTGACTGGAGGGAGGGGCCCTCGGGGCTCCCGCCACAGCGTGGTTCATCGTGCTGGCTCCAGCGGTCCCTGACAGGGTGCTCTGGAATGGGCGGCCCCCTGTGTTTGGGCCCAGGCTTGCCCTGGAGCCCTGCGGGCCGCTTGGGGCCCTGCTCGTTCCTGCTGTAATGCTGAGAGCCCCAAAGCTGGAGCACAGATCTCCAACATCATCTCCTCTCCGCAAACCTGGGGGTGCTGCCGAAAGCCCCATGCTGTTGGGGGCCAGCATTGTGCTGCCAGCTGGGGGGCGGGGCTGCTGGCTGTTGGGCCCAGCATGGGGGCCAGCTGCCAAGCCAGGGGCAGCGGCTGTGCCAGGGGTGAGTATAGCAGTGGAGGTAACTGCACCTGGCTGGGCACTGGCACGGGTGCCCCGGGAGGCAGATGCGGGTAAGGGAACCACATAACCCGCCTGGGGGCCGCTGCCCAAGGATAGCTGGGCTAGAGCTGCGCTCAGGGCCTGGAGTGGGTCTGGAGCCTGAGCTGCCGGCTGTCCATGCTGGGGAGAGCTGTGAAGGGTGCCGGCTCCGGGCCACTGCCCACCAACAGCCCCGAATGGGGCCTGGGCAGTGGGTCCCGGGTTACCACTACTCCCGGGCAGTGCTGGCAGGCCTGGGGGGACGGTGACTGAGGCCCTGCGCTTTCTGGAGAACGTGGAGAGGGCCTGGGTAGGTGGCAAGGAGCTCCCACTGCAGCCAGGGTGAGACCCCAAGAGGAGAGGCTGCGAAGGTGGGGAGCAGCCCATGGGGGTGACCTGGGTGTCAGAGGCTGGCAGGGGAGCAGCCACTGCAGCAGACGGGGCCAAGGCACTGGATGGCGAAGTTGGGCCACAGCTGCAGGTGGTCTCTGTGTCCCCTCGGAGAGCATCTTGGATGCGCTGGAGAGCAGCTCTCTTTTCCTGGTCCAGGTCCTCAGCGGTCACTCGAAACCCCGGATCAGGGGGTGAAGGCAGCCTCAGAGGTTCCCCTCGCCTGTGTGGCAGCAGACAAACCCTGCGTTTTCGGGGCCTGGAACAGTCAGCTGGGGACGAGCAGTTCCTCTGCGTTGCCTTCTGCCGGGTGGTGGTATCGGCATCCTTTCCCAGCTGGTTCTTCTTCTGAGAAAGTGCAGGCACTCCGGCGGGACACAAGGGGCTCTCTTGGCTGACTTTTTTGGAGGACCTCGGGGGCCGCGAGGCCTGACTTGTGGCCAGACCCCTCCTCCTCTGCACCGGGTGGCAGTCCCTGGTGGAACTATAGGAACTGGTGATGGCATTTCGAGTGGGGCAGGAGCTCCGATGGGAGCTGGGGGACTTCCCCTTGCATGGTTCTTCCAAGCTCTCTTGCCGGGGGATGGCTGTCTGCAAAGGCCCAGGCCTGGGCACAAAGGAAGAGAGGCCTCCCTGGACCCCCAGCGGCCTAAATGCCCCCTGTGGGGCCCCAGCGCCTTTAGGGTCCTTCCTGTGAGTCTCTTGCCCCTCTGGATGTGCAGGGTTTTCCTCTACCTGTGCCGTGCCTTTGCCGCTCTCTCTGGGGTCTCTGCATACCCTCTCCCCCGTGGGGACATCGTGGACATTCCTGGGTTCTGAGGGTGGCAGCCTGGTGACGACCCGCTTCTGCAGCACACAGGGGGGGACCGTGTCCACGACGGACTCACAGCGGCGGTGGCAGGACACCTGTGATCCAGGAGCCGAGAGCATCGCCTTCACCCGGGAGCCCCACCTGCAGAGAGAGGCGAGGAGCCCCAGAAGAAAGCGCCGGGTCTCCAGGATCAAGGAGTACCTTCTGCAACCTCCTACGACTGAGCGCGGTTGCCACCTCGCAGGGTACTTGGAGGACCGCCTGCGAGTGGACCCCCGGGCGTGTGCCGCCAGACGAGCCCTGGGCGCCAAGAGTAGTCTGCGGCCACAGTGAGCGGGGTGGGGGCGGACCAGCCCTCCTGGCAGGTGGGAACCCCGCACAGCTGGGGGCTGGGAGGAGGGGCACGTCCTGCTCAAGGAGGTGCCCATAGAGCAGTCCGGTAAGGCCAGATGCTGAGGATAGCGAACTAGGCTCGCAGCGCTCTCCTTCAGCTGCCAAGTCGCGGCAGAAGGCCTAGAGCACAATGCCGGGCCTGTTGCCAGGACACAGCTTTGGAACCTGGAACCTGAGGAATGAGCGCGTGTGCAGGAACCCCTGTGCACGTGCACATCTTCTGTTGGGCCGCCGCCCAGTGCATGAATCAGGCCTGCAGGAAGGGTCGACTCCCTCGTTCCCCACCCTCGGGGGGTTCACAGATCTCTCGGGCTTGAAGGCTGAACTGAGGAAGAGGAATGGGGGTGCAGAGGGTGCCAGCCATCTCCCCTGGCCAGGCCCCCAGCCCTCAGGGACAGGATTCTGTCCCATAGCCGCCCCCTGCAGACCCGTCAGGCGGGCAATGCAGGGCTGCATGCATCCTCTCTTCCCTCGGCATGTGCCTGCATTGCCTTCTTCTCTGGGTGTCAGGCCCTTTGGTTCTGGGTGACATCCTGGACAGTGGACTCACAGTGTTGTGCGGCTCTGGCCTCTAGGAGACGCTCTGAAGACCTTTAGGGTTCTTTCCCCATTTTGATCAATCAAGCAACAGAGCGGAGGTCCAAGTGGGCTTTCCGTCTTGCCTTTCGTCCACCATTCTTGTTCCAGTGCCCTTGGCCTGCCCTTGCCATGCTCTCCGTGTACACTTGGCACACCCACGTCTGGGGTTACATCTACAGCTGAGTCTCTCCTCTACTTTCCCTGACGATCCCACAGACTGGATTCCGTTGACAGAACTTTCCTTACTTTCTGACAGCACCCGGTGTGGAGTCTCCTTGGACCATCCCCACAAGCACCCACTGAAACCCAAAGGGCAATCGGTTCTGGTAACACCCTCTCACACAGACCCCGGCGGTCCCCTGGCACGTGTGGGTCCGCACAGCAATGGGTGGTAAGCCCCCCGGTCAGCTACAGCTGCGATCCTGGTGGTCTCTGGGCTTTTCTCTCTTGCTGCTGCTGCCACTCAGAACCGAATTCTCACCACTGACTGCAGCAACCGCCGTGCCAAGTTCTTCGTGTCTGTTCATCCCTATCCAGTCCTCAGAGGCACACTAAGAAGGAGGGAGTCTTCTCTTCCCTGTTCCGTAGTTGGGGACGCTGAGACACGCAGATGACTCACCGCCTGTCTCAGGTCACCCAGCGGGTCGGCTGGTGCCAGCCTGAGTCCATGCTGAGAGCTGGGTCCTAGAGGCTTGCAGGCCTGGCTAGAACTCGGGCCCTGACCTCCCCTCATCCGTATAGGCCTTAGAGCTTGCTGGAGAAGGGTGGTAAGGGGGAGAAGGTGCTGGGCAGTCCCCACACTGGGACTGGGGCCTGAGCGGGGCCCGTTCCCTGCACCCTGGCCCCGACCCCGACAGCTACCTTTGCACTTGGCCCATAGGCCAGGTGGACCCCTGTCCCCCACAGGGCCCCCTTTTGCCACTCTCCCAGGAAGTACGGCTTGGGCTTTAAGGAGGCTGGCCTGAGCATGCAAGAAAGGTGGCCTGGGGCCTGAGAGATGACGCTGACTGCCCTGGACACAGTGGCAGGTAGTTGGGAAAGATGGGGCAGCAGACTGAGAAGCAGAGAAGGGACAGCACTGCAGGGGGAGGTGGGAGGGGAGAGGAACAGAGGGGACTGACAACACACACACACACACACACACACACACACATGCACACGCACGTGCACACACAGAGACACAAGGTAGATAGGAAAGAGGGGAGGAGCAGCGACCCAGGGATACAGCGAGGCCATCCTGCCCTAGATCCTGCCCTTCCTCCCGGCTGCATGTCAGGTCCCCAGTGGGCAGGTCACCCCCGCTGTGTCCTAGTCGGTCCCTTCCTCATCTGCATAGCTGTTTGGTGGGATCCTGTTCCTGCTTGCACGAGTGGGTGGCATCTACCGTCCCCAGTGTCCAGGGCTGGCCTAGTACCAGAGCTTTCATCTGCTCAGGGCCCAACCCACACCAGGGGCACACAGAGAAACTTCAAGCAAGGACTTCCCCCGAGGCCGCAGACATGCTGCTGGGGGCTCAGGAGGCTGAAAACTTGGCCTGGGAAGAGAATTTCTTTCCCTCGCGCCTTGCTGCTGAAAACGATCCCCCCAGGCCAGGAGCCAGCTGTTTTCCTGGACAGTCTGTGGCCATGGAGCAGCAGGACGACCCCCCACCCTGTACGGGAAGCCTGGGAGGTGGGTTTCTGAAATCCTGAACTGTGATCCCATCGGTAACAGTCCAACAGTTTGCTTTGACCAAAGATCCTCTGTATTTGCACACGCTTTCCAATTGTTCAGTAATGGGAGCCCCAACATAACATGGCTCACATGTTTTTATATGTGGGCATAGATTTTTATCTATCCGTAGAGAAAAATGACAAAATTCTTTGTTTTTAGAGGTTATTTCTCATACCTGAATTCATCTCTACACCCAGGGCGGGACTCAAACTCACAACCCCGAGACCAAGCATCACACACTCCACCGAATGAGCCTTCCAGGCAGCTCGTCTTTTTAGAGGTTATTTCTAAAATTCTGCCCTAAAATTTTTAAAGATTTTATTTACTTATTTGTCAGAGAGAGATGGAGAGCACAGGCAGCGGGGAGGGACCGAGGCAGAGGGAGAAGCAGAGTCCCCTTTGAGCAGCGAACCCAATGCGGGACTCCACTCCAGGACGCGGCCTCATGACCCGAGAAGGCAGATGCTTAATACACTGAACCAGTCGGGTGTCCTGAAAACTCTGCTTTGAAATGTAACCTGGGCAATTATCAATTTATTTATTTTATTATTAGTTTTATTATTATAATTGTTAATTTTTAATATTTTATTTGCAAATTAATTTTCTTTTAATTTTATTTTTTAATTTATTTATCATTCATTTTATTATTTATTTTCTTATTTAAGACTTTTGACATTTATTTGACACAGAGAGGGAGAGATGTCACAAGTAGGCAAAGAGGCAGGCAGAGGGAGATGGGGAAGCAGGCTCCCTGCTGAGCAGGGAGCCCGATATGGGGCTCGATCCCAGGATCCTGGGATCATGACCTGAGCCGAAGGCAGAGGGTTAACCCCCTGAGCCATCCAGGTGTCCTAGATTCATTAACAAGTTACCTTACAATAAAAAGGTCACCTTTTAGAGCGCATTCTGGAGGATAGTTTGATTTTGCGGTGGGGGGAGCTGTTGGGGCTTGGAAAATGACAGGGTCCTTATGGAGCTCAGCCTGAAGTTGCTCTACCAGGTAACAATGGACAGGGTCTGATCATAGAACTTAATGTTACCTCTATGATCACCTGTGACAACATAGCTGAAATTGAGAAAAACATCTGTTTGGGAACTAACAGTAGTAAGTACCATCTCCTGAACAGCTCATTTTGTGTCCGGCTCTGGACTCCAAGTGTTGTACAAATTTCACTTTAATACTCTCCTACGAGGCTGATTTTACAGTTGTTCCACTTTACATCTGGGAAACTAAGGCTCAGAGAATTTGAGAAATTTGCTCAAGGACTGCGGTTGCCAGATTTAGCAAATAAAAAATGCAGGATGCCCAGTGAAATTTGAATTTCAGTGAAACAAGCACTAATCGTTCAGTAGAAATATGTCCCTTCAGTAGAGGTATGACTTACACACGGCAGCCCCATCAGGCCCTGTGGCTAGACTGTGCAGGGACCCAGGTGTATCTAATGCAAAGCCCACGCTCTGTCTCACTCTCCTATCAGTCACGTGCAGTGGCAGTGGGAGTTGATTGACATTCTCTGCCACGAGACCACAGAGGACACCAGAGTCCGTCCACCAGCCCTCTGAAATCACACAGCTTGGCAAAAGCACACAATCCACTTTACAGGAGGGCACTGCTCTCAGAGCCATAGAAAACCCTGCCCAGTGGTCACAGCCAAAGGCAGTGTCCTGTGACAAAATGGCTTTTATTTCCAGTTCTCAGATCCATCCCAAATGGTTTTTTTTTTAAGCTTCTGGCATAAGTCTAATCACAGTGGGGGGGGCTGGATTGGGGATGAATTTCCTCTTACAGATGCAAAGTGATTAAATGCAGTTTCTGATTGATCAGCAAGGCAGGTGGGCAGAGTAACTGGCGAGAACGTCTTTCACTGCCCTCTGCTGGAAAGAAATGGCAAAACAGGCCAAGTGTTTTCCAGATCCTTGGTGGGCTCCCTGGTCCTGGCTGGGTTTTATTTACCACGGAGAGAGGGGAGCACAGGCCTGGTCTTCACTGGGCCCTAGCCCCCCAACTAATTAAAGGCTGATTCATCATCAGCTGCAATTCTTCTACTGTATTTTCTGCACCCCTGAATGAGGACAATTTGCATTTCTCTTTGTAAAGACATGCCAGGACCTCACCGCTCTCTCTATTAAAAGAAATGAAAAAAAAAAAAAAAAAAAGCAGGGCTTTTGGAAAGCAGATGGCACAGTGACTCCAAACACATGTGCATGGTCCCTGTCATGAGGCAGAGTCCTCCGTCCCTATCGGGAACTTCTCAAGCATACTGATAACGACGATTTCATCTAGAGCTCCCCTGTGCCAGACAAGGTGCTAGAGTTTTAAGTGGCTTGTCTCACAAAAATTCTCATAAAATCACTCTGAGGGAGAGTGTCGTCATGCCCATTTTGCACGTGGAAAAATGGAGGCTCAGCCAAGTTAAGTCCCTTGCCCCGAGTCATTCAGCAAGGAAGGGATGCGTCTGGAATGTGAACCCCTTTCCGTCTCAGACTAAGGCCTTTAATGACCCTCTCTGAGCCCCCACAGCCTCTCCAGTCAGCAAACTTTATAAAGTTCTGTTGTATTTCATCATTTCATAATGGGTAAGTGTTGTTGTGTAATCACAATAAACAATATAGTTATTTATGTCATTTCCTTAAAATTAAAGTACATAATATTTAGGGTTAAAATGGCTCTAATTAGTGTGGAAGGAAGAAACCAAGTTTTTGTTTCACCAACACAAAGGGGTTCTTTAAAAGAAGTACATGGCCATGATTAAAAAAAAAGGCAGACCAGGGAGGAGTCAAGATGGTGGAGAAGTAGCAGGCTGAGACAACATCAGATAGCAGGAGATCAGCAAGAGAGCTTATCAAACCATACCAAACACCTACAAATCCAACGGGAGACTGAAGAGAAGAAGAGCAGCAATTCTAGAAACAGAAAATCGACCACTTTCTGGAAGGTAGGACCAGCGGAGAAGTGAATCCAAAGCAACGGGAAGGTAGACCGCGGGGGGAGGGGCCGGCTCCCAGCAAGAAGTAGAGCAATGCAGCCCAAAATCAGAACTTTTAAAAGTCTGCTCCACTGAGTGACATTGCTCCAGAGGCTAAGCTGGTGTGAAGCCCATGCAAGGAGAGCGTGGCCTCAGGTCCCTCAGGCTCACAGAAGGATTGGGGCTGTCTGAGTGTTGCAGAGCTCATAGGTATTAGAGTGGGGAAGCCGGCTACAGAGATGGAGTCGAGGAGCGAGCTCTCACCTCGGGATTCCCTTATCATGATCCGTGGCACAGGCCACTGCTCTGTGAGAGGGGCCACACAAGATCCGGGGAGACCCCCCTGGAAGAATTCAGGGATCTGTGGGGTTCGGAGACTCCAGGCAGGGCCGTGTGCCAGACACAGAGAAGCTTGGTCACAGGTTGGAGACCAGGGAGACGGGAGAGATTGAGCGCTTTTCTCCGAGGGCGCACTGAGGAGTAGGGCCCCGAGCTCTCGGCTCCTCTGGGCCAGAGATTGGGAGGCTGCCATTTTCATTCCTGACCTCTGGAACTCTATGGAAAGCATTCAGGGATAGTGAACCCGAGCGGATTACTTAGCCTGGCCCCTGATAAGGGCTGTGCATTTCCGCCTTGGGCAAAGACACTTGAGAATCACTATAATATGCCCCTCCCCCAGAAGGCCAATAAGAAATCCAGCCAAGACCAAGTTCATGTACCAAGAGGACAGCGGAATTCCAGAGGAGGAGAAAGCAAAGCATGGAATTCATGGCTTTCTCCCCATGATTCTTTAGTCTTGCAAAGTTAATACATTTTTTTAATTTTATTTTTTTCTTTTGCTAATTTTTTAAAATTTTTACCCTTTCCTCTTTTAACGTTTTTAACTAGTTTCTCTTAACAATACCTTTCATTTAAAAAAATATATATTTTTTGGGCACCTGGGTGGCTCAGTTGGTTAAGCAACTAACTGCCTTTGGCTCAGGTCATGATCCCGGAGTCCCAGGATTGAGTCCCGCATCAGGCTCCCAACTCCACAGAGAGTCTGCTTCTTCCTCTGACCTTCTCCCCTTTCATGCTCTCTCTCTGTGTCTCTCTCTCAAATAAATAAATAAAATCTTAAAAAAAATTTTTTTTGGAAACTTCATTAATAAAGTCATATTTTATCCCTCATTCTATCTAACCTTATTTTTTATTTACACATAGAGTTTTTTCTTCTAAAAAAAATTTGTGTTACAACTTCTTCTAATAGATCAAAATACACCCTAAATCTAGCACAGGGCTTTGTTATAGTCTCCAGCCTGAGCAAATTGTCTCCAATTTCTTTTTCTTTATTCTCCCAACCAATTTATCCTTATCAACTCCTTTTATAGAAATTAAAAAAATTTTTTTCATCTTTATAATCATATTCCATCTCTTCATTGTGTTTACCCTTATATATGTTTTTCATTCTTTAATATTTTGGGAGGTAGTTTCTTCTAAGAGACCAAAATACTCCCAAAATTAAGTGGGTGACGCTGTTCTATTCGACAGTCTAATATACATATTTTTTCTTTATTTGTTTACTTTTTAATTTTTTTTTCTGAACTTCTTTTTACCCCCTTCCTTCCACCCATGATTTGGGATCTCTTCTGATTTGGTTAAAGCACATTTTCCTGGGGTCTTTGCCACCCTTTTAGTATTTTATTTGCTCCTTCATATATTCTTATCTGGATAAAATGACAAGGCAGAAAAACTCACCACAATAAAAAGAACAAGAGGCAGTACCGAAGGCTAGGGACCTAATCAATATGGACATTGTTAATATGTCAGATCTAGAGTTCAGAATGATGATTCTCAAGGTGCTAGCCAGGCTTGAAAAAGGCATGGAAGATACTAGAGAAACTCTGTCTGGAGAAATAAAAGCCCTTTCTGGAGAAATAAAAGAACTAAAATCTAACCAAGTTGAAATAAAAAAAGCTGTTAATGAGGTGCAATAAAAAAAATGGAGGAACACTGCTAGGATAAATGAGGCAGAAGAGAGAATTAGTGATATAGAAGACCAAATGACAGAGAATAAAGAAGCTGAGCAAAAGAGAGACAAACAACTACTGGACCACGAGGGGAGAAATTGAGAGATAAGTGATACCATAAGACAAAACAACATTAGAATAATTGGGATTCCAGAAGAAGAAGAAAGAGAGAGGGGAGCAGAAGGTATATTGGAGAGAATTATTGTAGAGAATTTCCCTAATAAGGCAAAGAGAAAAACATCAAAATCCAGGAGGTGCAGAGAACCCCCCCCTCAAAATCACTAAGAATAGGTCCACACCCTGTCATCTAAGAGTAAAATTTACAAGTCTTAGAGACAAAGAGAAGATCCTTAAAGCATCATGGGAAAAGAAGTCTGTAACATACAATGGTAAAAATATTAGATTGGCAGCAGAATTATCCGCAGAGACCTGGCAGGACAGAAAGAACTGGCATGATATATTCAGAGCACTAAATGACAAAAACATGCAGCCAAGAATCCTATATCCAGCTAGGCTATCATTAAAAATAGAAGGAGAGATAAAAACCTTCCAGGACAAACAAAAACAAGGAATTTGTAAACACCAAACCAGCTCTACAGAAAATATTGAAAGGGGTCCTCTAAGCAAAGAGAGAGCCTAAAAATCGTAGACCAGAAACGAACAGAGACAACATATAGTAATAGTCACCGTAGAGGCAATACAATGGCATTAAATTCATATCTCTCAATAGTTACCCAGAATGTAAATGGGCTAAATGCCCCAGTCAAAAGACACAGGGTATCAGAATGGATTAAAAAAAAAAATCAATAGGTTGTCTATGAGAAACTCATTTTAGACCCAAAGTCACCTCCAGATTTAAAGTGAGGGGGTGGAAAACAATGTACCATGCTAATGGACATCAAATGAAAGCTGGGTTGGCAATCCTTATATCAGATCTATTAGATTTTAAGCCAAAGACTATAGTAAGAGATGAGGAAGGACACTATATCATACTCAAAGGGTCAGTCCAGCAAGAAGATCTAACAATTTCAAATATCTATGCCCCTATCATGGGAGCAGTCAACTATATAAACCAATTAAGAACAAAATCAAAGAAACACATCGACTAAGACAAAAATAGTAGGGGACTTTAACACTCCCCTCACTAAAATGGGCAGATCATCCAAGCAAAAGGTCAACAAGGAAATAAAGGCCTTAATGACACACTGGACCAGATAGACATCACAGATCTACTCAGAACAGTCCATCCCAAAGCAACAGAACACACATTCTTCTCTAGTGCACATGGAACATTCTCCAGAATAGATCACATCCTGGGCCATAAGTCAGGTCTCAACTGGTATCAAAAGATTGGGATCATTCCCTGCATGTTTTCAACCACAATGCTCTGAAGCTAGAACTCAGTCACAAGAGGAAATTTGGAAAGAACCCAAATATATGGAGACTAAAGAGCATCCTTCTAAAGAATGAATGGGTCAACCAGGAAATTAAAGGAGAATTGAAAAAAATCATGGAAACAAATGATAATGAAAACACAATGGTTCAAAATCTGTGGGACACAGCAAAGGCAGTCCTGAGAGGAAAATAAATAGCGATACAAGCCTTTCTCAAGAAACAAGAAAGATCTCCAATGCACAACCTAACCCTACACCTAAAGGAGCTGGAGAAGGAACAGCAAAGAAAACCTAAACCCATCAGGAGAAGAGAAATCACAAAGATCAGAGCAGAAATCAATGAAATAGAAACCAGAAAAACAATAGAACAAATCAACAAAACTAGGAGCTGGTTCTTTGAAAGAATTAATAAGATTGATAACCGCCCCCCCCCACCCCCCGGGCCAGACTTATCAAAAAGAAAAGAGAAAGGACCCAAATAAATGAAATCATGAATGAAAGAGGAGAGATCACAACCAACACCATAGATATAAAAACAATCATAAGAACATATTATGAGCAACTCTATGCCAGCAAATTTGACAATCTGGAAGAAATGGATGCATTCCTAGAGACATATAAACTACCACAACTGAACCAGGAAGAAATAGTAAACCTGAACAGACCCATAATCAGTAAAGAGATTGAAACAGTCACCAAAAATCTCCAAACAAACAAGAACCCAGGGCCAGACAGCTTTCCAGGGGAATTCTACCAAACATTTAAAGAAGAATTAATTCCTATTCTCCCGAAACTGTTCCAAAAAAAAAAAAAAAATAGAAATAGAAGGAAAACTTGAAACTCATTTTATGAGGCCAGCATCACCTTGATCCCAAAACCAGACAAGGATTCCACCAAAAAAGAGAATTACAGACCAATATCCTTGATGAACACAGATGTGAAAATTCTCACCAAAACACTAGCCAATAGGATCCAACAGTACATTCAAAGGATTATTCACCATGACCAAGTGGGATTTATTCCAGGGCTGCAAGGTCGGTTCGACATCTGCAAATCAATCAATGTGATACAATACATTAATAAAAGAAAGAACAAGAACCATGTGATACTCTCAATAGATGCTGAAAAAGCATTTGACAAAGTACGGCATCCCTTCCTGATCAAAACTCTTCAAAGTGTAGGGATAGAGGGCACATACCTCAATATCATCAAAGCCATTTATGAAAAACCCACTGCAAATATCATTCTCAATGGAGAAACACTGAGATGAGAGCTTTTCCACTAAGGTCGGGAACATGGCAGGGATGTCCATTATCACCACTGCTATTCAACATAGTACTAGAAGTCCTAGCCTCAGCCATCAGACAACAAAAAGAAATTAAAGGCATCCAAATCGGCAAAGAAGAAGTCAAATTATCACTCTTTGCAGATGATATGATACCATATATGGAAAATCCAAAAGACTCCACTCCAAATCTGCTAAAACTTGTACAGGAATTCCGTAAAGTGTCAGGATATAAAATCAATGCACAGAAATCAGTTGCATTTCTCTACACCAACAACCAGACAGAAGAAAGAGAAATTAAGGAGTCAATCCCATTTACAATTGCACGCAAAACCATAAGATACCTAGGAAGAAACCGAACCAACGAGGCAAGGATCTATACTCAGAAAACTATAAAGAACTCGTGAAAGAAATTGAGGAAGACACAATGAAATGGAAAAATGTTCCATGCTCATGGATTGCAAGAACCAATATTGTGAAAATGTCTATGCTACCTAAAGCAAACTACACATTTAATGCAATCCCTATCAAAATCCCATCCCTTTTTTTTTTTTCAAAGAAATGGAACAAATAATCCTAAATTTTATATGAAACCAGAAAATGCCTCGGATAGCCAGAGAAATATTGAAAAAGAAAGCCAAATTTGGGGGCATCACAATTCGAGACTTCAAGCTCTGTTACAAAGCTGTCATCATTAAGAGAGTATGGTACTGGCACAAAAACAGACACATAAATCAATGGAACAGAATAGAGAGCCCAGAAATAGACCCTCAACTCTATGGTCAACTAATCTTTGATAAAGGAGGAAAGAATGTCCAATGGAAAAAAGACAGCCTCTTCAACAAATGGTGTTGGGAAAATTGGACAGCCACATGCAGAAAAATGAAACTGGACCATTTCCTTACACCACACACAAAAATAGACTCCAAACGGATGGAGGACCTCAATGTGAGAAAGCAATCCATCAAAATCCTTGAGGAGAACACAGGCAGCAACCTCTTCGACCTCAGCTGCAGCAACTTCTTCCTAGGAACATCGCCAAAGGCAAGGGAAACAAGGGCAAAAATGAACTATTGGGACTTCATCAAGATCGAAAGCTTTGGCACAGCAAAGGAAACAGTTAACAAAACCAAAAGACAACTGACAGAACGGGAGAAGATATTTGCAAACGACATATCAGATAAAGGGCTAGTATCCAAAATCTATAAAGAGCTTAGCAAACTCCACACCCAAAGAACAAATAATCCAATCAAGAAATGGGCAGAGCACATGAACAGACATTTCCGCAAAGAAGACATCCAGATGGCCAACAGACACATGATAAAGTGCTCCACATCACTCGGCATCAGGGAAATACAAATCAAAACCACAATGAGATAGTACCTCACACCAGTCAGGATGGCTAAAATTAACAAGTCAGGAAATGACAGATGCTGGCGAGGATGCGGAGAAAGGGGAACCCTCCTACACTCTTCGTGAGAATGCATGCTGGTGCAACCACTCTGGAAAACAGCATGGATGTTCCTCAAAAAGTTGAAAATAGAACTACCCTATGACCCAGCAATTGCACTACTGGGTATTTACCCTAAACATACAAATGTAGTGATCCGAAGGGGCACGTGCACCCAAATGTTTATAGCAGCAATGCCCACAATAGCCAAACTATGGAAAGAACCTAGATGTCCTTCAACAGATGAATGGATAAAGAAGATGTGGTATATATATATACATACAATGGAATTCGATGCAGCCATCAAAAGAAATGAATTCTTGCAATTTGGGATGACATGGATGGAACTAGAGGGTATTACACTTGGAGAAAGACAACTCTCATATGATCTCCCTGATATGAGGAAGTGGAGATGCAACGTTGGGGGTTTGGGTAGGAAAGAAAAAATGACACAAGATGGGATCGGGAGGGAGACAAACCATAAGAGACTCTTAATCTCACAAAACAAACTGAGAGTTGCTCGGGGGAGGGGGGTAGGGAGAGGGTGGTGGGGTTTTGGACATTGGGGAGGGTATGTGCTATGGTGAGTGCTGTGAAGTGTGTAAACCTGGCGATTCACAGACCTGTACCCCTGGAGGTAATAATGAATTATATGTTCATAAAAATAAAAAAAAAATTTAAAAAGCAAACCAATTAGTACAAATGAGATCATAAGAAGAGGTGAAGCCACCCCCACCCTTGATCCCGCTTCTCTGTTCTTTTCCTCAGAGGCACCAAACATTCCCAGTTAATAAGGAATTTCTCCAGAAATATTCACTACATATACAAAATATGTATATACACCCAAAAAGGTTGTAATATACTTTGGTAATCACTGATGGCTGCTTTTTTATTAAGTTAATTACAGATCAACTAGAGTGAGCACAATGATGCCCTCCTTCTGAAAATGAACCAATTTACAAGGTTTGATTTGAGGAAAGCCCACAGAGGTGGAGGTAGGCTATGGTGGATGTCACAGACAACCAGCTTCCCTTCCATTGTTGTGGAAAGTATTTGTGTTCAATTCAAATGAAAGGCTGGCTAAATTTTCCCACAAGCTTGTTGAATGTCTGCATTTCAGAAGACAGATTACACATGACGTTGGTGATAAATAGAAAACAAAGCATTTGTCAGTATGGCATATTTTATAATATTACATTGATTTACAGTAGGAAAAAAGATAAAATCAAAAAACTAATCACCAAGAAATCTCTTCCCCATGAATTGCCGTGGTGCAGGCCGTTCTGAACCTCTGAAGGTTTGCTAGGAGCAAGTGAAGGGCTGTGTACGGGGTTCAGTAAATTGTTTGCTTCAAGCAAATGAAAAAGTGTTTAACCACTTGTTTATACCTGTTCAACTTCTCTTACCGAGGTTTCAGAGACTGATAAAAGAAACTAATGCCTTTCTTGTGCAAAAGCGTGCTCCAGTTGTAAGATATCACAAAATAATTATCCCAGTCTTATAACTATAAACTTTCCCCATAAACTATTTTCCCATCCGTAGAAATTAAGTACTGTACACAGACATGCCCCTGACACCTCATGAAATCTGTGCTACATAAAATAAGGCACGAGAGCCATCTTTCTCAGGCAATGTCCTGGAGACAAAGTGTAGAAAGAACCCAGAGTGGTGAGTGGAGCCCCACAGTGAATGTACAGCGAATGAATCGATCAAAGAAATGCCTTCATTTGTCACGTGATACAGAAAGTTTGCTGCCCCCTTCTCTAACGACACAGAGAAGACCCTAGGGCTCACCTCTTCTGCCCTGAACACAGGCGGGTCAGAAAAACAACAACTGGTCAAGGGAAGGCATCAAGGTCTTCCTAAGAGCTGCTCTACTTCCATACAAGGCACTGTCATGGCTTGTGGGTTGTGTATTTGCAAACTCACCTACTCGCTAAAATTTATAACCCCCAAATCAACCCTTGTGGCCCTTTCATGATGGTTTGCAGACACGTGCAAATGCGGAGTGGCAAACATCTGACTCTCCCTGTGCACACGTTCCTAGCTGAGTCCAGTGAGGACATGCTCTGCCTTCTATTCCAGCTTTCAAACTGTAAACAAGTGTCTTTCCAGGGGCTGCTTAGTGCCACGTGGGTCACGTTTTTGAGGTGCTTTTTGTTGGTGAGGGCAGTGTTTAAACTAACGCAAACACGGTACTGAAAGGCAGTCTACTGATGGACCTTCCAGAGAATATACCTGAGTTAGACAAACGTCATTCAGGCATGTGTTTCAGAGTGCTGGCTGTGAGTCGGCGCTAATGCATCAACATTATGTATTAAATACGGTGTCTTCAAATGAAAACACACATAAGACAAGGTTATGTATCTATCTGTCCCGGAAACTGTTATGACCCGAGGCTGGCAGGAACCTAATCCTGTCCTTCTCCTAGGAGCAATGATTTTGTACTCGCTGAGGTCTGCAGAGACTTTGTGAAACTTAACTGCCACACATAATGAGAATTGACTTTATTGTTTGATAACTTTGATTTATGAAAGAGAGGTTTGGACAGAATCATCTTTATATGCATCCATCTCAATTTTTTCTTTTTTGCATGCCCTCTTAAAAATAAATTTCTATAAATCCTACCAAGACTGAAGAAAGGAAGCAGAAGAAACACCCTAAGGTGCTCACTGAGGGCAGATTACATGGGTGACAAATGCAGAAATTGTGGCAGGAGACGGGACCCGAGGTCCACCTCAGATGTGACGATGGCTCCAGGTGAGCAGGCAGGCAAGATAACCTGTTTCCTCCAACACCTGCCGCACCACCTTTATACTGGCTCTGAAACATCTAAATACCTAAGATCATGTTTTATTATTCTGAAAACCCGGTAGCCTAAAAATGAGCCACTCACGTTCAACTCATTACATCACTACGAAATAACTTTTCATTCTTTGGCATATGCACACATATATTAGTGAAGCCATCACTTTTTGGGGGGTATTTTCTCAGGGTAGGCAAATTTCTTTTCCATAATATTTTATTTTGAACAATGGTTCCATTATTTTCCGCTGACAATTCAATACGGTAAAGGACCCAAGTAAAAATGTCAAATGATTTGCCCATGGTGTACTATCAACACAAACAAAGAGTAGCCCGAAGTGACTAAGCTTACACATATTTACTCTCCACAACTCTGACATATAAAAATGCAGGAAGCATACTCACTTTTTCTGTTCAACGTGGGGCACTGTGAGCAACTATATCTCCCTCTTCATACTGAGGGGTACAAAAAAAAGAATCACTACTACAAAAAGACCTGGTTTCTAAAAGAAAGAACTACTATAACCACAAAAATCAAAAGGAATGCATCTAAACAGGGTCAGAGCTTTGCAACCTCCTCAGATAAGAGAACCTGCCTCAAGGAACATCTGAAAGCATTCTGAAAGAAAAGCAAATATGTAAAAAAAAAAAAAAAAAAAAAAAAAGCCACAAACGATTGTGACCTTAAATGATACTAAATGAAAATCTGAATGCTACATTTCTAAGGCATTAAAGCTACAATAAGAACCAGAAGTAACAACTAGCCCTGAAAATTGGTGATTGAATCAGTGTTTTTGTTTTTGTTTTGCATTTCCAATTGAGGTAAAGTTCACATAACATAAAATTAACCATTAATCATTTTATTATTTTTTAAAAGATTTTATGCCTTAAATATTTTTAAAATTTAAATTCAATTAATTACAAAGATTTTATTTTGAGGGGTGCCTGGGTGGCTCAGTGGGTTAAGCCTCTGCCTTCGGCTCAGGTCATGATCCCAGGGTCCTGAGTTTGAGCCCCACATCGGGCTCCCTGCTCAGCAAGGAGCCTGCTTCCCCCTCTGCCTCTTGTGACTACTTGTGATCTCTGTCAAATAAATAAATAAATTCTTAATAAATAAATAAATAAATAGCGATTTTATTTTGAAGTAATCTCTACACCAAACAACTCCAAGATGAAGAGCCACGTGCTCCACTGACGGAACCAGCCAGGCATTCCAACCATTAGTCATTTTAAAGTGTACAATTCAGGGACACTTAGTACGCTAACAATGCTGGGCACCATTCCCTCTGTCTAGTTCAGGACATTTTCATCACCCCAAAAGGAAGAACCCCTCCATTAAGTTATCATGCACGCCCCTCCCCCAGGCCCAACAACCACCATTCTGTACTTTGTCTCAATGGACTCTTCTCTTCCGGACATTTCACATCGATGGACTCATACAGCACCTGGCTTGTTGTATATGGCTTCTTTCCTTTACCATGATGTATACGAGGTTCATCCATGTCGTAGTGGGAGTCAGTGCCTCCTTCCTCTGAGTGGCCAAATCATAGTCCATTGTACGGATGGACCACATTTTGTTTATGCATTCATTAGCTGAGGGACAGGTGGTTTGCTTCTACCTTTTGGTTACTGACAATCATACTGCTGCTATGAACGTTTGTATGTTTGTATTTGTCTGAATGCCTGTTTTAAATTCTTTTGGATTTAGGAATTGCTGGGTCATGTGGTAATTCTATGTTTAACTTTAATGTTTCTTTAATCTCACGATTCTGCCCTGTGTCAGTAGATACATTGCTGATCTGTTTGCTAATTCCTTTCTAAAAGGGGGTAAAAACCAAGGTCTTGAAAAACCCTGTATTTTTTAAACATGTTAAATACATTCAAATAAATATTCACCTCATTATTTTAAAAATTAAATGAAATTTAAATTATCTGCTTCTGATTTAATACACTAGTTTCCAATGAGACTAAAGTCAATGCTAGAATTAAATCAAAACATTTTAATACATATTTATTGCTTCCTAAGTAGGTACTGTACTGTTACATTACCCAAACATCTGTACTTGGGGAATGAACATATACTTGTCCCTACATTTAAGACAAATCAAAATATTTTTACTTACCCACAAATAATATATTGCCTGTGTTTTACTGTTGCTCACCAATTCTTGATTATTTGTTGGATTAAAAGTAAGATGGTTCTGAAATACAATATATGGAAATATATTACATTATGACAAATTTTCTGTTTTTCTCTGGTTAAGCTAAACGTTAAAAATAAATAATATTTATATTATATTAAATTGCTGAGTAGGAATATAAAACAGAAAAGACAACAGCACTTTGTAAGCAATAGGAGTAGAATGGAAACCCTGAGCGTTAAAATTAATGGTCTCAATTGCGTCCCCATTTCTTATTTAGTCTTATTTATTATAATTCATCATCTGTAAATTGGAACAAGCAAAAGTAGCACAATATTCACTAATAACCTTTACCCTGTGTCCTTGTGGACAAAAACTGCTGCATACACATATCTCAATTTGACAAGGCCACAAGGTAACTTGGAGTGATGCCAAATACTGGAAAGAGTTTCTGATTCCTGCCAACACGGTGAATAGCATGGACCGCCTGGCTCCCTTCCCATAAATCAACCCTGTGGTAACTATGCAAGTGAGGAAACCACAAAGTGCAGAAGCTGAGAGAGTGCACACATTTCTGTGCACAGAAGAGTCTAAAGGAACAGATTCTAAACTAAACAAGGGTGACTCTGGAGACATGTCTGGGTAAGGAAGGACTCACTTTTCCTTCCCTCATTCACTACTATACTGTGTCCCTGACAAGACTGTAGAACCCTAAGAAGCAGGAAAATCTTTGTCACATGCAGAATTAAATGAGATACTTAAATATCTAAGCGAGCCAGAGAAACACAACAGAAGCAAGGCTGTGAGTGATGTGAGTGAGCGGCAGCACGGGGGTCGGGGGAGTGAAGGCCGGGTGGTAGGACGTCCTGATCCAGGACCACGGGCTGGTGGTTCTCCGTTGTTTTTCATTGCAGAGCCCTTGTTATAGGAAATATCGGCAGGCCTCGAAGGTCACTCCAGTGCCCCAACTGGCTGGGACCAAGTCTGTGCCCCAGCTGAGGACCTGGCTGTTTCTCTGTCACCGGAGAAGACTTCATCCCCCTGGGAACTAGCCCCCAAAATCATTTGAGAGAAGGTGGTCCTAACATTGCTGTGAATGCCACCATGATGTCCTTAGTGGGGAAAAGCATCTTATCCCTGTGGCTTTCCAGAATTAAACAGAGAGCCAGTGATGTCAGCCGGGCCTGGTCTGTAAGCATAATGGTGGGAAGAGAATCTGTTTATTTTGCTTAGGAATGGGTGATGTTTCAAAGAATTTAACATATCAGAGCCTCTGATGGATTAAATCTGTGACTCTAATTTAAAGCCCGTCATTGGTTCAGACTTGTGATCTTCCATTCAAATCACACTGGTTTATAAACAATATTAGAATACTTGTGAGAATTTAAGATTTGCCATAGTTAGGTCTAATTTATTAGATTTACAAGAATTCCCTAAGTATGTGTGAAGGGTTTATCTTTTAATCAGACTACTAAAGAACTTAGAGATAAAACCAAATATATTCGATTTCTAAGTGCAGTTTAAAAATGTTTAAAAGGAATTAATATTCAAATTTGTGAGTTGGGTCAAACATTAATCTAAACACCCTTAAAGGCAACTGTAAAAATCTGCTAGATTTATAAAAGGAGTAAGATTTTTAAGTTGAATGAGAAGCTTAAGGAAAAACTATGGTTCTTAGTTTATAACTTTAATAAAGTGAATATTAATTCTAAAACCAAATAACCTTTTCCGGGTCCCAAAGTCATCATTTACTATATCATAAAACTTGTATTGACATATTGAATTGTTAACCACAGATACACTCTACTTTGCAGCTAAAAAGAAGAAAAAAATCGCTGCCAGAGTCACCCCTAGTCTAGTCGGGGAGACAGCTTTACAAGCAAGAGAAAAGCAAAGAGGGGCACCTGGGTGGCTCAGTCACTTAAGCCTTCAGCTCTGCTCATGATCCCAGTGTCCTGGGATCGAGCCCCACATCAGGCTCCCTACTCGGCAGGGACTCTGCTTCCCCCCTCTCTCTCTGCCTGCCTCTCTGCCTACTTTTGCTCTCTATTTTGTCAAATAAAAAAATAAAATCTTAGAAAAAAAGAAAAGAAAAGAAAAAAAGCAAAAAATAAAGCCTTTTTAGGGGGCCAGCCGCGCCTGGGGAAGGGGAGCTATCGGCAACAGTTTCAGAGAAGAGACACACGTGACGGGCCCACCCTTCCTCCTGTGGACTCTGTCACCAGATAGAACAACTTTCCCTCATGTGTAAGTCGGATATCCCACTACTTGCAGCTGGAAGCATGTGACAGCCCCAGGGGACAGCCAGGCACACGGAAGGGGAATTCCACTTGCTGGGGGACGAGTTCCCGTGACTAGGATGCAAGATGCGTTTTTCCCTCTATCCCAGGCTGGGTCGGCAAGAGGCAGCCTCTGAAGGGTGTTCAGCAGGGGAGTAACACAAACGGATTTTGCCTTTGGGAAAAGGTCACACTCAAAATGCTGTGGAAAACAACCACACGATGCTACACGCTGATGTCCATGTATCTGTATTTAGGACAACAGCAAATGTTCTGGAAGGAAACACACCAAATGGACTCCCTCCAGGAAGAGGGCAAAGATTGGAGATGGTGGCCAGAGGAGACGTTAGCTTTCAATTAAAAGATTATTAAAGATCAACAGATGAGTAGATAAGCAGAATCAGTATATCCATGTGATAGAATCTTGAAAACTGATGCCACACCACGGGAGAACTCTGAAAACGTTATGCTGAGAGAAAAACCAGACATAAAAAGCCACGTATGATTCACGGACATAAAATGATGACAGGCAACCCTATAGAGACAGAAAGTTGATGAGGGGTCGAGAGGAAGGAGAATGGGGAGCTCACTGTCACAGAGTTTCTGTTTGGGGTGATGAAAATGTTCCGGAAATAGTGCCGGTGGTCGCACAACATTGTGAATGTAATTAATGCCACCAAATTAGACGTTTACAAATCATATTTTGGGGCGCCTGGGTGGCTTAGTGGGTTAAAGCCTCTGCCTCCAGCAGATAATAAAACCTTTAAATTAAAGAAATATATATTTTTTACAATGGGGGGCCTGCATGTCTCAGTTGGTAGAGCGGCTGGCTCTTGGTTTCGGTGCAGGTCATGATCTCAGGGTCCCGGGATCGAGCCCCATGTTGGGCTCTGCACTCAGCGAGGAGTCTGCTTGAGGATTCTCCTTCCCTCTCCCTCTGCCCTTCCCCGACTCATACTCTCTTGCTCTTAAATAAATGATAAGGAAATCTTTTCTAAAAACGTGAAGATGGTCAATTTCATGTTAGGTGTATTCTAAATCGCCATCCTGGAGGTTGGGTTGCAGAGTGAAGCTGCAGAGCAGGAGGCTGGCCAGGCGGGAGTAGGTGGGCAGGGCCAGCAGAGGCGGGTTCAGAAGGCCTCCGGGAGGAGGTGCAACAGGGCTTGGGGACATTTTAGCAGGAGATGTCCCCGGGACATCCCGGTGGAATGTTCTCCAGCAGCTTCCTCATCCATGAAAAGAGGAATGATGAGGTGGTTAGGGAGATGACGATGGTGTGGTTACCACCCCAGGTCTGTTCCCTCCTGGCTGGAGAAAAGGACCAGCCGCGTCCTCCTCACCATCTTGGGCCAGAGGAAGCAGAGTCTCAGAACGCAGATGAAAACCAAGAGGATGTGGTATCAGAGAAGCCAAGGAAATGACAAGTGTCAAATGCCACTGAGATGTCTAGTAAGATGAGGACCAGGATTAAGTAACAGGGCCCTAGGAGGTCACCAGTCATCTGGGGGACCTGTATATTAAAATGTTCAACCTAACATTCCAGAACACCCTAGAGCTTTAAACAACTTCTTCCTAATCGTCCCCAACTGGACTCATCCACCCCCATGTCACCACCCCCACAAGCCAACCAGGGCCTCACAATCTTATCAATTAATCTAGCACTGCACTCTGCCTCTAGGACCAGGAATGAAGAAAGAAAACGCACATGAACATCTATCATGGGCCATGTACTGTGCGCTACTGGGCTTCCTGACAGTCCTGTAAGGTAAGTGCAGTGTGTTGAGGGCCTCCTCAGAAGTCAGGTCCACCCAGAGCCTCAGGATGTGAGCGTTATATGGGAATAGGGTCCTTGCCCATGCGTTAGTTCAGATGAGGGTGGATTAGGATGGATCCTAAAACCAATGACTGCTGAGCTCAGAGAAGTGCAGACACAAACAGACACACAGGGGACAACGCCACGTGAAGACAGAGGCAGAGATTAGAGTGATTAGTCTACCAGCCAAGGAACACCACGGGCTGCCAGCCACTACCAGCACCTGAGAGAGAGGCCTGGAGCAGGTTCTCCCTCAGAGCCCCAGAAGGAACTACCCCTTTGGGCACCCTAATTTCAGACTTCCAGCCTCGTGAACTGTGAGGGAATAACTTTCTGTTATTTTAAGCCCCTCAGCATGTGGTAATTTTTTTTAACATTTTAATTATTTATTTGATGGACAGAGAACACACAAGTAGGCAGAGAGGCAGACAGAGAGAGAGAGGAAAGCAGGATCCCTGCTGAGCAGAGAGCCAATTGCGGGGCTGGATCCCAGGACTCTGGGGTCATGACCTGAGCCAAAGGCAGAGGCTTTAACCTGTTCAGCCCTCAGGTGCCCCAGCGTGTGGTAATTTCTTAGAGCAGCCCAAGGAAACTAAAACAGTGGGTATGATCAGCCTCTTTTTTTGTAGATGGGGAAAATCACTTCACTTCTCTGGGCCTCCAAGCTGGGTTAGTGTTAACCTCCCTCATCTACTCTGGGACATCACCACACCAAGTTTCTAGGCCTAAAGAGCCAAGAATTGTAACTGGGGAAATTCACGAGGTAATGTCACTTGACCGGGCCTCAAGGCAACAGGACGGCCAGCCTCCCCAGGCCACTTCACCCTCACCCGGCATCCCACCGCTGGCTTCTGCATGCCCAGACCGGCATTTCCCCTTTGCTGCAGATACGCTACACTGAGTAGGGAAAAAGAGGCTTGCGCCACGCCTACCCTGTGAAGGAGTCCCAGATGATTATCAGGCAGTGGGGCCCTTTGTTGGCCATGGCAATCCACCGCCTGTCTTCACTGATGCAGAGGCAGGAGATCACATTAGCGTGGCCTGCAGAAATGCAGAGAAAATGCTCGGAAACATTCAGGATGGCCAGAGAGGCTGGAGCCCCACAGAGAACTAAGCTCCTCTTCCAGGTTCATCGGGCTGACAATTCCACTCCTACGGCCTTTCCCTGGCATTTCTCCATAACCAGTGGTTTTCCGATTTTCTCTCCCCCAAAACCCCCGAAGGGTAAGCCACACTCCCCCAAGGACAGGGGCTCCCTACAGATCTAGGCATGTGCCCAACTCTGAACCCAGGTGGGGAATAAATGTTGCGGTTCTATCCCACCTCCAGCCCCCTTGAAGCCCTGCTGGCCTCATCTCCCTTAAACAGTGTCCACTCAGGCCACTGAGCAGATCTGGAGCAAAAGCCTCTCCGCTGGTCTCTCTGCTTTCATTCCCATCCCCCCACAATCCTTTCCCAGTAACTCGGGAACCTTCTGGAAACAAGCAAGATGCTAGTGCTCCCTGCCAGGGAATAGCCCACTTCTTTCCTCCTTCCTCTTCCCTTGCTCACTCCGTGTCAGTCATACCAGCCTGCAAACCGGAGCTCCCTGGGTCTGGACTGCTTCTCCCCAAACTGCCCCTGGTTGGTTCATTCTCCTCGGTCAGTCAGATCTCGGCACAAAGGGTATGTTTGCTGGTGCAACCAACTGGAGGGCCATCTCTCACTCCTGATCTCTCTCCTGCAGCAGCCCACATTTCCTTTGGAGTGCTTGTTGTAATTCGTAGTTGTGTATTTATGAGACTATAAGCTCCATGGGGGGGGGGCTAGATCTGTTTTGTTCATGACTACAGACCCAGAATCTGAAACAAAGAGGTTCTGATAAATACCTGTGGAATCAATGAACAAATGGATGGACGGATGGATGGGTGGTCAAGGCCACCCCCAGCCACCTGACTCTGCAGGAGGCTGGACAGCTGCCTGGCATGGTCCCTATTTCTCAGCCCGTCTGCCTGCTGCTCCTTCCTCGCTCTGCAGACACAAACTGCCCCCTCTCCCTCCCATCAGCACTGTGCTCAGGGCCGCACATTCAACTGAGCTCCAAGAAGGGCTGCTTGCTGGGCTTGTGTGTTTCTGGACATCTAGAGAGCAAATTCTGCACCTACATGGCATGGATCCCTGAGTATGGACTAGGCTTTTGGGAAACCCTCTGTGATGTTTTTGACCTAGGCATTGACTTAAGGAAGGTCCTTATTAAAATATGTGTCTGGGGGCTCTTGGGTGGCTCAGTCAGTTAAGCGTCTGCCTTCAGCTAAGTCTTTGATCTCAGGGTCCTGGGATCCAGCCCCATGTCAGGTCCCCGCTGAACAGGGGCGTCTGCTTCTCCCTATTGCTCTCTCTTGCTTGCTCTCTTAAATAAATAAATAAATAAATAAATAAATAAATAAATAAATAAAATCTTAAAAAGCAACAAAAACTTGCGTATCTGAAGATGGTGCTGAGTATTCTTGAAGACATCGTAGATGACCTCAGTGTGAGCACAGACGTACAGAAGGACTCGCTGGTTTTCATCCTGAATGTAGGAAACGGGAAGAGAACTGTTCCTTCCGAAAGACCAAGTCATGGTCTGGAAGACAAAGGCAAGACCAGCAAGACACTGAGTGCACGGAGCCCAGAACTGTGACGCCAGGCACTCCTGGCGCCGTCTCTGGAGGGGAAGGATTTCACATCATCAGTCCAAAGTGAGGGAAATCACTTTGAGAACGTCCTCAACCACATGCTAGGGTGTGGAGGACCCTCAAATCCATGACGCTGAGTGAAAGGGGCCACACGCAGTGCAGGGTCCGTCTAATCCATAGAGATGGAATGGAGCCCAGTGGCTGCTGGGGACCTGGGGGAGGTGGTCGGGGAGTGACGGTTAGGGGATATGGATTTCTTTCGTGGGGGATGAAAATGTTCTGGAATTAGACAGTGGTGACAGCTGCACATCCTTGTGAACATGCTAAAAAGCAATGGATGGTACGCTTTAAAGGGGTCAATTTTACCAGGATGAGGAGAAATTGGAACCACGGGGCACTCTTGGTGGGAATGTGAAATGGTGCAGCGGCTGTGGAAAACCCCAGGGAGAGCTCCCCAAACACTGACAGCAGAGTTAGCGTATCACGCAGCAATGACACTTCTGGACACCTAGCTCAAAGAACTGGAAGCAGGGTCTCAAAGAGGCATTCGCACGCCCATGTTCAGAGCAGCATACTTCACAGAAACCAGAAGGTAAAAGGAAGCCAAGTGTCCCGTGACAGACGAATGGATGAACAACATGTGAGTGTTGTTCAGGCTTCCACAGGAAGGAGACCGGACACTCTACGATATGGATGGGCCTTGGGGACATCATGTAAGTGAAATCCACCGGTCACAGAAAGACAAATATGTTAGGATTCCATGACATGGTCGCAAGAGGAGTCAGATCCGTAGAGACAGAAAGTGAAATGATGGTTCCCAGGGGCAGGGCTGGGGAATGGGGAGTTGTTCAATGGGTAGGGAGTTTCCTTTTCACGAGATGAGTTCAAGGCGTTGGTTGCACCACAGTGTGAATGTACCTATGACGACGCTGTACACTTCAAAATGGTTAAGATGGTAACAGTCAGTCAGCAACTGACTCTTGGCTTTGGCTTAGGTCATGATCTCAGGGCTGTGGCATCCAGCCCGACATTGGGCTCCAGGAATAGTCTGCTTAAGACTCTCCGCTGCCCTTCCCCAAACCCTCCCCTCTCAAATGAATAAATAAATAATTAAAAGAAAGATGAGGGGTGCCCGGGGGGCTCAGTCATTGGGTTTCTGCCTTCGGTTCAGGTCGTGATCCCAGGATCCTGGGATCGAGCCCCTGCCAGGCTCCCTGCTCCTTGGGAAGCCTGCTTCTCCCTCTCCCACTCCCCTTGCTTGTGTTCCCTCTCTCGCTGTGTCTCTCTCTGTCAAATAAACAAATAAAATCTTTTTTTAAAAGATGGTAAATTTTACTTTATGTGTATTTTACCACAATTTTAAATTTTAAGAAGGTAAATTTAACGGTACGTGAGTTATACCTTGCTTAAAAAAGAAAAGAAAGTCAACAGTAAACACAAAGAACGTCCTATCCTCCTCATCCCCAGAACCTAGACTGCTCAGTAACTGACACACAGTGAGCACTTAATATTGCGAAATTCAATTTACTTCATGAAATTATATGGAAGGGTCAAGTTACAGTATAGTCACTAAGGAACTCCTTAAGAAAGGCAATTATTCAGCTGGGACTATTTGTATTTGGTCCTCATATAACATTTTCCCAGGAAGAATAAAGCACAGAGAGACAAAATTCCGTAAGCATGATTAAAAATTCCATATCCAGGGCACCTGGGTGGCTCAGTGGATTAAAGCCTCCACCATCGGCTCAGGTCATGATCCCAGCGTTCTGGGATCAAGCCCCGCATCGGGCTCTCTGCTCAGCAGGGAGCCTGCTTCCCTTCCTCTCTCTCTATCTGCCTCTCTGCCTACTGGTGATCTCCATCTGTCAAATAAATAAATAAAATCTTTAAAAAAATCCATATTCCCAGGAATAAATCCAAGATAGAAATTTTCTGAAATGAAAAATTTGAGGTATTATAAATCTGACTACTACTTTTAATTCAACAGGAGTTTACTTATGCATATTTTTTGTGTGCAAATCTTTTATAAAAATCAAGGATGTGATTAAAACAGTTTATAAAAACTGGATTCATACAAAAAGAGTATTATTCAGAAATAAAATGTAATGAACTAGGAAGCCAGGAAAAGACATGGAGAAATCTGAAATGCATTTTGCAAAGTGAAAGGAGCCAACCTAAGGAGACTTCACAGTGGGGACACCTGGGTGGCTCAGTTGGTTAAGTGTCTCCCTTCGGCTCAGGTCATGATCCCAGAGTCCTAGGATCGAGCCTTGCATTGGGCCCCCTGCTCAGCCAGGATTCTGCTTCTCTCTCTCTTTCTCTGCCCTTCCCCCGACAGGTGTTTTTTTCTCCTTCTCTCTCTCTGACAAATAAATACATAAAATATTAAAAAAAAAAGGACTTCACATTGTATGGTTCCAACTACATGATATTCTGGAAAAGCAAAACTATGAAGATGGGGGAAAAAATGGTTGCCGGGGAGCGAGGGGGTGAAGGCAGGGATGGAGAGTGGGGCATGAGGGATTTGAAGGCAATGACACAAGTCTATAGGACACTACAATGGTGGATATACCTCATCATACCTTAGTCAAAGCCCAGAGAATGTCACACCATCAGTTGTGAACCCTAAAGTAAAATATGGATGTTAGTTAATAGTAACAGTCAACATGGGCTCATCATCTCTAACAAACGTCCCCAACTAATGAAGATATTAACAAAAGGGGAACCTGGTGGGGGGCACAAGGGAGTATATGGGAACTCTGCACTTGTCATTTCATTTGCTATCAATCTAAACTGCTCCAAAAAACAGTCCTATTAGGGGCGTGTGGCTGGCTCAGTCAGTAAAGCCTATGCCTCTTGATCTCGGAGTGTTCCAGTCCCATGCTGGGTGTAGACATTCCTTAAAATAAAAACATTCTGTTTAAAAAGTTAACTGAGGCCAATTAATAGAATGTGGTAGCATCTAAAGGGATGGCTAAGTGATTAGAGACTTTTAGCAACTGACTCACTCAGTATTAACAGGACCTCCTTCCTCCAGCAGCGCTCACACTCATTGAAAGCACACGGTATCAGCTGATGCTGGGCATTAGTGTTACCATTCGTGGTGAATGATCATGGAGCTAGCTGGCTCTTACAGCAACCTTCCAAACGTGAACAGAAAACGCTAGGGTCCAAAGCAGATTTCACTGCATTTGACAATCATCAAAGATTCCTTCTCATAAATGCATGACACCTTGTTTTCTTGGTGGAAGTCGGTATCCAGGGTTATGCCTACTTACCAGGAGTACTCTGAATTATTCCAGGCCTCTGGGTTAAGGCAGGGACCCCAAAGGAAAAGGGGGATGCCGCAGGCAGAGAGAGAGGCAGGAACATACTTGTTGAAGCCCCTTGGGTGAGAACAAATCAGAAGTAATGAAAATGGCCATCCATGACAGGGCACCGGTTGAATTTAAAGTGAGGAAGTGGTTCTACACGCCCTGATACAGAAAACCCTCTGAGACATATTAAGTGGTCATGCAGAAGATCTGACTGGTAAAGAAAACAAAACCTAGCGTGTGTCGTGTGTGTACACACACACAGACATGTCCTTAGGTGTCCAGGAAAAGGTCTGGAAAGATATACAGTAATACCAAACTGGAACGGTAGTCACTTCCAGGAAATGGATTTGGCGTGGTCTGTGCGAGAAGAGGAATCTGCCTGAATTTTTATTTTTTTTATTTTAACTTATTTATTTTTAGAGGGGGAAGAGCCAGAGGGAGAGAGGCAGAGAGAATCCCAAGCAGGCTCCATGCCCAGTGCAGAGTCCCATGCGGGGCTCAAGCTCACAACCCTGAGATCACAATCATAGCCCCAGCTGGAATCAAGACTCAGACACTTCACCAACTGAGACACCCAGGTGCCCCTGCTTTAATTTCTTTTTTTTTTTAAGAGCTCTTATTAATTTTAACAGGAAGAAAAAAAGGGGGGGTACCTGGGGGGCTCAGTCGGTTAAGCCTCTGCCTTTGGCTCAGGTCATGACGTCAGGGTCCTATAATCGAGCCCCGCATCGGGCTCTCCACTCAGCTGGGAGCCTGCTTCCCCCTCTCTCCCTGCCTGCCTCTTTGCTTACTTGTGATCTCTCTCTCTCTCTCTGTCAAATAAATAAAATCTTTAAAAAAAGAGAGAGAAAAAAACCAATACAGGAATGGAAACAGAAAGGAACAGAAAGGGTGTCCCCAAGGAGCTAAACAAATTTGCGGAGGGAGGTGGTCTAGAAGAGTTGAGTTGTGCAGGGAGCCCAAGGCTAACGGGGGACCCAAACCCCTGGCACACAGGACACTTGCTCTCATTAGCGACACCCCCGGATGTCGTGCTAGCTGGCTAAACAAGCCAAAAGTCTTCATGGGCTCTAAAACTGGTTCTGTCTTTCAGACTGGGCAAGCCCAAGTTTTGACCTTGAACTCCACTGCTCAAAGTAAACCCAGTCTACAGAAACGAGGCTGTCAGTTGTCTGCATCTCCCACTAGGAGTTTCCCACCATCCTCATCATCACTACCATCCTTGCCACCACCACCGCTATCATCATCTAGATGTGAACAGCCGTCCAGGGCTCAGTATGTGTCAGAACTACATCAAACACTTTACGTGCATCCGATCGCTTACAAATCTTCCAAAGGCTGAATCTACAGGGAAAAAGGGAGCTGATTCAGTGGCACATGGAGGGAGAAGGGAAAAACTCTCCTCCTCGTCCTTCTCTTGGTCAATGGTAACATTTGTGCGGCAAAGGCAGATGCCAGTCGACCCCCTGGTGCCTTTCTCAGTGGCTTTCACTTTTTCATACCTTTTGCTTTCTGGTCCATCTCCGAACGCGCAGTTTTAGGAGCCCAGAATGGCTTTAGGAGCTTGTGAAGAGGCATCAAGCCATCTAAGGCAGAAGAGGTGAGGAGAGGAGGGAAAGGGGAAAGGAATGGAGGAGCAGGAGGAGGAAGTGAGAAAGAAGGGGGATGGGGAGGAGAGGGAGAGATTGACCTTGAGTCTCCCACAAGAAAGGGCACCCTATGTAACAGACAAACCACGTCCGGAATTTCCTGCCTGGGGAGCAACACTGTCCGACCCAGATGTCAGGCCCAGAGGCAGCACTCCTGTCGCACATGTCCCTCCAGAGCGCTGAACTGAACTTTAAAACATACGAGTCTATTATTAGTTCCAAAGAATATTTCTGGTGGTATTTTTTCTTCCATATGCATAAAATCCCTTATTTAACAATGCCTTTAATGCACTAGAGGACACTAAAAACCATGTTACACTCCCTTACCAAAGGATACACGTTGGCGCGGTCATCCTTTCGAAACAACATGTCCTCGCTGGTAGACACCAGTGATTTCTCGGGGATCTCTGCTTTGGACTGGAATTCTTCCTCTCGTCGCTCACTTAAGTCTGATCATCTTTTTTCCTCTCTCCTTTCCCGTCCCGGTTCATCCTGGGGCATCTGGTCGATTTTCTCCCCAAGCTCGCTTGAGGGCTGTGTTTCAGGGAAACTAATCTCTGGTTCCTGGGAACCCGTTTGATCCAAATCAAGAAATTCTCCTTGTGAGCTCAAGTCTCTTAAAGGCTCATTTGTTTCCAAATGCTCTGATTCTAAGGCATCCTTTGACTTGCTAAGGGTTCTCTTAAAAAAGAAATAAAAGATTGGGATTCCAAATACAGTGTATAGCTGCTTCATTCCCTCCTTTACTTTTCTTTCTGTTCCAACTCAGCCAGCCTTAGTGTTTGCCTCACACTGGAACTGTGATCTGTTTCAAAAAGGTGCCTGGGGGGCACCTGGCAGGCTCAGTCGGTTAACTGTTTGCCTTTGGCTCAGGTCATGATCCTGGGGCCTAGGATCGAGCCCCACATTGGGATGCCTCCTCAGTGGGGCATCTGCTTCTCCCTCTCCCGCTCTCCCCCTGCTTGTGCTCTCTCTCCCTCTCTCTGTCAAATAAATAAGTAAAATCTTAAAAAATAATAATAATTTAAAAAAATAAAAAGGAGCCTGGGACATTTTGTACTTAAATAACATGAATCATGCATGTGCCAGGTTTATTCTTGGCCTACGAGCAGAACCACACAGCAAAACCATTCTTCTAAGTGGCCCTGGTCATCTCCAAGGATGGGCGAGTCACAGTCACTTCTCCTTGGACCTCAGCTGAGTTCTCCTTCGGGGGGAGAGCCTACACTACTGTGATTATGCTGACTCTGTTCTAAGACAAGTGCATTCCAACTAACCCCTAGGAACCCTTTCTGTCAGCTCCCCTGCACACCTCTTCCAGGAGGCCTTCCCTGACCATCCTCCTACCTGGGCTAAGTGTCCTTCATTTTTGTTTTTTAAATATCTCCCACGCATCACTCAATCACTGCACTTAGGATACTGTTTTATGGTGTTCAGGTATCAGTCTGCCTCCCTAACCACCCTAGAGCTCCTTAAGAGAATGGACTGTATCTTATTTGTATTTTCCCCGAAGCCTGGCAAATGGTAAGCATTCCATGATTCTGAATGAATGAATGAATGAATGAAAGGAAGAATAGATGAATGACTTAAAATTACTACTTACTAGGGAAGTTCCTGACGTGCCTGACTGGGAATCAGTCAGTGTAAGTATCTCCAAACTGGTCACGGACTTGGTGATTTCTTGAGGCTTCGCTGTGGTTTCTCCTGAATGGCAGCCTCCTCCCTCTCTGCTTCTCCAGCCTTTTCCTCTGTTTCTTCTCTGGCAGCCTCCTCCTCTTGGCCATCTTCTTCCCCCTCTTCCTCCTCTTCTTCCTCTTTCCTTTCCTCCCCGTCTTCCTCCTCCCCTTTCTCTTCCCCTCTTTCCCCTTTCTCCCATTCCTCCTCTTCCTCCCCCTCTTCTCCTTTCTTCTCTACTCCTCCCCCCCCAACTCCTCTTCCTCCTCCACCACCTCCACTTTCTCCTCTACTCCTCCCTCCTCCCCTTCCTCCTCAACTCCTCCCTCCTTCCTCTTCCTCTACGTCTCCCTCCCCCTCTTCCTCCTCCACTTCTCCTTCCTCTCCTTCTTCCTCTTCTCCCTCCTCCCCTTTCTCCTCCACTCCTTCCTCCTCTTCTCCTTCCTCTTCCTTCTCCTGATCCCCTCCTGCTGAGCCTTTCTCTGTACTAACATGTCATCTTCTTTTAATTCCTGTTGCATACTTTCCAGCTCTCTATCATATTGATTACACCCTTCTTCCACTTCTGTTTCTTCATCTTTTTCTGCTTCTTCTAGCGGGTATTCCCCTGCATCTGACATTCTTCTTTGTGGAGTTTCCTTTAGAGAAATATTGACCATAGCCATCAGCAGTTCACTGTTTCCCATTTTAATTTCCTAGTGCATGAACCTATCAATGAACTGTGCAATACCAGCTCTGGTTCCTTTCCACAGGAAAAAAAGAATTCCATACTTCTGGGAAAGCCCGTACCAAATCGGAAGCATATTGATGCCAGGGCCTCTCATCTTTCCAGGAATAATTTTAGAGCCCTGTAACTCACTTTGTATATATCCATATTCCCACAAGCAAGCAAAATGATAACCCAGGCATTAACAAAAATTCTTATAATGTAAATAAGGACAGAAGCAGCAGCTTAGTGGATCAAAGCGTGGGCTTTGCAGTCAGCCTCTCCTAGCACCCAATCCTGGTTCCACCACTCACTTGCTCTGAGACCTTGGGCAAGTCGCTGTACTCTCAGAGTGCATATTTGCTCACAGGCAGGATAAAAGTGAGAACCCTAAATTCTGGGGTTGAGATGACCTATGTAAAATATTCAATGCAGCTGCCGCAGAGGGCTTGAGAAAGGCAGCAATCGTTTACAAGTTTAACAGCCTTCTAACATAGTCTCTCATTCATTTTTTCTGACAAAATGGAGTTTCAGGCTCTGGGAGTTGAAATGACTTAATGGGCTCACACCGCTGGAAAGAGGCAGACCTCTCTAATGTTTGGTTCCTCCAGGTGGAAAAAGCATTGCTAAGATTTCAAGCCCAGGGCCTTGAGTGTGGGGCCTGCTCTGACTGTAAACTTTGCCAGCACATCTTGATATGGGGGCCCAGGGGAGGAGTGGAAAGTGTGGGGGTCTGTGGGGGAGGGGAGGGGGACACAACGCAGAGGTGCTGCCTCCTTCCTCCAGCTTAGGTCTCTCTGATGCCGCCCGGGGCCCCTTTCCGAGTGGGGTGAGTGCCCCCAACCCCTGGGGGGCACCAGGCCCTCCCACACCTGGACCCCCGCCCCTGGCTCACAGAGTGCTCCCTCTGATGGCCTCAAAGGCCCAGCCCTCCCACCGCCTGGACCCCTCAGTCACCTCCCCAGCCTCCAGCGGCCACTGCTTTCTCCTCCCTGTGCTCCCAACCTATGGTAGTCACCCAAGCCCCGCCCCAAGTTAACTGCCAAGAGGGTGAGCTGCCAAAAAGCGGGAGGGCCAGCCAGTGGTCAGGTGTCCAAGGCTCTGCGGCGCAGGGGAGGGGGGGGCACGCCCCCTGGCGGTCTGCCAGGGAGAAGCGACTCTGGGGCCCTCGTGGTGAAATTAGCCTTCCTCAGTCCCAACCACTCTCTTCAGCTGGGGGCCTTCAGTATGGGCCTGCTCCAACTGCAAACTTTGCCAGCACATCTGATGCCGGGGCCCAGGGGAGGGGAGGAACGTGTGGGGGTCTGTGGGGAGGGGAAGGGGACACAACACGGAGGCGCGGCTCCTTCCTCCACCTTAGGTCTCTCTGAGGCCGCCCGGGCCTCGGGCCCCTTCCTGGGTGCGGCCAGCGCTCCCAACCCCCCCGGGGCACCAGGCCCTCCCACACCAGGACCCCCAACCCCGACTCACAGAGTGCGCCCTCAGACGCCTCAAAGGCCCTGCCCTCCCACGGCCTGGACTCCTCTGGCAGCCACTGCTTTCTCCTCCACGTGCTCCCTGCCCGCCCTTGTCACCCAAGCCCCGCCCCAAGGTAACCGCCGCCAGGGCCAGCGGTCTTAAAGGCGGCCGGTGGTCACGTGTCCAAGGCTCTGCTCCCGCCAGCCGGCACGCCCCCTGGCGGTCAGCGGGGGAGAGGCGCCGCTGGGTCCTCCTGGTGAAATTAGCCTTCCTTGTCCCATGCACTGTCGTCAGCTCCTTCCCCCAAGGCGCCAGGGCCTGAGAAGCCGGCTGGTGGCACCGGCAATTCTCCCTTTGTGAAGATTAGATATGAGCGGCCGCGCCTCCACAGGTCCCGCCCTCCTGGCCAAAGTACGCGGCGCCTTTGCCCTGGAGCTCCTGCTGCAGGCGCGTGCAGTGTGGCAGCGCGAACTCCGGCAGGTCCGCAGGCTGGTGCCTCGCCACCTCCACGGTGAAGCCCTGCAGCAGCTCCGTCAGTCCCGCGGGGATGTCCGTGGACATCCTGCCTGCCCCGCGGTGGGCGCCTGGGCGCCGCCCTCGCCGCCTCCCTGCACTGGCCTGCAGCCCCGCGGCCCCCAAGCGAGCGCGCTCCGAGGGCGCTGGAGGCGCTACTCGCTGCTAGCGCGGCGCTCTGGGCCCCGGAGGCCCTGCTGGCACGCGCTGCCGCTCCTGGCGCTCCCCTGCTCGCTGCACCGGCGCCGGCTGTGCCAGCGCTGCCCCGGAGGGTGGGCAGCATCTCGGGCTCCTCCCGCTCGCCAGGGCCCGCTTCTCTCCCCACCCCTCCCACTCTCAACCATTGTTCATTTTTTTAAAAAATTTTAATAATATATTTTATTTTTAAAAATACATATTTTTATTCAATGCAGTATATCAAAATATTTTCCTTTCAATATAAAACTATTAAAATTTTAAGCTATTTTAACCTCTTTTTAATATGAAGTCTTTTGAAATCCAGTGTATATTTTATTCTGACAGCACATCTCTATTCCAACTAGCTAAGTCTCAAGTGTTCGAAGCCACTTCGAGTGGCTAGTGACTCCCATACTGGATGGTGTAGCCTTAACTCCTCTTTAACTCCTTGTTGTCGTTGATCAGCTTTACTTGCTAATAATTCTTTACGTTACATTTTCCCTGTTCCTAAAGCTTCTGTGGTTTCTGTTTCCTGACTGAACCCTGACTGATTCAGTCAGCAAAGCCAAAAGCTGGGTCTTCCAAAAGATTAAATTGATAAACTGCTAGCAATATTGATCAGGATAAAAGAGGGAAAAAATCACTTTTATCCAGAATAAAAAGGGGGATATTACTAGAGAGTCTCTAAATTTTTAAAAGCGTAATAAAGGATGTTATAAATATAATGCTAATAAATTATTCAACTAAAATGAAAATTTTCTTAAGTACAAGTTATAAAATTATCAGAAGAAAAGAAAAATGTGAATAGCCCTATATCTCTTAAAGAAATTGAATTTATGATGGAAAACCTTCCTATAAATAAAACTCCAGGCCCAAGAAGGCTTGAGTTGTGAATTCTATCACATATTTGAGAGAGAAATCATACCAGTTTTGTAACAGTTTTCAGAAAACATAGGCAAATGTTGGGACCACTTCTAATTTCAATTTGTTAATGTATGTTAAGGGTATCTGAGTCTGTTTCTGGAGGGACATTTGGCTATTTTTTTTTTCCTTAAAATTTCTTCACCACTTTTGCTAGTAGAGTATGGTATTAGAGTTAAGTTGGCCTCATTGTTCATTTTTGTTAAGGATTTTTTTTGTTTTAGGGAAAGAGCACGCGTGAGTGGGGGAGGCGGGAAGGGCAGGGCAAAGAGAGGGTCCGAGTGGACTCTGCCCGGAGCACAGAGCTTGCCTCAGGGCTCAATCCCAAGAGCCTGAGATCAGGACCTGAGCCAGAACCAGGAGATGGGCCCTTCACTGAGGGTGCCGCCCAGGTGCCCCCAAGCTGTTTTTTTAAAAAATTTCTGGAGACAGGCACCTGTGTGGCTCAGTTGGTTGAGCGACTGCCTTGGGCTCAGGTCATGACCCCGGACTTCCAGGATCTCGTCCCGCATGGGGCTCCCAGCTCCTTGGGGAGGCCGCTTCTCCCTCTGACCTTCTCCTCTCTCATGCTCTCTCTCCCTCATTCTCTCTCAAATAAATAAAACCTTTTAAAGAAAATTTCTTGAGACTTGTTTTATGGGCTTGAATGTGTATTTCCTGTGTCCTTGGGCATTCTGCATTTGTTGGGCGTTGTGTTCCAGTGCCAAACAGGTCAAGTAGGTTGAATGGATTTTTAGGTCTATGGACTTCCCATTTTTCTATCTGCTTGTTCTATGAGTTATTGACAGATGGGTGTTGAATTCTCCCAACTGAATTGTGGATTTGTCAATTTCTTTTTTTTTCAGGATGTTTTTGCTTCATGGACTTTGAAGCTTTCTAATAGGATCCAGACACCTTTACGATGGCAGTGTCTTTCTAAATGGATCCTTTGTTGTTCTGAATTGTCTTTCTCTGTTCATTATACGTGTTGTCTTTCTACTGTCTATTGTCAAGACCTATTAAATTCAGCCTTTTAGGATTAGTATGTGTACGGTACAGCCCTGTTCATAATTTTTCTTTTCACAAAATCTATATTATCCTCTGCATCCTTCTATTTAAAGTTTATTTTTCACTGACATATTTAGGTCTTTTATTTAAATAGAATATTAATAGCTAATTCTTAAGGTAATTGTTGAAATGTTTCAGTTGAAGTCTACCACCTCGCTAGTCGTGTTTTCTTTTTCCCGTCTGTTCCTTCTTCCCTTTTCAACTGCCTTCCTTTCCATGAACGGAGTTCTTTGTAGGATGCTATCTATCTTCCTTCTATTATTGGCTGTCACATGGGCAGTGAGATATGAGTAGGTCATTCTGACTCTTTCTAAAATTGTTCTTCAACTTGTTTAAGGAATCTGTAGAGTCACCTTTATTTTAGGGATCATTGAGTCCCGCTACTAACTCATGATCCTTACTGGGTCTCTACTGAATATTCTGACTTATCCCGAAGAACTCTTCACTCTGGCTGGTTGGAACTCCAATGACCTCTAGCCTTGTATGAGTCTTGGGAACCATCCGGTTCAGTTCCCTTTACTCTTTGTTGGAATCTGGGGCATTTTCTTATACACACACGGCTTCCTGTTGAGCACGGACTCAAGAGGACTCCAGTGTGTATTTCCACACTGTGTGTATTTCCACAGTGTGTATTTTCTACTTGACTTCCTTCTTTCTGGAACCCATGACCTTGTCATCACTCCAGCCTTCCTGAATTCCAATTTCTCTTTCCTCACACCAGGGAGACTCCCATCATTGCCTGGGAATCTCCTCCATACCCCCACCATCCAGAACTCCTCTAGGTGCAAAGCTGAGTGAATCCTGGGGCTCCGTTTGTTTGTTTGCTTGTTTTCCTTTTCACAGGGTTCACAAATGTGTGTTCCTTTTCAATGTTTTAAACAGTTAGATATATATATATATATATTTTTTTTTTCAATTCCCCATGTGCTTATGGTTGCTTTCTTTTCCTCTAACGAGGTTTGTATTAGTTTTCTAGGGCTGCTATAACAAGATACCACAAACCTAGTGGCTTAAACAACAGAAATGGACAGTCTCAGAGTTCTAGAGGCTACAGTGTTGGTAGGCCATGCTCCTTTGGAAGGTATTAAGGAAGGATCTGTTCCAGGCCTCTCTCCCAGCTTGAAGTATTGCCCTGGCTTTGGGCTTCTTCACATGGCATTCTCCCTCAGTGCATATCTGTGTATCCCAAGTTTCCCTTCGTAGAAGGACACAAGTCCTACTGAATTAGGGGCCCACCCTACTCAAATATGACCTTATCCTAGCTAGTTACATCGACAGGGACCCTATTTCCAAATAAGGTCATGCTCCCAGGTGCTGGGGTTTAGGACTGGGGTAGTTTTTATGTATTATATATACATATATTTTTTTTTTCTAATAAAACATTTTTGCTTAGAATCTCAGTCTTCCTTCCTTTCATTACAAGGTTATTTGCATGCTTTTGGTGCCTACTGAACAACTCTACCGCCTCTACCTCCTAAATCTCCATGAAAGTTATTGTTGCCTAAAGTCATCTGCCATCTTTTGGAAAACAGTTCGCATCTTTTTGGAGTTTACAGGTCTTTTTGGTATTTAATATCTGTTTATGTGCTGATGAAGGTGACTTTCATCCTACTCCTTCCTTCTGAATTTGTTTCATTTTTTGAATGTCAATTCTCTAGTGTTCTAAAAGAAGGATCTATAAAAGCTAAATGGTTATTCTTTGTAAATCTACATTCTCATTTCTCATTTTGTATGTACTTTAAGTGACCAGAGATTTAGAGGCTGATAGCATTTATCAGCATTTTAAAGATACAAAGGAAAAAAATGTATTTTTAAAAAGGGACATAAAAAGTGATGAAGCAAAAAAATTGCAAGACAATGGACAAAAATTTAGGGGCTCAGTAATTTCACGAAATGTAAATGGGTTGTATACTCTAATTAAAAGATTAAATCTGGGGGCACCTGGGTGGCTCAGTGGGTTAAGCCTCTGCCTTCGGCTCAGGCCATGATCTCAGGGTCCTGGGATCGAGCCCCGCATGGGGCTCTCTGCTCAGTAGGGAGCCTGCTTCCCCCCCTCTCTCTGCCTGCCTCTCTGTCTACTTGTGATCTTTGTCAGTCAAATAAATAAAATCTTTTAAAAAAAAGATTAAATCTGTTAGATTGCATCAATACACACACACACATAATGATGTGCTGCTTTTAAGAGAAAAATAATAAGCTCACCAAGCAGACATAAAATTTTGTAATACTGAAGACCTAAAATTGAACAAGTAATCTACAAACCTAGAAGTGGACATCCTAGCCAGTATAATAAGTTATGGAGGAAACATTAAAGGTATAACAACTGGATACAATGAGTGAAATTTGAATAGAAAGATATTCTAAAAGAATGTACAAAGTATTAGAATCAGGAAGTGAATTAATCAAGGTCATAGGATATAAGTTATAAATTAAGAAAAATTCACTGGAATTCTGTGAAATACAAACAAAGGTTGAAAATCATATTTATGAGGGCACCAAAACTAGGACTTAAATCTCTCCAAAGACTTTATACAATCTCTACACAGAAAGTCTCCACACAGAAAACCATAAAATATCACTAAGGGGAATTTATGATCTAAATAAATGGGATGTCAAATACGGTAATATGTTACATATGTTCATAGAACAGGTTCATAGATTTGATCATCGGTATTATAAAGTTCCAATTTACCCCATCTTGATTTAGAGATGCAATGCAATCCCAGTTTCATATCTAGCAAGTGCCTGTGTACATTGAGAAGCCAGTTCTTATATTTCCATGGACATGAAAAGGACTAGTAATTACCCAGGAAATTTGAAGAATAAAGTGAGAGCAAGAGTGAGGGAGGAAGAGAGTGAGAGGAGAATCCGATGGGATTGGATTTACTACAAAAAGTCTATTGTAATGACCAGAGAAAACAGACAAACAAAAAAGGGCCGACATTGACAAAGCCGTGCTAAACCAGTTGAGTATCCACATGGAACAAAATTGCCTAAAACTCAATTCCAGACTGATGTAGACTAAATATGAAAGATGACATCACAAATTTTCTAGAAGGTAAAATAGGAAAATATTTTTACGATCTGGGGGAGGTGGCAAAGATTAGTTGAACAAGACACCAAAAACATGAAGCATAAGAAAGGTTGGCAAGTCGTACTCTACTCATTAAAAGGTTAAAAAAAAAAAAAAAACAACTTCTTGGCCACCAAATGACAAGACTAAAACTATGAAAGGCTATACCGATATACCAACTAAGTAACTGTACACAAAAATATATAGGATAACTATGAATCAATAAATAGAGAAGGGTAGGTAACTTAAAAACAATGAAAATACTTGAACGGAAATATCCCAAAGAGAAAAAAAAAATCAGCCAATAAACACATGAAAAGATTCATAACATCCTCAGTGATCACGAAAGAGCAAAAGAAAGCACAATGTGTTCGTGTTAACACACAGAAGGCAGACCCCAAAACATGTTGATTAATAAAACTTACTTAATAGGTTAGGTAGTGGGGCACCTGGGTGGCTCCATGGTTAAGCATCTGCTTTCTGCTGGGGTCCTGAAGCCAGGGTCTTGGGATCAAGCCCTGCCTGGGGCTCCCTGCTCAGCAGGAAGTTTGCTTAGCCCTCTCTCACTTCCCCTGCTTGTGCTCCCTCGCTCATGGTCTCTCTCTCTCTGTCAAATCAATCAATCAATCAATTCTTTAAATTAAATAAGTAAAAATAAAATGGAGACGCATGGGGTACTAATGAACACCAAGAATATTTAGGGTTTTTAAAAAAGATTTTATTTATTTATTTCTTTGACAGAGATCAGAAGTAGGCAGAGAGGCAGGCAGAGAGAGGGAGGAAAACGGGCTCCCTGCTGAGCAGAGAGCCAGATGCAGGGCTGGGTCTCAGGACCCGGGGATCAGGACCTGGGCCAAAGGCAGGAGGCTTTAACCCACGGAGCCACCAAGGCGCCCCGGTGAATGGGTTTATTACCAGGGCCTTGAATTCCCTGGCGTCCGCAGCCGCCTTCTCCTCCTCGCCATTCTGAGTGGGTGTGCATGGGCTCCTCCGCGAAGTTGACCCCCTTACTGGGCATGCAGTCCCCAGCGGCGGTGCCCGCGCCCCCCCAGGTCCCGCCCTCATGGCCAAAGTCCGCGGCGCCTTTGCCCTCGTTCTGCTGCTGCAGACGCGTGAAGTGGGGCAGCGCGAACTCCAGCAGGTCCGCAGGCTGGTGCCTCGCCACGTCCACCGTGAAGCCCTGGGGCAGCTCCGTCAGTCCCGCGGGGATCTCAATGCTGATCCTGCTTGCCCGGGGCCGGCCCCTGGGCACCGCGCTCGCCGCCTCCCTGGACTGGCCTGCCGTCCTGCAGCCGCCAAGAGAGCGCGCTCGGACGCTGCTGGAGGCGCTACTCGCTGCTAGCGCGGCGCTCTGGCCCCCCCGCAGCCCGGCTGACCCGCGCCTAGGCTCCCAGCGCTGGGCTTCTCCGTGTGGCGGCGGCTGAGCTAGGCTGGCCTTGGGAGGGCGGGCAGCATCTCGGGCTCCTCCCGCTCCCCCCGGGGCCACTTCTCTCCCCACCCCTCCCACTCTCAACCATTTTAAATTTTTTAAAAAAAAATTGTTTTAGAGAAAGAGCACACGTGAGCGGGGGAGGGGGGAAGGGTGGGGGAAAGAGAGAGTCCTAGTGGACTCTGCCCTGAGCCCAGAGCTTGACTCAGGGCTCAGTCCCAAGACCCTGAGATAGAGGGAAGAGGGGCACTTCACTGATGGTGCCGCCCAGGTGCCCCTAAGCTGTTTTTATAAAATTTCTTGAGACCTGTTTTATGGTCTTGAATGGGGTTTATCTCAATGAGTATTTCCTGCGTCCTTGGGTATTCGGCATTTGTTGGGCGTTGTGTTTGAGTGCCAAACAGGTCAAGTAGGTTGCATGGACTTTTACATACATACATACATACATATATCTCTTTTTTTTTAAACTTTTGTTACTTGTAAATTAAGGTTTTCATTCCTTCTCTTTATGCTCTCCTGTCTCAGAAGTGCTGCTTTTTGCTGCCCGGTAGCGTCTTTAACATTACCTCCCACGGAGAGATAATATTCAAACTAATAAAATTAGAAATGACTCTAAATACTAAGAACTGTATTGGAGTAAGAACAGAATAACTATCCATCAAAAAGTAGACTTATGTGATCTCTATGAAAGTCCCAATGCATTTTTTTTACAGAAATAAAAACAGCTATCCTAAAATTCATATGCAATCTCAAGAGAACAAGGATAGCCAAGACAATCTGGAAAAAGAATGAAGTTGGAGTTCTCACAGTTCCTGATTTTGAAACTTATCATAAAACAATAGTACTAAAAGCAATATAGTCCTCGAACAAAGACAGACCTATAGGTCAATGGGAAGAACAGGGAATCCAGTAATAAGCTCTCATCTAAATGGTCAAAAGATCTTTGGCAAAGGTGCTAAGATCATTCAACAGGGAAAGGAGAGTCTTTTTAAGAAATGCTTTTAGGGAAATTGCAAATTCATAAGCAACACAATGAAGTGTACACATAGTTTATACCATATACAAAACTTGACTCAAAATGAGTCAAAAACTTAAATGTAAGAGCTACAACTATACAACTTTTAGAAGAAAACAGGGGAAAGTCTTCATGCTATAGGATGTGGAAATGAATTCCTTGATACGACAGGAAAAGCTCAGGCAGCAAAAATTAACATAGAAAAAGTGAATCCATCAAAATTGAAAACTTTTGTGCATAAAGGACATAATCAATAGAGTGAAAGGCAGACTACAGAATGATAGAAAATATTTACATATCATATATTGATAAAGGTTTAATATCCAGAACACATAAAAAAACTCCTTCAATTCAACAACAAAACAATCCAATTTAAAAAAAAAAAAGGTCACAGTGTGTTAAGTGTCTATCTTCAGCTCAGGTCATGATCCCAGAGTCCTGGGATCAAGCCCTGCATCAGGCTCCTTGCTCAGCAGGGAGTCTGCTTCTCCCTCTGCCTGTTGCTCCTCCTGCTTGTGTTAATTTTATCTCTTTCTGACAAATAAATAAATAAAATCTTTAAAAAATAAGTAAGTAAAATAAAAACAAAAAATGGGCAAAGGACACAAATAGACATTTTTGCAATACAATACAGAAATGGCCTATAAGTTCATGAAAAGATTTTCAAGATTAGGGAAATGTAAGTCAAAACCACAGTGAGATAGCACCTCACACCCACTATGATGGCTACTATCAAAAAAAGAAATAACAAGTGTGGTGAAGGATGTGGAGAAAAGCAAATCCTTATGCACTATTGTTAGATATATAAAAAAGGGGTAGTTACTATGAAAACCAGTATGGAGTTTCCTCAAAAAAAAACAAAACAAAATTTCAAAAAAAAATTTCCATATGATCTAGGAATTTCACTTTTGGTTTTATACCTATTACTAACAGAATTATGTCCCTCCAAATTCCTAACTCCTAGTAGCTCAGAAAGTGATTGTATCTGGATATGGTCTTTAAAGAGATCATTAAATTTAAATGAGTTTGGCCCTAGCTTAATGTGACTGGTGTTTTAATAAGAAAGACAGTGAGGATACAGATTTACTTAGTAGACAGACAATACAGGGAGAAAATGGCCATTTATAGGATAAGAAGAAGAGCCTGAGGAAAAATCAAAACTATGGTCTAAATTATTATGATCTCCCAATATTTAAATGTTAGAATTTTAATGGGGAGGTGTTAGGAGGTGAGGCCTTTGGCAGGTAAATAGGTTGAGGGTAGAATATTCATGAACAGGATTAGTGCCTTTATAAGAAAGATCCCACAGAGCTCCCCAGCCCCTTCGACCATGGAAGGACACAATGAGAAGTCTGCATCTTGTAAGAGAGCCCTCCCCCAACCATGCCTCTGAAACTGTGAGAAATGCATTTCTGCTGTTTATAGGCTACCCAGTCAGTGGATTTTTGTTATGGTAGCTCAAAGGGACCAAGACACCAACTCTGAAGCATTACTTATAATAACCAAAAAAGGTAAAAGCCATCCAAATATCTATTTACAGGTGAAGAGATAACTAAAAGTAGAATACTATTCAGCCTTTACAAAGGTAGGAAATTCTGACACCTACTATATGTGTAAACCTTAAAGACACTATGCTTAGTGAAATAAGACAGTCATCAGAAAACAAAAACAAACAAAAACAAAAAACCCAATACTTCATGATTCTACTTATAAGAGGATCCTAGAGTAGTTAAATTCAAAAAGACTGAAAGTAGAATGCTGATTGATGGGCCACAGTGAGGGGGAAATGACAGGTTCTTCAATGGGTACAGAACTTCTGTTTTGCAAGATGGAAAGAGCTCTGGAGATTGGTGGCACAATGCGAATGCACTTAACACTACTGAACTGCATACCTGAAAATGGTTAAGACAGTAAACTTTATGTTATATGGGTTCTATTGCAACATTAAAAAAAAAAAAAAGGTTAATGCAATGTGATGATCCTGTGTAGCTGTCAGGAGTTGCTATTGTCTTGAACATCAATATGAACACTGATTTGAGTATAGCGTTAGATATATAAAAATAGTTGCCAGATGAAGTACATGATACCTATTTAAATTTAAATTCAGATAAAAATGGATAATTGTTAGTATCCATGAATCCCAAGTATTGCGTGGCACAGGCTTATACTAAAAATAACATTTGTCCTTTATCTGAGAAGTATATATAACTGTGTACTCTGTGTTTTTATTTGCTATATATGGAGATTCTAATAAAAATGCACGTGTTCATGATGTCTTGCCATAAAGAGTGCATGCTATTCTACGTAAAATAAAGGTAGTATCTAATATTTGAGTACTTAGAATTGTAAAGCAAGGGTACATCTGAGATGTCCAGTGACATTCTGAGTACCCTAGGTGGCCCTGGTAAATAATAGATCTTTATTATTCATTATATTCCTATAAATAATAACTCTAACCTCTGGTCTTTACTCTAGATTCTCAGTCACTCTCCTATGGCATGTGAAATATTTCCACATTTAAACGTATTTGCCTCATTTTGAAATATGATATTTTTTTGATAGAGGTGATAACTTAAAAGTATGTCCTGAGATAAAAAGTATTTCCTGAGATCTAAAGTAATTGCTTTACACATGTACAGACACACACACACATACTCAGACTCATTTCTGTGACCAAATAAATCTATGAAATGGTGAGTCAAATCAGTTAAACTTTGCACCTTAAAGAACTGGAGCATCAACAACAAATTAAACCAACCCCATACACAAGAAGTGAAATAATCAAGATTAGAGCGGAGAGCGATGAGATAGAAACTAGAGATACAGTAGAATGCATCAACGAAAGTAGAAGCTGGTTTATTGAAACAATCAGTAAGATCAATAAACCATTGGCCGAACCAATCCAAAAGAAAAGAGAGAAGTTCCGAATTAATAAAACTGTAAATGAAAAGGGAGAGATCATGACTAACACCAAGGAAATAGAAACAATCATCAGAAATTATTATCAACAGTTATATGCCAATAAGTTAAGCACCCTAGATGAAATGGGTGCATTCCTGGAAACCTATAAACTTCCAAAACTGAATTACAAAGAAACAGACAACCTGAATAGACCAATATCTAGTAACAAGACTGAAGGAGTGATCAAAAACCTCCCCAAAACCAAGAGCCCTGGACCCGACGGGTTCCCTGGGGAATTCTAACAAACTTTCAAAGAAGAAATAATACCTATTCTCCTGAGGCTGTTTCAAAAAATGGAAGCAGTCGGGACGCCTGGGTGGCTCAGTTGGTTAAGCCGCTGCCTTCGGCTGGCTCGGGTCATGATCCCGGGGTCCTGGGATCGAGTCCCACATCGGGCTCCTTGCTCAGCGGGGAGCTTGCTTCTCTCGCTGCCTCTGCCTGCCTCTCCGCATGCTTGTGTGTACTCTCTCTCTGACAAATAAATGAATACAATCTTAAAAAAAAAAAATGGAAGCAGAAGGAAAACTTCCAGACTCTTTTTATGAAGCCAGCATTACTTTGATCCCCAAACCAGGCAAAGACCCCACCAAAAAGGAGAACTTCAGACCAATATCCCTGATGAACATGGATGCCAAGATTCTCAACAAGATCCTCGCTAATTGGATCCAACAGTACATTAAAAAGATTATCCACCATGACCAGGTGGGATTTATCCATGGGTTGCAAGGGTGGTTCAACATTCACAAATCAATGTGATAGAACAAATCAATGAGAGAAGAACCACATGGTCTTCTCAATTGATGTAGAAAAAGCATTTGACATGATAAACTTTGGAAAATTATCTACTGATTCTTAATCACTGTCACCCTAACTCAGATTAGTCAATCAAACAAAACAGTCATTTACAAATAAAGGACAGCAAAAAACACATGACATTTATGATCAGAATGTCTGTGTTTGAATATAGGCTTTACCATTTTTTGGCATTTTTTGGTTCTTGGACAGGTTGTATAGCCTCTTCAGTAACATTGATAATAATAATAATACCTACTTTTGGGGATCACTGTAAAAATTATAATGGAGTACAAAATTATGTATCAACCTAGTTCATGATAGGAAAACATATAGAAAGGTATTAGGACATGACTAATTTGAGAGGAATTAAGAAAGGTGGGCTTGACAGGAGGCTGGAGTGATACCAGTGGAGGGTGGGAAGAAGTAGAAAGAAGGTTCTCAGGAAGCAAAGAGGAGAAATAGACATTAAAAGGCAGAAATGCATGGAAGGGAAGATGAAGACAAATCACGGACTTTTCTACATATTTCTTGGTCTTTCTCACTTTTGACAAAACAAGTTAATAGAGAAAGAGAATCAGTTGTTAAGAATAAAGGAATTGAGGGGCACTTGGGTAGCTCAGTCCGATAAGCATCAGATTCTGAATACCTTGTCAAAATAATAATGTTAACACAACAATTGTGGTAGAGGCATTCAACGGGAAAAGACTAGCAAATTTCATATTCAGCGCTGAAACAGCAATGCATTGACCTAGGAGGCACTAAAACGGGATCCCTGTCTGTCACTATTTACAAAAATGAACACCAGTTGAATTAAAACATTGATTGTTTTCTGGCAATAGTGCAAGAAAATCTAGATAGTTCATGTGCAATGCTAGACACCTAGAGTATCTAGAAATTCAGAATTTATTAAATGAAATTAAAACCATCTATATGCAAAAAAAGATATACCAAGAAAGACAGATGTGATATATCTGGAAAACATGAAAATGCAAATAGCAGGCCATGAGTTCATTTCAGTAATACTCACAAAGTTCTTACAAACTGTCAGGAGAAAAGGCAAAACACAGAGTCTAAAAATGGGCAAAGATATGAATACACAATATACCAAGTGCAAATCCAAATGACTAACACCCTTGGGAATAAGGAAATTGACTAATTACTAGGGAAATAGAAACCAATATAATGATTTCACCAGAGAGAAAGTTTAATGCTCCAGATTTCATGTTGATATGGACACGAGGCGAAAGGGGAGTCTCAGATTGCTGGCTGAAATGTAATGTGATTAACCGAGTTCAGCCTTCTGTTCTAAAAAGCCTCAGTATTATTGATCTGTAAAATGAGAATATGACACTATCTACTAAGAAAAAAATACCTATTCCTTTCCTAAAAGCTATTCTGTAGAAACAAATGGACCAATTTGTAAGAACTTATATATAAAGATAACTTTAAAAAAAGATTTGATTTTTATTTATTTATTTGACAGAGAGAGAGCGAGAGCATAAGTATGCAGAGCTGCAGGCAGAGGGAGAGGGAGAAGCAGGCTCTCTGCTTAGCGGGGAGCCCAATGTGGGCCTTGATCCCAGGACCCTGGGATCATGACCTGAGCCCAAGGCAGCTGCTTAACCAACTGAGCCACCCAGGTGCCTCTAAAGATAACTTTTATAGAGTTGGTCAAGGTAATGAAAAACAAAAATAAAAACAGGAACAAAGAAACCCAACTCCGTATATGTGTGTATGAGGACATAGACTAATACACGTCTCCATAGCTTTACATAGTCCAAAAAAGGAGAAAAATACATATGAACACACACCGAGTTTTTAGTATTGACTCACCTAAGGGAGAGGGGGAGAGAGTGTCATAATCATGAAAAGGAAAGGGAGGAATGAATAAAAGATGTCTTTGCTAAAACAACATGTGTCATTCCACTTACGAGGAAACAAAATATGGTAAAATATACCCCTCTTTCTAGCAGTGGGAATTAAGTGTTTTTGTTGTTGTTTTGTTTTATTTTGCTTTTACCTCTTTTGGGTCAAGTGGAAAGATAAGAGATCAGTATTTAGAGAATTCCTATTTATGATGTATTAATGAGCTAAAAATCAAATTAATGAAGCCACATCATAAATTTAGCTATTTAATAAAAGAAATACAACTGCACACACAAGCAGTGACCTAGAAATTTTTTTTCAAAGCTCATTAAAAATAAGTCCAACTATATTGAATAAAATAAATGAAATAATGGATTTGGAAATTGTTAGCCATTTATATCTACAAATAATGGAGCCTTTACATTATTTGAAATAGGAGGAAAACCAGGAAACTCTCTAGTCAATAATTAGCAAATTGATAGTGAACTAGAAATCTGTTCATTTAAATTAGGCTGTAATAAGTCTTAAAGGAAAACTGGAACTTTTAAGTAAAATTGCTTTTAAAGTTAAACTGTCTTTTTTTTTTTTTTTCGATCTTGGTAGTTTGCTTCACTTCAGTTTAAACTGCTGGAAGTGGATCCTTTTTAGGTCCAAGTTTAAGGAAGTGCTGAAGGTCAGACCACTCAAAGCCAACCCCATCAGGTATCCCACCAAGATAATCTCTAAAGAGGTCAGAGGTGGGATTGACACAGAGAAGTGGCAGATTTTCCCAGTCCAGTTCGAGGGATTTCTCACTGTCCTCATAAGGGACCTCTTTGCAATGGAAGGATAAAGGGTTGCCATGAGAAGGTAATGGAAATCCCTCCATTTTAGGTAGATTTATTTTTTCATGAGGTAAAAGGAACACAACATTTATATTCTTAATAGAGATTATAGTATTTTGCTGAAGGCAAGTTATTTATTTGGGGTTTACTAGTGCTTAACTGAATTGTGCCTCAATTCATAAGCTGAAGTCTTAAGGCCCAGAGTGACTTACTGGACTTGGAGTCAGGGCCAGTGACAATGTACTAAAGGTTAAATAAAACCATACGAGTGGGGATCCTAGTTCAGCGGGGATGGTGTCCTTTTAAGAAGAGGAGAGATACCTATGCTTGTAAGCATTTGGAGAGAAGGCAGCCATGTGCAAACCAGCAAGCCAGCTCCCACTAGAAACTAAATGCTGCTGGCGCCTTGATCTTCAACTCGCACACATCAGAACTGTGAAAAAAGAAATTTCTCTTGTTTAAGCTGCCCAGTCTATGGTATTTTGTTTTGACAACCTGAGCAGATGAAAACACCTAACTAGCAAAACAATGCACCTGTGTGTTTTCAATTTCATCTGTGGTTGCCTTGATTCTTTTGATCTCTGACAAAGGTGATGAATATTCATTTTGAGTCAACAGTTTCATTATAATCATATTTTTTTTTTTACTTAACAAGAGTGCACTTACTATTAAACTCATAGTGTATGAAAGCACCCATAATTTTATATTTCAATTTATGTTTATATGTTTAGTGAGTATTTGGGAAATAAGGATTTGGCATTTTCTGTTTTTTATACTTAAAAATCATATTTCTATAATTTTTCCAATGTGGAATTTGAGATGATAATGGATAAAGTTTACCTGATACAAAGTTCAGCTCCTTCTTTATGCTTAAAGATAGATGTTTAAGTGTTAGTGTCTGGGCTTCAGTATTTCAGACTTAGAAGTAGAAGGAGTTTGTTGAATGTCAATGGAAAGATTTCTATTATACAAAGGAAAGCACTGATTGACTAAAGGGAATTTAAATGACTTACCCTCGGGGCGCCTGGGTGGCTCAGTGGGTTAAAGCCTCTGCCTTCAGCTCAAGTCATGATCCCAGAGTCTGGGATCAAGCCCCACATCGGGCTCTCTTCTCCATGGAGAGCCTGCTTTCTCCTCTCTCTCTGCCTGTCTCTCTGCCTACTTGTGATCTCTGTCTGTCAAATACATAAATAAAATCTTTAAAAAAAAATAAATGACTTACCCTCAATGATAAATATTTTCAGTAGTGAGAAAGAGAAAAAATTTGGGGGCATAGTGGCAGTGAAAACTGAAACACAAACTACAACTTAAAAGTATATCCTGAATCATAAAATAGATAGAAAGTGCCAGAGAAATCATGTTTATCACCCATTATCTAAACTCATTCTTTTAACACCAGTTTACTTAGACCCGAGTGATCTAGATAAGACTACCCACAAGCTGATCAATAGTGATTCTACATGGGCTCACAAATCCTAAAGACAGAGACCTCCGACAGTTCCAGCAACCCTTGCATTGACACCATCTGACCAATGCTTCCCAAGGTCATCCCTTGACTCCAGCACCCAAAACTCCAGAAGTTCTCTTTCCCTGGCTTCATTCTCTTTCTTTTGCGGTACCCTACAAATTCCCATTGTGTGTAGACTCTTTTGCTGCATCCAGTAATAACTTTTGACCACAGGTGTGGACCTGGTGGTCTTTGGTCGATGGGAATGAAAGTTAGTCAAACCAATAGTAAGAAATCATAGAATTCTTTGGATTGTATTTCAGAAAGACTCCCACGTCCCCCCTTTCATTTTAGCCTGGCAAAAGTCCACTCCATTTTTCAAATTGGATTTCTGGTTCAAAGAAACCCTATCTTTCCACTTAGGCTTTATTTATTTCCCATTTTGAAGATTACAATGGGAAAACATCTGAAAGAATATCAGTTTTTGAATTCAGCAACAATGGCAAAAATTGTGTAGAATCAAAATACCCTAGAAAAACTATCTTAAATTCTTGACTAAAAATAATATGCATTGTTTGGTAGAGGCACATTTATTTAATACAGGAAATTCATATCTGATATAACTATGTATCAATATAATGAACAAAATTACACATTGAAAATATTGATAATATTCATGTTAAGGTTAGATGGGGGAATTTAAATTATTATTGTTAATTCTTTTTCTATCTGTTTTTCATAAGCTTCCAAAGATGTATTCTCATTCACTAAAGTTCACAACTGATATCACTACATTGTAACACTGACAATCCAGAGCCTCCTGATATATGTCAATATATGTGTTTCATTTGAAATAATAACAGTTCTCAGACAATATACACTAATTTTATGGAAAGGTCATGCTAAGAGAGAAGGTGGAAGATCGGTAAAAGCTACAATGCTGGATAAGGGCAGTCACTGCTAGCGAGTAACCAACTAACTCGCTTTTAAGAACTCCAAATATGTATTTTCAAATTATCTTGAAATCACATACAATTAGAAATGATGAAAGCAAAAGTACATAATAAAAATTAGAATTGCTTGAAACAAAGTGCATATTAATTACATATGTGGAAACATCAGAGTTTTCCAAAGGTAAATATCAGAAGAGAACTTTAATATATACTTCAGAGAACTTTAGTATATTATCTAATGAAAATATTAAGATATATAGTAGAATATCATCTGATGCTTGATTCTGAAAACAGTTTTTGAATTTGCCTATTTCAGATATTTGCAGTATTACCTTGGGCAAGTCACTTGAACTCTCAGAGATGGTGTTTTATCAGATGAAGAGATGTTCTGTCTGCCTATCAGGTTTATTGTGGAGTTCAACAGGAATGATGTAGACATAGAATGCTTTAGAAGCTATATAAAGAACCTACATATATACTCAGGGAAAATGAGAGGTTCTAAAATCACATAGCAAAATAAGTGATACATTTTTAAGAGTGAAAATATCCCATGAAAGAATTGTCTTTTTTATGCAAATAATTTTTTTGGTCATATGTTCGCTATAATGTCAGATTACATATTGCTTAGCAAAATGTAGTGAAAAACACATTTCTACCACAGGGAAGCTTAATGACCTTGATATAATCACTTAGCTTCTCTGAGCCTTAGTTTTCTCATTTGCAAGTTTGAGATGAAGAAGAAAAGAGCAGAAAATTGCCATCAGATGAGGTCACTGGTCATAGTGACTGAAATGGCAAAACAGTGCCTGATCCCTTCTACTTTGTCTCCAACTGGCTGGTTTATCAGTATTTCCCTATTCGGTTTCTGTGCCTTCTCTCTTCCCCCATATGAATCACCCCCCCCCCCCCCCCCCCGCCTCCACATTAAGGCTAGAACACGAAACAAAACAAAAATTACAGAAATTCTTTGCCAGCAGACCTGCCTTGCAAGAAATATTAAAAATATTACTAAATAAAACATTTCTAAATATTTCTAAAATAAATACCTTAGAGAACTTGGTATTTCCCCCAAACAAGCTTAAAGCAATGCCTACAGAACAACTTACACACAAATGTGTATGTCTTATTCATAATTACCAGAATTGATAGCAGCCAAGATACCCTTCATAAGGTGAATGGACAAATAAACTGTGATATATCCAGACACCAGAATGTTTACTGCAAATAGATCAGTGGTTTCTAGAAGTGAGGGGGGAGGGAAAGATAAATAAGCAGCACACAGAGGATTTTAGGCTCTGAAACTATTTTGTATGATACTATAATGGTGGATATATGCACATACCTCCATATATATAATGGTGGTTACTATACATCTGTACAAAATCATAGAATATGCAATAGAAGACAGAACTGTAATGTAAATGGTTGGTTTGGGTGATAACTATGTGTCAGTGTAGGTTCACAGATTGTAACTAATATACCACTCTTGTCAAAAAATGTTTACAAAGAGGGACAGATGGGGTATGTGGGAAATATCTGTACCATTGCTCAATTTTGCTATGAACCTAAAACTGCTCTATAAAAGTTTAATTTTAAAAACCACAAAGTATTTTTAAAACCTGTCAAGTTCAACACTTTGAAGATCAGAAACTATTGTTCTGAAGAATACACTCGTAAGAAAATAAAAGGCTAAAAAGTGTTGGGGAGAAAATATTTGCAAACCATAGATGCGAAAAGGATTTGTATCTACAATATATAAAGAATCATTTCAACACAATAAAAGAAGCCAGGTACAAAACCACATGTTATATGATTCCATAAACTACAGTGTAATGTGTACAGAAAGACAGTTATCTAAGGACACTGAAGACTGGCAAAGCAGGGAGATATTACAGGGAAGTCAACACTTGCTAGAAGAGAATAAGCTTCCTAATTTTAAAACTCAGAGCCTGAGGGCAGACACCATTAGTGCAATGTTGTGCAACTACAATATGGAAGTTATAAGACTTTTTTAGTAGACCGATGAACCAAGAAGGGCAGAGTCTGGGACAACTACACAGGTGAAAAATTAAGAGGGGGCAGAGTGGAGTGGGGGTAGGATCTCTAAAAAGAGAGATAAGGTAGAAAGACTGCATTATACCTAAGTATTTGGCTGAACTTGCCAGGCACCACATGGAAAAAATTGTAGTTTGAGTTCTGTCTAAATGAACACTCAAAAAAAATTTTTTTGAAAGTATATGACGTAATCCAGAATCTTTACAATGTATAATTTATACCCAGAACACAAATGCAAATTACACAAATTTCAATGAAACAGAAAAATGCCACACTCAAAGAAAAAAACAATCAACAAAGAAAAAACTAGAGATGGATCAAGATGTTGGCATCAGAACAGATTTTATTTTATTTTTTTTAAAGATTTTATTTACTTATTTGATAGAGATTGCAACTAGTCAGAGAGGCAGCCAGGGAGAGAGAGGAGGAAGCAGGCTCTCTGCTGAGCAGAGAGCCTGATGTGGGGCTCGATCCCAGGATGCCGGGATCATGACCAAGCCAAAGGCAGAGACTTTAACCCACTGAGCCACCCAGGCACCCCCAGAACAGATTTTAAAGAAGCAGTGTAATTATCTTCACGGATATGGAAATACATTGATGATGAATAAAAAGACAAATCTCAGCAAAGGAATAGAAGCTATAAAAGAAGAATAAAAAAGAAATTAAAAAGTGAAAAATACAATCTGAAATAAAAATTTCACCTAACGGGACTGACAACATATGGAAGATAAAGTAAATGAACTTTAAGACAGATAAATAATAAATTAGATAAGAGAGAAAATTAAATGCAAAAAAAAGGAACAGACTCAGAAAAACTGCAACAATTGAAGATGGTCTAACATATACGCGGTGATAGTACCAGGAAAGAAAAAAAAAAATAAAGGGACAGAATAAATGGATGAAGAAATGTGGCTTATTTCTCAAATTTGGTGAAAAACATAAATGTACAAATTCAAGTTCATTAGAACACAAGCATAGTAAATGCAGGAAAATAGCATCTACACACATCCCGTCAAATTTACGCTTCATTTGAAAGTTTTGAAAGAAGCCAGAGAAAAACAACATATTAAACAACATACAGAAGAACAAAATTTACTTGAGACCAGTCAAGGTAACTCTTCAATCTCCACGACATAACACAGAGATGTCAGAAATACTAGAAATCTTGTAGATATTGACTGAACAAATAAGAGATTTCTTGAGATGTCCAAAAACGAGGCTATTAATTATTTCAGTTGGCGTAGGTAGTGGAAAAAGCACTGTACTTGGGGTAGAAGAGCTCAGTTAAGGTTCACATTGACCATCAAGTAGCTGAGATTCTGAACAAGTTCCTTAGACTCTCTAACTCTCTAAGTCGAATCTGCTTATCTTTAAAATTGAAACAGTTGCTCCACAAGGTCCTTGTGAAGATGACCTAAGATAATCCACATGAAGGGGTGCCTGGGTGGCTCAGTCTGTTAAAGGGGCTGCCTTCAGCTCAGGTGGGATCTCAGGGTCCTGGGACCAAGCCCTGCATTTGGCTCCCTGCTCAGTGGGGAGTTGGCTTGTCCTTCTCCCTCTGCCCCTACCTGTGCTCCACCCTGCTTGTGTGCCCACACTCGCTCCCTGTCTCTTCCTCTCAAATAAACATGAAATCTTGAAAAAAAGTTGATCCATGTGAGAACGTCTGTTTTTAACATAGACAAATTATAATATTTATAACATTTAGTTGAATCTAAATGATGTTTCATGTTTGAGTATTTCTTACAAAGATACACTGTTTCATTTCTGCAAAAAGGCCATAATTTTGGTACCATTTTTCTGTATCAATGGTTTATGGACTAAAAATAATTGTCCAACATAAAGGCAAATTACCTGTCGACATCTGCAAAATTCCTTAAATCTTTAAAATCTTGTCCATATATGTCCTCTCACTCCCTAGCATGGTAACAGAAATTTTAATTTAATGCTTCTAGTTGTTGATTTTCTACAACTGACCATCCTCCAGAATTTCCTTACATGGACTTTTAAAAATCATTCTTATATTAAGATTTCTAATAAATTGAAATTAGTTTTCCTTAAATTTATTTGAGAATTTTATTTTGCATTTGCCATTCATTCCATCTCATTAAACATCACCATCTAATATCTACCTCCAAATAGCTACTAGTATTCTTAACATTTGTACCACAATAAACTTGGATGGTTTAAGAGTTGTAAAAGTATACTGCAATGTTTAGCTGTACTGCTATTGCATGTAAAATCAGGACTTTGAAAAGCACATCAAATAGACACAAATGTACATTTTTTTAATCTTGCAAGATTCAATTTATCTGAGGTAGGCTGTTTTATATAGAAATATCTCAAACAAATAGGAATATGTTTTCTTCTTTTATGAATTAATATTTCCAAAAAGAGATACCTTATTTGACAAAGTTTCTGAAACAAACTAGGATCTCCTACCAAATGAAGTGGTCAAAAAGACAAAATATGATTAAATCACCAATAACACTATGTTTTTATTCACTGGAATCTGGAGATTAAAAAAAGATGCACTCTACTCTAAACCATGTTAGGTTGGAATTATTATCCTAATACTGTGAAGAAAATTTTCATTAAGTCACAGATTTTTATGTGTGAAGTACAAGCAGAGAATTATCTTTAGGACATGGGAGAAAATTACAACTACTTTTCAAATGTAACCTTGACATTTTGAAAAGTGCAGTCATGGATCTGTCCCCATGGAGACAAGTATTTTACCCTTCATTTCTGCACCAAAAGTCAGCACTTCATAGCCAGATCTGATCTAGTCTCCACGGTCTGTCTTATGGGGGTTATATGCTTATAAAGCTATGTCCCAATGAACAGCAAAAACTCACTGAATGTTTCTGTTCTCCACCCTTTCAATTGATACTGACAGTAATCCTTTTTTTTTTAAAAAAAAACCACAGGTTTTTCGAGATAAAAATCTGTTTTTATGTAGTAAAATGGATGATTCAGTCAGAAGAAAAAGTTTGTGAGAACTTCAAGCAACCACAATCCCTGGGATTGAAAATTAGACCCTGTGGCCCCATTCTCCCAGCACGACACACTTACAGAAATCAACATCACTTACAAACATCCAGAGTTTGCCTTCATTTTACCCCTGATTAATGATAAGTGGAAGAAAGGTTTAGAGTCACAAAAATCCACCACTATGTACACCATTATTTTCTTTTCTTCTCCTCTTTGCATTGAGATAATCTATACAAAACTGCTTTACCTGTCCCTAAAATAAATTAGTTGTCCAATAATGTGTTCATTTTGGTCTTTTAATGGTTTTGTTTCAATCATTTTTCCCTTTACACCTTGAAAAGATACTAATTAAGAAATTCTAATCAATGCAGTCAAACAGCAGACCTCATGTTTATTATCTGCAGAACTTTCTAACTCTCTAGAACAAAAAAAAAAACAAAAAAAAACTTTTGAATGAATCTCATCACTGGCAAGTTCTTACTGTTGATTTCATACGTGTGACTCATCAGAAGTTTGCCTCTGTGTACACTGAGAAACAGGAGAACTTAGACTGTTGTCACTATGCCAATGTACTGGACTTAAGCATTATCTCTTCTTATATTTCAATGTTGTTGTCTATCACGGGGTCTGAGGACCTGGCCTTCGAAAGCACTACAGAACTTGCTTTCAATGCCAACACAGTAATTTCACTTCAACACCGTATCATAATATATCTAAACAACAAAATCACATAGTTAACCCAATCGAATTCAATCACTTACTCATTTCAGGGTGTTATTTTTTTTTAATCGCTTTATATTTTTACTGTCCACATGGAATTTTGCCTTTATGTACCTCCATCTCCAGAATAGGCATATCAAACATTATGAACACAGATCACTTCCAAAGGCAAAAGCTTTCTGATAATTCATTTCATGCATTACAATTAGGTTTTTAACCTAATTGATTTTCCTCATGGAAAATTTTAACACACAAAATTACATAGTGCATTTGTTTGTTTACTTACTTGCCGTCTCTCTTCTACACTAGAATATCAGTTTTAGGAGGGCAGGAACTTTATTTCTTTGCCGCTAGATCCTCATCGAATGCAGTGCCTAGCACACATCAGAGGGACAATAAAGATTTGTTGGATGAATGAGCAAATAAACAAAAGCACAGTGAATGTCTGTCTGCACTTGTTCAATCTTATGGAGGGACAGGAATTTACACTATTAGGTGAGACAGGATGGCTCCAATGGAATGGAATTGAGTATTTTGCTTCTCTTAGGTCAGTTAGGCTCTGTCAAAGAACCAGAAGGTTAGGGTGTGGTTAACTCCCCCTGAGGGCTGACATTGTGAAAAACAGAATGCACATGGTTCCCATGAGAACCTGGTAAAACTTCAAGAGATCAATGTGTGGGGAGTGGGGGGGCTATGACTGGGTCCCGTGGAGTTTTTGTCTCTTCGACTTGTCCATACTGAGCTTCTAGAAGTTGTCAAAGTTCAGCTTTCTCTACCCCAATACTGCTCCTAGTTTTCTGCCGGTGGATTTTTGCCATAGTAATCTATGATTCTCTGTATTCACCTGTCTTTCCAATTCTAGAAACAGCAGTCCTGCTTGTAAACTCACTTCTCTCGAAGATCTCAGAGGAGCTGTTGATTTTTTAGTTTGTTCACTTTTTTACTTCTTAGAATACAGTGGCAACTTCCCAACTTCTTATATGGTGGACAAGTCCAACTATGTGTTCTTCATTCCATTTAAGAAATCTTTGCCAGACAGAAAATCAATTTCTCCTATTCTTTTTTCTAGAAGTTCATAATTTGGGGTTTCAGTTAGGTCTATGACTCATTTTGAGTTTGTTTTTGTGTATGATAGGAGGTAAAATTTGAGATTCATTTTATTATCTGTATGTGGCTAGCCTCTATTTTCAGCATTATTTGTTGAAAAGATGATCTCTATCCCCACTGAATTGCCAATTGCCTTTATGTATGTGGTTCTATTTTTGGTTTTGCTATTCTGGCCCATTCACTTTTATCTTTTTTTTTTTCCTTTTAAGATTTAATTTTTTTTTAAAAGATTTTATTTATTTATTTGACAGACAGAGATCACAAGCAGGCAGAGTAGCAGGCAGAGAGAGAGGAAGGGAAGCAGGCTCCCCGCCGAGCAGAGAGCCCGACGAGGGGCTCGATCCCAGGACCCTGGGACCATGACCCGAGCCAAAGGCAGAGGCTTTAACCCACTGAGCCACCCAGGCGCCCCTAAGATTTAATTTTTAAGTAGTCTCCATACCCACCCCAGGGCTTGAACTCACAACCCTAAGATAAAGAGTCATGAACTCCACCAATTGAGCCAACCCAGCACCCCTCATTCAGTTCTGTCTGAACGTTATGCTCATGCTACACTGTCATGATTTTTGACCTTTATAATGAATCTTGAATTTAAGTGGTGTAAATCTCCAAAGTTGTTCTTATTTTTCAAAATTATTTTGGTTATTCTAAGTTCCCTTCATTTCTGCATGGATTTTGAATGTACTTTTCAGTTTCTATAAGGCTTCTGTTTGGAATTTGACTGAGACTGATTTAATTCATAGATACATTTGGGCATAACATACATTTTAACTGACTACTTTGGTCTGTTGGGACACTTCTTTTTAAGCTTTGTAGGGAAGGTCTAAAATAACCTTTACTCTAGGTTAGGTCATTCCTGCTTAAAAAACAAAACAAAACAAAACAAAAAACAAAAAAAACCAATTCTGTGTCTCTCCTGAACACCCCAGTTATCCAAATGACTCCCAGGTCTGTGTGATCTCTGATTTATCCAGCATAGAGCTCCTGAGAATGTTCACCTCCTTAGCCTGATGAAGGTTACTCCTTTGTGTGCACAGATTAATACGCACCCACAATTAAGAAGGATCCCTCTGCCTACCTCCATCCTTTAGAGTATTCTGCTTTGCATGACCAGCTGGCTCAGGCTTCCCCAAAGGTAATTTCCATTTCCTCAATGCAACAAGACAACACAGTTACCATTGGATTTCTCATTCCAGTGCCATGATCCAGAAAGTGTTTTTAGATAGCAAACGAAGTAACCATGACTTTAACCTCTTTTTTTCTTGCCTTATGTGTCACACTCCCATGCTGTGTTTTCCAGTTTCTGAAAACAACTCTTTTATTTGGGTTATCTGGTTTTTAATAGCAGAAAGGAGTATTTTGTTCCAGTACTCTAATATGGACAAAACTTGAACGTGTGACTGTTTTAAATAATAAGAATTCTCTTCTCTACTTTTGCTTATATAATAATACATATGAACACTGATTTGTATGGAGGCTTTGTAAAATAATGTTGTGTGGAATCTTTCCTCTTCGGTTTTTCTTTTCCCTTTTTCTTTTACAGTTCTCCCACAGAAATGGCTTTTAGTCAATCATATGCTTCCTGGTACCCCATCATCATCCTGTTAAGGGTGATTATTGCTAGGTACTCTACCGACACCACATCTCGCCAGCTTAGCAGCCTAAATGATTCTTTCTCACCTAGTCATAGTCCAGTGTGATGAGCCAGGCAGACTCTCCGGGGTAAGTCAAGTATCCAGTTCTTTTCATCTGTGATGCTGAATTCACAAGCAGAAGAAAAGAGAACAAAGGGGTGATTATGCACAAGGTGTAATGATTACGCTAAAAGTGCTGTTTTTCATTTCGTCATTCAGAACTCACTTCCATGGTTGCAATCAACTCATACGGAGTCTAAAAGACACAGTCTTCCATTGTGTTCATAGGAGGCAGTGGTGTGGGTGAATAATGACTCAGTCTTTACCACAAATACTAACTCATGCACAATTTCTCTGTTATTTTATTTTATGTTATTTCTCCCTCTCTATCTCTGATTACAAGGCCCCAAATCAACCCATCATAATACGCAACTACTCTGGTGGACTTCTTTTGCTATGACTTTTACTCAAAACTTTGAGTCTATATATATATTATATATATGTATATGTATATATGTATATGTATATGTGCATATATATATATATTTAAATTGTGTTGTGCCTAAGAATTGTTTTTACTTAACAATATTTAAAACATATTTCTATAGTCATATGTATCTCTATAGAATACTAAAGACTTAAAATTTTCAATTACTTAATATCATAACTTGAGATTCTGATTTAGTAATTATAAGGTAAAGAAAACATTCAATAAAAAGGGAAAAAGAAATCAAAACACTAAACAAAGAGACATAAAAGAAAATAAAATTTTTAAAAAGCAAAAATATGCTTTCAACAGAACTGAGATTCATAGCCATGAGAGACACAGTGAAATTGTTTTCACAACTTATAAGAAATATATTAAGAACTGACATTATTATTTATAATCTCAAGGACTCCAAATTCTGCTTATTTCTTCCACTTGTATCTTCCTTTCCCCAAGTTATTTTATAGGGGTCTGTCTGATCTGTTGATCAGAGATCAACACTCTATGTCAGAAACATCCTAATAGAATCTGTATTCTTAATATTTCTAGTAATGTTCTAAAAATAAAACCAAAACAATGTACCCATAAGCATCATTAGAGAATCACAAACTTATGACAGTTCTCTGTTCACATAATATGTGCACATACATGTATACTATATACTCATATTCTTAGAAAAACAAGAATATAAAATGCATATACAAATTGAGAAATAAACCAGGAAGATAGTTTACAAAGAAGGAATTGTTCATATCCATTAAAATTGTACAGGTTTTCCTAAATTTCCAGTTGGCCTATTAGCAAATTGGAGGTTTTTTGGAATGAGTAATTATCTCCTTGGAAAGTATATATCTCTTCTAGCCTCCAAAGGTGACAGGGCCAAACCAGGGAATATCATTAGTTGAATGGTATTAACGAGTTCCGAGTTCCAAGGTTGGAAAGTGAACTATAGAGAGCTCCAGATGTGGAATTCCTGAAAAGTCAGAGAAACAAGTTCAAGAAAAGAGCAACTGGCAAGGGATGGAATGTCTTTAATGTCTTAAAATTTGTTCATTACATATATGATGTCTTTAAATATGCAGGTTTTGCTGTGCTAAAAAAAAGTTCCCTTTTATGCCTAGTGTTTTCAAAGTTTGTAATCACTGCAAAATTTGAAGTTTATAAAATGTTGGCATGGGGCCTGTGGGTGGCTTGGTAGGTTAACCATCTATCCGCCTTTGGCTCAGCTCATGATTTGGGAGTCTTGGGATGGAGCCCCATGTAGAGCTCCCTGCTCAAGCAGTCTGCTTCTCCTGCTCCTCTGCCCCTCTCCCCACTTGTGCTTTTTCTCTCTTTCTCTCAAATAAAATCTTTTTAAAAATGTTATGACATCTACCAAGATACATACACACACACACACACACACACATATACATATTATATATATTAGCACAGTAAAACATTGCATGATACTCTAATGATAAATCATCCTTGAATATTTGGATTAGATCTTTCTTTAACGTAATGTGTTACTGTCATGTGCTTTACACAGTAAACATACTATTGAATTTATATGATTTTACTGACCTTTTCCTTTATTACAAGTTTTTGGATTACCTTTACACTGTTGGACTGATTTCATTGTATAGGCTATCTCAAATCAGTTTTCGGGTCAGGTGGGGTAAAATAATCACACATTTATGGCAACGGAAGCATAAACAGAAGAGCAACTTTCTCATGCTTCCATCAATGAGAAAATAGTTATATTTTTATATATACATAAATATACATATTTATGTAATTATGTATATATTTGTACTCATATGAGATGTTACTATCAGTATATTGAGCAGTGATTCTTTTTTTTTAAACATATTATTTATTTATTTGACAGAGATCACAAGTAGGCAGAGAGGCAGGCAGAGAGAGAGAGGGGGAAGCAGGGGGAAGCAGAGAGCCCCATGTGGGGCTTGAGTCCAAGATCCTGAGATCATGACCTGAGCCAAAGGCAGAAGCTTAACCCACTGAGCCACCCAGGCACCCCTCCAGCAATGATTCTTAACCACTCCTTAGGGCATGCCTCCCTGTATGACTCATGATCACCGAGTAAGAACAGTGAAGGCAAGGACATACAAAGTTGAGAAGAACTGGCTTCAAGGGAATTGCTCTTCAGGATTAATATTATTTATATTTTATATATATAGGGGCACCTGGGTGGCTCAGTGGGTTAAAGCCTCTGCCTTCGGCTCAGGTCACGATCCCGGGGTCCTGGGATCAAGTCCCACATCAGGCTCTCTGCTCGGTGGGGAGACTGCTTCCTCCTCTCTCTCGCTTCCTGCCTCTCTGCCTACTTGCGATCTCTCTCTGTCAAATAAACAAAATCTAAAAATAAATAAACAAACAAATAAATAAAGGGGTGCCTGGGTGGCTTCATCAGTTAAGCATCTACTCAGGCCAGGTCAAACCTGCTCAACGAGGAGTCTGCTTCTCTCTCTCTCTCTCTCTGCCCATCCCCCTGTTCATGCTCTCTCTTGCTCTCTAATAGATAAAATCTTTAAATAAATAAATAAAATAAAAGTATAAACTAAGTCATGCTTATCTGTTTTAGGGAGATCTACTAAGAGACAAAGTTCTGGATCAGTTAGTACCTGACTTGAGATTTTTTTAAAAAGATTTTATTTATTTATTTGACAGACAGAGATCACAAGTAGGCAGAGAGGCAGGCAGAGAGAGAGGAAGGGAAGCAGGCTCCCTGCCTAGCAGACAGCCCGAGGTGGGGCTCGATCCCAGGACCCTGGGATCATGAGCCGAAGGCAGAGGCTTTAACCCACTGAGCCACCCAGGTGCCCCATATCCTCTCCTATCCTACTCTATTTACTATCCCAGTCTAGTTGACACGCACCATCACACGGGTTGTGGGTCCGTATGGTGATTTGACAATGCTAAGCCTTGTGCTGTGTTCACCACAACAGTAGCAGAGCAGTTATTTTTCATTCTCATTTTATAGATGAGGAAAGAGAAACGAAAGCTCATGGCACCAGCAAGGGGCAGAGAAAGGACATCCCTCCAGGCCTTCCCAAGGCTCGGTGGAGCTGGGCCATGGAGACAGGGAGGACTGGTCAGGCCCCCGCCACAGCAGCCAGGTCAGACCCAGGCCCTCATGGAGGAGTTAGGCGGCTGGGCTCCGTCCCCTCCTTCTCTTCCTGCTGACTCACTAGCAGGGAAAGAATGGATGCTCTTTCTTGCTCTCCATATTCCCAGGAGTTCTGAGATTTTAAAAGTTTGGTGCAGAGAAAGGAAAAACCCTCTACATTTCCCTAGTAGCTCCTTGGGTTAGGATCTGGGCGATCCCCTGACATTGTTCCAGTGAGCGAAGGGGTTTAAGGAATGTCGAAGACCTCAGGCCTGGATGGATTAATGCATAGCTCAGAAACCATTAAACTTAGGATGAGAGGTAGCCATATTCCGACTCTATTTTTTTCCCACCAAAGGATTAAGAAGAAAATCAATAGTGTTGGGAACACTGTGACTTCTTTGTAAACTTTAAAGATGTGTGCATCCGTACACTTTCCAACTGGACACATCAAAACTACATCCTTTGTGTGTGAAGTACAACTTCACAGGGAGCTTTAGTCGGGCCTCAGAGTCTACGCTCTTGGCCCTTCACACCGAGAAGGCCACGTGTGCGGCCCACTGTCTAGTTCTAGTTCATTTGAAGGAGTGCTTACCTCAGTAAGGCCTTTTATCTTCAGGTATCCACAAAGGTACGAGTTCCCCGTGTCCACATGCTGGAAGGAAAGGACACACAGTCTGGTTACAAATGGAGGAACCCGGGGCGCCTGGGTGGCTCAGTGGGTTAAGCCTCTGCCTTCGGCTCGGGTCATGATCTCAGGGTCTTGGGATCGAGTCCCGCATCGGGCTCTCTGCTTGGCAGGGAGCGTGCTTCTTCCTCTCTCTCTGCCTGCCTCTCTGCCTACCTGTGATCTCTCTGTGTCAAATAAATAAATAAAATCTTTAAAAAAAGAAAAAAAAAATGGAGGAACCCCTGGGACAAGCTGGGGATGCTGTGGAAATCCACGTGTCCTGCGGGCACAGGCCGGGTGGGCTAAGGGAGGTCTGGAGGTGGGTGCCCACCGAGCTGGGCCAGGGATCACCGGCCTTCAAGACTTTCGTGAGTCCGCCCTACCCATGGGCCTGTTCAGACCAAGCCAGCTGATCCCAGGACCCTCTCAACCTCCTCTGCTGAGTACCTTGAGACCTAAGTGCCTTTCTGGAGCAGCGAGCCCACGTACACAGGCCTCCCGCCGGTCTCAGGAGTGTATTCCTCCCCTACACTCACACTACACAATCCTGCATTAGTTCTTTTTTTTTTTAAGATTTTATTTAATTTATTTATAAATAAATAAATCTCTCTGACAGAGAGAGACACAGAGAGAGAGGGAACGCAAGCAGGGGGAGTGGGAGAGGGAGAAGCAGGCTTCCTGCTGAGCAGGGAGCCCGATGGGGTGCTCGATCCCAGGACCCCGGGATCATGACCGGAGATGAAGGTTCAGACGCTTAAGGACTGAGCCACCCACGCGCCCCTGTGCATTAGTTCTTTATGAAATGGGCAGCATATTCAGAAAAGACCTCATACGAAGACTTCTTGGGCAAACATTTCCGTTATGAACCAAAATGCTGACCCCCAGATCGGAATATATTATTGAGTGTTCACTCTGCCCATTTCATAGATGAGCGCCTGTATTTCTTGGTGAAGAGTTGGGAGGCTACAATGAACAGGGGTAACAGGCATGGGAGATGTTAAAGCTGCGTATCCACCACTTATGGGTTGCTGAGACACTGCAGGGTGCCTACCCAATAACCAATTTCCTACCTTTCCATGCTGCCAGGGCCCAGATCCTGTTCTGGCGCCCACCCTGGCCCCACAGGGCCTGGTCAGCCCTGACCCAAGGCAGACAGGTGCCCCTGTTCCCTCGTGAGTCATTAGTTAAGGGGTGAGTGACCCAACCAATCAGGTATGTGTGTCAGTCTCCTGGGGGCCTCTGGGAAAGATGCTGGCTTTTGAGGAGGCCCTCTTTCTTCCCCTGGAAGTGGCAGTACCTGCACGAGCGCCCAGGCCCTCGGCAGCCATCTAGAGACCATGAGGACAAACAGGCCGGGAAATGCCAGGGATGGCAGCGGAGAGACAGACAAGGGAATGAGGCCCCTGAATGACCAACCTGGAACCAAACCACCTCCGAGTTTCTTGTAATCAGAAGTGCTAGGTTCACTCATTCTTTAAATTATTTTGAGGTGGCTATGGTTTACTTACAGCTTAGGGCACCTGAACCGATACAATTCACCCAAACCTATACAGACTGGTCCCAAACAGGCAGATTTTCACATTTCATGATAACTTGGGCTCCCTTAAAAAGCAGACCCCTGGGGCACCTGGGTGGCTCAGTGGGTTAAGCCTCTGCCTTCTGCTCAGGTCATGATCCCAGGGTCCTGGGATCGAGCCCCACATCGGGCTCTCTGCTCAGCAGGGAGCCTGCTTCTCCCTTCCTATCTGCCTGCCTCTCTGCCTACTTGTGATTTCTCTCTCTGTCAAATAAAAAATTAAATAATTTAAAAAAAAAAAAAAAAAAAGCAGACCCCTGGAAAGAAAGCAAACCCAAGTACAATGCCACTGGCACGCTGAGATTTTAATGTTAAGCGAGGTCTCATTTTAAGCAACTAGGAAAGTTTTGTGGTATTTTTCAGATTTGGAGACTTAACTACTTTCGTTTACACGGTAAATCAAATACTCCAGCAATCTTTAAAAACTGTAATGAGCACAGTCAGCCAGAGGAGGTCAGCACCAAAGCAAACGGGCTTCAATGAAGCTGAAATGCTCCCACAGTTTGGACCCGGTGACAAAGGTAGCCCATGTGAAAACTGCCAAAGCACTTGAAATATCCTCATCGGCTGGCCTTGGCCTTGGATGTGATCTAAGTGGTTGATCTGCACTAACGCGGTTCAGTGAAAGACTTTATTTAAAGGACACACAGCTCTAACCTGGGGCCTTAAATTTCATGTATGCAATTCTCACTGAATTCAATACACTTTGGGGTTTCACAGCTGCTGGAAAGCTTATCAGGTGTCCAAGATACCTGCTAATAAGATTAAAAACTGAACTGGGAATTGGCTAACATTTTGCATGGATTATCACATGCTCAAGAATCAGAATTTCAGTCTGGCCTCCGTTCAACCATGTATCCCTCCCATTCTGCCCCAACTCATCTAGATGACAGCTGGTGAACTCAAACACAGTACAATGCAGAGACCTTACACCAAATGCCAGGCCAGCATCTCGATGAGAAAGATAACAAGGCAAATGTTTAGCAAGAACATCTCACAGCACAGCTGTGTCCAACAGCTGCTCTTTCTAGTACCCGTTCCCTGTGACCCTGGCCTTCACTTTGGTCTTGGCTCCTTGCATGGCAGAGGAGAAACAGAGTAGTTACAGTAACAACGGCAACAAGGGAAACCCAGCCAGAATCTCACAAAGGTTTGGGAAACTCTCTAAACTAGAATTAAGAGGAAAGAAAGAAGGAAGGAAGGAAGAAAGAAGGGCTCCAGAAAGCCCAAGAAAAGATGTGCAACATTGTTAGTCATTAAGGAGATTCCAATCAAAACCACAATGAGACACCACTTCACACCCACTAGCAGGACTGCGATCAAAGAGACAGGCAGTAAGTTGAAAGTGTCAGCAAGGCTGTGGGAAACTGGACCCTCATGCGGGGCTGGTGGGAATGAAAACTGGGCTAGGCACTTTGGAAATCGGCGTGGCAGCTCCTCAGAGTGGTAAGCACAGAGCTGCCATCGGACCCAGCATTTCACTCCCACGAGGAATGAAGATGTGTCCACATGAAAGCTCATAAAGCAACGTTCACTCCATCGTTAAATGGTTTCCAAAGTGGAAACCACCCAAATGTTCACCGACTGCTCGAAGGCTCAACAAAATGCTGTATATCCATACAACAGATTATCATGCAATGATAAAAAGGAACAAAGCACAGCCACATCCTATGACGCGGGCGAACGTTGAGGACATGACACTCGGCAACAGAAGCTAGACACAAAACGTCCCATAGTGTATGACTCTACATACGTGAAATGGCCGGAATAGGCAAATCTTCAGGAACGTGATGGCTAGGAGGTGAGGTTTCTCTTCGGGGGGATGAAAGGGGGCTAAAATTAGGTTGCAGTGATGCTTACCCAACTCTGAGTACTCCAAAAACTACTGACCTGAACACCTTCAGTGGGCCAGTTGCGTAGGATGCGAACTGTATCTCAACAAAGCTGTTAGGAAACAAAGCAAGCAAGCAGGAAAGAGGCAGATGTATATTCTAAAAAGGCTGAGTCCAAGAAACTGGTCCTGGCTGAAAAACCAGGGCGATGATGGGCCAATTCACAGGCCACTGATGGTCTCAGTGACGGACAAAGAACTTACCAATCCAGATGTAGGGCGGCATTCCTGGGCACAACCACAGCTCCCACCAGTAGACATCCTACTGAGGTCTGAGCCGGGCTTCTGCTCTGGGCTCCCGTGAGACCAGTCAGTCCTGCACCAACTTAATCACCACTTCTATTGGGTCACAAGGACACGGGCACCCGACAGGACGTTGGAAACAACACACCAATGACAGAATCGGGGAGTTGCTGAAGAAGTCAAAGACCACTTCTCTTTGACACTTAGCGACCCTGCTGGTCTACCGCATCAGAAACTGTCAAAATAAACAATCGGCACAAAGTCACGATCATTCCAAACACGACCCACACCAAGGACCTCACTGCCAGAATTTTATGATGTTGCCCCCACAATAAAGAAAAAAGAGTCTTTACCTTTATACTAAATTCTCACATTTCAAGCAAAAGACAAGAGGGATCACCACGTGAGGCATATAATTATGAAGACTGAACGAATCAGTCACAACAGTTTTCCAGTTATAACAAATGCCACGGCTCACGTGAAAAAGTTAAGTTTATGGAGCAAAGATACAATTAAGATGAAGAGGCAGTTTCCTCCACCGAAAAAAGATGAAACTATTGATTCCCCCAAAACAGTAAGAAAAAAGAGGTTAATGGTGCTCTACAGTTAGCAGAAAGAAAATGTATCTGCATTGTCTTTTGGGAGGGACACCCACTTGCTCAGAAGAGAGGCTGTCCAAAATTTACTGTTTTTAAAGAGCCAAGGGCACATAAGGCAAAGACACATCTTAGGTTCTGTCCTCACTCATGGGAGCAGTAAGGTAGCACACTAGGTCCTCAGAGTTTCTGTAAAAGGCCTTTCAAGAGGGCAGATGGGGAGGGGCTTTAGGAGGTGGGGCCTCACACTAAGGAAAAAAGGGGCAAAGGGAGGAGGAAAGTGGATCCTGAGGCAGGCAAGGGTAGCTACACAGGAAGGGTTTTTGCGGGGAAGGGAGAGAAAAAGGAGTATGGACTACTGTTGATCTCTGCCTGGAGAAAAGAATGTCAAGTGTGTTCCTATTTGCGTGAGAGGGGTGAGGTGCAGAAAAGGGCCAGAGTAGGTAAAGCTGTCGCTCCAAAGCCACCAGGGGCTGGCACCAGGTATTTAGAAATCCAGGTCAAATTGAGGGGGGACAGCAAGGAAATACCCTCTGAGAGATAATACGGGGTGAGTTTGATTTCCCAGCACATGGCTATCAGAGACCAGGAGGAAGCCCTGGTTGTGTAGATAAAAGAACACAGAAAGAGGGTCCCCTGGAGCCGAGGAGGAGGAAGATGAAGGTATGGGTTGGGGAAGCAAGCCGGGGAGACTGGGAGGGGACTGGAGGTGGCCAAAGAATGGAGGCAGGGAGCATGAGAAGCCTAGAGCGGGAGGCCTGGGGCTAGGGGCAGCTGGGTGCCTGGGCCAGGAAGAGACTGGGACAGCTGTGGGGGGAGGGAGGCCAGGAGGCAAGATCCCCACAGACTTGGAGGAGCTCCACTCAGCAGCACCCAGGATGTGAGTGCCTGGTCTCGAGGGAGTCATTACCAGAGGCTAGGAATCAGTTGTGGGCTGGGGGGCGCTCAGGGCTCAGGGGCTAATGGAGGGAGTGTGCGCCAGGTCGCCAGGTCCGAGGGGACTAACTAGGCTCTCCCAAGGAAGAAATCCTGGGAGGAGGGCCCCAGGGTTTGAGGATCCCTGGAACTTAGGAAAGGGGAGGGGAGGAGGACTGTCTCAGGTCTGAGATAATTTGACATGGGCCCAGCCACGGGTAGGGTCCCCAGTCAGGAGAAACCAATGGAGGGCTCTTCAGCGTCTGAGAGGGACTGGAGGAGGGGGCGCTGATCTCGGGACGAAAGGTCCTGGGGAGGAAGGACTCAGGTCTGAGGGTGGCCAGTCACGGGGCGGGGGGGGCCCTTCCTGATCCCAGGCAGGCCGGTCACCGGCTTCGAGTCTGGGACAGTGTTCAGGGTCTGCCAGGAGCTGCTCCCGACAGGCTCCGGTGAGAGGGGCAGGTCAGGGCTGGGGCTTGGAGAGTGTGAGACACCAGCTGGGCAGGTCCCGGGCGGTGAAGCGCCTGGTGCAGGAGGCCCTGCGGGGAGGGCCTGGTCCGCGGCGGCGGGCTCGAGAAGCCGGGGGCGGGCACGGCCCGTGAGCGCCGCGAGGAGGCCCGCGGGCCCGGCTCGGCGCTCACCTGCAGCACCACCTCTACGTCCTACGAGTTCCCCTTGCTCTTCTGGCGGCCGCGGAACTGGAGCTGCTGTAGAGCGGGCTGGTGGCCACGCCGGGCTGCTGGGTGTTGATGGGCAGCGGCGGGATGAGCGAGGCCGCGAAAGCGGCCGAGGCACCGGCCGGCGGGTGGCGCGGGGCGGGGGGCGGGGGGGACTCAGTGTGGACCGGCATCGCGGGGTCTTCCGGAGCCAGGACTGGGGGGAGGGGGGAAGGAACGGCCGCCGCCACGCGGGAGCCGAGGCGGGTGGCAGGGAGGGAGGGGCCGGGGCGCGCACGCGCGGGGTTGGGCCGGAGGGGGGACCACCCGCTCGCTGCCTGCGGACCAAGCGCTCCAGCAGACACCGGGACCCGGGGACCTGCGAGCAGGGCCCCCCACCTCCCCGCGTCCTGAGCTGAGTCCTCCTCCCCACTTGCCTTCGCACACACACCACCCTTTCGATTGGCTCAGGCGCACCGGGTGGGAGGGAACAGGCTCACGCGGCGCTTCCACCCATTAGCTGGCGGAGAAATCACGTAGGGGGGTGCGCGAGAGGCCCTCTGGGACTTGTAGTCTTCTTCCCCAGGCACAGCATGGAGTGGGCGGGGCAAGGTGGGTTAGTGATACTGATTGACTGGGGGTGTGTGCAGGAGGCGAGCAGGAGCGACAGCTCGCGCTGGTGTCAGGCGGAAGATGGCGGTGTCCAGGGGAGGCAGAGGACTCTGGGGAGGCTGTGAGAGGTTTCCGTACAACCCCAGCCTGCGGCTTTGGGAATCCCTTCGTTCAGTTTCCTGCTCTCAGGTTTCCCGCCGGTTGTCCCCCAGGCTCTCGGGGGCGATGTGCAGGAGCTGCCTCCAGCTGCGGCGCCGGGAGCCTCCTCCTGAACCGGCCCGGGCTGCCCTCACCACCTCCGCCAGCCGGAGCCAAACCCACTGACCCCTGATGGGGCCTACGCGCCCCCAACAGGTGAGGGAGGCCAGGGCACGTTCTCTTTGGGCCAGGGCCCGAGGCGGGCTAAGGTGGGCTGAGGGATTAGGCTGTGTAGGGCGCGGTCACCGAGGCAGGGCTCAGGCTCCTGAGGTTACTCAGTTCACCGGGATCCTGCCAGGGATTGGGAAAGATAGAAGGCCAGGCAAGGGCACGCATCGCCTCACTGCGTGAGACAGTAGTTGCCATTTGGCACGTGCAGTTTTTCTCAAAGCTTATGGGTTTCTTTTCCAATAAGGAAAGTAAATAGCGTTCTTGTTCTCAGACAGGGTAATTTGGGTTCTTAGATCAGGACTACACCAAGGTCACAGAGCAGACTCACAGGTTTGTGGAGGGCATCGGTCAGCCTGACCTTTTTCTGTGTACCCATGGCTGGGCATCCTGGAACCGGGGCATTCAGTGGGTCTTCAGTCTTCCATCCTGGACAGTTTCTCTGCAGGTTCCCTGGCCCTCGGTCCCACTGTCCTATCACAGTCCCTGGCATTTCTCCTAAGGAGTTGATCCTGGTGCCTCCTTTCTCTCCTGACTGATAAGGCCTAGAAGAAAGTAGTAACACTTTCACTGATTCTGGGAAGAGGTTTTAGGGTAAGAGTGGGAATGACTCCCTTAAATGAGTGCAGAGTAGTAACACTCTTTAGTTAATTTTTCTGTGCTGAGAGCTGGAGGCATGGTGGTCTTCAAGGTCGGTGAGGTCCTACCTAATGAGCACTGTCATTATAGTCATTATAGCTCACTGCAGGTTATAATAGTCTGATTAAACAACAATGTATGATATGCTGTGATAAGGGAAATACAAAGAAACAGTGACAACATAAAGAAGAACCTACTCTCCTCTTGGGGGTTTTGAGGGTCTGGAAAGGATCTTGGATGAAAGGACATTTCAGCTGAGTCTTTTTTTAAAAACATTTTATTTATTTATTTGACAGAGACATAGCAAGAGAGGGAATGCAAGCAGGGCGTGTTCGAGAGGGAGAAGCAGGCTCCCCGCTGAGCAGGGAGCCCGATGCAGGACCTGACCCCAGGTCAGATGGTGACCTGAGCCGAAGGCAGATGCTCAGTGGCTGAGCCACCCAGCCGCCCCTCAGCTGAGTCTTGACAGGTAAGTTGGAGTTCAGTGGAGAGGAGGAGGAAGAGTGTTGGGTGGACAGAACAAGTTCAGAGGTGACAGCAGGGTGTGAGGGACCATGCTGTGACATTATTTACTTTAGAAAATCTAGAACTCTACAGATAGTTTGACATTGTGGCAGAAGTACAGACCTGGGGTCTAATGCTGGCTGGAGGTACAGCGCGATCTTGGGCGCTGGACCGCTTCCTTTGGGCCTCATTTTCCTCTGTGGGTTGAAGGACCAGGTTGCCTATGAGGGTCCTGTTAAGTTTCATCATTTTATATACATGGGGGAGAGAGCTGGATGCAGCAAGGAGCTGGCATTTCCCCTGTGGTGGTCCAAGTTGAAGGGCATGAAAGTGGGCCATGAAGAGCCAGTAAAGAGGGAGAAGGAAGGGCACTTGTGACACTGTGAGTTATAAGAAGAAATATACAGTTGATGGGGCGCCTGAGTGGCTCAGTGGGTTAAAGCCTCTGCCTTCAGCTCAGGTCATGATCTCAGGGTCCTGGGATCGAGCCCCACGTCAGGCTCTCTGCTTAGCGGGGACCCTGCTTCCTCCTCTCTCTCTCTCTGCCTGCCTCTCTGCCGACCTGTGATCTCTGTCAAATAAACAAATAAAATCTTTAAAAAAAAAAAAAGAAATATACAGTTGACTCTTCAAACAACATGAGGGTTAGGAATACCACTACAACCCCCCACCATTGAAAAATCTCATACAACTTTTGACTCCCCCAGAACTTAATTAGTAATAACCTGCTGTTGACCAGAAGTGTTACAGATAGCAGGCAAGTAACACACATTTTGTATGTTAGATGTTATAATAATATATATGTAATATATATACATTATATATATTTTTTGTTATATATTTATTATATGTATTATACGTATAATATATATAATAATTCCTATTTATTTAGATTCTTAAAGTAAGCTAGATACAAGATCTTCTTATTTAGAAAATTAGAATGAATCATAAGGAAGAGATCAGGAGGAATAGAAAATAACATTTACTGTATTGTTAAAAAATCCAGGTATAAATGGACCTGTCCAGTTCCAACCCACGTTGTTCAAGGGTCAACTGTCTCTTTTGGTCTCCCTTTAGTTCCTGACACACATCTCTCTCTTTTTCTTTTTAAAGATTTTATTTATTTATTTATTAGTCAGAGAGAGAGAGAGAGAGAGTGCGCACACACAAGCAGGCAGACTGGCAGACAGAGGCAGGCTCCCTGCCGAGCAAGGAGCCCGATGTGGGACTCCATCCCAGGACCCTGGGATCGTGACCTGAGTTGAAGGCAGCAGCTTAACTGACTGAGCCACCCAGGCATCCCCTGGCAAGCATCTCTTAAAACCCTTGTAATTTACAAGCAATAAGGGCTATGGAAGAGGTTTTTATTATAATATTTGGTCTTTTGTGCTAAAATTGCTCCCAAGATACAAAGTTGAAAGCAGTATCTCATTCATAAGCCTCTTTCAACCACACCTGAGGTTATGCAAATGAGGTGGCTTTTGGAAAGCACCTAAGGATGGGGGCTGGTTGCCAGGGGAACCAGCCACAAGATGAGAGGTTTGGTACTTTTAGGCCTACACCCGACCTCTGGGGAGGGGAGAAGGGCTGGAGAGGTTGACTTGATTGCTAGTGGCCTGTGATTTAATCAATCATGCCTATATAATGAAGCCTCCATAAAAATCCCTGAACTTCGGGGTTCAGAGAGCTTCAGGGGTGGCGGACACTCGGAGATGCTGGAAGAGTAGCATGCTTTTCTCAAAGCTTGCTACGTCTCTCAGAGAAGGCACGGAAGCTCCACACCCTTTCCCCTATACCTTGCCCTGCACATCTCTTCTGATCCTGAGTTATATCCTTTTATAATGAGCTGGTAATCTAGTAAGTTAAATATTTATCTGAGTTCTCTGAGCTGCTCTGCCAAATTCGTCAAACCTGAGGAGGGGTCCTGGGAGCCTCTGATGTATAGCCAGCAGTCGGAAGCATAGGAGACCACATGGGCTTGTGGTTGGCATCTGAAGGGAGCAGGAAATGCAGTCTTGTGGGACTGAGCCCTTAACTTGTGGGAACTGATGCTATCTCCAGGCACATAGTGTCAGAACTTCATTGAACTGTAGGACACCAGCTGTTGGGTGGCAAACCCCCCAGACGTTTGGAGCAGAGAGTGTCTCTGTGAATGCATAAAGGAAAATGAGAGTTTCCTTTACAACATCCCGGGAAGGTACAACACGGCCAAAGGGGACATGTGCAGAGTTCACTGAAATTGGCAGCGGCAGAGCGTTCATTTGGGTCAGTGGTGCCATTTCCCGTTACTGTGGCACGCGATCTACCATCTCTGTTTCCTTTCTCCTGCAGACTTTACTAGTTTAGGCTCTTGGAAGTAGCCGGCACATGGGAGGTAGTTAAACAGGAAAGAGAAGAGGAATGTAAGAATGAAGCCCAGTGGGAGAGAGGTACATGAACCAGGCCTGTGAGTGCACTGCAAAGACACTACCACTTTGAGATTCTGTGAGTCTTGGGAATGGTCGAGTATTAAACCCAAGTGGGGGCGTTCTCCATGGAGACTCCGGCAGACAGCTTGAACGTGGCTCCTTAGGAACGGCCGGGCCAGTGAAGGTTGTCAGAAGAGGAGGGGTTTGGGAAAGGGTTGCTGGGGTGTTAGAGGAGATTTTGCAGCAAGGAGGCCTGTTTGAGTGGTGGCCCAGCTCTGTACCAGTTGCCAGAGATCCATCGGCTGGTTTAGAGGGGAGGGTGTTCTGGAGAGGCTGTATGTCTGGCTGAGTACAACACCCGGTGAAGCCAAGGCTTGAAGTCTTGTCTCCTCTGTTGTCAAATTGTCACCTGGACAAGTCATTTGGCTTCTCACCGTCTCTACTGCCTCAGAGGCATTACTTGGCCTGTCTTCACAGAGTGATTGTGTTGGGTTGAGGGAGATTCTGTAGATAAAGCCCAGCCTGCCACCTGTTGTTCAAATAAAGTTTTATTGGAACACAGCCATGCCCATTCATTTTCATGTCATCTCAGGCTGCTTTAACTACTGAGTATAGTAGTTGCCACAGTAATGTTATGTTATGTTATGGCCTGCCAAGACTAAAATATTTACTCTGGCTCTTCATGGAAAAAGTTGGCCAACCCCTCCTCAGGATGGGTAGAGCAACTTGGGGAAAAAAAAAAAAAACTGTGTTTAGTTATTTCGCTCATTTATATTAATTGCTGTGGCAGATGCATTTGCCCCAAAGAGTTTTTTCACAGCTTCATTGAGATTCAGTTCACTTATAGCTTACTCATTTAAAACGTATAATTCATTGGCTTTTAGTATATTCACAGAGTTGTACAACTGTCACCACAATTCTAGAACACTTTTATCACCCCAAAAGCACCCCTGTACCCTTTAGCTACTACTGTTACTCCCTGCAGGCCCTAGACAACCACTATTTTACATTCTGTCTCTATAGATTTCCCTAGTTTGGACGTTTCATAAATGGAATGTGGTCCTTTCTGGCTGCCTTTCTTACAATGATTCTGGTGAGGTTTATCCAGTTGTAGCGTGTATCACTACTCCATTGTTTTTCATAGCTGAGTAATATGCCATCATATGGCCATATGACATCTTATTTATCCATTCATCCACGAATGAACATTTGGATTGATTCCCTCTTTTGGCTATTCTTTTTTTTTTTTTTTAAGATTTTGTTTATTTATTTGACACACAGAGATCACAAGTAGGTGGGGGCGGGGAGGAGCAGGTTCCACGCTGAGCAAAAAAACCAATGTGGGGCTCGATCCCAGGACCCTGAGGTCATGACTCAAGCCAAAGGCAGAGGCTTTAATCCACTGTGCCACCCAGGCACCCCGAGCTTAGTATAATTTCTAGTTCAAATTTAATTTCTAAATCTATCTCTATTAAAATATCAAACAGGGTAACACAAGAAGTTAAAATAGTACAGGTTCCTGGCTATGTTTTAACCTCTCGATACATATATATTTCTGCTGTTAAAGGCTCTAGACTCTGGCCCTCCCCACCCTCTCTAAAATAAATAAATAATCAATCAAATAAGTAAATAAATCTGAAGGAGCAAAAGAATAAGAAGAGGAAGAGGAAGAAGGAGGAGGAGGAGGAAGAGACGAGAGACCTAGATGGGGAGGAGGGGGGATGGCGAAAGTTTCTGTCGTGGGCAGAAGGCAGCATCCAGAGACTAACATCTATTTTGTTCATCCAGGGGGATTTTTGTGTTTATTTACTGTCACAGATACAGTTAAGGTAACAACAATGAGGCTTACTTATTTGTCTAAAAAAGTAGTAGAAGTCACTGTGGCTGTTTCAAGTTTGGTTTTCAATTCTTGATGTTCAAAGGCCTTTTATCTGTAAAAAGAAACAATCTGTCCTGGAGAAAATTCATGACTGTATACTGTTTACTACATGCTTTGAGAATGCACACATAAAGGTTTTGTTTAAAAAAAAAATAGTAGGCCCAAAATGGAGTCATTTGTGCTAGACCCACCAAGACTTAATATCTTAAGCTAATTACTGTTTCAGCCTCCCTCAGAAATATAGTCTTAACTGGTCAGTGTGGAATTTTCTGGTCAGCACCAATGATGTAATCTGCCACATGGCTCCTTTCCCTCCTCCAAAAGAAAATGAAGTAATCCCCCTAATATGCCCTTTTATGCTCAGAAGGAAGGTGACTTCACCTGAAGCAATTAAAAAAAATATATATCTATATGTATATATATGTATATATATATATATATATAACTTAGTTGACTTGGCTTTCAAAACCTTTCCCTATCTGTAGACTTTGGAATGCCTTTCTAGTGTTAGATAGGATGTTGGCTGATTCATGAATTTTGATAAAACCAATTAGATCTTTTTTTTTTTTTTTTTTTTTTTTTAAAGATTTTATTTATTTATTTTACAGACAGAGATCACAAGGAGGCAGAGAGGCAGGCAGAGAGAGAGAGGAAGGGAAGCAGGCTCCCTGCCAAGCAGAGAGCCCGATGTGGGGCTCGATCCCAGGACGCTGAGATCATGACCTGAGCCGAAGGCAGAGGCTTTAACCCACTGAGCCACCCAGGCGCCCAAAACCAATTAGATCTTTAAAACTGACTCATTTCAATGTTTGTTGCTTAGCAGTCTTGACATTTCTGGTTAATTCTGAATATTTGAAGAAAATTCTGCCATCTTCCTATGTTTTCCCACTTGAGATAGACTCAGTCTACTTATATTTTTATTAAGAGAATAAGAAGATTCAAAGATGGTTTTCAGAAATATAACGGTCTTGCTTTCTTCTCTCATTTGGTCCCAGAAAATTTGAAATCTAAACGACTTTGAATAGGAGATCTCAAATAATTATTTTCTAGAGTCTCTGTCATTTTAAAAGTACATGTGAAAAAACCCTCCCTGTGACTTTTAATTAATTTTTCATAAAAAGAAGCTACAAATAAAAGTATCAAAGATATCTTTAATTTTTTTTCTTTTAAAAATTTTTAAGATTTTATTTATTTATTTGACAGACAGAGATCACAAGTAGGCAGAGAGGCAGTCAGAGAGAGAGGAGGAAGCAGGCTCCCTGCAGAGCAGAGAGCCCAATGTGGGGCTTGATCCCAGGACCCTGGGATCACGACCCAAGCTGAAGGCAGAGGCTTTTAACCCACTGAGCCACCCAGGCGCACTTCTAAATTTTTTTTTACTCTTTTAAATTCTTAAGAATTTTTAAGTTGGTAAGTTTTATGAGATAAGATTTTGGTATATAATACTATACAACTTTTCTAGTTTTTTTTTTTTTTCTAACAAAATACACACTTTGCTGAAAGAACTCATAGTTTTTTTCTTAGTTCAGTTGTTAAATTTTCAAGACAACATATATAATTAAAAATGCATGTTCTTGGACTAAAATGTCTGGAGAGTTAAGACAATATTTAAACTAATATTGTTGGCATATCCCTGTGTTTTAAATATCACTGATAACCAAATGAGATTATATTTACGTTTACAATATGTTGTAAGCATGCTACAAAAAGAAAGTTATTGAAAACTTAGAAAAATACATCAAGTTTATTCACTGATCTACGGGTTTTTTTTTACATTACTTAGATTATTCCTTTGCTTTCTATTTCTCTGAAATAGAAATATAACAGAATTATTGGTTCTGTGTCTCCATTTCAGGCACAAAACCTCTGTAATTTCCAATGAGGATAGCAATAAAGGTTTCTTTTGTTATGTTAATGAGGTGGCTTTTGGACCTCACCTAGGAACTGGGGCTGGTTGGCAGTGGGGTCAACTTGTGATTAGAGGCATGGACCCTTGAGCCCCACCAGCCAGACCTCTGCGGAAAGAAGACAGCTGGACATGACGATCAATGGGCAATAGTCAATTGTGTAATCATTCATGCCTGTGAAATGAAACCTTCATAAAACAACATTTCTCATAACATCGTGCATTTGTAAACCAGGCTTTGATTTTAGACTCTCTGTTTTAGCCAAACTAGCAAAAAGTGTTAGATTTTTGTTTTGTTTTTGTACATTCTCATATTTGGAATCATAAGGGTTCTGTGCCCAATTCCACCACAGGTGTGGGAGGGGGTGTTCCACTCACCAACAATTCTCTGACACCAGCTAGGTGTGCTACAATGTAACTCAAATCTGACACTATCTATGTGGACGTAGATACCTGGAGAGAGCAGGGGCTCAGTCCTACAAAACTGCCCCCCCAACCTCTGCCCCACCACACACATATCACACACTTCAGACAAGAATCACAAATCCGGGTTGTCACCTGTGCCTCCGACCGAACTATTCTAGGAATTATAGCCATTCCTGTTACGGCTACCACTGCAGGAATGGCCTTGCATCAGGCCGTACAAACCACCCAATTTGTGCAAAAATGGCATGAGAATGCTAGCAAGGCTTGGCATCCACAAACAGTCCTAGATCAAAGATTTCATGAAAGAGTCTCTGATTTAGAAGAAGCCGTGATATATATAGGAGAGAAGATCTTCCAAATATAAGGCTTCACCTTCTGTGTGATTAGAATGTTTCTTCCTTCTGTGTTACTCCCTAAACCTATAATGAATGAGAAATACCGTGGAACAAGATTTCGCCATATTACTAGTCATTATGGTGGTAATTTAACTGTGGATATTAAACAGCTTCAAGATACTATTCAGGGCATTCCTCGCGATCCTTAAAATCAGTTCCAAGAGTGAGTTTTGCCCAAAGGATTAATGATATTCTGTCTGATGTAAACCCCTTTGCTTGGATCCAAAAACTGGTCTTGGCATTATAGGTGGAATGATGACACTTTTTATTGCTATAATCTTTTTACACTTAGTCGTCAGATGCTCACGGAAATCTTTCTGACGACAAATGGTTCGAGAACTTGCAAAACGGATTTTGCTGCTTCTGCATTAACAAAAAGGGGGAAACGGAACCATCCCTCAGAATGACAGACTGCTTAAAATATCACTAATGAGGAATTGTACTGGTCACGCAAGCGTGCTTGGTGATGACCTTGAGAAAACCTGTACTAGCAGCAGGCCTCCGGTGGAGAGGAGGATACACGTCCTTGAAGCCCAGCAGCTGGGGATGCCCTGGTCACTGACCCCTGCCAGGGTCGTTAAAGCCTGGTGTTAGAATAATCCCTTTACGTGCGCTTGCTCAACTATCAATTCCACGCTGCTGGGCCAGGCACACCCTCCTCTGTTTACCTACAAGACTATGGTCGACAGAGGACTCCCATTCCCTCTGGTGGACCTACAAGACCCCTGACTAATGTATAACCTCCTCCTTTGTTGGTTGTTATCTTATCTCTAAAAAATAACGGGACTGAGGAGTTTTTTGGGGTGACAGACCTTTCAGCTGTCATCCTTGCACCTTCCCTCTCACAGATGAGTTGTTTGCACCTCATTCTTCTCCCCAGGGCCATCAGGAAGCAGCACCCCAAATGCCTGGTAGAGGGAAGAGATGCACTGAGGGAGGCTGGTGCTTGTGTGAAGTGGGATGTCACTCAGCGTTCAGGGAGCTGTCACACCCTCAAGGCAAAGCTGTCCTCCTTTGCCTGAGCCACAATCTTTGATGCTACACCCATACTCTAGGCCAGGAGTGTCTTTCCATTGCCCCAGGGTTGTGAAGCAAAAAGATTCCGTGGGGTCCCCAGTGGGAGAGAAGCAGCGCTTCCAATAGGCAAGGGTGAGTCTCCCCATTTTGCCCTCCCCAGGTCAGTGTTCTCCCAGGCTCATCCCCAAAACTGAAAATCTACTCTCACTCTTCAAGGGTCCATCCTTCTAGCCCTACCCGCTCTGCTGGGCCACGGGAACCTGGAAACGGTGGTGTCTGGCTTCCCATTCTAGCACCCAACTCCCATTAGAGTCCCAACTTTTGCACACTTGACCCACAAAGGAGACTCAGGACAGCTATGCAAAGAAACTAGAACAAGGCTTTAATTAATAAAATAAATACTATCTAAAGGTTCTGGGAAGAACATGGGGGGAGGGGAGGGGAAACCTGTGGGCAGCGGCAGGAGTCCTGGGTGCTGTGGGACTGGAGGCCAAAGGGACACGGATCTCCGTGTATTGTCCCAAGGCCCGTGGCCCCTGGGATCACGGACAAGGGCTCAAGCCCCCCCCTTCCTTCAAAATGGTGGGTCAGGGATTGGGAAGTTTCCCCAATGTTGGCTGGCTGGCTGGGAGCCCGGTTTTGCTCTAGGACCGCCAAGGTCGGGGCTCGATTTGTGTCTCCCATTCCACACTCTTCTGGCACCGGTGTCACCTGGGAGGAAGTGCAACACCGGCTGCTTCTCCCGGAAGCGATTGGCTCAGCCGAGCCTCTGCCTCTTGGGCCCCCAGGGAGTGGGATCTGATGTGGAGGAAGATGGCTTGTTCCACGGCGCGGCGCTTTTGCGTCTCATCAAGGGCTGGGCAACGGATGAGGGGGTCTTGGTGGCAAGGCTGCTCTGGGCCGTGCTGACCAGCGACGCAGGGCCACTAGGAGGAGAGGCCAGGACACCCCCGCCCCCGCCGGCGGCCTTGCTGGCAGTGCTGCAGCCATCTGAGCTGGACCTCTGCTTGGTCGGGTGCCTGGGGATGTGACTGGAGGGAGGGGCCCTCGGGGCTCCCGACACAGCGTGGTTCATCGTGCTGGCTCCAGGGGTCCCCGACAGGGTGCTCTGACGTGGGCGGCCCCCTGTGTTCGGGCCCAGGCTTGCCCTGGAGCCCTGTGTGCCACTTGGGGCCCTGCTCATTCCTGCTGTGATGCTGAGAGCCCCAAAGCTGGAGCACAGATCTGCAACATCATCTCCTCTCCGCAAACCTGGGGGTGCTGCCGAAAGCCCCATGCTGTTGGGGGCCGGCATTGTGCTGCCAGCTGGGGGGCGGGGCTGCTGGCTGTTGGGCCCAGCATGGGGGGCGGCTGCCAAGCCAGGGGCAGCGGCTGCGCCAGGGGCGAGTACAGCAGTGGAGGTAACCGAACCTGGCTGGGCACTGGCACGGGTGCCCCGGGAGGCAGATGCGGGTAAGGGAACCACATAACCCGCCTGGGGGCCGCTGCCCAAGGATAGCTGGGCTAGAGCTGCGCTCAGGGCCTGGAGTGGGTCTGGAGCCTGAGCTGCCGGCTGTCCCTGCTGGGGAGAGCTGTGAAGGGTGCCGGCTCCGGGCCACTGCCCACCAACAGCCCCGAATGGGGCCTGGGCAGTGGGTCCCGGGTTACCACTACTCCCGGGCAGTGCAGGCAGGCCTGGGGGGACGGTGACTGAGGCCCTGCGCTTTCTGGAGAACATGGAGAGGGCCTGGGTAGGTGGCAAGGAGCTCCCACTGCAGCCAGGGTGAGACCCCAAGAGGAGAGGCTGCGAAGGTGGGGAGCAGCCCATGGGGGTGACCTGGGTGTCAGAGGCTGGCAGGGGAGCAGCCACTGCAGCAGACGGGGCCAAGGCACTGGATGGCGAAGTTGGGCCCCAGCTGGAGGTGGCCTCTGTGTCCCCTCGGAGAGCATCTAGGATGCGCTGGAGAGCAGCTCTCTTTTCCTGGTCCAGGTCCTCAGCGGTCACTTGAAACCCCGGATCAGGGGGTGAAGGCAGCCTCAGAGGCTCCCCTCGCCTGTGTGGCAGCAGACAAACCCTGCGTTTTCGGGGCCTGGAACAGTCAGCTGGGGACGAGCAGTTCCTCTGCGTTGCCTTCTGCCGGGTGGTGGTATCGGCATCCTTCTCCAGCTGGTTCTTCTTGTGACAAAGTGCAGGCACTCCGGCGGGACACAAGGGGCTCTCTTGGCTGACTTTTTTGGAGGACCTCGGGGGCCGCGAGGCCTGACTTGTGGCGGGACACAAGGGGCTCTCTTGGCTGACTTTTTTGGGGGACCTCGGGGGCTGCGAGGCCTGACTTGTGGCCAGACCCCTCCTCCTCTGCACCGGGTGGCAGTCCCTGGTGGAACTATAGGAACTGGTGATGGCATTTCGAGTGGGGCAGGAGCTCCGATGGGAGCTGGAGGACTTCTTCCTGCATGGGTCTTCCGAGCTCTCTTGCCGGGGGACGGCTGTCTGCAGAGGCCCAGGCCTGGGCACAAAGGAAGAGAGGCCTCCCTGGACCCCCAGCGGCCTAAATGCCCCCTGTGGGGCCCCAGCGCCTTTAGGGTCTTTTCTGTGAGTCACTTGCCCCTCTGGATGTGCAGGGGTTTCCTCTACCTGTGTCGTGCCTTTGCCGCTCTCTCTGGGGTCTCTGCATACCCTCTCCCCCGTGGGGACATCGTGGACATTCCTGGGTTCTGAGGGCGGCAGCCCGGTGACGACCCGCTTCTGCAGCACACAGGGGGGGACCGTGTCCACGATGGACTCGCAGCGGCGGTGGCAGGACACCTCTGATCCAGGAGCCGAGAGCATTGCCTTCACCCGGGAGCCCCACGTGCAGAGAGAGGCGAGGAGCCCCAGAAGAAAGCGCCGGGTCTCCAGGATCAAGGAGTACCTTCTGCAACCAGCTAGGACCGAGGGCGGTTGCCACCTCGCAGGGTACTTGGTGGGCTGCCTGCGAGTGGACCCCGGGGCGTGGACCGCCGGTCGAGCCCTGGGCGCCAAGAGTAGTCTGCGGCCACAGTGAGCGGGGTGGGGGCGGACCAGCCCTCCTGGCAGGTGCGGACCCCGCAGAGCCGGGGGCTGGGGGGAGGGGCACGTCCTGCTCAAGGAGGTGCCCATAGAGCAGTCCGGTAAGGCCAGATGCTGAGGATAGCGAACTAGGCTCGCAGTGCTCTCCTTCAGCTGCCAAGTCGCGGCAGAAGGCCTAGAGCACAATGGGGGCCTGTTGCCAGGACACAGCTTTGGAACCTGGAACCTGAGGAATGAGCGCGTGTGCAGGAACCCCTGTGCACGTGCACAGCTTCTGTTGGGCCTCCGCCCAGTGCATGAATCAGGCCTGCAGGAAGGGTCGACTCCCTCGTTCCCCACCCTCGGGGGTTCACAGATCTCTCAGGGCTTGAAGGCTGAACTGAGGAAGAGGAATGGGGGTGCAGAGGGTGCCAGTTATCTCCCCTGGCTACCTCTGGGTGGGAACTAGGGAGACTTCACTTTTCACTGTACATCCTCTAGACCATATTTTGTTTTTAAGCTTTTAATTTTAAAATTAAATTTTAATTTTAAATTAAAATTTAAATGTGGGGCTCCATTGTCCCATCAAGGCATTTCTCAAGGCATTGAGCCCAATGTGGGGCTCAGACTTACAACTCTAAGACCCGGTCACAGGTTCCTCTGCCGAGCCAGTCAGGCGCCCCTAGACTATAAACTTTCATGAGGGAAACATGTTTCTGAAAACACTCTTTCTTCCTATCTTGTATCCCGGCTACCCTGATCGCAGGAGGCCCCATGGAGCCCAGCAGCACAATAGGAAATGTTGTGTCAGGTGTGGACCTCAAAGCTAGCTATGCAGTCATTCCTTCCATCATTTCCCAAAAGTTCCATTCATTTTTGTGCAAACTTGGAATTCTCCTGAAGACAGGCAAGCATTCTCCTAGAGCAGTAGGATGTATGTCTCTTGCGTTTCAGAAATCCCCAGTGTCCCTGCCTTCCAACGGGGCTTCAGGGTTGCCATGAGCCCACCCTCCCAAGGCAGGGGGTGTCCTTGCACGGACTCCCCAGCTGAGGCTGGTCACAGCAGGACGGAACCTGCCCAGCTGCTGAGGTCCACCTGTGGCAGCTGTGCCCTTGGCCTGAGGCTCCTCTGCGGGCCACTTGCTGTCCACGCCTAGAGCGGTCCTGCGGGAGGACTGGAAACTCGTCCACCATCTGTGGATACTTTGTAGGGTCCTTGCAAAGTGATAGCTCAGATCCCTTGTGCGAGCAGGGGAATCTACACAGTTCCTGGTACTGAAACCTAGGATTTTCCTTACCAATATTTCAGCACTTCTGAAACCTCCCAGAAGTGGAAAAGGCAGGATCTGGAAGTCTAAACATACACAGCACGCCTCCTGTGATACAGACCAACAGAGATTACTGCTCATGTCCGCTGAAAGTTGTGCAGGTAGTTAAAAGCTAGAAAAGGCAGACACAAAGCAATTTTATATCAGTAATAGAGGACATGTGTATCATTTGATATATTAGACAGCACAGTGCAGAGTAATGAGGAAATGAGCTGTTGCTACATTTCACAAATATGACCTTGAGTGAACAAGCCAGAAATGAAAAAGGACCTAACGTGTTTCTGCATCACTGTTGCAGCTTTGATTCCTCCTGTTTGTTTCCTAACTTTGCATTCATCGACATTCCGGCACAATAGCAAATAACATTGGTGGAAACAGACGTTATTGCCCCTTAGCTAATTTTAAAGGAAACACTTCTTTGTAATTTCTCTGTTTAAAGAGACACGGGCTCCTGGTGGCTCAGTCTTTTAAACACCTGACTTAGGCTCAGATCATGATCTCAGTGTCCTGGGCTCGAGCCCCAGTCATCACGCTCCCTGCTTGGCGGGGAGTATGCCTCTCTGTCTCCCTGTATCCCTCTCCCCTTCTCATGCGTGCTCTCTCAATCTTTCTCTCTCCAATAAGTAAAATCTTTAAAAAAAAAAAAAAAAGAAAAGAAAGAGAAACACGAATGACCTTTTTCCTATGGGTCAGTCTATTCCTTCCTATTCAGGAGTCTTAAAATTTTTAAGATGTGTTCATAACTATCTCACATTACATTTGAGATGGCAGCTCTCTTTTTGCACATTAAATGCTAATTAATACATGTCCAGTTGTTGCCCGCAGTTGGGTGAAGAAGCCATGTTCCTGGTGGCAATTGTCAATTGTGATAACTAGTTGAGACGTACTTTGATCACTTCCCTTTCAAATATCATTCTCTCTGAACACTACATGTATTTTTGTGAATGCAGAATTTAGTAAATAATGCAATATACATGGAGAAAATAAGCTTAAAATTGGTCATTTCAGTAAGATATTCCTTCTGTATTCTTATTTATATGATTCAATCTGACTCCACTGGATCTTTAGTAAAATTAATTTTGAGTGAGTTTTGGTTATTTTTCCACCCTGGTTTGAATAACTTAGCCATGTCCTCAGATATCTCATTGTTGAGAAATATCATGGTAAAAACAAAAGGCTTGGTGTGTTCCTTAAAGATGTGTGGACCTGCTGCAGGTCCTGGAGTTCGGTCAGTCAAGCAAATGCACAAGAACCAAAGAGGCAGGAAAGCCTGCAGCGGCTTCCCAGTCCCAGATCAAGGAACACAGTCTAGTGACTAGTGTTTTGCTGCCCTCTTCTGGTTCGCGTTGGAAGCCCTTGTTTAGACACATTCCAAGAACGCGGCTTTAGGATACAATTTTTGTCAAAATCTCCCATCCCACAAAATCAGCAAAAATAAAATAAATAAAAATGTGAAACGTTTGATGTATATGCACTTCGTCAAATATTCAAAAAGCAGGAAGTATTCTGATCCCATAGAAGATTTCAGATCTACACTGTTCTGCTCTTCATGCCGTTTGAACTTGATCAAAACTCTGCAACATTTCACCCAGAATGTAAGATTCTCAATGAATAGTGGCGTTCAGTAGTGACTCCTCTTGGGGGAGCAGCTTCCCCTGGCCATTTGCTGAACAGATCGCCTCAGTGGCAAGCCCTCCTAGTCGCAAAGGCAGAAAGCACGCAACATGGGGCGCGTCCAAACACAATTCAAGCTGACAAAGTCTTCATATTCCAAATGCTTGTTACATGATCTTGTCTGGGAAGGCACAGAGATTTTCAGCCCCGGAACCAGAGAATGTCCACCTGGTTCAGGCAAAAGCACACGCACAGAGGGGACACACACAAGAACAGACAAAGAGAAACACAGCCAGGATGACACAGAAGCTGCTGGACCAGGCAGCCCACACTGTCCCAGAACACACGCATGGCCCGAATAGTTACTTGTTTCCACCTGAACAATCAAAGTGGCATTGACTCTGTGTTGCCTTCCCTCTCTCTCTCTCTCTCTCTCTCTCTGTCTCTCTCTCGGCAGGATATTCTCCTGCACTGGGCATTTCCCCATTGGGTGAGGGGGACTCTATGTAGATGTGAGGACCCAGAGCGCGCCCTCGTTGTCCAGGCACCACCAAAGCAGAGAGTGGAGAGAACAGAGTGGATACAGAGCTGCTGAGAGACGCCCAGGCCTATGACCCAAGCCCTGATCTGTTGTTTAAATGCACATTCTTATTTCCCGTCTGTAAGAGTGCACCCAGCTCTTTTCTGGTCCATCTTCCCAAAGCCCACGAGTACAGACATAGGGATTATCACCCTTGAGCCATTTCAGCCAAGAGCCAATCAACACCTTCTAGTACTTGTCAAGAGGACCAGGAGGGGAGTCATTACTATGACAAGGTCACTTTCTCTAACTCAAGGATAAAGTTTAAGAAGCAGAAATCAAAATGTCCTTTAAGTCAGAAGTCCTGCCAGTTAAATTGTTCAATAATTATACATTTTAATGGAAATACAGTCAATAGAAACCTCAATTCATAATCCATGCCCATTTTCTTCCTTCTATGAGGCTTGAAGTGTGTGCTTTTCCTGTCATCACCCGAGGGGCTGGAAGTTGTCCTGTGTTTTCAGAATCCAGTTCTGTTCTGTTGTAAATAAAACCGCACTGTTGTCCACACTACCCCGCGCCCCAGCGCACCTGGATCTTGACAGTTTCATCGACTCGAGGAAGTGGAGGGGCTCAGGTCCCTGGTGGGGTGCAACCCCTACCAGGGGTGGCCACTGGTAGAGGGACACTTCCTTCTGGGACCCGGTCCTGCCGGCACTTTTGAGGACACAGCAGACAGAGCCCAGACGTGTGGGGCAAACGGACGCCCCGCGGTGTGTCTGCACGTGGACCACAGCTGCAGGTTCCTCCACGGGGATCCAGCGTGGGCACGTGGATTTCTGAGGGAAGGGAAAGTCTGCACCGAGGGATCCTGTTTCCAGTACGTTCTAGGGTAGCTGGACGACCACGGAGCACAAGCCGGAGCCTCGGCTGACCACGGGAGGAAAGGGGACCCAGTGATTCCCACGGGCAGAACCCGAGGGCTCAGCAAAGGGACGGGGTCTTGTGGGGGTGGGAAGGGTGTGGTGGTGTGAACCGGGGTGGCTAGTGAAGGCCTCTCAGGGAAAGGGGCTTGAATAAGTGGGGGAGGTCTGGGGGCAGGACGTTCCAGGCAGAGAGAACAGCAGGTGCAAAGGTCCTGAGCTCTGCATGTGCCAGTGGTGCATGGCCAACGACCGTAAGGACCCCAGTGTAGAAGGTCACCGCAACTGCCCGAACAAAGTGCCACAGAGAGGGGCTCACACTTCTCGGGGCTCTGGAAACCAGAAGGCCAAGGTGGGGTGTCGTTGGGCTGGTTACTTCTCAGGCCTCATGGGCTCACAGACGGGCGTCTCGTGACTTTGTGTTCATAGGGTCGTCTGCGTGTGTGTGTCTGAATCTCTTTTTATGACCACACTAGTCGGATTGGCTCACACCCGCCATGGCCCCATTTTAACTGAATGACATCTTTAGAGACCCCGTCTCCGAGTATAGCTGCATCCTGATGTGGGGGTCGGACATGGGCTTGGGACAGAGGCCGCGTGGTACAGGGAGATGGCTGGGGGCTCCGCCGGTGCGGCTTCGTGGCCTGGTCCAGGCCCCAGCCCTACATGCCAATGCGGGCCCCGCTGCGGAGCCCGACGGTGGGCTGGTCAGGGGCTGGGCTGCTGTGGCCATGGGCGGGTCTGACAGGTGCAGTGGGGGTGGGACTTCCGACCTTCCGGGCATGGGGACCTTGGAGAGGAGCCTACGGGCAGAGCGTCAAACCCTCAGGTCCCCCAAGCATGGGGGGGCAGTGGAGTCCTAAGAGATGAGAAGGGGCTTGCAGACAGGGAAACTGAGGCACGGAGGTGTCAGGGTCAGTGTGGGGATCTGACGGGCTACATGCCTGCTTCTTCCTCTCTGGTCCCTATGTCCAGGAAGCCCAGACACCCTGAGCTACTACCTCCCCCGTCCTCCATCCTCCGAAAATCCCTGTCTCGAGCCTTGTCCAGAAAAAGCATGGGGACCAGGGCTCTGGTCCCAGGGGAGAAGACAAGCTGGCGAGGAGGCCGGAGGGAAGCCGGGTCCTCCTCCTCTCCCAAGCCAGCAGCCGAAGGACTTGTCTGCTTTATAGAGACTAGCATTCTGGATGGGGCTCCCGGGCTGTTTTAGGGCTTTTCCTGCATGGGGGGGGGGGCTCGGTGCTGTAGCAGCGATGGGCATGGGTGGTGGGGGTGCACAGGGGTGTGTGCTGGGGGTGCATGGGGGTACGTGATGAATACACACAGGGGTGTGTGGTGGTTGGGTGCACAGGGGTGCATGGTGGGGGTGTGCAGTGTCAGAACAGCACAGGGTCTAGGCTTCTGTCCCCACGCGGCAGCTCAGCCCTCAGAGGTACCGGGCTGGGACCCCAGGAGCTCCCGGCAGGGGTGCAGCTGCCCGTGGGCGTCCAGGAGGAGGAGGGAGGTGGGGAGAGGCTCTGGTGGGGGTGCACAGCACTGGGGGGCACAGACCTGAACACAGGAGCCCCCCCCCCCCGCCGCCGCAGGCTCTTCATCGCCCCCCTCCCAACCACCATGGCTGGGACTGGCCCAGCGACTTTCTAAGCACGGAAATCCTCACTTTGCCAAGCCACACTCAGAAAACGCTTTTGATTTTTCTTTTCTTTATTTATACGAGATTTTTGCTGTGAGCAAAAAATAGAAAGGTCTGTGTGGCACTGCCTTGGCCTCCCGCCTCCCTCCCTGCCACCTCCCTCCCTGCATTTCCATTTGCAAGAGGTACGGGCAGGCAGGGATGATGGGGCTGGGTACCCTGGAGCACCCACACATGTCGTGCCCCGTCCTGGGCTGCCCTTATAAAGGACATGCGAAGTGGATTTGATTGCCCATGTTCGGTGGTGAAGGGCAGAGAGGCTCAGCACCTTGCCCGAGGTCACCCAGCACCCAGCGGTCTCCTCTGTGGGGTCAGAGGGAGCAGGGAACGAACCCCACAGAGGTGACCAGGGAGGCCAGGAGACGGCTTCACCATGAGGTGTTGCCCTGCCCCTAATCCTGGCAGGGCCGGCAGGGCCTTCCGGAATGTTCTGGCCTGGACCCCCTGCCCCCCGCAGTTGGGTTGGGCTGGTCTCCTCCCCAGGGAACCCCAGCGGGAACGCCAGAGGTCCCTTCGGGCTCACGGCCAGTGGGCCCACAACGCAGTATGTGTGCTCACCTGTCCCATCCTGACCCTTGCACACACTGGCTCCTGCAGACACCCCTGCCCCAGGTGCCTGGTCCTCCCTGTGCTCCCTCCGGCCCCCCAGTGTTAGCCCCGGGCCTGGCTCACACTGACTGTTGTCGGGTCTCCGACCCGCTCTGAGCTCCTGGGGGCAGAAGTCACGTCCCGTGCGCCATGCCTCCCCTGGGCTGGCACGGGAAGGATGGGCACCATCCATGCTGACAGGAGCCGGGAGGCCTGGCCCCAGTGGGCACCCCACATGCTTCTCCCTCCTCGCTCCCCAGCAGGAGTCCCCCCTGGACATCCTGCGGGGCTGGGAGTGCTACTGTGCTTACCCCACGCCTCAGTTCAGCCTCCGGGACGTGGTGGACAGTGCGCTGTGTGGCCAGGAACCCAAGGCACAGAGGCTGGCCGAGTACTGCGAGGTCTACCAGACGCCCGTGCAGGGTGAGTTCGGTGCCTGGGGCATGAGGCGTGCGGGGCCCTCCCCGCCATGTCTGCCACGTGTGCTCTCCGGGCATTTGGAGAGACCAGTGTGGCCGCGTGCGGCCCGGGGTGGGGAGGGGAGGCCACCATCGTCCCTGGAGGCTGGACACGGGACACACCTGGCCTTTCCCTGAGCCTGGGGATGGAGGTGCTTTGAGGAACAGCAGGACACCCGCAAGGCGGGGCCCCACCACCCTCGGGCAGAATCTGGAATGTTCTGTGCTGTTTGGGGAGCCAGGGCTTGCTGCCCGGGCCGTGGGAGGCCTCGTCATCCCCAGAGCTCTCTCTGGGCACAGGCCTGGGCAGCCAACCCCTCCCCCTGGGCCTGCCTCGGTTCCCCATCGGTGAAGCAGGAGACTGGGGGCGGTGGGTCCGGGTGGGGCGGTCGGTGGTCAGCCTCTGGCCTTTCAGACACTCGCTGCACGGATCGGCGGTTCCTGCCCACCAAGGCCAAGGTGTTTGTGGCTCTGTCGAGCTTCCCGGGAGCCGGGAACACGTGGGCGCCGCACCTCATTGAGCACACCACCGCTTCTACACGGGGAGCTTCTACTTCCACGGGACCCTGTGCAACAAGGGTGAGCGAGGGCCACAGGGCCTGGAGTCCCGGGGGAACCAGCATTGCAAACACATTCCCAGCCGTGTGGCCAGCCCAGGACTCGGGACATCCCTTCTGGTGGCTTGTGCTCCCACGCTACGAGCACTTTCTGAATTTCCCTTTGTTGACAGAACCCGCAGTAATTCTGTGAGACGTCACCGGCTCATTTGTTTGATTTTCTGTGAGGCCAGAAGGAGCTCCTAAAAACGTTGTGTTTTTGAAGATAGGTGCAAACCCCTCCAGAGTTGTGTGGCCCCTAGTCTCCCCCTGCAGAAGCGAGAGGCCTCCCTGTGCTGAGTAGGACCGAGAACCCCAGCCAAGCGAGGGGCTGTCGGTCTGCCATCAGATGTCACCCCCGTGCGTCCAGATTCCTGACCGGACTATGGTTTAGGAAGAGAAACCCAGGTCCACAGCGTCCTGAGCTTGGTGGGGGCTCTGGTCTGCTGGGAGAAGCCAAGAAAGCTGGTGGCTGATCCTTATGCCCTGAATGTTACTGGCACCCCAGGGGGATGGCCGGATGACCTGTTCCAGGGTCCTGCCTGCTGTGGCCTGGCACCCGTGGAGTCCCGTGGCACGGGCTGCTGGCCACCTGCTGTCTAGAGGACCATAGCCGTCTGCACAGCTGGTGGTCTTGGTCTGCAAGTGGCCCGGGGGCCCAGTGGCTGGAGTGGCCACGTGTGATGGCCCTGGAGGTTCCCCCTGTGAGGCTTATGGGACTGGCAAGGGGTGGCTGCTGGCCTCTGCACCGACCCCCTAGTGACAGGCAAGGGCACTCGGTCTGTCCTGGGCGACTGTGGCCTATGGGACACACAGAGCGGCCGCTGTGGGGACAGCCCACAGCGCACAGAAGGCACCACAGATCTTGGGGTGCTGGGAACCTGATCCCGATCCTCATCCCGTGTTTACAGCCCGTGGTCTGGCTCCTCCTTCCCTCGTCCCCCGCGCTGGGCAGTAGGAGCCCCGGCGAAGGCTGACGGTTGTTAAGCCTGGGGCAGACATCTGTTTGAACTGTGTTGGGTTCCAGGAGGCAAACCTGACTCAGAGGAGCCTTGTTTCCCAGCATCAAAGAACCTGGCCCTGCCTGCAGCACCTTTGCGTGCCACCCCCACCACCACACTCACGAAGTAGGTGGTGTTGGGGCTCCTTGCTGTCCCTTAAGAGCCCAGGAGACACTCAAGCTCGTTTATGGAGCATGGGTCCCCGGCTGGCGGACCCCGGATCTGTTGGGAAGTGGCCGGAGTCTAGGTTCTGGGGCATCCCTCCAGGGGTCCTTCTGTGACATCTGGCTGCACCCCTTGACCGGCCCCCTACTCCTAGTTCCTGGGAGGCCCTGTGCTCCGTGGGACCGCACATGGAGCCCCTCCATCCCCAGCATAAAGGCCACCGCTGAATGAGCCCACAGCGTCTTGCTGACCCACATGAGACTGTTACAGGTGGGGAGGGCTGGGACCTCGCCACAGGACCCCGGGGCCCACTGCCGGGCCGGGGCTGGAAGCCCGGCATCACAGGGACACCTGCACCAGGTGTCCAGAGCCCCGTGCTGCCCTGTGATCCTGGCAGATGTCCTGCCCACTCTGAGCCACGCCTGCGGCCACGACTCCCCCTCGGGTTGTCGATGACGCTCACGGGAAATCACCGTGCAGACGCCCACACACACGTGCCTACAGGGTCTAGAGGGGCGTCAGGGCCCTGCCGCCAGACTTGTGGGGTCTCCTGGAGGTACGCTCAGCTCTGCCTGCTGCCACGACGGGGTCCATCACTGTCCTCAGCAGCCCCTGTCTCCCCCGCAGGGTTCAAGGGCGAGAAGGACCACTGGCGCAGCCGGCACACCATCTGCATGAAGACCCACGAGAGCGGCTGCAGGGAGATCCAGATGTTCGACTCGGCCATCCTGCTGATCCGGAACCCGTACAGGTCCCTGGTGGCCGAGTTCAACGGCAAGTGTGCCGGGCACCTGGGCTACGCGGCCAACCAAAACTGGAAGAGCAAAGGTAGGAAGAAGGGTGTGGGGGAGGCCAGGCAGCTCTTCTCCTGTGCAGACACCGTCTCCGGCCCTCCCCAGGCTCAGCTGCTCCCCGGCAGTGTGGCCGGGACACGGGTCCAGGGGGCGAGTGTTGGGACACTGAGCGATCATAGGGCAGCAGGGCTGTCAGGCAGGCAGGCCTGTCTCAGCAGACCCTGCCCCAGCAGACGTCCCCATCCCCACCCTGCCCCTTGCTGGCGCCCCAGGTGCAGGAGGCTGAGCTCTGGTCCCTCCTCAGCTCCCAGGGGCCTCAGTTTACCCACCCAAGACACCAGAGCAGTCCCTGTCTGAGGGTGGTGGTGAAAACCAGGGAAAGCGAAGGGTTCCCATGCCATCCGAGGTGGCAGGATGGTCACAGGCTGTTTGTTGATATTGACACCGTCCCCACCAAGACAAGAGCCCCAACATGTCTTAATTTGCCAGGACAGAGCTCTCACGGATAGATCCTCCCCGAACATTGCCCGGCTGTCCGGCAGCGTCATGGGGTGGACTGGCCACCCCTGTGGGACGTGGTCCACATCAGGCAGGGACCTCGCTCACTTAGCTTCAGGCCTGTGCCTGTCCTCACGGTGCCCCAGCTCGTCCCCGTCAACCAGGGCAAGGTGAGCATGGATGAGGGTCACCCCGTCTCCCACCTGTGATGAACACCACTGTGCCACGTGGGCCCTGTGGCTCTCCCTGCCCCGGCGTGGGCCCTGAGGGCAGGGAGCTCACCATCCAAGAGAGAGGGAACCAGCTCTCTCCATGCACGCCACATCTGTCCTCGTGTGGGGCTGCACAGCCACCGATGCAGACGTGGCCCGGTGACCCAGGCTGGCCCCGAGGTGCTGCTCTTACTGCCCACGGGTCGTCAGGAGGGCCTGGTCCGAGGGGCTGCTAGCTCTGTTCTCCCACCTCCCCGGCTCCCCACCCACAGCGCCCAGGAGGTGGGCTGACCTGTGCGTCTCTCCCCGCTGAGTGGCCAGACTTCGTGCGCAGCTACGCCGCCTGGTGGTCCTCGAATGTGCTGGACCAGCTGCGATTCGGCAAGGGGCTGCTGGTGGTGCACGAGGAGGAGCTGTGCCACAGCCTGCTACCCACGCTGAGGGAGATGGTGGCCTTCCTCATTGTGTCCGTGAGCGAGGAGTGGCTGCTGTGCGTGGAGAAAAACAAGGAGGGCAGCTTCCGAAGGCGCGGCCGGCCCCTGCACCATCCCAAGCCCTTCACCCCCAGGATGAGGGCGCTGATCCACGGCTACATCTGGACGGTGGACAAGGCGCTGCGCGACCACGGAGGGCCAGGCTTCCCAGAGAGTATGTGCCCAGATGAACGCCCGGCTGCTCCGCCCGCGCCACCTGGACACTGCTCCACAGGGCCCGGCTGCCGGAGCCGCTGCAGGAACCCTGCGCTCACAGACCCGCTGCATGCGCCGCTGCACGCTTGCAGGGACCCGCTCGGACTTGGCAATGCTGGCCCGCGCGTGCACGCTGGGCTCCCGGTGCGGCTCTCCTGCTTCCCGCTGCAGGCTTGCTGGCCGGGGTCCTTGCCCCCTAGTGCGGGGCTGAGTGGGCGTCAGTGCTGTGGGCAGCGAGTACCGCGGTGTGGACGTGAGCTCACGGAGGCTGCTGGACCCTGTGACCCTAAATGGCACATCTGACGCCCTGTGAACAGCTGGGGTATGGCCACCAGGCTCCCGGGTCCACAGCCCTGCATCGCCCTTCTCCGTAGACCGGCTGGCAGTGCAGAGTGGAGCCTCCCCTGACCCCATGCTGCACATGACCTCAGGACCTGCCACAGCTCTGTGCACCCCCCACGACCCCATCCAACATCAGCACTCCGTGGAGGGTTCCCCTTGCCTGGCCATTTCATCTCATGTCCTAGAGGCAGGGTGTGGGGCAACGGGGCATGGGGCAGGGAAGGGCTGGCCTCCAGGGGCTGCACATGGGGAAACCCAGGAGGGATGGGTCTTGGTGTCACTTGGACCGGTGGCCCCACCCATCTTGGTCATGTCCCCCATCCACACAACCATCGGGGGAGGGACCACGGCCAAATCCTCTGAGTTTACACCCCCACCCCCGCTGCCGGGTCCCTGGGCCTCGTTGACACACCCTCTGTCTCTGTGGGAGCCTGCTGTCTCCCACTCATTCACCCCGGAGCAAGGGTCCTCACGAGCACAGTGGGTTGCTGTGTGCTAGCTGGCCGGCAGCTGGGGGGAGCGGTAGGAAAGCCGCCCACCCCAGATTACAGCCTCAGGGGGCAGAGGAGGGGTGGTCACAGAGGGGAAGAAACCCAGTAGCAGAGGACTGTGCATGCCATGCAGGCTCAGGGGCACCCTACGGGCTGGTCTGGAGGGATCTGTAGGAATTACCCCAGCAGAGCCGAGGGAAGGACCTTGAGGCAGAGAGAACAGTGTGTGCAAAGGCTCAGGGGCTTGGAGAACAGGGGGATTGGTTGTGGGGCATGTGCATCTGAGTTTCTGCAGCTGGGGGCGGAGTGGGTGAATGAGGACAGAGGTGGGAACACAGAGAGGGACCATCCTCAGCCACCTGGCGCTCAGCCTGGAGGGACAGAGCTCCCTTCAGAGGTACCTCGGGTTCAAAATGAGGCCGCGCTACCAGGTCTCCAGTGTGTGTGTGGGAGGGTGGGTTGGACCCCTGCCAGGTGGATGATGGTGTGTGGGCCCCTCGACAGCTTCTTCAGTCTTGGAGTGATGGTGGCAGGGCCCCTTGGTCTGCCCTCCTGCAGCCTGAGCCAAACTGTGCCAGGGGAAGAAAACGGGGTGAGAGATTTGGGGAAACCAGCATTGGAACGTCCTGACCCTGCACTCCCCCTCGGGCCTGGGAACCCGAGAGCCACTGTGGTGAGAGCTGGTGGGGTGGAGGGCCCGGCGGGCTGCCCTTCCTCGGAGGGAGGCCTCCACACCTGTCCCGCCAAACCCACGGTGGTGCTGAGCCTGTCCTGGGCCATCCCACAGCCGCTCTCCGCTTAACGCTGGCAACACTTATTGGCATGGCCCCGGCTCTGAGATTCAGGCTGGGAAGGTCCCTGACGAAACTGTTTCTCTGGAGTCGTAGGAAGAGGTGACGCCTGCCAGGAGGCCCCACCTGCCGTGCACCCAAGGGTCCCCGCACCCCCCGAAGCGAGTCTAGTCTCGACGGGTTAGAGAGCCGGATGCTGGCTGCCTCCTGAGCCTGGCTCCCAGCTCTGGCCCTCACTCTTCCCGGCCCCCCGTGTGACTTCGGGGAGAAGACCCAGACCCCAGGGAGGCTGGGAAGGGCAGAGCCGTGGCTGGAGGGCCAGGCCCACTGACCCTTGGGCCTCCCACCCTCCTGCCCAACCTGGAATCAGGACAGCATCAGCCAGACCCCCTGGTAGATGGTCCATTTCCTGCTGCAGGTCCGCAGAGATCTCCCTTCCTTCCCCGGGGGAGAGCCAGCTGCTGTGATGGCCTTGTGGTTTACAGGGCACCTCAGCCAGACCTGCGATGAGTAGAAAGATGGGGTCAGTGTCACGCTGAGTCAGTCCACATGGTCGGGCCCCCTACAGGGGGCTGGTGCTCCTGGGTGTCTGATGAGCAAGGGCATGCAAAGGCCCTGTGGTGGCTGGTTCTTCTTGTGGGAGAGCCTGGAGGCACGGCTCTGGCTGTCCGTTTGTGCAAGTGAGGCCTCCCGGAGCTCTCAGCTTCTCCATCAAGTGGCTGCTGCCCCAAGCAGCCAGGGCGCAAAAGCCAGTGTGAATCTGGGGGAGGATTGTGACAAACCCCACTTCTGCAGATTCCAGCTTTAACAGGGAGGCCATGAAATCACACAGACCTGCGTTAAGACGTGTAATTTCCATGGTTTTCATCTCCCGTTGTGGACCCATTTGGAAACACCAAAATATATAATTTTAAAAAACTAAAACACATTTCTGATAATCCCAGTGATGTGTAAATGAAACAGAAGAATAGACAGGCTTCCAGACCCCGGGAAGAAAGCTGCTTAATTCCGTGAGCATGTTGTAACAAAGCCTCTTGCAGCTAAAATTAGATCCTGAGTGCATGAATGTGTGATAATGTTTGCACAGCAGAATTCACTTTCCCCTTAAAACATGGCAGGAGCTCCTTGGTTCCTGGGGGGCCCTCAGCGGGGTGATGGGAGTGCTGGCGGGGGGGAGGGGGTTTCATGGCTGCAAGAATGCTTGGGGCAGAGGTGTATCTCCTGCAACTGGAAGCTCTCCAGGGCTGTTGCAGTGTGGTTTGTGGGGGTCTAGTGGGAATCTGATGGGTCTCGGCCCCCACTGCTCACTGTTCCCACCAGGACCAGGAGGCCTGAATGAGGTCGAAATGGAGTGGAAGGCAGAGCTCCAGCCGGTCAGGGCCGTGCCCCCTATTCCCACCCCTGTTTCCCTCCCCAGCAGCCCTGGTCTCTGGGTGGGGCTATTTAAGGTCATTGTTATCTCCAGGGTGGGGCCCCAGCTGGGCAAAGCCAGGGGCTCCTTCCATCTCTCTGGCTACAGAGGGTTCGGGGACGGTTGCATGAGCTATGGCGGCGTGGCCGGAGGGCATCTCAGGACATTGGGAAGCACGTGCACTGCTGGTGGGAGGGGAGGCAGCAGCCCTGGGCCTGCAGAGGGGCCCACCCTCAGGTGTCACCGATTCTACCACGGGGACGGTCAGAGGGCACAAGGAGTCAGGAACGTGGTGTCGTTACATATACTCAAGACTGGCCTGCGATCACCCTGCCTCTGGGCGGGTTTGTTACACGAGCCAATCAACCCCCCTTCTTGTTCACCTCGGCTTCAGTTGGGCTTCTCTTCCTTGTCGGCCGTGGGCTTGGCGCCACGTCGCTTCCGTGGCTGCTGCAGGCGGGGGCCGAGCTTTGGCCCAGTTCAAGCTGGCGGGCCAGGGACGGAGCGTCTTTCCAACAGAGCCCTTGTCCCGTGGGCGCCTCTGTGAGGAAGAGATCTAGCTTCTGGGCTGAGCGGGTCCAAGCGCCAACCCTCTGCTTCACGGATAAGGGACCCGGGACTCCCCGGAGGTCACACTTGAGGGACAAGCGCTCAGAGCGAGGGCGAGAGCATGGCTCCTTCCACGAAACCACCGGCTGCCCTTCTGCTTCGACCCCTATAACTCTCAGGTGTCGGTGCAGACGGGGCAGGTGTGCCCACCCAGCTCATCTGGAAGTGACCCCGTTAATCTCACTGCCAGTTCTCTGCCGGAATGCACTTTGGTGGGCGCCCGAGGTCGGCGCCGAGGGCCAGGACTTGAAGACCTGACTTCGAGGAGCAGGGAGAGGGACCGTGCCGTGCCGGGGTGTTCGTGCTCTCTCCCAGGTGTCCCAGATGGAAGAGGGTCCTGTCCCCCCACCCAGGGGGCTCACGGATAAGTTTGGGATGCTCACCCACAGGACAAGCGGGTGCTCCCTCCCATCGCACGCCAGCCCTCCTGACCACAGGACAGCCAGTCACCTGGACGTTGGCGTCAGGTCACTCTCTGATCTCTTCCCCATTGTCTGAGCCCCACACCCGGCCGACCCGGTGACCCACGCCCACCTCACAAGCAGGACCCCTGTCCCCTGCCAACCCAGTGACTCACACCCACCTCGCAGGCAGGGCCCCTGTCCCCTGCCGACCAGGTGACCCACGCCCGCCTCGCAGGCAGGCAGGACCCCTGTCCTCTGCCGACACGGTGACACGGTGACCCATGCCTGCCTCACAGGGCTCCCTGCACCTGGCCGACAGTGCTACTGGCCGAAGTTGAGATCACATCCCACCATCAGCAGCTGGGCCGCTTGCCTTTGCCTCGTGACGAATTACCACGAACCCAGCAGCTCAAGCCAAACCCCAGGCACCCTCCCCTGGCTCCCATGGGTTGGGCGTCTAGGTGGACCTCCCTGGGCCGCCCGCCATCGAGGTGGTGTTAGCGGTCTGTGTTCCCACTGGAGGCCTGACTGGGGCATGTCCGTACCCAGGCTCCCCCACACTGTTGGCAGAACTGAGTTTCTATGGTTGTAGGACAGAGACCCTCAGTCCCTCCAATCCACACTTGGTCCTGACATGCGGGCCTCTCGCAGGAAAGTCGCTGCAGAGCGGCTGCTGGCAGGAGGGTCCCAAGTCTACTATGTGATCCCAGGAAGGCCATCCAGTCACCGTTGCCACATCCCATGGGACAGAACCCCACTCGGGGATGGGGGTCCCACGAAAGCACGAGCCCCAGGAGGTGGGGATCCCTGCGGACCAAGTCGGGGTCTGACAGTCACAACACCAATGTGGGAAAAGTCTGGAAATCCATACTTTCTGCTCCCCTGCCCCGCTGGTCTGCACTGACTATGGGGGGTGTTTGAGGATATCATCCAGGGCCCCAGCTACACTCGTGTCCCCAAGAGTCGGGGCCGAGTTCCCAGTCCACACTGGCCACTCGGCACTCCTTTTTAGTTAATCTCGCACAGCACACAGTGGGCCTTTCAGTATCTGGACTTGTCTAGTTTTAAGACGCCATTAACTATTTTTGGGATGAATGTTGCCCCTCCCTCCAACATCTTTCTCGAATTCCTCTCGCTGGCACACGGACTCCAAAGCCCAGCTGCATCTGGGAGCACACAGCAGGCGGTTTCCCACACGTGCTCTCTTGATCCCACCACGAAGGTCCTGCACTTTGGTCTTCAAAAATGATCATTTGCTCTCCCCTGGGTACAGTTCCCATTAACCCACCTGCCCATTTCCATAATTACATGTTTTTTTTTTTAATTCCTGGAACTTCTTATTAATTTTTATCACGGTCTGCCCCGGTTTTGTGGATGGTGCCCTTTCAGGTCTGCCGGCGGACATTAAATGCACTCAGTGCTGTTAACTCTATTTCCTCGGCTGTTAGTTTCTCTCGTTGTCGGGTTTGTGGTCTCTTTGGCAGTTCTGGTCCTCATCGGAGTGTCGGCGGCTCTGCGTTCATTCCAGGAGAGGAGGATGGTGCCCAGTCAACCTTCCTGGCAGGCCCAGGTTTGGGACCTCAGCCAATGACCCCGTGAATCACGCCTGGGCCACCTCCTGCTCCCCGATTCCACCGACTCCCGGTGGGACATGCCTGCCTTTCTGAGGCACGAGCCCGGCTGTGTGCTGAGCGCTCACCACCTCTGACCTTCTCATCAGTTTGCCGCTTCTCAGTGTTTGTCGTTGCCGTCCCTTCCCCGCCTTCCTGCCCATGTCGCCATCTGCGTCCGATTCAGGGAAGGAAAAGTTGAGTGAGTGCTTCCCTAACCAGCTTCCATGAGAACCAGATGCCTGATCACAAAGACTGGATCAGTTGACCTACGAGTGTCGCCAGGAGATGCTGTGTGACCTTGGGCTAGCATCTTCTCCTCTCTGAATCTCAAGTTCTTTATTAGGAAAAAAAAAAACAAAAACCCTGAGAAATTTGAAAGAAGAGCTGTCTAAGACCTCACCCGTCTTGGCTGTCTGACAGTTCTGCTGAGGCCGTCCACACAATCTGGGGAAAAAGCATCACCTTTGTACCTGCTCCAAACACTGACCTCACCAGGGACATGGTAACAGCCAGACCTTCACTCGAGAGCCCAGTCTCTGTCGGGCCTTCCCCAAAACAGACAGTGCCATGGAAAACACACCAAAAAACCCTCTTAAATCAGGTTTTGTGTGTTCCTTCCATTCTTCATGTTTTAAGTTGGATAAATAATCACCATTTTCAATTCACTTGAAAGCTCTATTTACACGTTTACTTCACTGGATTTTTTAAACCCGTGGGGACAGGGACAGTGCTATATTTTGTATGGACCTTCCTACCCTCTGCTACTCGCACAGGACTCGCAGGCCGGAGGTACAGCAACTATCAGGGGAAGGAAGTAGGGATGCACGAAATTCCTAAACCCACTGCTTTTCAAGTTTTCCAGGAAAGCAACCACTGCCTCACACTTCCTGTTTGTGAGCTGGTGGGGGGACAGAGCTGATGACACCTGTGAGCCCCCCTCCCCCACGTGCTGAGATGCTGGGGGACAAAAGTGAGCTATGGGAGCCGCACAGCAGGCAGGACGAGGGGGACGAACAGCAGTGCCGAGCTCTCTGGGGAGTTGTCCGAATGGAAGACACACATTCTTGGTCGGCCTGTGTCCCGTTTGCAAAACCGGAGATAAAGCCGTGGGTTTTGTCCAAAGTCCTTTGGTGGATGGTCGGAAAGATGGTCTAAGGGCATCGGCCGACCTTTGCCCCCTGTTCTGCTGCTCGGTACCTAACACTGAGCCCCAAACCGACACCAATGCTCTTTCTTCTAAACGGAAACCTCCCTTTCAGCACAGGCCCCGAGGTGTAAACGGAGACGCCCCCTTCTCCTGCGGGCAGCACGAGGACCAGTGTTTGGTTATGTAAGGAGGAGAGGGAAGGCCGTGGTGGGGCCCCCAGACCATGCATACACGCTCATCCGTGGGGAGGATCGGGCTTCTCTCCCAGGCCCGCCATCCAGATGAGGGGACAAGGAGGGGGAAACACAGGGAGGAGCACCCCTGCCCCACCAGCAAACGTCTCTGTCACTGATTCATCGCCACACAGCCACCACCCCAAATCAGCCATAACTTAGAGCCACGGACTCAGAGTCCGTGTGGGCTGGGAATCCAGGCACGGCCTCCGTGGGTCCTATGGCTCACAGACCCTCTGGAGATGGCGACTGGGAAGTGGCCGGGCCACATGCTCCTCGGGGGCTCCCCCCTGAGCCTCTCTCCCTGCCGTGGGCAGGACTCCTCGAACGCGAGGGCAGAGGACCTCCCCGTCAGCCCCTCAGCCGCGCAGCTCAGCCTGACGAGGGGAGGAGGGTACAGGGACTGAGCCCCCTTTGGGAACCGCACTCCTGCATTGCAGTCCCCGCACATCTGACCACGGGAGCTCCCTGCCCCTGCCCTGCAGAAGGTGGCCTCCAGCATCCTTCCTGTGGGCTCTGCCCTCCGACCGTGTATGCGCCAACAACCGTCTGTCCCCACACGCAGCCTGGGAGGGAGCCCTTGAGGCTGGGAGACTCCGGCCCCACAGGGCTCTCCATGTAGCCCCAGTCTCCCCTCCGCCGTGGCCACGTTAACCTCTGTTAGGTAACCAAGGGCTCGGCTCTCCGTGGGAGACCTTCACGGTCACCTTTCTGCCAGCCAGTCACCTCCGACAGGCACAAAGTCTAATGGAACATGTTCAAACCGAGGAAGCCAAAGGCTCCCCACTTTCACCACCACAACATCACTCCACCCGACCACCCGCTGCATCACACGCGGTCTCCACGGGACCCAGGGCGCAGAGTGTGACCTTCAGGGAAACTGTCCATGTCCTCTCCCTTGCCTCATTAGCATGTAATTCCAGGACAGATTTCCAGATACATGGAAGGGGGAACAGATTGTGGCACAGGAGCCAAAGGCAGTGGGACCGTCCCCGAAGCCACTGAGTCTGGGGGCTGATGTGTCTGGCTCCAGCTGGGTCCCCCACACTCAGGGCACTTACAAGGACTCATCCCGACCACGAGTGCCGGCTCTCAGGACCCTGTGCTCGGATCCACTCCCTGTCTCTGTCCCTTGTCCGAAGGCTGAGCTGTTACACATTCCTGGGCCCTGAAGAGGATGTTTGATGCACACACCCAGGAGTCCTCCAATCTGATGGAAGTGAGAACCTCACGGTGCAGATTCCCCAGTGCAGACGAGCCCCAGGAAGAAGGGATCGAGGGAGCCTCCTCTGCTCTTTCCAGGGCCACATTCTTCTCCATGAGCCTCTTGGCTGTGTCCCATGTGAATGCCCTGCTGGGACACCTCTGGCCTGTCTGAATCCCAGAGGTCACCGGCCCTCGGACATGGGCAATGAGAAAACTCGGAGGTGCCAAGAGCCCAGCCACCCTGGGATCTGGGGGCTCCAGCATCTGTGCAGGACGGGGTAGCGAGGCTGACACCTGCTCTGACCCACCACCTTGTCTCCCTGACCTGAGCCCAGCTGTCGGGTTCTCTGTGTCCAGCACTTAGACTGAAATGCACCAGCCTGTCTCCTTGGTGTGTGTGTGTCGGGGGGGGGGGGGACCATGGTCGTGGGGTCTGGCACCCAAAGGATTGGCACCCCATGCAGAGAAGAGGAGGGCTGGGTGAAGAGCCCCCACGTGGTGGCTGCAAGTCCCTTATCAAATGATGGCCCAAACCCAAGGCAGGAATTGTGCCCCTCATCACTTTTCTTACACAGTTCTCCTCCCCGTGTGAACTCGGGGGTTTACTTTCTTTCCTACTTGGCATTACATTCCGAGTATGTCCTAATTTTGTAGTATCTTTTTAACATTGTCTTTTCCCCCTTCCCCGTCCAGCCCCTGCCGTGGCCCCAGGGCTCACGGCCGAGGACGGAATTTTCCGTCTTTCAGGTCCCCACTCGATGATATGCTGTGGGCTGTGGGGAGGGTGCATAACATCCTCCAGCAAGGACCTCCGACGTGCGGCATGTACGCCCCGCTGGCACCAGGGATACATCCAACGCTTTACCTCGTCTGTTTGAATCCTCCCGCTTCGGTCTGTCTATCCCATGCTTATAATATTCGTCTATGCACATGAAAATCTATGCTTTGGAGGTGCACGCTGACACCCCGTGAGCAGTCAGCAGTCCTTCAAGGCCACTGGGTTAAGGAAGTGGGAGGGACTTTGTCCACGATTCCCCGCTGGCTGGAGACGCTGTTTGTGGCTGGGGCCACTGCTGGCCTCATGCAACAAGGGCTGCTCGGTACGAACGCTTACATATGAGTGCTTTGAGGTCTGTAGGACCCAAGCGTAAAAGCTGGCTCAGGGGAGAGGTGGCATCCTAATCCTGACGGATGTTGGTGGCCTCCTCTCCAAAAAGCCGTAGCCATCGACACCCGCCCCAGAACATATGAAATTCTGGCGTCCCTGCATCTTCCTGGACCTCGCAGAGTCTCATCTTCTCAAAGTTTTGCTGATCCAGTGGGTGGGTTGGGTAGTGGCCCCGTGTGAAGCGGTACCTTTGTGGGTAAGTTGGGGCATCTGGCAAGATGAGCCCTTGTGCCCCTGATTCTCCAGATGTCTGTTCTCAGAACTCACCTGACACAGATTCGCCTTCAGTGCCTCCCCGACCCCGAGAGTCGTGGAGGAGCAGCAGAAACCCACACATCGGGGGCCCGGGAGAAAGAAAGCCGAACGCCATCGTCATCTCAACAACACTGCTCAGCTTGTAAAAACCATGCGTGCCAGATCCCTGCGATTTCATCCAGAACAAATAAAAGGAGCAGCATGTAATAGTTCCAAGATGAGCATATTTGTAGTAAATATTTTAAGATCAATGGCTGCATGAAATGCATTTCCTGGGAGTTTCACTAAAATGGCTTTGTATTAAAAGTGCCATTTCAATAAATATTCATGGGGAAATCCATTGATGTGTTTTACCACTTACAGCGAAAACTTCAAAGGTCCTGGAAGAAAAGACCTAGGATGCGAACATCGCCTACTTGGGAGAGGGGTGGTAAAAACTGTGTGAAACCCTCCCGGGCAGGAGCTGCATGTCCCATGTCCCATCCAGCCCACCTGTGGCAGGGCCCACTGGCGAGAAGGGCTGTGGGAGCAGGGGTGGTGGGAGTCGGGAGCAGGTGCGTGAGCCTCTTCGGGCTCCGAAGCCCCCCACTCCCCCACAGCTGCCATTTGAGGAGCACCTGCTGTGTGCCCCACAGTGCATCCCATTCATTTGTGCTGGCCCTGAGTCCTCACAGCCACGGCCAGTGCCACAGAGCTCCCACAGTGACAGGGACACCATGTCTTGGGAAAGTTAAGTGACCTGTCTCAGTGTCACAGAGCAAGTTCACGTGGGCCCCATCACTCCCTCCTTACCTCTGTGGTTCCTCTGTTTCCAGGAGCTGCTGAGGCAGTGAGGACAGGAGGAAGCCCCGCATGGGGCCAGAGGCCCCTCTGCGTCACGTCCCCTTCCTCGCAGTCCCTGGCAAGCCCAGTTGGCTGCCTGCTCTGGACGAGAGGCCTCCAAGCTCCCATGACATCCCCCTTCCTGGCCCCTTTTCCTGCGGCAGGAAGCAAGCACACACCGGCGGAGTAGTGAAAATCTGGCCGAGCATTCCTGCCAACATCCTTAGTCCGGGGTAACGTACTTATTTTTATAATGGCAACTTGTCCCCTTGGCACCGATCAGATCCCACTGCTCCCTTGTTTAAGACACTGGAATCCCTCCCCACGGCCAGCAGATACCCCACTTGGTTTGGCATGCGAGGCTCTCTAAGGCTTTCTGTAATCTGCCCACACAACCTTCCCCTTCACGGCCGCCATCCTCCATCCACTCGGCCATTCGTGCTCCTCCATCTTCCTGGGATGCCTCCCCTCTGCCCACCCCCACTGACTAGTAGCCTTTTAACTATCCTTCAAGGCCCAGCTTGGAAGGACCTGCCTCCTCCCTCAGCCTCTCCTGATCCCCTGGGACAGAACAGACCACAGGGAACCCTCATCCCTGCCTTGCTGGAATGGGGGTTTAACGGTGAGGACACCCATGACAGTGACAGCGGCGGAGAACTACGGGGCCTTTAACATGGGATTGTACCGAGATCCTCTGATCAGCCTCAGGAGGTCCCCTGAACAGATAAGCAAACGGGCTTCTGAGCAATCAGGTGGGGTGATCAGCTGCAATTTGAACCCAGCTCCTGCACGAACAGCTCAGACCCACTGGCATCAATAGGTGCTTGCTAAATGTTTGTTGAATGACTATTCGAGCACATGGATGAGCAAATGAATCATGAGAGGGGAAATCACACAAACACGGAGTAATTACCTGCTTGTTGACTAACACAAGGATTATCTAGAGCCCACGTGGCGAGACCTGGCATTTCCTGCCACTTGGGAAAACCTCACTTACAATCATGCACCACCGCACACACTCCCAGGGATACAGACAAGGATGGCCTATCCTTCTGGGTCCAGGCCTGCGACAGTCTTGGGGGACACTTGGAGGAGGACCCAGGCCCACAGGGTGGGAACTCTGGCGTGCTCACAGCCCCGCACGGGAGCCTCCAGGAAAAGCAGGTTCAAACACGGCTACTCGGTGTCAGAGAAAGTGCAGGCAGGAAATGTCTGCAGAGCCAAAGAGAGCCAAGCAGGCTACAGGAAGCAAGAGGGCAGATGGAGAGCTGCCATGGCCCAGCAGATGCCCGGGCACAGCTGCGACTCTGCTTGCGGGAACCGCAGGGGCTGGCAGAGCAGCGGGCACAGCAGAAATGCAGGAGGAGTAACCTGCTTATCGGTCCCAGAGAATTCCAAGGCGCTGGCGGGCCTGGGGCAGACACGCTCAGATCAGGGAGAGGCCACATGCCCATGGGCCGCAGCCAGGAGCACACACAGACGGGGCCTGGCCCCCTTGCCTGCCGGCCGCTGCCCTGCCTCGCCTGATGCTGCACGGAGCCCCAGCCCTGCAGCATATCCTGACCTCTTGTCCCCACTCACTCACCACGGGGGGCTTCTAGAGACATGGGAACACACAGTCATGTGTGCGCACATGGACACACACTTACATGCACACCCATACAATCACTCGTTCACATGCACGCACAATCACACACATCATACATGCATGATCACATGTACACACATGACCCACATGTGCACTCACACGAAGACACGTATGCACATGTACACACATGTTCCCTGCGTGCTAACACACAGACACAATCACACATGTGTACATGCATGCTCACACACACGAGATCACCGTAACAGACACGACACGTGCTCACACGCTCACACACGCATGATCACAGTCACACACACACACCTACTCAGAGGTCTGTCCAGCTCCACAGTACAGATAGGAGGGTGGGTCCTGTGGGCATCCTGAAGGCTGTGGAGGCCCCTCCCTCCAGAGCCCAGGCTTTGTTCCCATCTGTGCTGCTTTCAGTCCCCCCCAACCAGGACCTCAAGCCTGCTCTTAATGATCTGCAGAAAGGACTGATGCCTGTTAGATGGGCTCATCCTGTTTAATTCAAATGCAAAACAGGATAAATGCTCTCAGATTTAAACTCCCTTGGCTGGAGGACAGCTGGACAGTCAGTGCTCACTCTCATGTGAGCCCTTCTGCCCTGGGTGACCTGTATGGCCGGATCAAAGCCCTCCAGGAACCCCACGCCTGCCGCCTTGGGAAGTTGTTCATTTGGGCTTCACGATGGCAGGAAGCCGAACAATCATATAAGACTGTGTTTCTGCGACAAGTTTTTGGATTTACTTTGAAAGACATAAGCATGTGCCTATAAACCATGGGGGAAATCATCAGCAAATGTTTTAAAATAACCAATAAAAATGAAAATATCATTGCTCATTGTTTTTTATGAATCATAATGTGTGTTTCTCTTTTTTTTTCTGATGGGAACATCCAACAAACTCCCCTCCTAGATGCCAGCCACTAATTACACAGCTAGCACACGGTAATGCAGGCATGCGGTGCCCGCCTGTCATAATTCATCTTCACAATTGTAATTGGCCCAATGAAAGAGCACAAAATCACTCTGCAAAGAGCAGATTCAATAAAGACTGATTTCACTCTCCTCTCTTCCAAAGCAACAAGCTGGGGACGGGAGCTCTTAAGTACATATCAGGTCGCTTCTCCGATTGCCACTCCCACCCAATTTGATGATTTCTTGCCTATTTTCTGAGGACCTAGTCCACTGGAATCATTAGCTAGGTACTGGGGGAAAGCAAAGCTTGAGGCAAATCCCCCACGGCCAGGAAGCGCAGTCAGGTGGGGAAGGAGATAAGTTGCACCGTAATGAACGCCCCAGAAGAGAGGGAGCGTGGATGACTCCTGCCAGAGAATCAGGGGGGGCTTCCTGGAGGAGGTAGCATTTACGCGTGATGAAGAGGCAGGAAGAGGGTGGGCAGGAGCTCAGACTACCACGGGGGCAGTTTTAGCGGAGTGTAGGGGGGAGTGCGGGAGGGTGCTGAAAGGCAGGTGGAAGGTCCCTGATGTGGGAGAAGCAGGTGTTGAAATTTGTAGGTAAAGCCTGAGCCCCCCTTCCCCTTGTGCGGGGTGGTCAGAAGAGCAACCCGCCCCCTGCCAGGCTTTGGGCGGTCCAGCTCCCTTGGCTGCAGGCCTGCCCCCAGGACCCAGAAGGGCGGTGCAAAGGACTCCGCCAATGCCGTTTATGACACGAGGCAGGGCAGGTCACTGGGATCACTGCTCACATGAGGTCCCACAGGTCTCGGAGGAGCTTGTCATCCACCCAACCCCCCATCATAGGACATGCTGCTAGCAGGAGGCTCCTGGCGCTTCCAAGGCAAAAGATTTTGGACCATTTACTGTTAAGTGCTTCTCTCCATCTGTGCTGCCGACATTCCCCTCCTTGAACATTTGAATGCGCCAGGAAAAGACATTGAGGAGAAATGTTCAGGGGGACGGGAGGGAAATGCTAATGAGACCCACAAAGCAGAATCCCTGGGAAGGGGAGGTCTCCTGAAGGAGTGGCAGCCTGTGTCGCCCGCTAACAGGGAAGTCGATTTGGGGAATGGGCGAAAAAAGCGGGGCCCGGGGAATAGAGGCCGGGTGGCAGCCGAGGATGGTGGGAAGGAGACCCACGCTGGCGCAGGTCTGCTCGCCCGCCCGCCATCCAGACCTCCACGTGCGGCGGGGTATTTGCTAACAGACCGAATGACTGTGGGGAAACTAGGGGTCACAGCTTCTCTGCAGGGGAAGGCAGATGCTGCTGTGACCTTTCCATCACGGAGGATCTTGGCAACCTGTAGGCTGTGTCCCTCAGGAATGCCCCACCTATACCTGTGGCTCTCATCTTTCTGGGGCTGAAACCCAGACTCGGGGGATCTGGGACAGATTCGCCCTTTCCCTCCCCACGCACATTCTACCTGCTGCCCACTCTGTGTATTCCCTCTGCTTCTCCTTTGTTTCTCTGCTCCCCACCCCCACCATGGCTTCCTCTGGGACAGACTGAATCTTTGCTTCCAAGGCTTCACTGCCTCATTATAGATCTTACTTCTCAGCCTTTCCCTGGCCCCACAGCCCCTCCCCTGGCCCCCTGGCCACCCCCCCGCACCACGGCTCCTCCCCCAGCCCCACATCCCCCAGCCCCACGTAACCCCCCACCCCACGGCCCCTCCCCCAGCCCCACGTTTTATCCCCCTCCCGCCCCACACCCCCCCACCCCACGGCCCCCCCCCACCACACATCCCCCCCCCCCCCCCCCGCCCCAAGGCCCCGCCCTGCTCCCTGCCCTTGGGAGGGAGGTGCACATGGGTGGACCATGTGACCTGTCTGGGCTAATGAGATATTCGTAGATGCAGCCGCCAGAGGCTTGCCACGTTCTTGTGCCCTGGAGTTGGGCGAGCTTGCATTCCTGGGATCCCCCGAGAAGGTTATGCACCAGGCAGAGGCGCCACTTCAGATGTGGCCTCTGGAGAAACCCTGAGGAAAAGACCCGAGTCTACCGAGGAGCCTGGAGCCATGCCCCGCTCACCCGCCCCAGAACGAGGGTAGCCCAGATCAGCTATAGCGAGTCAACCCACAGAGCCCTGGTCATGAGAAGAAATAGCCTTTGTCTCAAGCCACTGAGGTTCGGGATGCTTTGTTACGTGGCACGGCTGCTCAGTTTGCTGGCTGATGCAACCCTGGTCGTCCGAGCTCCCCCCTCTTCCTCCTTAAGCCCAACTATCATACGGATGCTCATTGTAGCAGGAAAGACTTCCCCATCAGGGATATTCCGACTTTCTTCCAGAGGCTTATTTCTCAGTTCATGTGCCAACATACGGAAGTCCATGCTCAGCCTTAGCAGGGGCGACAGGGAGCAGGAGCGGCGTGGTTCTGCAGGAGGCCGAGACGTATGCCCTTTCTTCGAGAGTGAGAGCGCCGGGCCTGAAGCCAGTAATCACATGGCAGGGTACCGGCCACGTTTCTGACCCAAGAGCAGACCACGGGGAGATAAGGTCATCGTTCTGCAGATGCCCGTGTTTCTTCTTAAGACAAATTATCTGCATTTTTTTTAAGTCCCCAGTAATTATTAGTTTCCCTTCTTTTGCACAGACCGCATGAGCCAGTGAGGAATCAGAATGCAACACAGTCTTCCCATGTCAGTCCCAGTTACGTCTTCTTTTAAAGCGTGTTCTGTGCATCTTTCTGGAAGGACGCAAATGAAATGTTCTTGTAAACAGACAAATGATTCACGGGATCACGACTGTTTTTCATCAGCTGCATCAATTCTAGGCAGCGATGGGACTTGGTGAGATATTATTTACAACTTGTTAAAAACACTCCTTGAGACACTTCAGGCCTTGTTCGGTCCTGGTGAGCTCAGCTGAACGTGGCTGGGCTGGCAGTCGGCCGAACCTGGTCCTCCTGGCACACCCACGCTGCCTGGGCCCAGAGGAACCGCATGCCGGGGTGGGGAGGCTTCCGGAACACTTTCCTCTGAGATGGAGGACGGGGAAGCCTGAGACGTGCACGGGACTTTACTGGGCCATCAACGAGGCATTCGATCAGGCATCGGGCCACGTGACATTGTGTCTGGTGATGGGGTCACAGCTTCACAGGGCAAAGGACAAACACACAGTCCTGCCCTCAGGCTGCCTATGGTCTCACAGAGATACAGTTCCCTGTCTACTATGTAGTCTTCAGGAAAGAAATGACCTGGCTTGCCCGTCCCTTAATCCCCTCCTCCGTCAAATTAAGAAAATGGTAATCACATCCCAGGACAGTGGGGACAGCCACGTCAGCCGACACCTGTCCACCATACCCCCTTGTTCCCTGAGAGGACCCTGAGTGTGTTGGGGTGGCCATGCTTCCTAATGACGGCTCACCTTCCCAGGCTCCCTGCGGCCACATGGGCCATGCGCCCCAGTTCCTGTCTGTGAGCACGGATGGAAATTTGGGTGAGCGCATTCCTTTCCGAGTAAAAGGACAAAGTTTCTCGAGAGACGCTGCTCATTTGCCTTCTCTCCAGAAACACCTGTACGGAACCTCTGACCACCTGGGACCAAGGGGACAGTGACAGGCTGGAGGGGCCTTGGGCTCCGGATGTGCTCCTGGGCACCTGTCTGAGCTGTGTTCTACTTAGTTCCAGACAGCTTGCTCTTACTTCAGCAGCTGTCTCGCAGATGAATGTGCTCCAGAGAGTGTGAGCCCACAGACTGCCGGACGGGCGGGAAGCACTCCGTGGGGCCACACTGTGTGGTTACTGATGTCATGAGCACACAGCATGGTGGCGTGGTGAGCGGGGTGCGGACGCCAGATGCTTCACAGGGCCTGCAGTCCCAGCCAGTGCCGCGGGCTCTGAGCCTCAGAGGTCTTTCTGGGCGGAACCCCTCTGCTCCTCCCAGCCATCGTCCCCTCCACGGGGCCTCTACGTTGGCCGTTCTGGCAGGTTCCAAGCCGGCCTCCTGGCTTCAGTCCTTCGTGAACCATCCGCCTCGCTTGTTTCCAACACGGGTCTGCTCCCAGCTCACCCCCAGATGAGAACCTCCCCGGAGCCCCTTGAAGCTCCCGTCCTTCGGGCCCCGAGTGCCGACACTGCCATGGACACTTCAGCAAGGCCTGGGGAGACACAAAACATACCTCACTTTAAAAAATTCAATCTTAGGGACGCCTGAGTGGCTCAGTTGGTTAAGCAGCTGCCTTCGGCTCAGGTCATGATCCCAGGGTCCTGGGATCGAGTCCCACATCGGGCTCCTTGCTCGGCAGGGAGCCTGCTTCTCCCTCTCCCTCTGCCTGCCACTCTGTCTACTTGTGCTCACTCTCGCTCCTCTCTCTCTCTCTGACAAATAAATTTAAAAAAAAAAAAAACCTTTAAAAAATTCAATCTTAAAAGAAAAAAAATCATGCAATGTTTGCTTTTTTACTGTGATATATTCTTGTTGGCTTCAATATAAAAATGTTTTAACTTCCCTGCTGACGGGAAGAATTAATCGTATTTGAGGAAGATGCTGGGTGTTCAGCCACGGTTCTGAGCGCCCCCTCAGAGGGCGTGCGGGAGCTCCCTACCCTGTCGTCCATGGGTGGCCTCCTGTGACCCCTTGTTCCACACACCCTCCTCATGGAGTATGCTACCTCTCTGGCTGCTGGCAAACTCCCGGGTGTGTTCCCGTCTGAGAGTGCCCAGCGGGCCGGCCGTGCTAACTGCTTCGGCCTCTGGTCCCACCGCACACCTGTCAAGCACAGGGAACATTCTGTTCACTGTGGAAGGCTTCCAGTTACTCGTGTGTGACCAACGATCCCCACACCTAGAGACTCCTCCTCCCGACTGGGGCAGGTGCCCCAGGACCAAGCAGGCGCCAGCTGCCGGAATGCACCTCGGTACCGCAAGGGGTGGGGCACGTGAGGACAAAGAGAGCATCTGAGAAGAGACTTGCCGGCCAGTGACATCTCCACACACCCTCGCAAGCCGTCTCTGCCCCGCACCCGAGTGTGGAGGTTGAGGCTGGAGCAAGAGGGCAGGGAGGGACCCACTTGCTGCTGGGAGGGACCCAGCAGGGAGGGACCCATCTCCGGCTCCCCATTCCTGGTATTTCTTACCCCCAGCCCCACACGGGAAACCGAGTGCTTGGTGTTCACTCTGAGCACGGGTCAGTGGTCTGTAAAGGAAACCGGGATGGGCTCTGGTATTGCCCGCATCCCCCCAGAGCCACTTCTGTGTCCCCCACTCTCAGGGGCCTAGCAGAACAAGGGGGGCTGTAGGCGGCTCCCCCCAGCCCCTTCCCCCAGCCCTCAGGAGAGGCAGCCCACCATCCGAGAGCTGTCCGTGGCTGTGGGCTAAGTGTCCGAGGTCTAACAGCCCCTCGTCTGCCATTATGAGCTCCGTTACGGGAGCCTTCATAGCAGGTGTCATTAACCAGACATTAAGACCCAAGCAGCCATGGTTTAGGGGACCATTACCATATGCCCGATGTTTGTCATGACAAACGGAGACCCAGCCAAGCACACATGTGATAATGGGCCGGGAAACACCCCCTGGGGGGAAGTAACAGGATTGGGGGGGGCACGCCCTGCCTGGGGCCCTCGGAGCGTCTGTTGACTCTGAGTCGGCCTCGCCTTGGCCTCCCTGGGTCCCCAGCTCTCCACCAGGGAGGTGGGGACCGCTGCCTGCCCGGCCAGCCTAAGCATGCTCCAGGGAAGCCTGCCTTGTGACGGTAGGACAAAGGGTCACGCTGCCTCAGTTTCCCCTGAGCTGACGGGTCTTTGGGAGCCGAGGCCAGCGTCAAAGCAAGCCGAGCTCATTTATGCTTCTGTGGGTGTGGAGGGTGCAGGGCCGTCAGGGCACCGACACCCCACCTCCAGCGGAACTGCGCATCCGCACTGGTGGCCGGCCCCACCGACCCACGCTTCCCCCTGCAGCCTTCCGCGACCAGGAGGCGGCGCAGTGTCGAGTGCAGGTGCGCGCTTTGGGTTCCGGCCTCCCTGAGTTCGAAGCCCAGCTCTGCCCCCTGCAAGTCAGGCTCCTCTTTCTGTTTCCATGGGGCGCCGCGCACACCATCCCTCTGGTCTCCCAGGTCCCTCTGCTCTGCGTTCATGCCCACGCCTGCCGGAGAGTGGAGGGCCCAAGGGTCTCCTGGACCCTGCCGCTCCCCAAGGGAGCAGACATCCCCTAAATCAGGTTCCATCCATGAAGGTCCCTTCCCTGGGCCACGCCCGATGGCAATGGCAATGGCAAGCACAGCCGGGGACTGTCCGCAAACCCACCAAACTGCCCGCTCACCAGAACTCGCGCCCCCACCTGCGTACCCAGCCCCCACCATGCCCTCTGCTCGCTCCTGCCAAGCTTTCTGTTCCCAGCACCCCAGGTACCACTTCCTCCTACCTGCTCCTCCTCCTCCCCTTCCTGAGCCCTCCCCTGCCCCCACCCTGCCTCTTCCCAGGCTGCCCCTCCCCCTGAAGCTCTGGCTCCCTGGAGCCTCCATGTCCCTCAGCCTGCAGGCCCTGCCTGCAGGGCACGTGCCTTCAGGACCCTGCCTCCGGCAGCCGGGTCCTCCTCCTTCTCTCTGCCCGCCATGTGCTGCGGTGTCCAGCTCTGTGTGTGAACGTGCTCTTGCCGGACTCACCCCGGCCCTAACTGAATGTCAAATGCACTCTACCCGCCTGCTGAGCCAGTCCCATGGCTGCGCCCGGCTGAAGGGGTGGGAAGGGCAGCGCCCCTCGTGCCGGGCCTGTGACCTCAGACACTTAGCCCACAGCCACGGACAGTCAACAGCCCCCGGTGCCCAGAGCGCAGGGCCCGCCCTCGCTCCCACGGGCCGTGGCCAGCCAAGCACGCAGTGTCTCCCGTGGGTCATCCAGCCCCTCGCACGCGCACAATTACCTCCTCTAAGATCTTCTCCTGTCTCCTATGAGCAGTGGCGCTTTTACTCTTAGGACCGCCTTCATTGTGGCAGGCATTGCGGTCTACAGTGGGCTGAATGGTGGCCGCCGGAGAGACATGTCTGCGTTCACAACCCTGCAACCTGCGGCGGTTACCTTTAACAGGTCTTGCCTGATGTAATTAAACGAAGGATCTCAACATGAGACCGTCCCGGATCATCCCCCAACCCAGGGACAAGCGTCCTTACCAGACACACACGCACAGAGGAGAGGACACACGGACACGGAGACAGATGGAAGGACACAGCCATAGCCACGGACACCGGGGCCATAGTTCTGTGCGGGGCTAGACGGACCCTGCCTCACAGCCTGGCTGAGTGGCTGCCGTGGCCTCGCCTCGCCTTTCGACGTCCGGCCCACCCGGGACACTGATTCCTGATCCCCCAGGGACAGTTAAGGGGTAACGGGCATCTTGTTAGAGTCTCGTGGGTGCTGAGAGGCAGAGTCCCAGCCTCCGCGTGTCTGGGCAGCACGAAATCTGGGCTCCACGGCTCCCAGAGGCCAGGGCTCGCCCGGATTCTACCCCCAGCATGCAGACCAGGAGCCCTGAGATTTGGGGCAAAGTGCTTAACCCCTTGCCCCCAGTTTCTGCCTCTGTAAAACGGGGGGAGGGGGGTTGGTAAAAACAACCCTTTGCCCCCTGGGTTGCTGTGGACTCAAGGGTGCAGATAATAGACATCTACCGTGGACAGCAGGGAGGGCCCACCTGAGACACAGCGTGTGCTTGGAAGGCACCTGCTGTAACAGCCCATCTGCGGTGTCCCCAGCTCACGCACTCTGGTCTGCGGGGTCTCCGGGCTCACACGCTCTGGTCTGAGGGATTCCCCCTCTCACGCACTGTGGTCTGCGGAGTCACCCGCTCACGTGCTCTTGTCTGAGGGGTCCCCCGCTCATGCACTCTGGTCTATGGGGTCTACCGGGCTCCCGGTCTCTGGTCTGTAGGGTCCCCGGCTCACACGTCCTGATCTGCAGAGTCCCCTGCTCATGCGCCCTGGTCTGCGGGGATCCCCTGCTCATATGCTCTGGTCTGTGGAGTCTCCTGCTCATAAGCTCTGGTCCACGAGGTCTCCCCTACTCTGCACTCTGGTCTGCAGATATTCCCTGGCTCATGCGCTCTGGTCTATAGGGTCTCCCCCTCACGCACCCTGGTCTGCGGCACCTCCCTGGCTCGGGCGCTCTGGACTGCGGGGTCCCCTGCTCACATGCCCTGGTCTGTGGGGGTCTCCTGCTAATGCGCTCTGGCCTGCGGGGTCTCCCGACTCTTGCGCTCTAGTCTGCGGGGTCCCCCCAGCTCTGCACTCCAGTCTATGGGGTCACCCCCTCATGCATTCTGTGTCCACCCCACCACACAGCATGCGTTTCCCAGGTGCCACACTGCTGACACTCCCTGCTGAGAGGCTGTCCTGGGCTCTGTTGGATTTGAGTGGTGTCCTTGCGCTGCATTCGTCCCGGCCTGGCTCCCTGTCATGCAGAATGACCCTGGTTCACTCTGGCCCAGGTTGGGAGACACGGCTGCCCTGGTGGAGAACAGCCCACTAGGTGGAAGGGCCAGGACTTCAGAACCTGGGCCTCCCGCTTGCAGCTGGCTTGGGATGCAGGCAGTGGCGCTGGGTGGAGCACTGGAGCCGGCAGATGGTTAGCAAAGGCCCAGGGGTGGGCAGGCCGCGCAGGCGGTGCACAGAGAGGGCCCCGGTTCGCCCCGGGCAGTGGCACCAGCCGCACGGTGACTGCAGGTGCTTCGTGAAGCCGCGGATGTGACGTGAGCCATCTGTCAGGCACGGGGTTGGCTGCCCCGTGGCCGTTCCTGCTGTTCCTGCCCGCTGAGCGAACCCGTAACGGGATGTGGGAGGAAACATCTCTTCACAGGGCTGCAGACCCTCCAAATCAACTTGTCAAATAACAGGCACGTACCCAGGATGAGGGTGGGGGTGTGCAGCGTGATTTGGAGGAGTGTCTCTGCCAGGGCTGAGATTTATGTCGTGGTGACAGAGGTTCCTAAAGACCCGGGTCCCCCCGGCCTGTGATGATGATACTGGCTGCTAGCAGACGCAGCTGAATCGGAAAAAGAAAGACCATGCTCGGGGACTGTCACTTCATTTTCCTCTCCTGTGGCTGCGGTCCAGTCCACGGCGGTGCCAGCCCCTCCCCGGGGAGCTCCAGGGTGGCCCTTCTCCCCCTCCCCCTCCCCTGTCCTCCGCCTAGAAGCTGAGGGGAGGAAGCACGAAGTCCCTCAGACTCTGGAGGTCTGGGTCCATGCGGCTCTGCCCTTTGCTGCTGTGTGACTTCGGGCCAGGCGTGCCTGGACCACCTTTCTGAGCAGGACAAGGACGGCCATGATGACACGACGCCTGCTGACTAGTGGCTTATTCCAGAGCCCACACGAGTCAGGATAGCACTCTGAGGGCATGTTCTCACTACTCCCATTTACAGAAGAGAGAGACAGGCTTCGAGAGGTCAGGCAGTTTGCCGAGGCCAAGCAGCTCATCAGGGCCACCCTGTGTGGTTGTTCCGGTTGTGTACTGCACAAAGGAGCTCCACCCAGGGCGGCAGTTACACTGCAGACGATTGCTGACGCCCATGACAGCACGAAGTGGGCACAGGGCTCCCAGCGCCCCACAGGGCACGTCCGAGAACGATGTCCTTCATGACACACTCAGACGCCCACGCCCAGGTCCCCATGCAGGAGCACAGGAGCTCACACTCCCTCTTGGCCTGACTCCTGCTGCGGAGCAGACCCTGAGTCGGCTGTGGCCGCCTGGCTGGGGGATGGAGCAGGTGCACGCCGGTGTCCACGAGACTGGGAGCCCGAGGGAGCAGCAGGTGGACGTGGGGCACCAAGCAGGACTCCACCCAAGGACCAGGACTACAAATGCTGCTCTCTAGCCGTCTGGAGGGTGGACATCCCAAAGCAACCTTGCTGGCTGGACCTGGGCGTCCGCGGGGCCAGCCTCCCTGGCCTGACCTGTTTCCTGCCTTTTCCAACCTCCACAGCCCCATTCCCTGCCCCTCCAGGCCTGGCCTCCGGCCTCAATGGACGTGTTTCCTCCTACAACCAAATTTCCTTCTGCCTCCCCCTTGAGGGGACTCTGCGCGTGCACTCAGCGTCCCCCAGGTCATCCAGCGTCAGTTCCCATCCCCAGACCCTAAACCCCCAGTCCTATCCACGAAAGCCCCTTTGCCTTTCCAGGATCACGACCTGGGTGTGGCGGGGTCATCACCCAGAGTACCCAGAACGCCAGGAGAAGGGTCTTCACATGCTAGGCCACCTCCGCAGATGAATGGCTTAACTTGGGCGGGGAAGGGGCACGGCCTCTGGGGGAGGAGGGCGGAGGAGAGGGAGGAAGCATGTTTCAGTCAAAGGTGCACCCGAGGGGTGTGCCCAGAGCCCTACTTCCGGGGTGTACCAGAGCGCCTGCTGAGCTCCCTGCCCAGAGCAGAGGAGACTTTCAGGGCATGGACGGGGCACAGCCCAGCTGTGCCCACCAGAGCAGCAACTGGAAGGAGGATGACCGGCAAGAACCTGCGGGGTCGGAGATGGTGCTGGAGAGAGAGGGCATCCCCGCATAGGGGCCAGCGCTCCGCCTCAGGTGTGAAGGGAGCACCCTGCCCCTCGCAGCTCAGGAGGACCACCCATTGGGGGAGGTCACAGAGAAGTGCTGGCCCCCGGGCCCTCCAAGGTGCCTCATCAGCACCCCCATCCTTGGAATGTGGGTTTGGGGTGGTTTGGGGTCTCAGGTCCCTAGTGCCAGGCCCGGCCCTGTTTCCCGTCTGTGAAGGGCAGGGTATGTCTGCAGCCCTGGATGCTTGGGGCCTTCCCAGGATGGCGCGTCCAGGCCCCAGGGCCAGCACTCTGGTGGTGGGGTCCCCGTCCGCATCCCCCGGCACTGTCTCCTCACATCCCTTCTTGTCCCACGTGGCTGTCCGAGTCTTGGATTCTAGCCACGGCCTGGGCCTCAGGGCAGGGCTCTGCCCTGCCAGCTGCCGAGGCTGGATAGGACCCCCGAACCAGGCTCCGGGCCGTCGTACCCTGGGGCTTCCCCGTGAACACGGATGGACGCGGAGTCTGTGAGCACCGAAGGGGAGCCGCGTGGGGACCACAGACCCCTGCGAGCATGTTAGGCACCTCAGGCCTTACCCCAGGACCCCTGAGCCAGAATGGCAGCCCGCAAGCTCCCCGTGGGGCACCGCAAAGCACCGATGGCACAGAACCCGCGTGAATCCACGTCTGCCCGTCCCCACTCAGGTCCCTTTTCCGCGGTGCTCCCATGCCGGCTCCCGTGGGTCTCCTCCCGACAGGTGTGACCGGCCTCCTGGCTGGAGGGCCGCCCCGGGGCTGCTCAAGGCCCTTCTGCCGGCAGCCAGAAAGGCCTGGAAGTTGACAGCCCCCCAGGGCAGCCCTAACCCTGAGATTCCAGAAGGTCCACAGCTCAAGGAGCCCTTGACAGCTCAGTGATTTCCTCATGGCAAGCATTCTGAGCCCAACGAAACAAAGACCTAACAGCTCCCATGATTAAGTAACAAGGTCCAAACAACTTAACAAATATTTATATCCTAACAGCTTAGCAGCTGAGCAGCTGGCTGAAAATACAATATATGCAAATTAAAACAAAAATACTATTCTTGCTTCATTCACAAATAACCATAATTTCTTACTGATGGGACACGTGTGCCTGTTGGGCACTGCACAACTTTTCAGTTCTTAGACTGGGACTGGACACCACCACCACCCTCGTTTCCTTTTCCACGTGGATTTTCACACAGAACTTGCTTCCCTCCCACCCCGTGAGCTGCTGCCCAGCAGGGAGATGGAAGAGAAATGATGTCATCCAAGGGAATGTAGGACAGTCGAATGTTGAGCTGTGAACTATCTCGAGTGTGGTGTCTGACAGCTTTCCATGTCTGGTCCTCTAAACTTAAAGTATTCCACAGCACTCATGGTGGCGTAGCACACGGTTGGCGAGCCGTGGCCTAACCTCTGACTGCAAGGGTTGGAGTCTAAGTACCCTGGCGTGTCTGAGCTGAGCAGGGGCCGATGCCATGCTGGCCTTCCCTTCCCACCTCAGCATTCCACACCACTGGCTTTCCTGGGAAGGCCTCGTAAGTGTGAACTTTCACAGGACCAGCTTCATGGTGGGGCCCCACCCAAGGGAAGGTGGCAGGAGGAGGGGGGCTGAGGGCCAGCCTGGAGGTGGACCACCGGGTGGAAGTCTGTGTCCCCTGGTGCACGGGGAGCGGGAGCTTGAGTCAGGGGAGGCCCTGGCCGCCAACTGGATGGGGAGGTGCCCCCAGCGTAGAGACACCATTAGCAGCCATCTGGGGGCAGAGGTGGCTGGGATGCGGGGCAGGTGCCCAGGGCTTTCTCCACAGAGCTGAGTTCAAACCCTGCAATCCCAATTCTAAGAAAGAGAGAAAGCCAAGCCTGAGAACCTCTCCACCCACTCTTAAAAAAAGATACTGTTTAAACGTGCCCTTGATGTGGCTCCTTACTCCTCATAATTACCCTGATCACTGCCCTCGGCGCATAAGGATGCGTGGGGAGGCCCAGCTCGAGGTGGGCAAGAGGTGCAGACCATGTGCCCTCCAGCGTGGAGTACGGCCTGAGCGCCCGAGTGTTTTTGGCAAAGGGCAGCAGGTGCCTGGTGAGCGTTACCCTTTGTGTCAGATGGAATAAGGGGACCGTCCAGGAGCACAGGTTAGAAAGAGCTGCCCCTTTGGGCAGACACAGTCTCTTACAGGCAACACCTGCCAGAGTGCTGGGGACAAAGGCAGCGGGGTGCCCTCTCCCTGCAAACACACGGGACTGCTTGAGCAGAGTGGGCCCCCGAGGCCCCTCCAGCCCCTGGGCCGTTGCTGGTGCTCTGGGCACACCTCTGCATGGGTGGCTTATTTCTGTCCTCAGGCCATTGGCCCTGGTGAACAGCCACGGGAACACAGACAGAGAAGGCACACCAGAACAGGAGCTGGGCTGCTCTGGCCAAAGAAAGCAGGGTGAGTTTGGTGGCAGGTGCGTACAGGGAGCAGCTAGCCAAGGGGCCCACTGGTGCACAGGCTCAGGGTGGGCAAGCTTATTAGGGAGGTCTGCAAACATGAAGTAGCCTGTGGCAAGTGCAGGAAGGGTGGGTGGGAGGCCACTCATCCCAGAGTCCCGTCTTCTTCCCACACACCGGGGTGAAGTCCGTCCACCGCACCAGAATTAAGCTCTGGGATCAGGACCCCATGTGGCCCCCACCCAGGCAGTTAGGAACTGGCCCTGGGGGTAGGCAGACACAGGCCAGCCTCAGTGCCAGACGCTGCCTTTCCATGGGGAGCCATACAGGACGCCAACTTCCAGCTGCTACAGCATTGTTGAAGGTGATCAGGAAACTTCTAGCAAATTCTGGAATGGACAGTCAGTCCCTTCCTTGCAAATCAAATTGTGGGCCCATAGGAGAAGGAGCGAGGGCCAGCTGGTCCCCTCTCCCCAAAATGCCCTTGATGATGAATTTGAGGTTGGAAGAATAAATAAATCCCTGGACATGTTTCCCCTCAAGGGTTGGGATGACAAAAGCGGAATGAATACGAATGTCTCCGGGTTATGTGCTGGGAAGTTAGCGTGGGCTTGCATTCATCGAAATTCAGTTCTTTATGTGTATCAGTTCCTTTTATCCTTCTGGGGATCGCAGCCGCCACAAGATGCTGGGCAGCAGATTAATCCAAGTGTTGTCAACGACAATGATAAATTGAGGTTTAAAAGCCTGCATTGACATCAATTACTATGAAAACTCGGGACTCCCCTCTCCCGCTACTTAGAACCAAGAATTTGTGAAGTCCTGGGCTGCCTTTCATTAAGCTCACCCCCAGAGGTTGCGCAGGGGTTTCTCAGTCAGAGGCTTTTTCTTTGCTCTGTGCTCCTTCTCCTTCCAGGCGGACCCTCTCTGCCTCCCACTCTCCGCCTCCACCGCCCCATGCACTCGCACCTGTGCCCTGAGCCCCTGTGCACCTGCACCTGTGCCATGAGCACCTGTGCTCTGAGCATCTGCATTTGTCCTCTGAACACACCTGCTCCCTGTGCACCTGCACTTGGGTCCTGAGCACCTGCAACTTCCCCCCAAGCACCTGTGCCTTGAGTCTACTGGGGGAGCAGATCTAGTACAGCCATGTTCCCCCACCATATCCTCGGTTACCAGAGACTAGAACATGGCCCTGGATGCCCATCCTCCGTCCCCGCCCAACCACTCATGCATTCCTCCATCACTTTCCTGGTGTCACCACTCCTGTCACTACCCCAGTTCAGAGTCTCAGCAGCTCCCCGCCCTAGGGGTGGTTCCCAATGCCTCCTCTGCAGCCTCCCTAGCTGGAGTCGCCATCCAGCCCTGTTCCCAGCCCACAAATCCGCGCGCTGCCCATCACTACCTGTTGTACTACCTCCTGGGACACCCCCATGGCGCTCAGCTTAGAGGCTTTTCATGGTGCAGTCCTAACTTCACGCCTAGCCATGCACTTGTTCTCCAGAAGATGCATCACGTCTCCACGCCACACCATGCCCTTCCACGGAGTGTCTTGTGCCCCCTTCTCTGCTGGCTGGCTTCGTGTTGGCCCTGCTCCTATCTCTCAACACTGGCGCAGTGCGTGCGGCTCTCCAGCCATTTCCTACTTCTCTCCCCAGTGCTGAGCCCCAGGCAGCGGGGCACACACTCCGGGCTTGCAGTCAGCAGTACCCACGGGCCAGAGGGAGAGCACTGCCTGCCAGGCGCTCAGGTTCCGTCTGTGGCCGGAGAAAGCCCGAGCCCCCAGCACCCCACTCTCACCCTCAGAGGCTGCAGGATCCCTCGTGAGCACGTCATAGAGGGTCTCGGGCTTGCAGCGGGGGTGAGGGAGGCAGAGCAGAGAGGAGCAATTCACAGCAGCTCATCCCCAAGGATAACACAGAAACCGCAGTCCTGCAAACGCACCCTGGGAGAGCTGGTCAGTGCGGCGCCTCCCAAGGGAAGCACCGCTGTCTCCAGGTCAAGGCGTTTGCTGGCTGGTCAGATCCCACTTTTCAGGGGCAGAAAAAGCCTGGGTTCCTGTCCCTGCCTCCCGTCCCTTCCTCCTCCTCTTTTCTTCCGTCCTCCCCTCCCTCCCTTGGTCATTGTGGCAGTTTCCCCAGCAGCAGGGAAAGACGCGGCCTTCTCCAGCACCAGTCACTGTAGTTCGGGGTGAATATTCGGTTAGTTCCAGGCCAGAGAGTCCTGATCAATATTACCTTCTCCAGGCAAAACAGCGTAACAGAGCTCTCATTAGCGGCTCCAAGCGCCGGCGCTGACACCCGTGACTGGCGCTGTGATTAACACCTGCCCCTCAGTTCCCAGCGCCGTGGCCTGTCCAGGGCAGCATCCCCGTGGCCCGCGAGGCTGGCAGGAGCCTGGCGACTGTTTGAGCTTCCCCCGAGGCTGGAAGCCCAGCCTGAGCTAGCCATTGGGGGCCCAGCCCCGGGCCTTTAGAGAACAGACCATCAGGAACAGAAGGGCTCGTGTGGCCCGGATTCAGGGAAGAAGATGCGTGTCCACCGCCCACCCATCCACACACTCACGTTCCGCATCTCTTCCCAGTGACTGCTCACCATCAACTCGCACACCTCCAGTGATGGGGAGCTCACTACCTGACAAAAGACCCGGTTTCCCATCTGGCCAGCTGCGATTAGGAGCTGGCTCCTCCAGATACGACTTCTGTGTCCATCGGTCCTGGCATTGTCCTTCAGGCCCAGCCCATCTCTCCCTTTCAGCATACCTGCCACCCCTGCCCTGGAGCTTCCCACGGCTCCCCTCCACCCTGAAGCCATCCATGGTGTTGGCCTTTGAGAGCCTCTGTGGCTACACCAGTAATGTCAATAATCATAATTTGTTGGTGGTTAGGATGGGCTGGCCCTGTGCTCGGTACTGCAAACGGCCATTCTAGTCCTCTTGACAGCGCTGGGAGGACAATGCTATTGTTATTCCCTGTTTTACAACCAGGGAAACTTAGGCACTGTGGACCTGCCCCAGCCACAGATCTCACAAGGTTTCTCCATTCCTCTTGAAGACTCTGGTGTCACCCCCTGGGCAAGGCTTCCCTGTTCTGTGCGGAACGCATGTCCATCCCCACCTGGGGCTCCAGACACACCTCACATGTGTTCTTTCCCTGCCCCCACTCCTAGGTACTTCTTTCACCTTTGCATGCATGCTTTCTGCACTCTTCTCTGGCAGGGCCAGCTGGGCCCCACGGCACCCAGATCAGCCTGCACTGAGCAGAGCCAGCTCTTAGGCTGCGCTTGCATCTGTGGACAGAATCGGTGACCCCACTCCTATGGAGGCTGCTGTGGCCCAGACAGAAATGCCCCCCGCTGAGAGATCACTCAGAGGAGGAGCTGAATGTCACAGGAGTGCTGCAAAGACAGCCCCGGGAGAAAGGGCAGAGGAGAGTGGTAGAAAGAGCCCCACACCAAGGCAGTCAGGAGCCTTGTGTCCCCGTCCCAGTTCTGCCAGACTCTCTGTGGTACGTGGGGATGTACCCGTTCCTGTGCTGGGCCTCAGTTTCCCTACCCACAAGCCCTTGGCTGGTACAGGTGGCTTCTCAACCTCAGAGTACGTGTCTCGGTCAATGCAAGTAGCAGCTGGGGGTCTCTGGCCAGCGGCCCCCCAGCACAGCTGCCCCCCCTGCCCCACTACGTCCCCACGTCCTGGACGCAGGTGAGGGCAGTGGCCATCAGCCGCGGCATGGCCCTGGGCACTGCAGCAGGAATGGACACCAGACACTGTGGTTTCTGCAATACGCGGTCTGACCCAGAGCAGCGCTGGGTGGCGGGCTCACCTCACCCTCAGGACAGCCTGGTAGTGGTAGAGGGCACTGGCCCGTCACAACCCTGTGCCAGGCGCCTACTTCCCAAGCCCTTGCACACGAAGAAACAAAGCTCAGAGGTGAGTTCACAAGGCGGGCACCGACCACCTGACTCCAGAACCACCCACGTGGCCGCCCTGCTGACTGCCACCGACGGAGGGTGCCCTTCCTCCTTGGACCCACACTGGGCTCCCGGGTCCAGTGACAGAGGACGCAGGCCTCCTGACTCCAGCCCATCACTCTGCCCTGTCGGCCTCCCGCCCTCCCTGACTTCCTTCACTCTGGCCCGTACCCAAGACCCACCGACATCAGACGACAGGCCCACAGGGACCGCCTCAGGGACCAGGCTCAGCCTGACAGCTGTAACGGACACGCTGCATAAGTCACGGCTCGGTCCCAGGGTGGGAGCAAATCCCAGTGGAACACACCGTGGGCAAAGGAGCCTCCGCCGGTGACCTGGACAGGGGTCTAGGGCCTCCATGAGCGCCCACCTACAAGACAGTCGGCAGTGACCCCGGCCGCCTGGTGTCACACGGGGGACCCATCAGACGGTTGCAATGGGGGTGAAGCGCATGAACGTGAACAAGCGAATTCAGAGACACAGAGTGTCACGGGCTTTTCCACGGAGCCTGCTCCTCAGCCAAGATGGGGCCGGCTGGTGCCAGATCCTCCATTGCGGGACCATGCTGAGCCCCGTGGCCGGACCGTGATGGGGGCGGATCTCGGCGCTCTGGCTCCTGCGACCTCCCAGCCCAGGATCCCATGCAAGTCTCTGCTGCCTCCCGTTCCTCAGGTCCCAGGCTGTGCTCTGTCAAGCAGCACAAGTGGACAGTTTTAAGGGAAATTAATGCATGTGTTTCTGAATCACCTTATGTGGAAACTATCACAACCTTGTGTCTGAAGGACAGTAACACCCAGAAATGACCTCGCCATTGGGTGAGCTGTCTGGGTCGTGCCAGGTTTCTAAGAGTCTCCTGATGGGACGGCCTCACAGCTGGCCAGAGTCTCACCAGGCAGTGCTAACGCTGACTCCTCCAGGAAGTCCCCCGGGACCCCCAGGTTTTGGAGCAGCCTCTCTGCAGAGCACAGCATACTCCAAATCAGGGCCAGGGCCCATGGGACCGTCCTGGTTTGCTCACAGTCCCCCCCTCAGCAGAGGCAGCTGCTCCAAGACAGGGGCCAGACACCTGTCCAGGTCCACATCTCCCTTTTCAGTGACACCTTCCCAGTCCCAGCTTGACGGACATGGCTCCTCTCCCACGGTGACATGTTGCCCGGCCTGCACCTACTCCCAGCTCGTGGCACAGCCCCACAGCTTCCGGCTTATCTGACATCCTCCCGCGATGATCCGTGCCCTTGGGCACGCTTGCCTGCACATGTCAGCCCTTCCCGACCCAGCACATTGGACAAAAGGGCCCGACAGGGAAGAGGCTCCAGTGGGAACTAGAGGCCAGCACTGCCTGGAAGTGTGGGTCAGTGGGCTCAGCAGTCCCTACATTTTTCTAGAATTTAGCTTAAAAAAAAAACTGTTTCTTTAACCCAAGGCAGCAGGCTGGTCTCACCAACCGGATGTTAACTGTGTGTAGCACGTTCATGAAGACTCACGCAGACGGAGTTCTCCGCATCCTCAGAGGGCCGGTGCTAGGAAGGGAGCCGCGGGGAAGCACACTCGGCAGCAGCATCTGCTGGTGCCCTCCGGAGCCACGAGGCCCGCCAGGTGACAGCCGGCATGGGTGGAGGACGCCAGAGGAGCTCCTGAGATCGGCGCCACATCCAGGCCGGGAGACCGCACCTCTTACCGGCCGAGGGAGAGCACATGCTTCCAGCAGGCTCTCGTCTTGAGAACGCTTGCGTGCCACACGCACGGCCACGACATTAAACCGCTCTTCTGCTTCCAACATGAAAACACACATCTGTGCGCACGGCTCCAGCACCGCACAGCTGGGGAAGCGGGAGGGATCAGTGTCCGGAAGGGGGACAGCGAGGCGGGGGGGAAGACCCAGGACACCGGCAGGTCAGGACCACCTGCGCTTCCTTCCTTGGGGGCCTTTCCTCCTCCAAGGCGGACCCCCGGGCATCCCCTCACTAGCCGGTGCCCCCCTCATTCAGCCGGGCCCCAGCCCCAGAGCCTTCCCCGGGTTGGCACGGGTGACTCTCCGCTTTTCATCCGACTGACGACTCCCATCTAGGTCTGTGGGTGGCTGGTCACTACTTCCCTGGCACTGGGCGAAAGCCCGGCATGAGTGTGGAGACCCCTGGGGTGATGGCATGACCGTGCGCTTACATGCGCACGCGACCACTAAGGACCTGTGACCCGCCTGTGGGAAAGAGCACCACGCGCTACATCTGCTGACTTGCCAACTTCCCCGTGAGGGCTTCGGGTTTTGATTCATGTGTTTCAGGGCTAAGGGTGAGGACCCCAGACCCCAGGATCACCACAGCCTCTTGAGGGCACAGCTCCACTCCCTAAGCGTGGCCCAAGCCCCAGAGACGAGGCTGGACCCCCTCAGCGGTGCGCCTCATGGTCCCAGAAGCGGGCCCTCCCCTGCGTCAAGCGAGTGCGGCTGACCTGGTCAAGCTCTCGGTGGGCGTGCCTGGGGGGCTGGGGGTGTGACCCTAGTCTGACTGCCGTCAGAGAGCCCGATGCTCCTTGAATTGAGTTGAACTCACAAAATGGGTCCTTGGGGTGTCAGGTGGAGGCAGAGAGATGGTGGGGATGCCCCCTCGTGAGCCCACTCCTGCCCGTGATGGTTCCTTGTATGCAGGGATGCCTTAGAGCCCAGGGAGGGGGTGTCACCCAGACATTCCCGGCATCCGGGAGGTGAGGCTGAACCCACTGCTGCCCGGGGCACGGGAGATGCAGTCACTGGGAGCTTCTCAGGCAGGGCCCACCCCCCCAGCCCCGACCCAGGCGAGGACCACAGATTCACGGCCCGCAACTCCCTCCCAGTCCTTGCCCGGCTTCCTCGCACACACTGTGGTTCCTGGTGAGGGGTCTGCACACCCCACGTCCGTGGGACCTGACCCACGAGCCCCAGGAATGAGCCCACATGATCCCTGGAACCGTCAGAAACCGCCCGAGAGGTGCTGGCTAGAGTGGCTCCCGGCTGGAAGACTGCAACGCACAGGAAGAGCTGCCTTCTACAAGAGGATCTGCTGCAAGGACCCAGAGTGCTCTCTGGTTGTGCACACAGTCACACTCGCTCACACACCCCATATGCTCATGTAAACACCTCACACACACACACACTTGTCATGTGCTCACACTCGTGTGCACGTGCACTTGCACACTCATGCTCACACCCACACTCGTGCACACTCAGTCCCACCGGGGCACCTCCTGCTCTCATGCACTTGCAGCAACACAGCTGGGAACTGGCTTCTTCCCAGAACTGAAATGTCACAGAGCCACCACCGCCTTCCCTCTTCGGTAAATTGTCTCATTCCCCAGATCGGTCCGTGTGGCGCTCAGCCGTGTAGGCCGTGAGGATACAGACAGAGCGAGTGGTTCCCAAATCTCCAGACCAGGGAACCAGGGAGGAGGATGATGGGCTGCGCTCGGCACCCCATCCTCCCAGCCTGGGCGGCCCCTCCTCCGGGGGCTGTGGCCTTGGTGTGCCATCCACTGGGAGCCCCGGACAGAGCCCAGGGAGACCCCCTTCCAGGACAGTAAATCATCACCGAGGGACCCAGGACAGACACTGGCTGGAGTGGCCGTGTTGTGACGCCGGTGCCCACAGGAGCTGGGAGCTCCTGGCCTGATTTAGCCCTCCCATAGCCCGGAGCAGCGGGTCTCCCTTCGGTTCCACGAGGTACCCTGTGTCCTTCCCACGGACTCCCTAAGTCAGTTCGTGGCTGCTGCCAGCGTGGCTGCTCCCGGACCCACGTGGCTGCTACGTGGCCTGTGCCACACCCCCGCACCTGTGTGCTCAGCCAGAGGAAACCCTTAGAGGAGACGGCACCTCCGCCCATCTGAGCACGGCTGCCATGTCTGACTGCTGGGCAGGGACTCCGCAGACGGCGCCCGCAAGCGCGAGCCAGCCCACGGTCTCTGTGCCTTGGTGTCCCAGGGAGCTCACTGCTGCGTAGGCAATGATGGCTGGGGGCAAGCATGCCTTGGTCGTGGCCTCCTGCCTCGCTGTCTCAATGGCTCAACGAACGAGCCGAAGGACTTTCAGGGCAGGAGAACCCACGGTTGGATCGTCATGCTGCCAGTTTTCTCATCGCAGAAGAAAGTTTTCCTGGACATCATCTACTTCTGAGAGTTGGCGGGTGGTGGGGATTTACCCTAACTGCTGTGAGGGGCTCACAGTACCTGAGCATCCTGGGTGGACCGAGGGACCCGCGGGGACACAGCCTGGGAGGCTTGCGCCTGTCTCCCCGGGGTGTGCCGTGTGTCTTTGTCCTTTGCTGACCTTGCCAAGCCTCCATCCACCGTAGACGTGTTGCCTGGGGTGATCACACGCTGAGCCTCACAAGAGTCCCCAGCAAATCACCAGACATGTGGGTGGTCTTGGGGATCCGACTCGCTCTTCTAACCTGCGTCCTTCCTGGATGAGCCTGCACTTCCCTTGACCGGTGCCCGCCTCACCTTCCGTGGCTTCTGGGGCCCCTGCCTGCTGCCCCAGCTCCTGCCTCTGCTCCTACTTCCACTGTGAGCCCCGTGTGTGCCTTCCCTTCATTTGCACAATGCAGGTCTCCCCTTCCAGGAAGCCCTCCATGTTCCATCCCGTGCGGCTGGTCCCCTGCTTCGCCTGCATCCCACACGGTGGATTCCGGAGTTCGGGAACTGGCCCATCTGCGTTTGTACCTCGGGGCGACCGCAGATACACCCTGCCTCTGAACTCCTAGGAAACCGGCGCCCCAGCCCCTGAGACGTGTGGCCTTGTATGCCTGCGACCTCTTCACACACATGCCCAACCCTGGTTAGGTATAGACTCGAGTTCTGATCCGACACATGGACCCGACAGCCTGGAGTGGGGACCAACCTGGGAGGTGCCGTATCCCCGCTTTGCAGATCAGACTCCCAAAGAAGTGACGGGACCAGGGCTGCACAGCTGGCCAGTGGCAGGGTGATCGGACCCCACTGCACGTCCTGGAACACTCCCTCCCTGGGTGCTGGGCGCGATCACCTGAGCTGGGGGGGGGGGCGGCTGGGTCACTGTCATCTGTGACGTACTCCTAGCCCTCACCCCTTGCACAAGGCGGCAGAGACAGCACCCAGAGCTACATGGGTGATGCCCCGTGACCTCCCAGGCTCGCGGGTCCCCCGGTCCCACAACATATCTGAAATCTTGCTCCTCCAGGGGATGCGTGACTCCCTCCCGCTTTAGGGAATCGGCTCAGAGACCAGGAGCTTTGGCTTCTTCCTTCATCACGCCCAAGAGCCAGCTTCGGGGGCCCGGCACCCCAGAGATCTCAGGTGTCCTTCTGCTGAATCCTCTGGACATTTTCAACAGCAAAACAGGTTTGATTTGCAGAAGCCATGAAGGAACAGGGGCAATACGATTTGTAAAACACAGCGTTAATGGAAACGGTGGAAGACTGAATGTGTCAGTGAACATACTGGGTTAGTGACGGCCCGAGAAAATAAGCCAGTGCCCACGCAGTCTGGCGGTGGCGGAGGACAGGGTGGAGTGAAGGGGGAGGAGGAGGCTTCATGCCTGACCTGCTCACACACGCCCAGCACAGTCCCCAGCTCCCCCCAGATGCACAGAGACCCACGGATCCACGCCTCCCCTCCTGGGCATAGGAGCAGGGGCGGAGAGGAAACCGCAGGCCCGAAACAGGTGCCACGAGCCCCACACCTGCTCCCTGGCTGGACACCTGACCGACTGCGGCTCCCAGCCCCCAGGAACCCTACCTCGAACTTGCCCTGTGGCAGCTCCGGGATACCCTGGGAGTTTGCAGACGGCCACTTCCGTTTCCCTTAGGAGGGCAGCCTTGCCTGAAACCGCATACCTTGCTGATCATTCCCTTTTCCCCCATTCCCTCTGCCCCTAAAACCCTTTCCCCTCCAGTGGTTCCTCAGTATTTGCTGGACAGGACGCTGCCCGATCCGTGAACCACTCCTCGAAGCCACTGTGACTTTCAAGTCTGCTCCACCAAATTCTGTGACTCGGCAGCTGCACGGAGGCTCACAGACATGCCTGACAGGTGTGCACGACGAGCCAGGCCCCCATGCCCTCGGCTGGTGACGACAGGCGCCGTCTCTGACGTGCCAACACAGGCCAAGCCCTCGCAGGAACTCTGGCAAATCTTCCTCCGATCATGGCCCCCGTAGTTTGCACGACTCCTGGAGGCAACCAGAGTGCTAACACCACCTAACAGAGAAATCCAGGCACAGAGATCTGAGGCCACAGGGGAGGGGGAAGCCAGAGCTGAAGCCCAGGCTGGCCAGGACTCTCCTCCTTTCCCGAAGGGCCATGTCTGATTTGCTTGCATCTTCATGGGGCTGTGACGCCTACACTGACCCTCGCGCTCCGTCACTTCTGATGCGCAGATGTCCCCACACAAGAGTCATCAGAAGCTGCTGCAGCTGGGACGTGCGTGTATCACCCTCTCCTCTGCGTCCCGTGGCCAGGGCGCGGGCAGGCCCAGGCAGCGTCTGCCGTGGGAGGTGGTCCGGGAGAGATGCAGCAGCGGCTGGAGACAGGGCCGCAGGGGCCCGGATGAGGGAGGGTAAGAGCCAGAAACCAACCCAAACGGGATGGAATCTGGTGAAGCTGGGAGGGCTAGGGAAGTGCTGGTTGGGGGAGGAAACAGCAGGTCTGAGGGGGCCCGCCACCAGGTACCTGGGTGCGGGAAAGGCTGGTCCCAAGTCCGCTTGAATCCACAAGTTCCAAACCCCATTGACCTGTAGGATCAGTGGTCCTGACCACACCACCCGCTGACACTTCAGTGGCCCCTAAGGAAGCACCTGGCACCCCAGGTAGGCCGGACGCCCCCTCCCAAGGCTGACTACTAGTCCTGCGGAAACAGCATGTGGGCACTGACTGAGGTGTGGGGACCAGAAGGTGACCCAGGGACACTGGGTGTACAGACAGCTGATGTGGAGAGGCAGGGATGTTCCCTTCTCTATAGGCCTTAGGCCACCTGTCACATGGGACTGACCACAGGTCTGCGTCCAACCCTGGACCATGAGCTGCCCGAGGGCAGGGAAGCTCTCTGGTCTCTGCTCGTCCCTCGCCTGAGGAGAGAGCCAGTCATGCATGGGACTGGCATCAGGGCCAAGAGCACAGGACAAGCCGGTGGCAGAGGCCCCACTAGGAGGCCCGGCAACTCCAGGATAAGGAGCTGGACGGTACACAGAGGTGCCAGAAGCTGCCAGGTGGGGGTTGGGATCTGGGGCATAGCAGGAGGCAGCAGTGGGCAGCAATCTCTGCCCATGGCCTGGCTGAGTGCATCCTCGCGCAGAGACCCCACAGGACGGCACATGCTTGGGGCCATCCCACCCAAGTGTCCCTGGGCCTCCCAGGGTGGAGGCTGTGGGGAGAGCCAGCCAAAATAAATCTGAGCTAACCTGTGCTGATCACCAGCTCCCTAAATCAAGGACCTGGCAGATCTTCTGGGTGAGAATCAATCTTCCTGTCCCCATAGTAAATACCATAACGCTTTTCCCAGTGTGGTTTAGAGAATGTAACTGTCATGCTCATGAATTATTCAAAAACATTCTTCCAGGTTAGTGAATGAACTAACAGCCTGCTTTGGAGCAGGAGGTCAGAGCGCTTTTCCAGGTGCCGGCCTCCCCCTCGAGGCCGCTCTCCCGTGCCGGCTTCTGCCCCTGCCCCTGATGGAGCCCCTGGGCCCGTCCCCCAGGCATGGAGGGCCTGCTCTGCAGCCAGCGGGACAGGACGAGATGGCCACGGCCTCCCTTCTGGGCAAGCGACTCTGGATTTCTCTTCTTCTGTATGGTAGTTTGCTTTACCCACAGTTAACGAAGAGCATGTTCTCGTGATTCAGACCACGCAGGGATTTCTAGAGAGAACGCCGGCCCCTTCTCACACCCGGTGCCACCAGCACCCACACAAACAGGTGCGTCTTCTGTCCAGCATGTCTACAGGATGACGTTACTCTCACGGCCTTTCTAACCATTTCTGCCAAAACACTGCCTAAATGTCCTCTGGTTCAGGGCATCCTGACATGGACGTGTGAGCTTTCTTTCACCGGAGGTTCTGCGGCTGGTGAATTTCGATGTGTTCTGCCAAACTGCCCTCCAAACACGTTGTCAACAGGATGCAAGTGTCCCTTTTTCTCTGTTGTGCTCGTAAATCTGGTATTTAAGTTTTGCTAGACGGACGGGTAGAGGGCCCTCCTCATCGGCTTCCCAGGAGCGTGGCTCACACTGGCTGTGTGTGCTGTGCCCGTGTCTGGTTTCACATTAGTGTCTTTTTCCTTACTATGGAATTTGGGGATCTTCACCTTTGTCTTGCAACGTGCATGGGCAGGACTCCTCTCCCCACACAGGACCACAGTTCACATTTTTCCTGACTTTTCCTCTGACGCGTCTGTGTCTCTCTTTTGTGCTCATCCCTCCCCTGCAGCAGCCGTGCTCTAGGGCTGTGTCCTCTGACTCCACACTCTCTCCCCAGGCAGTGGGGTTCCTGTGGGACATCGGGCCCCACCCGTTAGGGTCATAAATCCCTCAGGAGCATCTCCAGTCTTTCTGGGCCCTGCCCGTGTGTATCCCCCTGTCTGCTTGATGTCACAAAGTGCCACCAACTCAGCAAACCCAAAACCACACTCAGGATCTTGCTTCCCAAACCTCGCCTTCCTTTCTGTCCTGGTGAACGTGCTGCGCTGTGCGCTGGGGTCCCTCTCCTGCCGCGGGCTTTGGGGGGGGTCTTTATCAGCTGCTCTCCCGACTCCAGCTGCCACTCTGCCCTCCCCACCCCCTGCCAGCTACACTCTTATCAGCTCCAGTCCTTCCTCACACAGCAACCAGACCCATCCCGACAACGCACAAATGTGGTCCCGTCACCCACTTCTTCTCAAACCATCAGGATAAAGAAGGAAGCCTTCCCGTGGCCAACAAGACACTGCCCTCCAAACACACGTTGTCAACAGGATGCAAGTGTCCCTTTTTCTCTGTTGTGCTCGTAAATCTGGTATTTAAGTTTTGCTAGACGGACAGGTAGAGAGCCCTCCTCGTCGGCTTCCCAGGAGCGTGGCTCACACTGGCTGTGTGTGCTGTGCCCGTGTCCAACAAGACACGCACAGTTGGCCTGCCTGTTGTCTGCTCCCAGACTCGCTCCCCATGCACCGTCCGCGGCCAGCTCTGTACCATGGGACCGGTCAGAACGCTGGGTCTCCACACCTGTCTCGATGTCTCTGGCAGGTGTGGCCCTCAGTGGGGCTCGACGCTGGCCCAGCCCTGGGCACACGCGGCAGAGCCTGTGGTAGGAAAGCGGTAAAGACAGGGCAGGAGGGTGCTGGGATGCCAGAGACATGCACTTTCTGTGGGGGAACCACGCAGCCAGACACAGTCTGAGAGGGAATTCCGTTTCTACAAGCAATAAGGGAGGACAGAGAATGGGGGTGAGGTGGGGAGAAGAGAGGCCTCTCCCCCATTGGAGACACTGCCCTGAGGCTGACCCGAGATGAGCAAAGGGACACCGGTGACAAAGCCCTTCAGTGAAGCTGTCATCAGAACCACAGAGTCAACAGTGGTTCTCTGCTAAATAGAGAAATGAAACCGGGCCCCACACCCCCCACTATGAAGGATGGCACATCCAGCACACGATCAGAAGTCACTTCTCATGCCGAAAACCAGCAAAACCGCGATTTCAAAGCAGTGCCGAGAGGAAATGTTACAGCATGAAATGCACCAGACATGAGGACCATCTCCAACCAGTTAGCTAAGTCCGTCCTGCAAGAAGCTGGGGAAGAAGAGCAAAATAAACCCAAAGCGGGGAGCAGGAAGGAAATTATAAAAATCAGAGTAGGAATCAATGAAAGTGAACATAAAAAACAGTAGAAAACAATCGATGAAACAAAAATCTGGTTCTTTGCATGAAAGTCAGTAAAACTTACAAACCTCTGGCAAAACAGATGGAAATTAAAAAAGAAGGAGCCACAGTTCTCCAGTAACAGGAATTAAATAAGGATTATCTCTACGGAGCTTATAGCCATTAAATGGATTAGAAGAGAAGAGGACAAACAATTTCTAATACAACAAAGAAGAAATGAACCAATTTCCAGAAAATTTAACCAAAACTTAACCAAAATAAGGACACAGTCCAAACATCCCCATAACCATGAAAGAAATTGAATTCATGATTAAAAGTACACTTGACAGAATGTCAAGTGGATAGCTGTGTGGGAGAATTCTACCAAACGTTAAAAAAATAATAATAATAACCTTTTTCAGAAAAAGACATCCAGATGGCAAACAGACACATGAAAAGATGCTAGCATCACTCAGCATCGGGGAGATAAAGGTCAAACCCACAATGAGGTAACCCCTCACCCCTGTCCGAATGGCAAGAGTAGGCAGCACAGGAGAGCAGGGGTTGGTGAGGGAGCAGAGAACGGGGATGCTCGTGCACCGCTGGTGGGAGCGCAGGCTGGTGCAGCAGCTCCGGAGAACAGCAAGGAGGTTCCTCAGAAAGTTAAAAATACAGCTGCCCTGCAACCCAGCAACCCCACTTCCGGGTATTTGCCCAAAGGAGTGGTATCTCGAGGGCACCTGCACCCCCATGTTTACGGCAACGTGACTCCCAACAGCCAAGGTGTGGGATCACCCGCTGGTGCCCACCAACCCGTGAACGGGTAAAGAAAATGCGGGCTGTCCACACAATGGAATCTTACTCAGCCTTAAAAAACATGGACATCCTGCCATTTGGGACAACAGGAGCGACCCTGCAGGACACTATGTCCAATGACATCAGCCAGGCATAATCTCGCTTACATGTGGAATCTAAAAGTCAACTCTAGAAGCAGAGAGCGGAAGGGTGGCCGCCGGGGACTAGGGGTAAGTGGGCGGGTGTTGGGTAAAAGGGATAAAGCTTCAGTTATGCAGGACAGAGTTCTGTGAGTCAGACGTGCAGCACGGTGCCTGTGGCCAACACCCATACAGTGCACCCTCGGAATGCTCTGGGAGAGAATTCTAGAAGGTTCTGGCACACACAGAAACAACTTCGTCAGGGATGGGCGTGTTAATGGCCTGACCTGGTGAGCATTTCACAGCGTGTACGTAAAGCAGAACGCCACGCTGTTCCCAGCCAGTAGACACATTTTTCATCGATTATACATCAGTAAAGCTGGGAACAAGATTAACTCCCAATTTTCCACGATCTTTTTTGGAAAACAGAAAAGGAGGAAGCACTTGCCAGCTCATCTCATGAGGCCAGGATTTCCCTGAAAGAAAAGCCAGACTGTGCACCAAAAAAGAAAAACACAGAGGCTAACATCGCTCATGAATTAAGATGCAAAAACTCTCAACAAAACATTATCAAGGAGAATTCCATAGAATCTAACAGGTATTCCGTGTCATGACCAAGTGGGATTTATTCCAGATGTGCAAGGTTGGTTGAATATTTAGAACCATCGATGTAATCCACTGCCTCAATAAACGAAAGAAAAACCCTAGCAATTAATGCAGAAAAAGCTTTTGACAAAATCCAACAGCCATTCATGATTTTTTTAAAAACCAGAAAGTTCGCAATAGAAAGAGATTACCTCATTGATAAAACACAGCTACAAAAACAAGCAACAGTTCACATTATATTTAATGGTTAAAAACGGAATGCTTCCTCCCCACGAGTAGGAACAAAGTTCGTCTGACATAGTCCTGTACGTTCCAGCCACTGTGCTAGGCGGGAAATATGTACATGTACAAAAGGCCTGTGGGTTGGAAAGGAGGAAATAAACAGTCTCTATTTACAGACGACAAGATTATCTATGTGGAACATCTCAAGAAATCAACAAAAACACTCCGACAACTAGTATATGAGCTCGGCGCATTCTAGGATACAGGACCGACTCACAAAAATCCACTTTGGTCCTGTATGCTAATGATGAATATGCCGGAACCGAAATTAAAAACACAAGGCCATGTACAACCACCTCGAAGAGGATGAAATCCTCAGGTGTGCCCAGGATCGGCAGGCTGTACGTTCCAGAATGCCGATGGAAGACAGTGAAAAGGCCCAAACTAATGGAGAGACGAGCTGTGTTCATGGGTTGGAAGATCCAACCTGGTGAAATGAGCCCCAGATTGATGTACAGGTTTCATGGAATTTCTGTCAAAACACCAGCAAGTTTTTTACGGGCGTAGACAAGCTTATTCTAAAATTTATCTGGAGAGTCACAGACACCCTGCCCCCAGCATAATTAAAGCAATCTTGGTGGAGAGGAACCGAGAGGGTGAGATCACTTTTCGAAACCACTGCCACAGTGATAAAGACCATGACCGTGGTATCCACAGGGGGAGAGACACAGATCGACAGAGCAGAAGAGAGAACCGAAAAACAAGCCCACAGCAGTGTGGGTCACTGACGTTTGACAGAGGTGCACCGACAGTCTGGTGGAGGAAGAACGTTTACAGGTAGAAACTGAAGCTCGCCCATCACTTCACGCCTCATACAAAAATTAAGTCGAAATGCATCAGGGAATTCAATTAAAATGCGAAATCATAACATTTTTAGAAGAAAAAAAAGGAAGAAAAAAGTCTGACACCTGAGACTACACAAGCAGCTCTCAGAGCTGACACCAGAAAGCACGGAAAATGGGTGAGTTGGGGCATATCAAATGGGAAGGACCTTGTAAAAGGGATGGAAAGACGAGCTGGAGACCCGGAGGAGGTGTTTGCAAACCGTCTTTCCTACAGAGGACATGGCCACAATATACCAAGAAACTTCAAAACCCAACAGCCAAAACCAAACGAGCAATCAAATCAGAAAACGAGCAAAACACGTAATCAGACATTTCATTTTTGAGAAAAAAGCACATGAAACATGCTTGGCATCAGCAGTCGTCAGGACAGTGCAAAGGAAAAACCACGGTGAGACACCACAGCACGTCCATCAGCTTGGCGGAAACGGACACGGTGATGGAGACAGGGAATGCGCTGGGGGAGCAACTGTAGAAGACAGTTCGGCAGCGCCTTGTAAAGGGAAACGTGCGGCTCTTACTAACCAGCGTCCCAGAGAAACAAAGGCTGTGTCCACAGAAAACTGCAGACTTGTTCACATAAGCTTGATTCCTCAGAGCCAAAACCTGGGGTCAAGCCGATGTCCTTTGACGGGTGAATGGAAGGCATGCCCACAGCATTGCATATGGCTGAGCCATAAAGAGGAGCTGAGGACAGCCAGACACAGAGCCTGGAAGGCTCTCTGGGGCGCCATGCTGTGGGAGGGAGCCAGGGCAGAAGGGGACAGGCTGTACTGCCTGTGCTTGGAACAGTCCGGCAGGCGGGATTGTCTTTCCCGCGGACAGCAAGGGGAGCTGGTGAGTGACCCGCTGTCCATAACTGAAGACTTGTGCACACATTAGTAACACAGTAACATTAGGAACCCTGGGGAAACCGAATAAGAGGTGTGGGTGTATCAATGTCAATGTCCTGATTGTGATGTTACGAAATGTTACCACTGGAAGAAAACGGGTAAAACACAGAACCTCTGTGTGTTATTTCTTAAAACTGCATATGACCCTGTAATTATCTCAACAAAAATTTCAATTAAAAAGAAAGCTAAACACATACCTGCTGTAAGATCTGACTGTCCTGCCCCCTCGGTGTGTATGCACCCAAGGAAAACATGCAACCGTCTTTACGATGACTTGCAAGTCGATATTCGCTGCAGGTTCTTGTTTTCGCCCCGAGCCGGAAACGCCTCGAGTGTTCCTCCACAGAGGATGGGGAAACCAGCTGTGGGCATCGTGGCGTGGAGTACTATTCGGCCATACAACAGGAGGGAAATCCTATCAGGGGGAAACATGGAGAGTGTTCAGGACAGAGGAAGCCAGAGGCAACAAGGAGTAGGATTCTGCTTACAAAACTTAGGAACCACTAAGTGGTCTACAGCCAAAGAAAGCAGGTCAGTGGGTGGCTCGGGGTGAGGAGGGGGCAGCAGGAAGCTGCTGGGTGTGTTCACTGTCCCAAGTGTGCTGAGGGCTTTGTGGGCGTGTGCGCCTCAGGCTGACCTAACTGTGCAGGCAGAGGCCAGACCCAGACATCCACTCTGGCCCAAGTCTGGAGTTCAGACAGTCGCTGTCCTGGGTCCTGACCAGGAAGCCGGTCTCAAGCCAGGGACCTTCAATTCTGCTCCCCTGGGCCCCAGGTTCCCTGGCACTTCTAGGGCAACGCTGCCAGGACGCTGGGACATGTGCTCAGAGCACAAGGGGGCAGGAGCCACCCACCGCTTCCAGCACAGGACACAGGTCCAGGGAGTGGCAGTCACTGAACGTGGCTCTGATCCTCCCCCAGGAATGGCTGGCCCATCTCCCACCACCTGTGCCAGATGCAGGGGCCCCCAGCCAGTGGGCTGCTGAGGACAAGGGCTGGGACACAGGAGGGTTCCAGAACAAGAGAACTGGGATGGGGAGGACCTGACCGGGAGGTGATGTGGGTGATGCCTGCGGGCAGGAGCTACTGGGAGGGACCAACTACAGAACTTGGGGTGACTTCCCAGATCGGGTGAGGACAGGCGGAGAAGCCAGCAGTTCAGCAAGAGCGTGGCATCCACAGTAGAGGGGCCAGGGCTGGGGGGAATGGACACGGCCAGCGGTGGGGGCCACACGAATCTGACGGCTGGAGGCATGCGGCTCTGGAAGCTCGGGCCCCCCCTCCATCCCGTCCCATTAATTTGGCCTGGGACTGTGTCTCCTTGGCTGTAGATCTCTCCATGTCTCTGAGGGTGCTTGTGAGGACTGGACAGGTCGGGAAACCAGTACGACCCCTAACCCCGATGTTCCCCACACTTGTCGGGCAGCAAATGTGGTGTTATGGAATCCCCACGTTGGAGGGCGATGGGCGGGTTCTGAGGTCCACGGCTGAGTCGGGCCTTGAACCTGCCATCCACCTGGTATGAATTTCACGCTTCAACACAGGGGTCCTCAGCACGGGCCCAGCAGAGGTCCCAAAGGGGACTGACTTTTCTGGGACAGATTCATGTCAGGACGTCCACGTTCTCCCCCTCTCCTGCAAGGCGCCATCAGAGGGGGGTTGACAAGCGATGGCCTGCAGCCTGTCCCAGCCCCACTCGGACGGTGGTCACCTCCACCAGACCCTTGTGCCCACTCCAGCATCTCTGCTCATGTGACACATCCCAGCTCATACCAGTGACATCGGATGTGCAACCTCCCCCTGACCCCAGCCCTAAACTGCAAACTGGTGTGCTCACTGATCTGCTGGACATCACTCCATGGGTGAGGACCTCCTGCTAAACAGACCCACACGGGCGGCTGGAGGCCCCCTTGCCCACTCTTTTTCTCTGCTCATGTCCCACACCAGCAGCCCTAGCCATGCTGAAGGCAGCTCTCGGCTCCTCAGTGCCCACATGGCAGCCTCCAACCAGGACTGCTGTGGGCCTGACTGGCTAAGATGGGTTCACACGGGAGCGGGGCGGGTCCTAAGCCAGTCTGACCAAAATCCTTACAAGGAGACATTTGAACAGAGAAATCCACACAATGGAGAGCATGAAGGCAGAGACTGCGTGAGCGTCTACAAGCCAAGGAGCGCCGGAAACTGCCAGTGACCACAGTCACGGGGGTGAGGCCTGGGCCACTCTCTCCTCCCAGCCTCAGCCAGAACTAGGCCCACCCCTCTGACCCTCCAAAACCATGGGATGCAAGCTAGTTCTGCTGCTTACACCCCTGTGTTCGTAGGCACCGAGTCGGTCATCACGGGGAGGGAATTACACATACTGACAGGGAGAAAACCCGAATCTGAACCAGGTGTACCGATGAGAACTCAGGTCTTCCGGTGTCTGGAGACTGATGCAGAAGTGTCAGCGTGTGTGCGTAACGGGAACTGTTGGTACATCCGGATATGCACCATATGGCCATGCATACGATACGTAAACTACACTCAGATAACGACAACATGTAACGTAGCGTGACATGGTATCTCAGACATCTCTCAGCTCTGTTCTTTAAAAAGCCGGAAAGCAGGGGCACCCCGACACCACTGAGCATGCCTAGCATCTGCGTCTGGGCTTCTACATACCACTTTCCACTGAAAGAAGAAAGGGCTCCTCAGAGAAGGGACTGATCCCAGACCTGGGGAGGTCAAGGTCAAGCAAGGAGGTGTTCGTAGAATGATGGGGACAGAGCAAGGATGGGTCAAGGGACACAGAGGGCTCCCACCGGTCAAATACGAGATAACGTGAGTATGAAATCAAATGGCGGTAGTAATAGCTTAGAACCTACTGAGTAAAACAGGAAACTGTGAGTCCACATAGACACGCACATACAAAAATGAACTGAAAACATGACGAGGAGTAAAATACTGACACAACTTGAAGCATGGTCTCCAGCGCAAAGGCATGACAGATGTCGTCCTGATGGGACTGGAGCCATTGCCTCCAGCAACAGGACACATGGGAACAGGTACCTTATCCTGCGGAGGATGCATCGACACACCTTCCTCTTGAGGAGCCCCACACGGACCCAGCCTCCTGTCCCGTAGCCTTCTGCAACCTCAGGGGAAAGCCGAGGGCCTCTCCAGCCCAAGGGAGCCATGGGAAAGGGAGAACTCAGGGAAGCACATGGTGCTTGGGTAACACACGTCATCGGCACAGCTGGAGGGCGTGGGCTCTGGGATCAGGCACACTGTGGCTACCCCCTGGGTCAGGGACTATGTCCTGGTTGTGTGGGAAAACATCCTTGTTTACAGAAACACACGCTGAAGCCCTAGTTTGCAAGTAACTTTGGGGCACCAAGGAGCACCGGAAGCCGTCCCATGGGCCCCAGCCCGGAAACCACTTCTCTCCATGCAGTCTTCCCAGTACAGGCTGACCTCCCCTTCCCGGAAGCCACGGTGCTGGTGACTCATGACGTCTAGACACTGCTGAGGGCTGGTCCACCCTGCACCCGGCCTGTGGGTGCTCACAGGTGCAAGCAAACGAGACCGACGCTAACCTGGGAGCCTCTGACACTCGTGGGGACAGAAGGGGTTGGAGCCTGCAGTTTTCAACCACGTGTGAGAAAGAACGCCTCACGTGAGATGGATGGGAACCTCTATGAGTAGGGGATATTTGGTCATATGTGCTGACGTCTGGACGGTAATGAGCGGTCGCGGAGCTGGCTGTGCCCAGCGTGGCAATTAGAGCACACCGTGGGGAAGACATCCTCACCCTGCGGGCCGACAGGGGCTCAAGGCTCGGCTCCCTGTGCATCTGAAATAACGACGCCTCTGCGTCCAGAAGGAAAATGCCCACGAGTTCCGACCACTGAGTGTCATGGAGCCAGCGTCTCGGGGCACCTTCTGTGCCGACCCGCGATCTACCACACGCACACATCTCCGTCTAATAGGCTCCCAATGCCGGCTGCCGGCCGTCCCCTTCCTGCCTCTCTACGCCCCAGGATCTCAGGATGGCCTGAAGGCAGAAAGGAGCCTGACATGGGCCCGTCCTTCAAGGTCCGGGTGGGTCCCACCTGCTCACTCAGTGAGGAGCATGGGAGGGCGTCGGCTCTCACCAGGCCCCGAGATTCCTGTAGGTGGACGTTTCCCTGAACGTTCCCTGACTCCTGCCCGACATGCTCCTCTGGTGCTTCAGCAACTCACAAGGCCTTGTGACTCTGTTAAGTTGGAAACTCCTCACAAGTCCACCGCCAGCAATGTCCGAGGCTCCCAATCCCCGCACTTCCGGACCCCTCTTTTGGGGGGGCTGCTCCTCACAACCATGCTCTCAAACCCTCCAGCAGGTGCCGAGTGCCAGCCATTCTTCCCAGGGATACCGTGAGCATCCCTGTGCCAGGATGGAGCAGGCGAGAATCCGACGTGACACGCTCCCCATCCTCAGGGAAGGGTCTGAGCAGCGAGGGATGGGCCGCGAGGCAAAACCACTGGAACGCGGCGTGTTTGCACTCGGGTCGACCAAAGAGCTGTGGGACGCGATGTGAGATGGGCTGGCCCCGCCTGGAGGAGCAGGGGTTGGCTCTGACCAGGAACAGTTAGGCTGTTCCAAGCAGTGTACACATGGGCGGTTCCAAACTGCACAGCACTTGGGGGCCCGACCAGCCCTCTGTGCAGCACCCACGATGCAGGGATGACGGACGTCCAGAAGAGGCTGGCCCTGGAAGAAAGGCATCTTTACCGCCAGGACGAGGGACCTAGAATTTGCCCTGCATGCGACAGGGGCCAGGACAGTCCCGTGCTTCATAGAGACACCACCTTCTTGGGACCTGAGCCGGCGCCCCAGCAGTTGACGACTTGCTGGCTCTGAACTCCTCCTGCGGCAGAAAGGACAGACAACCAGGAAGGCCCAGGAGGCTGGAGACCGGGGGCAGCTGTCCTTCTAATGGGGATGTGCTCTTCTTGGCCGTGACAGATCCTTCTGCAGCCCTCAAAGCAGGAGCTCATCAAAGTGCAGACGGAGTGACGGGGCCGTGGACACCTCCTCGACCCTGGGAGCATGCTCAGGTCCGGGCGAGATGGCGCAGAAGTCAGAGAGAACATGGCCTCACTGGCTCAAGGATGCGGCCCGTCAGAGGTGAGGGGCTTCCAAGGAAGCCACGGTCTCCACATCCAAGCCATCTGAACAGCGTCCCAGGCGTGCGGTCGGGATGCAGGCCTCGAGCACGGAGGGGAGGAAGGAATCAGATGCTGCCAGGCCTCTCCCCCAGCACCATGAGTGCCATCCCCAGGACCCACCCGGGAGCCCCAGGCCAGGGCAAGCTCCTTCCCTGGACATCAGGACCCGGGCCCAGCCCTGGGGAAGCAGGATGGAGAGGAAGACCATGTTCTTGGAGCTGGTCCTGCCGGCCTGCTGGTCATCCCCTTAGGAGCAAGGGGCAAGAAGGAGCGGAAGACAGAGTTCTCGTCCCTCGGGACTCTCAGTCTACACGGCAAGAAAGGCCCAAAGGAGCGCCCTAGCCCGTGGCCCCAAAGCCACTGGAATGTCACAGTGTCCAGCCCCTCCCTGGTTCTCCTGCACAAGTGAGAGATGTAGCTCCTCTGAGAGACCCCCGCGACCCTGGCGACGCTCCCTTGCCTGTGATCCTCCACACCAGTCTGAGCTGGGCCTGCAGCACCGCCTGTGCAAGGATCAGCTTTTTTCTTGAAACAAGGAGTTCCCTGAGGCCGGTGGCCTTGTCAAGCCCCAGGCATGGCCTGCAGCAGGTGCACAGTCCTGGGCCCTGAGCTGCAGAAACACGTGCTATCAGGCCCCCGCAGGAGCTCTCGCTGTGGGTGCGCCACCCGACCGGGATCCTTCCATGATGCTCCCCGAGATGCAAGACCTCAGCACCTGGACGAGCAGAGAAGATCACCGACACTCTTTGCCCCAATGGAGGACCCTCCTGTCTCAGGGAAGTAGGTCCTTGGTGGCCAGTCACACCCCCTGGCCAAACCATGGGGACAACCACTCCCTGAGCACGGCTGACGCACCCGCCACCAATGTCAGGCACCACGGAGCGCAGGACACACACGTGCTGGGGCGAGGCTCCCGGAGCTCGGCCTCCAGTGCTGGAGGCCGGTGGGTGACCAGCACAGAAGGGCTTTGGGGGGGGTCCAGGAGCGGGCAGCCCCCGAGAACCATTCCACCGGGCTCACGGAAACTGTCCATGCGGGGGAGAACCCCGTCAGGCTGGCCCGTGACGGTCCGCCAGCCAAGGAAGGCAGGCGTCTGTTTAAGTCTGTCGTGTACTCTTCATTCCAGGAGACTGAAACTGGGAGAGCATGGTGGAAAGATATTTCTGAACACTCAGTGAGGATGGTGGCGTCTGAATGAAAACTTTTGCTTGGAGACTTTACAAGTTCCATCTTGTGCCAAAAGATACACTTGACTTTTTTTTTCTTCAGCTGTTTTTGTTCTTTAACTTATTGATAGATCCGATCACCTAAAACCGTATAACCCTGTCTTCCGGGCGCCAAGAAAGGCACTGTGCACGTGCGGCCTGAAGCTTCTGGGCCACCGCCATCCCCGTCACCCCGAGGTCACGGTCAGCACTGACCCCCACCGCTCACAGCCCATCTCCCTCTTGAACTAGAGGCGGGCTGTCATGCCTCCAACGGTTTTCCCGCGGCCACCGCGACAAGTTACCACACACTCTCTCGCAACTCTGGAGCCACGAGGTCTAAATTCGGGGCCGTACTCCTTCTGGAGGACCCAGGCAAGTGCATTGTCTTGTCTCCGCGGAGTCCAGATGCACCTGTGCTCTTGCCCCCAGGGCCCTCCTCCACCTCCAGCAGCGGCGGCGATCCTCCACCTGCTTCCCTCGCTCCCGGTCTGTCTCTTCCACACGCGAGCACACACACGGGAACATACACACGTGTGCACACACACGCCTCTGCTTTCCTTGTCTCACTTCGTCTGATGCAGACCCACCTGCCCCCACATAGGAGGCTGCTCGCGCTGACCTGGTGTGTGTCCCAACAGTCCAGGATCACCCCCACCCCCCAGTGAGAACCTTGAATCAGTCACATCGGCGAAGCCCCTCCTGCAAGGTGAGGCCACACATTCCCAGGTTGGGGGCAGCAGGACGTGGCGTCTTCCGGAGGCAGGGACCCCATCTGGCCCAAGCCCCGGCCAGCTCCTCAGCTGTAGCTTCTACAGCCCCTCGGGCCTTGGGCTGACCCCCTGGGACAGAAGCCTATCTGTGTGGCTCCGAACAGTGTGCCACCCCTGCCGCTCGGCCCTCAGTCTCCCATGTGTGCAGGGGCATGGGCTTCCAGTTCTGCCGTCCTGCCGCAAGACCGCTTGGCACACAGGCTGACCAGGGAGGGCCCGGTCGGTCGCTCGCAGCCCAGCAGTGAGGACAGCTGTGTCCAGAGAGAAGCCTCTCACCCAGGACCCAGTTGTGGGACGATGAAGTCCCTCGGCTTACGTGTTCTAACTGAATCCACATAGACTAAACTCAGGTGTGACATTCAGAACATGACCCATAAAAACGTCCACGGTGCTGCTCTACGGGGCCTCCCGGAGGAAAGATGCCCTCGGGGGTCCAGGAAAGGGCCACCTGGCTGGGGCTGTTAGCCAGAGGCCAGGAAGGGCTGGCAGGAACTGTGTGAGGAAGGGTCTACGACAGGCCAGAGGATGACACCTTCCCACCTGGACATCCCAAAGCAGAGAACAGGGTGTAGGGATGGTGACCAAGCAGGCCACAGGTCCGAGGCTCTGTGTTCTCGGCTCGAAGACGCGTGCGCCCCTCAACATGGCTCTGAGACGGGTTGAAGGAAAACCCCTCGCACTGCTCGGTCAGCAACGACCTCCAGTGACAACTGTCCACTAGACCTCCTGACCTCTGTCTGACCAGCCTTTGCCCAACCCCGAAAACACTCTTACCGGTTCCCACTCTGCTAGAGAGGAAAAAGCCCTCCTAATAAAAGTTCCTCACTAATAACAAGAATCCCGTGTGGCAGAAATTTGGCACACGTTCTTCAACAATAAAAATGAAAACAGGATGTCTGCTTTGCAGCACTTACCAGCCCTGGGAAGGAGACGTGGTGGACTCTGACTCTGTTTTCCAACCATCCTTGGGGGGAATGGAGATGCTGTCAATGTGAGCGTGAAGGAGCTGTGGGGACAGATGTTAGAGACGGAGTCCATGAGAGTCTAATAGATGTTATTTTTGGAACTGGATTTGGGGGCAGTAGCTAGAACCGTCACTGGGGTTGTGAAGGTCACACCTGCACTAGGACACCGGGGCCCCGGTGTCGGAAGCTGCAGCAACCAAGGGCCGGTTCCTCCCCATTCCTGGCATGGAGGATTTCCTCTGAGAACACCTCCGTCCAAACGCGAGGGTCCATGTCCACATAGGACGGATGAGAAAGGCTGACACAGAGAGGGGCATGTGGGAGTGGGGACAGAGGTTCAACCCGTCAGCCAAACGTGGCACACAGCCACCAGGTAAGCCTGCGAGTGGTGCCAGAAAGGTCCCAGCAGACGTCCTGGCAGAGAGGGTCGGAGAGACCACCTCCACTGCGGACGCAGGGCATGGGCAGGAGGCCAGGGTCGCCTGTTCACAGGACTTCCAACTCCTGAGGGCTGGCTACATTCTGTCTTGTCCATCCCTCTATGTCCCATGCAGAGGAACATGCCCAGCAGATAGCAGGTCCTCACAACGTGCTAGTTGGCCGAAGGAACGATGAATGAGTGAGTTCCCAAGCACAAGGTGCTGAACCAGCTCAGGCCTGAGCCCTCGGGACTCCAGTGCACTCTGGTGGGGGATCAACTAAGCCAGGCCGCCTTGAGAACCCCCCCAACCAGCTGCCCTCCACACAGACTCCTCTGGCTTCTCTGGGACTTCTTTACTCAGCCCTGCCTGATGGCCGGCCGGCCTCGGGGTGGGCCCCACCCCAATGCATGGGCTCCTGGGGTTCCCCGGACGGCTCCCTCCCCTCCCAGCCCCACAGCCTATTGGCCACCAAGCCCTCCTCATTCACCTTCCATCCTCCTTCTGCCTTATAGCTAGCTCCCCACATCTCGGCCGGCCCTGCGTCCTGCCCTGCGTCCTGCCCCGCGTCCTGCCCCTCCAGCCGGCGGGCCCCACCCGGCTCTGCTGCACTAACAAGCAAGCCCCATTTCAGAGCCTGGCGGCACCATCACCATCACCTGAGGCAACCACAGGACGGCCACTCTCCCGCCACAGGGCCCAGCGTCCAGGGAGGGGAAGTCCCATCTGGGACACAGCATTTTCAAGGCAGAAACAGAAGCCAAGCCAGTGGTGGAAAAACTCAGTGCCTCCGGGATGGTTCCATAGCTGGTCCCCAAACATGTGACGCCCCTCCCTCCATGAGAGGGGGTTAATGGCCCCGCTGAAGGTCAGCGGGACTACTGGCCTGCTGCAGCCAGCAAATGTCTGCCTGGGCTTCCTGGAACCCCTGGGCTGTGGCTGCAGGGCCCCCCGGCGGCGTGCTGGCCTCCACCTGTGCCCAGGGGGCTCTGTCTCCACTGTCTGGGTGACCCGGACATCCACCGCAGGAGAATGGGGTGCAGGGCATTGCCTGAACCCTACACCAGCAACGGGCGTAGAAATGTGTGCAGAGAGGCGGGACAGTAGGCCCGCAGCGATGCTGGGACATACCACTCACCCCTCAGTAGACTGCAGCCTGGAAGTGGGAGACTGGGATTTAAGGGATGCCTGTGACCCCAGAAAACGGGGGCTCCCCAACAACCCCGCCAGTCTCCCCTCACAGCACCCCTTCCCCTGCCTCTCACCTTGGGACACGCTGTCAACCTGCCAGGTCACGCACAGAGACTTATCACCAACCCATGTCGATGGCAGCACCCCTTCCCTCTAAAACCTGCTGTGGCTCCTGGTTCCAGTCGCCCGCTGCCGCTCCAGCATCTGGGGGCTCGGAACCACAGGCTCACGTCATTTCCCGTGAGTGTGGGTTGACGGGGTGAGGACACACGCACAGCGGCCGGTGGGGGTCGGGAGCGCTCCTACAAGTTGGGTAGACATCCAGCAAGCGCGGCCTGCTGTCTGTCCTCCCCGGGGGCCTCTCTTTGCAGGTGGCCCTCCCCCCGGCAGCATGGCGGCAGGATTGCAGGGAAGTGAGAGCATGGAATGGACCCTCAGGGGCCAGCCCTGAACAACACGGTGTCGCTTCTGGCACATTCTGCGCATCTGAAAAGACCACAGGGCAGCCAAATGCTCTAGGAGGGGATGATATCCGTCCTCGGGCAGGAGGAACAGTGTGTGCCTTCGAGGAGGGGGACTCACAGGGGTCCATGCTGGGACGCCGCGTCCCATCACAAGCTGAAAACAGGGCGCTCGGTATCCACACACTACAGAGATGCATTGGGTCATCTCGGGAGGGTCTGCACAGGTTTGACACCAAAGTCACACACTCCGGAGGTCTGCCCAGGGAGACTTGGGATGGTGAGACGAGGTCCCACAGGGCTGTCGGGAGCTCTGTGGTGCCTTCCCTCTCCTCCCCCCGGGGAAAGGGGTTTCCTCCCTGGTCATCAGCCCAAGGCAGCCTTCCAGACCGACATGGACTGAGCGGGCTGGACCACACGGGCTGCGGCACGGGCACCCCACCGACAGCACACAAGCCTCCCGGGACCACCGAAGGGTGAGCAGGAACGTCTGCTGGTCAGAGGCCAGCTCTGGGTTGGGTGGGGGTGGATCCCATCAGAGTCTGCAGAGTGCACAGCGGGAAGCCAGGGCTGAGGGGCACCTGGGAAGGAAGGACCACTCACCCATGCCAGGGTGCTGCCATCAGAGTCCCCGAGAATCCCTGAAGCGTCACAGAGACAGGACCAGCTTGGACGCAGCCCACCCTGAGCCCCAGCCCCCGGGGCTGCCCTCCCTCAGCTCCCCCAGTGGTGGCGAGGGGGCGTCCTTGGCCCCGGTAGCCCACGCGACTGTCAGAGCCCATGGGACACCTGGCTGAAAGGGGGCTGGAGACTAGGTCGTTTGGAGCACTGCACGAGATTAACACTGGATGACCCAGAGCACCAACTCTTAGGGATGGGGGAGGGGACAGCTCTCTACCATTAAGAGCAACGGAAAGTCCGCCGGAGACCCACCTTGGACGACAATTCCTCAGGGCCAAGGAGCTGCGGGCAGAGTGGTCAGCGCACCGGGCGCACGCTTTTCTGATCTGTCGTGGCCGCGGGGGCGTGGACTCTGGAGACTCTGGAGCGCGTCCGTCCCGCAGGCCGCAGGATCTAACCCCAGCTCTGCCGCCGTAAGCCACGCGAGGGGAGGCGAAGTGCGCAGCCGCCCATGGCACCCACCAACGCGGGGCTCGCAAGGTAGTCACCGGGTTACCCATCGGCGGAGCTGTGAGGAGTGGGGTGTTTACAGCCGAGCGAGCTCTCTCAGCGCCTCGGCAGCTGGCCCGGGGGAGCAGGTGGAGGGGGAGCAGGCCAGGCCCCGCCGGGCGCTTCAGGGACACAGCGCTCCTCAGCGTGCCACGCTCCCTGTGAACGCCTGGCGGACGTTTCCGGCGTACTTCAGGCACTTCCGGGGTACTTCAGGCACTTCCGGGGTACTTCTGACACTTCCGGCTGCGGCCATCCAACGCTGCCGCCGGGCCTGGGATACTTCCCGCACTTCCAGCCACGGTCCTCGGAGGCTCACAGCGGGCACGGAGGCTCCGGCACTTCCATCCGCGACGGGAAGACAGGCTGCTGCTGCGGTCCTGCCATCTTCCTTGGAGGAAGGAAGGAAGGATGACAGAAGCCGCGTGGTCCCAGGCCTTAGGCTCTGGAAGGGCACGCGGGGCGGGGCGGCACCTCCGAGCATCCCCAGGCTCCATGCCGGGCTGCAGCCCCGGCCGTCGGCACACTCAGGGACAGAGGACGTGTGGCTGGACAGTCCGGAGGTGGGCAGCGGTCCTGAGCTGCATCGCGGCTCACGGTTGCCCCCGGGCTCCGCCGCTTCTCTGGACAGCGGCCCTTGCTGCCGACAGCCGGCTGCGGAACGGAACCCCGGGCCGCTGCAGTGGGGTCTGCCCTAACGGGGCGACCGCATCTCTGGGCGGCACAAGCGCGGGGACCGACGCCCGCCGCACAGCTCACGGGGCTTCCGGAGCTAGGGGCGCTCACAGGGTGCGGGCGGGCGGGCTCCACTCCGGTGCTTGGCTGCTTCTGACGCGCCTCCCCTGAGCGCGTGCGTGTCTGCTGTCTGCGCCTGCCTGCGCGCAGACACTCGAGGCAGGGCTTGTCCACAGGTGGCGGGGTTACTTTCAGACGACCACCTGCTGGGTTGAATGGCCCAGGGCTGCAGGCCGAGGAAGATGCCGAGGACCCTCACCCCCTGCGTCCTTCTGAGTGGAGGGGGGGCAGGAGGCAGGTCTCTGTGCAGGGCACACATGGGCACTGCCTCCGCCGACTTCCTCCAGCCAGCGACCAGCAGTGGGCAGTCGACCCTGCAAGCATCTCTGCAAGGGGATTGGGCTGCTTGACTGCCCCTGGCAAAGCTGAGGTGGCTGGGCCCTACCACCCTGCCTTCACAGCTCTCGCGGCTTGCAGAACGCTCCTCCCTGGGAACCTCCAGTCGAGCCACGACCAGCCTCTCAGCGCCCAGGAGGGTCCGGCACCTAGGAGCAGCACCCTACTGCATGGTGCCCTCGGATTCGAGAGCACGACCCTGGCCTCCCCAGCTGTGCCACGGGCCTCCCAGCTCCTGGAGAGCCCGGAAACCAGGGCCAGAATTGCAGGACGAGCGTCCTCTAAAACCACACATGGCCATGGACACTCCGAGCTGTGTTGGGGAGGCTCTGTAACCAGAGCGGGATCAGGGCAGCCCTGGTTGGCTGCCCCAGGGCAGGAGGGGCCTGGGCACAGATGGGCATGCCCTGTGCACAGACAGACTTGGCCATGCTGTCCTCCCTGCCAGCAGTCGGCTGGGAAGGGGATTCAAAACCAATCCTTCCCATTACATATACACACGTGCCGGTCTTTTAAAAGCAGACCTCATTCTAGAGATTCAATTTTTTTTTAACATTTTTATTTATTTATTTAACAGAGATCACAAGTTGAGGCAGACAGAGAGAGAGAGGAGGAAGCAGGCTCCCTGCTGAGCAGAGAGCCCGATGTGGAGCTCGATCCCAGGACCCCGGGATCATGACCTGAGCTGAAGGCAAAGGCTTTAACCCACTGAGGCACCCAGGCACCCCACGTGCCAGTCTTTTAACAACAGAAACAGCATATGCTGAAATCAAGGCACCACAGAGCACAGAGAGAAGGGCATCTCCCTGCCTGCCAGCAGCACCCAGCAACCCAGTCACGGTCCGAGGGCGTCGGCCAGCAGCGTGCCATGTCCCTGTGTGCCTGTAAGCACTCACACACTTTGCCCCTGGGCGCCTGTCCACTGAAGACGTTGTGTACTTGAAAAGCTAAACTGTCTTCTGACCGATGTCTTTCTATGTCAGAAGACACAGATGTTACTTGTTCTCTGCCATGACTGCCTGCTACTCCGTCCAGGTACACCTCACGCTGTTGAACTGTGCTCCTCCTCATCGGCGTTTTAGTCAGGATCTGCCAGAGAAACAGAACTGATAGGGTGTGTATGGAGATGGAAAGTTATTTCCAGTGATGGGCTCATGGACGGTGAAGGCTGGCAAGTGAGGCCGCAGGCGGTAGGTCCAAGGGAGCATCTCAGCTTCAGCCTGAACGCAATCTTGGAGCAGAATTCCTCCTTCCAAGAGGGCCTTCAACTGATGGGACAAGGCCCACCCACACCATGGAGAATAATCTCTCTTTCACAGCCTGCTGGTTTAAGTCTTAGTCTCATCTCACACACACACACACCTCTGAAGAAACATCCAGAATCACGTCTGGCTGAGTACCTGGGTACCGGGCCCTAGCCAGGTTGACGTAGAAGATTAACCATCACAGCAGGCATTGTTAAGTGTCAAATTCTAGACCGTTGCAAATTATTCAGCTTTAAGTGGTGGATTTTTTATTAAATCCAAATGAATTGATCTCAGGTGATTAAAGTTGAAGCCAGCCCGACTAAGTAAGTGCTGAGCACCATAACTCAAACTCATCAAAATGCATATGTTCTCTTATTTAATTTTTAGCAGTAAATATCAATCTATGAAGTGAAAGAAAATGTCTTGAAAATAAAGATCAGTTAACCCAAGTTATTTCAAGGCATCAATTTAAATACTCACTAGATTCTTCAGTAAACACGAACGGGTAGTTTTTTTTTTTTTTTTTTATAGCTTTGTACTTTAGGAGAAACTGGAAACATATATTTGGCTTGAAAGATGTAGCATTTTCCTTAAGATATGACAGGCTACCTAACAGATAATCAGACAGCCAAATGAGTCAGGCAATCAACATTTCAGGAAATTCTGTTATGCCAAAATTAAAAAACACAAAAACATGTATTAGGTAATAATTTGTAGTAGTCATAAAAATTCTTAGCCAGTTGTCTTAAACCCAAAAGAAACTCTGGTGGGTATTAAGGGCACGTATTGCATGGAGCACTGGGTCAGATGCATAAACAATGAATTTTGGAACACATACACCAAAAAATTAAATTTGATTTAATTTAAAAAATATATTTAAAAAAAAGAAACTGTTCAATAGCAACAGTAAAAAAAAGAATCACAGAATGTCAAAATACCTTGGTCATGAAACTGGTACAACACATGTATTCACAGATGTGGAGAGGGTAGCTGGGTGAACTAGGAAAGCAGTATGCAGATGTGAGCATGGCACGTAAATGATCTATGATGTTTGTATTCTGTCACTCTTTGGGATAAAAGTTGAAAAAATTAACTCTTCAGATAAAGTCACACTTAAATTTACCATGGACTGGTTACTGTTGTTTCTAAAAGGAAAGAGATGTGTTTTTGTTGAGCTAAAAGATTATTATATCAGCTACATCCTTTAAATTGACTTTGAAAAACACTTGTGTCTACCTAGTCGTTTTAATCAGGTGCCTATGGGAACAACATATATTATCTCTAAAAATAAGAAATCATTGCTCATTTAGAAGACCCAATCAACACCAACGAAGCATGATACTCAGAAATCAATGCTCTTTTATAACAATAATAAGTAGATGCCAACTGAAAATACAAGGAGAAAACTAATGGCTCGCAGTCGTTGTGAAAGATATAAATGAATTATTTGGGGTCAAGTCAGCAAATGTAACAAAGTGATTGTGCAAATACAACCACAAAGTTAAAGGCTGTAGGTAAAACTGACTTTCTAAATGGAAAAATTGATACAAAAATGGGACAATTAGATTGTATGCAAAGTCATCATGTTCTTTCCTACTAAATCTTCATTGAGATTAGGACACCATATCGTACATGTCTTTTGTCATATAGGTTTTTTTTTCTCCCCCAGACACTAAATATTTAATGCATCTAAAATATTAAAGAAAAATAGATAATAGTATTGCTCAACATGTTGCAAAACCAGCTTGTTTGACTATTTTCTTGGACGGATTTCTTTTAATTGGTATAGACTTGCTTTTTCACTAGCATCCTATGCTGCCCCTGAGTACTAGTTAAATATTTGCTTTTTGGGGTTTAAAATATTATGGTGTTTCTATATTTTGCACCACTTAGAATAAAAAATAAAGACTGTCCATAGCAACCAAGTGTCCTCATAGGAAATAACATAACTGATACAACACTCGCATGAAAGGATCTACCAGAAAAATAATACCTTTGAAAAATGCTATCACATCTCATCTCAGGCATGAAAGTACCTCATGAGTTTATTTCCTCCTTCCCATAAAAACTTCTTTCCACATGATATGTCTGAGGTAGAAATGAAGCAGCCTGGAATACTGCAATGTGATTTGTAAGATATCAAAGTTAAGATAGAGTCTATGACAAATACTAAAAATTTAATACAATTAAATAGTCACTCAATGAAATAATTTGGTGGACAAGTGTCATGCTTGAAAGATCCCAGTCTACCTGTGATCAAAATAGGTCCCTGTGATGGGGCAATGATGATATTAACTCAATGAAGACAGCGTGTTAATATCTTGTTAATGAGTGTTGAATTGATTGCTGGGAACATATACTCTCCATGACCGGAGAGAGGCCAGAATATTATTTTCACCCTGTCCTTCGAAGTCTTCCTCTTCAAGTCCAAATGAGAGTGGTGACTAAAACCCTAAGGTCACAATACCCATTGCAAAATTTGTGTGGAAGCCCAGATTGTCAATGACCTCAGCTTACTCTCTATTACAGGAATGAATTCAGTTGGGTGGTAAAGGCTGAGTTACTTGAGCTTAAATGTCACTCTCTGCACAGGGACTTGACAAATCCTCAGAAGTGAAGCTGGGAAAGCCTGCAGCCTCTACAGTTCAAATGACATCTGAACCCCCCAAACTCTTTAATATCCCCTTGATTCTAGCATGTGAACATGTTTTAATTTAGTATTCCTTTCATCAGCTTTGTGCCTATTAGAGGTAATTTTTCCATCCTCAAAGCCTTAGCTTTTATCCTACCTTGGTTTAGTTCCCATAAACTCACTCCTTGACAAGAGGCAATCCACCAACTGTGTTTCAAAAGATTATTTGGGTTCACTAATTATATATTCCTGCTTATGACACTCTCTGTAAGAACATATCTTATGTAAATGCCATGATCTGCTCAACCATTTTTCAAAGCAAACCTCTATTGAAGGGTTAATGACTTCAACTGAGTCCCTGAGACAGACACATCTGTCAGCTTGGTAGTGATATTAGTGAGAATATGAACATTAAGTGTTTATTTATACTTATTTTGTACCAGGAACTTAAGATGAATTAATTCATTTAATATGATCATCCTGTGAGGTAGATACTATTATTGCCCTCAATTCAGAGAATTTAAGTAATAATATATGCCAGGGCATCACAGCTATTCAGCACACAAGTTGGTTATAAACTTAGGTGAACTTTAGAGTCAAGAGTCTATGTGTTTTCCACTTGCCTGCCCTGCTGATTGAGAAAGCTCTCCAGAAGGAGAGTAAGATTGACTCTTGATGGTATTATCTACAACACATTTTTATCAATAAGAGCTTGGGGCATAAATTTTGTAGAGATAGTTGATCTCTGACTCCTTCTGCATTTCCTTTTGGTGTCTGCCCCTCTCCCTTGTCATATCTCTTCTTCACACTCACTCCCTACAGGTTCTCTCCTGGGTTCCAGGTCTCTCACTGTAGCCTTCCCAGTGAGCCTGTTCTCTTGACGCTACATCTCTCACTGAAGTTTGTCTCCTTATTTTCGCCTACTCCTCTTTACTTTTCCTCCCCAGATTTTTGTCTAGTGTGTACGGACAGTCGGTCTTTGTCTCAACCCCAGGAAATGAATTTCCAGTTCCAACCATGATCCCATGTCATAACCTTAAGGGCTAATTTTGATTTAGGAGAGTTTTCATCAGCTATAGAAAACTGGAGGAGTGGTTTGGGAGGCTTATCAGAGTCTCCAGATAAATTGAATCAGTATTGGGTGTGTATGTGTGTGTGTGTGTATGCTATTTTAGTATATACATTTATTCTTGTATATAGTACACACTACTCTATATCGTACATAGTACAGTATAAATATAAATATGTATATATGGATACATATATAGTGTGTGTATATATATGTGGTGGGTGATCTCATATAATTAGATGGAGAGATTTGTTTGTTTGTTTGTTTGTTTGTTGAGAGATCTGTTTTAAGGAACCAGTTTACATGCTTGTGGTGGCTGGCAAGTCAGAAGCAAGAAGGAAAGGCTAGCCCATTGGAAATTCAGGCAGAAGTTGACACTGCTATCTTGAGGCAGAATGCCTTCTTTAGGAAACTTCAATGTTCTTTTAACACCTCTAATTGATTGGACTAGATCTACCTGCATTATACACAGTAATCTCCTTTACTTAAAGTCAACTGATTATAGATGTTAACCACATCTTCAAAATATCGTCACAGTGTCATGTAAACCCTGATAGTTGTTTGTTGTTGTTTTTCTCTTTTAATTCAAGTACCTGAGTTAAGCTTTGCTTGCCCCCACTTCAAAGAGGCATCCACTTCAAAGATAGTGATCCTCAACAAACACATTTCCAGCCACGCACTGAATAAAGAGCCAGACCACGTTCCCACACTAAGGCTTCTTGGTTTTAGGGATATTACTTGATTACAGTAACTGCCCATTTGGCCATTTGTTTTTTCCTGGCTTTAAATTCCCTCTCATGTTTTAAGTTCACCAACAGTAAATAAAAGCAGAAGCCCAGGTCCATTCTGTGTGTGTGTGTGTGTGTCTCTCTCTCTCGCACGCCTTCTCTCTTTCTCTCCCCCTCCAATGACCTCACTGTGTGGTCCCAGATGTGCTGTGTAATTTTTAGATCTTATAAGTAATATAGCTTCATTTTTTTTAAGTTTCACCATGGTTATTGCTGAAGGGTATCTTTCTATCTTAAGAAGAACTACAGAGGCTAGCCCAACCACAACATTAGTTATTGGTAGGCTAAGACCAGCACCAAAAACAGTAACACCTAGAATACTGTTTGATCATCAACTGAGTACCATAGCCCAGTCAAATTGACACATAAAACAAACCATCACAGGAGGTATGATTGAGAGATCAAATAGCTTACCATATCATTTAGCTAAGAGGACCATGTGCATATTTTCTGAGCTGAATCTGGTATGGAGGAAAACATCTAATGTAGATTAATTTCAGCTCTGTGTCATTGATGTTACTTTTTTGGGAGGGGGAGGGGGCTCTTCAGGAGCGAAGCTTTGTTCCAGAATGAGAAAATGTAATTCCCAATACAGACAGACCCTGAGGAGGTCTGAACAATTCCTTTTATTATTCCTAGTAGTGATATAATTGGATCCATGAATTAAGAATTAGGATGTCACTTGGTCTTGGATCTTAGACAAAGTGGTGAAAAGACAAAAGAATAATTCAAAATTCATTCAGAGTTGTGGTGTCCAGTAGTGGCTAAAAGCAGCTGTGACAGTAATGGAAAAAGTGGTGTTACTGTAGTGTTAACTTGGTCACTATTCTAGCAGTCTTTACATCCCTGGGTCCTGTATACCCTGTCAACTTCATCCCCCCACTTACCAACAGGTTCTTTGAGTTACCCACATTCTCAAAGTTTCTCTTTTAAAAAAAATTCCATCTCTTTCAATAAAGAACCATGTCAGATAAATTGTCTTTTTCTTCACAGTCTTACTTCTGGAAGAAAAATACACAGTGAAGACAATGATACTGGCCTGGTATCTTTCCTCTAATTACTTCCTTGCTAATTTAATAGCACTACCCTGGGACCCCTGAACAGAGCCTTGGAGTAGTCTGGTGGGGAGAATTTGGGTTTGGGTCTCTCCATATGGTACAAATGGAGGTTGGAATGAAGTTTCTAATAATTTATTGTACTTGCCTTGTGCATTTACTGTCAGCCCAGAAGCAATCCAGTGTTCGATATGGGGTATATAAAATTTTTAGCAAATTATTTCAATGATCATTTCAACATAAAAATATAGCATGAAAGAAACTCAACTTACAACTGGATCATATCAAGTTTAATAACCATCTAGTATTATAGCCAGGAGTGAAATAAGAAAGTGAGACATTTCACTACATGAGTCTGTAATGAATTTCAGTACAGATACATTAAAGCTGAGTGAATTCAAATTTCAATAGACAGGCTCACTATTGAGAAGGAGAGAAAGATAAACATCACTGGGTATAATAAAGTTTGTTATGGAAAAAGAAAGTAGGTGAAAAGAAGAACATTGAGGATAGGTTTTTTCCCCCCTCTGTACCATGACATAATTCATATACCAATGTTATCTAACTAAAAGCATTGAATAAGATTTGGTCTAGTGTTCAGAGGAAAAAAATCTTCATTCCAACTGAGTGTTATGGATTGGAATATATCTATCTAGCCATATGGGTGTATGTTTATATCTCTCCTAGGATTTTGGTTTTTTGTGGAGTAATTTATTTTCTTCATTGCCAGGTGGGTGCAGTTACAAATAACCACTTTGACATCTTGAGTTTCACAAAAAATGAAGGCCACGTATGCTATTTAAACCTCGGATAATTTATTGCAAAAGGAATAGAGAAATCCCACAGTTATAAAAGCAGAAATAAAGGACACCAGGAAACATGAAAGAGACCATTATAAAATGATAAATATTCCTAAAGTCTTAGATACCAAATGTTTTTGATCTTGGCTTGGCTCCAGATGATCTTGTTTGGTTTGGTCATTGTAGTCAAATTTGGATAATCCTTTTGCGGCCTCAGATGTTGGGCTTCTGGAGCAGGATTTCAGTAGAAGCCAGAGAATCCGTATCTCCCATAGCGAGATGGGCGGCAGCAGCCATATCTGTAGCCTCTGCAGCCCCAGCCCCAGCCCCAGCCACAACCTCGTCTGTGGAAGCTGCCACATCCCCAGCCACGGCCACAGCCCAGGCCACCAAAACCTCCATAGCCATAGCCCAGGCCTCCATAGCAGTTGCTGTAGTAGCTCATGGTGTCAGGGGTGATGAGTTTGGTTTGCTGTTCGAGTCCAGATCCTGAGTGTGAAAGTCAGCATGGATAGAGAGATGCTTATATACCCTGAGCAGAACATACGATAAATCACATGTGTACTTTTCCTTTGTGTCATGCTGCATATTATCTGTAATGTTGTTAACTCATTATTCTTCTGTCTCTTGACACAGGGAGAGGCCCTCATTCCCATTAAAATACCTTGGTTTACTTAGCTTCTTATTTAGAATGTCCTTGAACCTATTGTTTAGCTTTTATGGGAAGAAATGCCTACCGCTTTAAATTTTGTACATTCCAAACCCTAAATTGAATTGCTTATTACCAGGTATATTAACATCATTTACATTTGATGACATTCCTTTTATAATTAAAAATTTTCTCCTTTCTGTCATCTCCCAAGTGGATAATTCCATGTCCAACTAAATTCACAGATATTTGTTCAATTTACAGCTGTTAAATCAATATTTTTCAAAAAGGAAATTTGTTTATCAAGAGGAAGACTGAAGAAAGTGCCTCTGTTCAGAAAACATTTTTTAAAAGAAGGTACATGTTGATTTTTTGCATTTTAATTATAATAACCTTTATAATATTTTTGGCTTTAAGAACTATCTTCAGCAAAAGGAGAGAGAGAGAGAGAATCTCCAAGCAGGCTCTCCACAGTGTGGAGCCTGACCCAGGGCTCAGTCCCAGGACCCTGAGATCATGACCTGAGCCAAAATCAAGAGTAGGCCACTCAACCAACTGAGCCATCCAGGAGCGCCTTAACTTACATGATTTTGAATATACAGTTGAGTTTTTATGAGATTCTCAATTATTTTAACAACGGTAAATTTCCTCAGATGTTTTAATCCTAAACAGCAAGTAGGAAATTAAACACTGCTTATAGAACTAATGAAGAAATTATAAGTAAACTGATAGTAGCTATCATGGCTACAACAACCAGTGCAACTCTCTGACTCCACCTTAGCAAACTACCATTTTAAAACCAAAATGTGGTTCGATATGTCATAACCCAACATATCCCAAGTTTCTTTTATCCAAATATTATTTCATTATTTCTCACCCTAAACTAGAAATAGTTGATAAGCTGAATTTTTCATTCTCAATAAGTCCTTTCAAATACACGTAACCATAAATAACTCAGGATTAAGGATATCAGCTTTTGTCCATATAACTTAACCATATCATGTGAGAGTGATTAATGGCTAGTTTTTGTTCATTTGGATTTGAAAGAGATGTGTCCACCTGAGATAGCGCACTAAAAAACAAAAATGAAAAACCTCAATAGTCAAATAAGAAATAAAAATAATTTCAAGGATAAAATGTGATAGCTTTACACAAGACCAATTTTACTGTTAATGAGCAGCAAAATATCAATACTAAAGTATTATAAAATACATAGCAAAAATGTTTGTCTTGGTTTTTTTCTAAGTGAAAAAATTATTAAAATGAAAATATCCATTGGAAAATGAAGACTATATATTTCTTTGTAGAAGTATTGTTTTATGTTCAATTGCTGGACCCAAAGTAGATTATTTTTTTTTCTTCTTTTCACTCTTAGGAAGTTTCCCTCAAAATACATGTGAAATAATACTATGATAATGGGTAGTAAAGAAGAAAATCTGTTTTCACTTGGGATAAATAATAGTCTTTACAAATCCATAATGGAAACTTCTGTTGTAAATTCCAAACGTTGTCCTGTGACTCGGACATAAATCAAAACAACATGAAATTGTAGGTCACAAAAATACACTACATTACACTAGGAATGTCACATATTTTTTTTTCTCATTCTAAGTATACTGATAATTCTTTTTCTTTGTAACTTTGTAATACCTTCCTTGGGCTGCGAAGGTACTGACCTGTGTGAGAATAGGATACTTTCAAATGTTATTTAGTTATAGGAACCAAAGCTCTTTAAAGGCATGACCAAACTCTATTCCTGATGTCCTTACCTATGAAAATATGGCATTTGATAGGACAAGTGACAGGAGTCAACTGATTTTTTTTTTCTATCTTCAGGTTGTATAAACAAACCCAAATCTTTCTAATAAAAAACTGTGATGAGGATTAAGTTTTAACACTATTCATTCTTCATTTGCCTTGAAGTACAACTAAATTACAAATTGAGAAGTTGATTATATACAATAAAATAAAATTTTCACAATAAAAATGTAAAAGAAAACACAATAAGAGGTAGCTAATCTAACAGAGGGAACTATTTCCCATAAACTCAGCTATAAAATAGTAGCTATTCATGGAAATATGACAAGAACTTTCCAGATGGTATTCAAATTTGAAAATATATAATGAAAGAGAATCAGCATGGTGGGGTAGATCACCAGGTTTCAGTGAACTGGTTTTTGATCTTGGTTCTGACACTTGTGGTATTTGTGACTCCAGGAATCACTCAACTATCTGGAGTTTCTTCACTTGTATGATATAAGGGGCAGCACAGCACTATATCTAATTCTAGGTGAGCTCTCGCTTCTGCTGTTGTCCTTTTATTATTGGATTTCGCCAACTCAAACAGCAACAAAAAACTTTATCTTTTTGCATTACCTGAATATTCCATTCAAATTTGAAAAGGCAAAAATTTTTATTACATATTTTACGTACTCTATTATGTAAAATACCAACAACAACATGCTTGCTTTTGATTAGTGATAATTGATTGGAAATCTACTTAAAAAAATCCTTTGGATGAATGATGACTCTCATCAAGGAAAGCTACAGAGTGATATATTTCCTGGTTGTATCTAGGTGTTTACACTTCATTTACAGTTGCAAAAGGCTTGAATACCATGAAGATGATGATGATGAAAGTAAAAAAGAAGAATATCAGGACACCTGAGTGGCTCAGTCCGTTGAACGTCTAACTCTTGATTTCAGCTCAGGTCATGATCTCACGGTCATGGGACCAAACCCTACGTTGGTCTCTATGGTCAGCATGGAGTCAGCTTGAGATGCTCTTTCTCCCTCCCTCTGCTCCTCCCCAAACTTGTGCTCTATCTAAATAAATAAAATCTTTTAAAAAAAGGGAAGTGAACAATGATGAACTTAAAAAAAAAAAGATCATTCACGTTTTGATACTATACTATAATTTTATAAGATGTAACCATTAGGGGAAACTGGGTGAGCAGGTACTCTCTGTACTATCTTTGCAAATTACTATGACTCTGTAACTATTTCAAAATAAAAAGTTTAAAGAATCATCCAAAAAAACAAAGAATATCACTGCATACTACAGAGGAACAATGATGTGGTAAAAATCTAAACCAAATAAATTCTTAATACTACATACATTTTAATTAACTAATTTGAAGTATTTTTAATAAATTCATAAAATAATTATTTTTGTGAGAATGCCAAGTAGAGGAAACAGAGAAAAATATTATATATAATCAAGAAATTAATTTAAAAAACACTTTCTTTTCCTAGAAGTTCAGAGAACTATTTTGATCTATCACTCTTCTTTTCTTGTCATGAAAGAACTGAAGGAGGACACATTTTGAAAGAAGGATGAATTATGTATTCATTTTGGGCTGCATTGATAAAAGGAATTGCAAAAAATATTAAACATATGAATTATTTTTTATTTATTGTCATGAATACATCACAATCGTTAGACTTCATTTTTTATCCTTGTTTAATTTTTAAAAAGATTTTATTTATATATTTGACAGAGAGACACAGACAGGTGGTGTGGGAAACGGAGAAGCAGCCTCCCCATGGACTAGGAACCCAATGCGGGGCTCGATCCCAGGACCCTGCGATCATGACCTGAGCCGAAGGCAGACGTTCAAGGACTGAGCGACTCTGGCACTCCTATCCTTGTTTAATTTAAATATAAATATTATCTGATTAAAATAAAGAAAAAAATCAACAGGTATTTGAGAAGTTATTATTCATTTCAGTCTAAATTTATTGTTCTTTTTTATGTCTCCATTTGTGAAATAAATATTTAATACACAAAAACATATATCAGAATCTTTATTGAAAGTTGAGTAAGATCTATGTTTCGTTACATATATAATTGATAATAAAGAAATAAACAAAAGCTATATTTGCCTTTCAAATTAAGAGACTTTATTAAAGAAATCAAGGAGACATGATAGATAAAAAGCTGTGTAACTCTAAACGTACTGGAAGCTTTAAGTACTATTTTGATAAATGGACCCAGCAAAATCTTGGTTGACCCAGAGGTTGAAATCAGATTCTGAAAGTCCACTCATGGAACCCGATAGTAGACTCATAAAGACGAATTTTAATAGAAGATAGAATCCATATCCACCATAGCAAGGTGGGAGGCAGCAGGTATACCTGTAGCCTCCCCAACCACAGCCACAGCCCCATCTGCAGGAGCTGCCACAGCCCCACCCACACCACAGCCCAGGTCTCCGTAGTAGTTGCTGTAGTATCCCACGCTATCAGGGGTTGAAGGCTTGGTTCGCTATGAAAGCTGTTTCCTGAGCATGAATCTCAGCATCTGCACAGAGGTTTTTACACCCTAAGCCATGGATGTGGTAAATCATCCCAAATATACCTCATTTTCCTCCCACAGAAGAAATTTCATGAAACAAGTATTTCTGGCTTTTTTGTTTAATATGCATGCAGTGATCTTCCACCGAAGTGAAAGTTTTAAGTTAATCTTTAGTTCAGTTAGCTCAATTCCTTTTATTAAGTTGTTTTTATAATGAGAAATATATTTTTGCAACTTCAAAGACTATTCCGACATTAAGACTCATATAAACTCCCCCTTATTTTGGTTTCTGAGGATCTCTACAGCTCAGTCAAGGGCTGCCTGATAACATCATCTAGATGATGCTACTTTACTGCACATGCCGCCTATTTTTTCATGGAGATGACAACCTCTTATTATTTGAGGTAAGCAGGACACTAATGTCATTCTTAAATCCATGCCCCATTTGAGACCATAACCACTTAGATGTCAAATATCCAGACATGTTGAGATACAAACAAATTTTACTTTACTCTTATGCCGTTCAGAACCAGCCTTGAACCAGTTACATTTACAGTGTCTCATTAGACATATTTCTTAATCTTTGAGACACAATATTTGAAATATTGATGCCTCCTTAAAGAAGGCACTTCCAAACTTGAGAAAAAAACAGAGGGAAGAAGAAAGGGAGTGAGAACAAAACAAATATATATTCTTTGTTTTCTGTATTTAATTCTAGTCAAAACAGATGGTGTCTCAGTTTAATACATGTCAATGATCCTTTACAATTCTCACCTGAAAGATGGCAAGAGGGCATCCTGGCAATTTACGAACTTCTTTCTGGGATCCAGGATTATAGCATCATGCCAGAAGAAATAAATAGCTCTACTGATCTTTTTGTGCAGGAATTAGGAAGAGAAACAAAAACGTAGACAAATGACAGTCATAGTGATTTCTCTCAAATACTAATCTAAGGATGTCTTTAATATTGTGTATGTGTGTGTTTAATTTGGACACTCATATTAAATCCATCACCCCACAGGATGAGAAAATTAAAGAAATATTGGTTAAGGATTTACACATAATGTTAATGGGGTACTTGATATTTGACTGCCTGATATCCATGTGTTAAAAACCTGCTACTTAATGACTAGGAGCATATTTAAAGTTCTTTGGAGGAGAGACTACCACATGACTCTAAGATAATTATGGTGATTTTTAAAAAATCACAAAATACTTAATGCCATTGCTTTATTCAGCAATTCAATTTTGAATTCTGTTGAGCTATATCAAAGTGATAGTTTTATGTATATTGACAGTCAATAAAAGCATTAGCACCGGTTCCCCCCCAGGCAGGACTAATAATTAGAATATAAACTAGCCCAATTTTCCAAAGACCTTCTTAATATCAAATGAAATAGAAGTCCTAAGTTGCATTCTGATTTCTATACTGAAATATAGTCGTACTGCATAGAAGTCAAAAATTTCTCAAATTAAAAGTTTATTAAAACTGACACAAGAAGAAATAAAAACCTTTATGAGTATATCTCTGAAGGAAATAAAGTTTGTATTAAAAAGAAAAAAAAACACAAAACCAGACTCCTAACAAAGAAAACTCCAGGTTCACATTGCTTTAGTGGTGAGTTTTAGCAACTACTTAAATAATGCTAATTATTGCAAGAAATAGTGTTAATTTTGCACTAATTATTTCAGAAAATAAACTAAATCCTCAAATCCAAAATTCCATTGTATATGAAAAATTAGAAAATAAAATATCACTAACAATATCAGAAAAGTAAAATAAAGATAATTTAAAGATATGTGCAAGACTTAGTTTTTGATATTTACAAATTAAAGCTGGAAGAAATTAATAAGGATATATATATGTATATATATACACATATAGACATATGTAAAATGTTTATATATTGACTGTAGACAAAATACCTCCCAAATTATATATTAAATAAAATCCCTAATTGAAATGACAGTATAATGTATATATTTACAAAAGATTCTAAAGTGTATAAGGAAATCCAAAAACCCTAGGATATCCAATGCAGTATTTAAAAAGAAAAAAAACTTTACATTAACTGATTTTAACACTTCAAGTGGAATGATCAAGAAAGTGTGTTATCGATGTGAAGATACACAAGTAAGTTGATGGAAAATATTAGAGAGTCTAGAATTAGGCTTCTTTTCCCACAAAGATTCCAAAACAAACAAAACACTTTTCATCAAATGGTACTGAAACAATGGGACATTTCTATGGAACAAGAAGAAAATGACCTCAATTTTTTCATAGTCTACACAAAACTTAATTCAAATGTATGATAGAACTAAGCATAAAAGCTAAAACTTTAAGACTTCTAGAAGTTTTTCTGTTTTGTTTTAGGACACAGAAAGCACTGACCATAAGATAAAACACTGTGAAGTGAAATTCATCAACTGCAAGCCACAGACTAGAAAAAAAAAAGTGTAGCTACAGATATATAGTGCAGACGCTACAGATAGGTATCGATATAGATTACAGATAGAGAATAGAGATGATAGAGGTAAAGGTAGAGATAGAGACATCCATCATACATAAAGATCTCCTGCAACCTAAATGTGTAAAGATAAATAAACCCAAAACCTGAGAACATTGACAAGATATACAATAAGCAAATAAATTGTGTGACATGATTAGTTATCAGAGTTATCAGGGAAACACAATTTAAAACCACAATTATATAACACCACTCACCCACTAGAAGAGCTAAGATTTTTTAAAAAGTGTTTTTCTTACTCAGTAGACTATGATTTAGATTAATCTACATAAAATTTAAGTTGATTTAAAAATGTTTCAATTTTTATTAGTGTGACTTCTAATACAATTTCCAATATAATGTCTTCATCGGAATTATCATCTGATGATATATTCTCAAGAGAGTTTAAGCCTAAGATTTTGGCACATAGTACCATATTTCAAAAAAATCCTACTAGCATGCTTAATTTAAAGAATTCCATTAAATTTAATTTAATGGAAAGAACAAATATTTGGGGGAAATCATCAGGCCCAAAAAGTTCTGGCCGATGAGCAGATTAAGTAGTCCTCCCCTACAAACAGCTCATGAGGCAGCTAGTGAAAAGAGCATGGATAACAGGGTCTGTGTAATAGGATTGTTAGAGTCTTTGGTCACGTGGTTCACTCTGAAGCACTCACACAGGTCCTAGATTTCAATTTCTCTTTGGTGATTCAGAATACTGATGATAGAACCAGTGGCTAAGTGGCTAAATAAAGTTATAATGAAGACTATTTATAACCAGAATCTTAGGCCAGGGATTTTAGCATCCCAAATCACTGCCATAAATTGGAGTTTGCGCCAATATAAATTTTGATTAAGAATTCAAAAAAAAAACTAAGACATATTTACTATTTAATAAGTACCTTCAATGACCACTGACAAGACGACTTGGGACGGAAGTCAGGATACTGACTCACAAATACAGAAAACAGAAGAAAAATACCAAGCTAGAAAAGACCAGCAACCTCTCCCTCTCGAGCTAAATCTATATTCGTTTTTCACTGATTTAATAACGGAAATAAATGATATCCTCAGGAAAAGAAGCAGTTGCCTTCATTTGAAATATCATAAAAAAGGCCACTTATTTCTCACCAAATTTAATTGTATACATTATTTCTATCTATTCACTGTTAAGACACCTGTTAGATCTATTGCTGATTGAAGTTATAATACTATATAAAATTGGAATTAATTGAACATGACAAAAGGACAATCGTTTAGCAACAAATATGGTTTTTTTTTAGAAATATTTAGTGAATTTACTCAAATGAAGAAAGCTTAAATGATACAGAACTGAAAATATTAGGATTCTATATACAATAAAAAGTGACTATAAATTAGCCAAATCCGTGGACATTTCTAGTTCAGCAGTCATAGAAATACATATTCACCTTTTTCTTTTATATAGTAATAACACATACATACATGACACAATGATTCTGGCAAAAAGAAAAATCAGAGATACTAAAAATATTCTCAAGTTTTAAAAATGGTATGGAATAGTTTTAACAACATTTTACATGAGCGGAAACCCCTGATTTAATTCCATGATCTTATCATGCCAGAAGCATGGTTGCTTTTAATTTTTTTTAAACAGATATTGGTATCATACACATTGGCTTATTAATAATTAAGGCATTTTGTATACACAGTATCTCAGTGTGGACAAATTTTTAGTATTGATTATTTGCTATGACATTTTAAACTTGCAAAGTCTTTTCAAAATAAGAAAATAGCTGCACACGTTTAAGTGTTTTCTTATAAAAACAATCTTCACAAAAGTCACGATGATTGGTTTTTGTGATTCCTAGTAATAAGTCCTGTCTTCTTTCTGACATAGTATAAATTATATTCTTATGCAGGACTGCATTAAGACCCAGTAGTTCTTAAACAATGTTACCAAATAACCATATAAAACCCAAATGCAGCAAAGGCGAGCAATCTTCACAGTGCATTTTCACCTCTTTGAAGTTGAAGCTGCTCCTTTTGGATATTTATCCACTTCAATGTGAAGTAGATTGCTAGGGTTTCATTAGTGGTTTCGTATGTGGCTTTTTAAAGTAAAAAAAAAAAAAAAAAAAAAAGGTTTGATCTCTTCCACAGTTCACAGTTCTCAGGTGAGACTTACTTCTTCCTTCCTTTCTTTCTTTCTTTCTTTTTTCTTTTTTTTTTTTTTTGAAATCTAGTCTGGGGACTTTTTGAATAATCAAATGCTCTTTAGTAGATGAAGTCTCTCAATGCAACTGTAATAAATAAGCATCTACGTCCTTGACTATATTACCAGTATATCCTGGGACCAAAGTAAGATGGTTTTCTTGTTCCCATAATCCACTTAATTGTTGTTTTAAAATCTGAATATTTCCATCATTTATAATTTCTGTTTTGGATGACAGTTCAGACCACCACCTTTTTATGACCGCTTGAAGCCAGTTTAAACCAACTATTATATATTCTTCAAACTTGCTTTTAAGTAAGCACTTTACTAGAGGCAACAAATCTACACAGCAGCCAAGTGAGATGTGTTGTTTTTCTTCCTGTAAACTCTTGGTGAGCACAGGAAGGCAATCCACAACAACTCCAAGGTCTTCTATCCTCACCAAATAAGCTCCAAGTTCACTTATACTTCTCTTTCTCCAGAATGTTAAAGCTACATTCAATCTCAAATTCCTGCTGAACAAACCCTGTTCCATCGTTTCATGGTCCTGAGAAACCTCAGAAAAAACCCACTGTATTTTGATGATGGGCTTTCCGTCTGTGGAGAACCAGATCACCAGAGTTAATCAAGTCCGTCCGAGGATCACGGCGTAATTTTTCAGGCAGGTGACCTGCACGAGCCAGTTCATTTTCTTTATTTGCCATGTCACAGCCCCCACTTCTAGGGGACTGTTGTTTTCTGTAACAAGGATTTGGAAAAGGATGATGCACTTTCTTTCGGCGATAGATCACCCTACGCGGTTTATCTGGGCTTTTCGCAGCTTGTCCAACTGTCCTATTTGTGTCAGCAGCCAACTGTGTTGGAGATTTCTTAACCTCCTTCATGTTAGTAAAATTAGAGATCCTTTTTCTAGGAAGATCAGTGGAATGATCCTCAATATTATTACAAAAGCCTCGTTTTTTAACATTGTGGGCTTCAGATGCCATAATCTCTTAAATCCCGGCACCTCATGGTCGCGCGGCGCCTCAGCCCAGCCCCGGCACGAACCAACTGCGCCCGGTAGCCCAGAAGGTCCCTCGGCTCCGGGGCCGAGCCCCACTCTGAGCCGTTCAAACGCAGCCGCGCGCGCCAACAAATATGTATTTTTAAAACTTCTTCCCATTCAAGTTTTGTAAACTCTCTCGAGTTACATTTTAGCATTTATTTCTTGATCATGTTTTAATCTTTTGGTAACACAAGAGTATTTGAGAGGGGAAGATTTTGAGCTTGGCATTTTAGTACGCAATCAAGGAGACCACTATTTAATATTTATATTTATGTTCCAATAATAGCAAGAAATAACATATCTTCATATTCTTCTGTCAATATTACTTTAATTCCTTATAGCAAAAAGTACCAGAGTCTTTCTTTACATTTTACAAGGTCAAACAATTTTATATTTTTTACTATAAATCTTATTTGATTATTAAAATGGAAATTGTATTTCATTTATAGTCCGTTTACATAGAGATACCCCTTCCTTTCTTTCTCCCTCCTTCCTTCATGCTTTCCACTCTTGCTCTTAACTGCATTCTAAAGCTATATATATATGTATAATATATATATATAATGTCATATATATGTATATACATATTTTCCCTCAACATTTAGAAACTATATAATATTTAAGGACAATAAAACACAAATAATAACTTACTGTTATAGAATTTATTATCATAGAAAATATATAGAAAATAGTATATGTGTTATAATTTGGTATTATCCTAGTTGTGGTAAAATCTAAAATTGTAAAATCTGGAATATTAAATTTAAATATTTAAGAGATCCAAAGGTAAAATGGCAGAGTGGCCAACTGGCCAGGTTTTCCTTGACTGTGTCGGTTTGGGTATTAAATGTGCAAGTACTAGGAAAACTCTCAGTCATGAGTAAGCTAGGATGGTTGGTCACCTAGAAGTAATTCCTATCTAAGAGGGTCAAACCGGCAAACTTCCTATAGACATGAATGTGTGTGTGTGTGTGTGTGTGTGTGTGTGTGTAGGTTTGAAATGTAAAATTTGGGGTCATGAATTTAAAAGTGGTATTCAAAGCCTAGGAACCGTGATGGGCTCACAAGGGACAGGAGTGTAGACAGAGAAGAACGAGGAGCACCAAGGAAAGACCCTCAGGGAACTTCAGTGTTTTGGGAATAGGAGGAGATGCAGGAGTTAATCAAGGATGTTAAGGAGTGGGCAGGAGATGGGAGGAAACCCGGGAGCATGTATCGTCCTCGGAGTCAGGTTAAAAATGTGTTTCAAGAGAAAAGTACGTGGTTACTTGTGTCAAATACTGAAAGGCAGAGTAAAATGGAGACAGGAATGCCACTGAACTTGGCACTATGCAATTCACTCGTGACCTTGGAAAAGCTGATTTTGGGGGAGAAGATAAGGAAAAGTGTGATAGGCACTCTTACAATAATTTCCTCTTTTGTCAGTTAAATCAGAAGCAAGGCCATCAAATGGGGGAGAAAGGGAGGTGCTGGTCGTTCCAAGAGAGGCACCATGTGAAACAGTTATTTCAAAGAACTTGAGTAGAACAACATAATGGGACTGACAGACAACGAGGGGCCATGAGAACTTTGTAGTCACAATATGAAATGAGAGCCATCAGCACAGTTGTGTATTTTACCCCTACAATTTCCAAGTACTTTGATGCCACCAGAATTGGCAAGATTAGATTTAAGTTAGATTACAGAATGAAGACCAAGGAATTGGAAGTGTGGAAACAGGGAGGGGCTCTACACAGGAGAAACCAGGGTATCGAACCTGGGTCTGGGGGAAGTGAGGGTTGAGGGGCGTAGTGAGTAGAGATCCTGATTGCTGAATGGATTGGAAGCCTCAGGGACAGTATTTGTTCAAGAAGGGATATTAGAGATGGGAGTTTGTGGTCAGAGAAGGTCATCCTTTCGGTTGGGACCACGATGGTTGTAGAGTTGTGACATTGTCACTCAGGGTACCAGTGGGAAAGGGCTACCAGTGTGTGGGGGAGAAAATCCATTGGAGTGAGCCAGTCAGGGAACAGAGGGGATTGTGTGCTGCAGGTGGGCGTGAGGGTTAAGAAGGAAATCTAATGGGTCTCCAAGGTCAAAGGTGTATGGGGTGTGGGAGGAGGAGAGAACCAGACCCTCTTTGGGATGTGCTGTCCTTGTGGGAAATGCACTTTGGAGCGAAGGCATGGGATGAGTGAGGGGTGTGGTGAAAATGAAGCAGGGCTGGCAGGAGGGTGACCCACAGGACAGGTGTTGCAGACTTAGATTCTGTCCTGCAGGCCCTGGTGGAGACAGGTGCAGACTGAGGGCTAGTGAGCTTCAGCCAACTTTAGAATGGGGCATACAGTGGGAACCCAGGGCTATGACTGGGGGCAAAACTGGAAACAGGTCTGTTGGTCAGGTCCAGAGCTATGATGAGGCAAGTATCAGAACTGTGGCTACAGAGGAAGGAGGGTTAGGGAGGTTCATGAGAGAGAGTAGGAATTGCAGCAGAGAAGGGAAGAGGCAGGAGGAAGGGAAGAGGTGGGAGGTTGTGGGGGTGCAAAGCCCAAGGGGGAAGGGATGGGTTGACCATGGGTCCTGACACTCCACAACCAAAGGGAGGCTGGAAAGCCACCAGGACACCAGGAGGCATTGGGATTCATAGCTCTAGCTCAGAGTTGGAAAGGGGGTGTCCAGATGCATTTATTATCTACCTGTGTGACAGCCACTGAGGCATGAACTTTTGGCATTAGCAATGCAACCTCAGCATGCCAATGGCTCAGGGAGACAGGAAAGTTATGTTCTAAAATGTACTGGCAGAACGACCTTTAGGCTACATTTGCAAGCATGTGTACCTCCCAAAGCAGTCTGTTTTGAATTCCAATTTTTTAAACCTACTTTCTAATCTCCCCAAATTATTTCTGATGTGTAAGGGGGAGGGGAGGAGATGGAAAATGGGAAAGGACAGGAAAAAGAAGTGGAGGGAAATCATTTTCATTTTTTAAGATATGTGAGCAGAGGGAAAAATACACTTTTCATGCTTAGTCAATAGCTTTCTCTGTTCAAATGTCTGCAAATCAAGTGAACCAGGGAACTGCAAACCTCACTCAGGGACCTGAATCGGGAAGAAAAAAACTCAAGCAAAGTCAGAACAATTGGAACTAAAGTGAGCCAAAATATTTACATATAAAAACAAGGTTCCAAACTCCAAGTTTTAAGTACTATCTTTTAAATGCATTTTGCACATTTATGCAACACTGAAAAGGGCAAAGTTAATGTAAATTTAATCCAAACTATTTTTCATCATAAATGAATAAAAAATGCTATGCTCTCCCATAAAGCCTCCCAGATCTAAGGATTCTGAGATCAGGCTCAGAAATAGAATAGCAATTTAGTCCAGTGGAATTAATTTTACAAAAAGCAACTCATATTGTGAAACAGTGCCAATGGACTATTAGTAAATGATTGGGCGAGTATTATGAACTATAAAAGATTCTTAGTAGTGTAGCCTTCATATTTTAGGGTGGGTACCCCTTTTTGGTAATTAGCTCTTTACAGAACTAAAATTAGAAACGACTTCACTGTCCCCTAATTTTTCTTGAAGTATCAATAATTTATGAAATTTGGTCCTGTTAATAAAGCAAATTTTATCTGCATAAAACAACCACAAGGAGCAAAACATGGGGGGATTAAAATTAAAACGACAACATTCTTTTCGGCCAACTTTTGGTGTCAAGCCCGTTGCTGAGTATATAGGAAACGCTGGCAATGATTCTTTCCACTAAACACTCTACTGCGAGAAGTCATTCAAGATAGGTGACATGTGGGGCCCCTGGGTGGCTCAGATGGTTAAGCGTCTGCCTTCAGCTCAGGTCATGATCTCCAGGTCCTGGGACCGAGCCCCATGTCAGGCTTCCAGCTCAGCGGGGAGCCTGCTTCTCCCTCTCCCTCTGACCCTCTCCCTGCTTGTGCACTCTCTGTTGTTCTCTTTCAAAAGAATAAATAAAATATTTTTTAAAAGATATGCAACATAAGGAAATTCTGTGAAACGATGGATATTGTGGCTTACCATAATTGGGAAGGTGTCATTCAGGTCAATGCTCAATGAAGAATTCACGTCCGCTCTCTGTGTCCAGGTCTCAAAGTATAGTAGAGGAAGGCTACAAGGTTGACTCTCAGCCAGTGTACAATAATTAGGGTCCACTCAATCAAGAGGAAAGACGTGGATAAAGAGAGTGGGAGAGGGGCGCCTGGGTGGCTCAGTGGGTTAAAGCCTCTGCTTTCGGCTCAGGTCATGATCCCAAGGTCCTGGAATTCAGCCCTGCATTGGGCTCTCAGCTCAGCAGGGAGCCTGCTTCCTCCTTTCTCTCTGCCTGCCTCTCTGCCTACTTGTGATCTCTGTCAGATAAATAAACAAAATCTTTAAAAAAAAAGAGAGAGAGAGAGTGGGAGAGCCATGTAGGGTACAATAAAATTCAGGGTGGATTATAGCTGGGCTGGATTAAGCTGAAATATTCTCCACTAGCTTGTAAAATTGTCTACACAGGGTAAGAACACCAGCTTCCTTTTTCACACAGTATTGGTATGAGTATAAAATGCTGTCACTTACGCCAATGTACTTGGTAAACTATACAGTATTCTAGGGAACGTCAGGTTTCTTTTTTCCTTTTGTACGTATTTATGCTAATGTTCTACCCACAGCTGGGGTCCTCCTGTTTGGTCACCTATGGGAGAGAGGTAAAATCAAGGTAAAATGGGTCTCCGGGATGCCGTAGAAGCACACATTTGGTAGATTTGGGTATTCAGGGCTTCTCATAGTTGCCATTCAAATCATACACACTTGTCCTTGTTGACTCTGCCTGGTGGGAGAGGATGCGTATTTGAAATTGAAAAGAAGGGCTGAAAAAAAAAAAAAAAGAAGGCCTTGACTTTCAGCAGCGTTTCTGCTGTGTCTCTGGGGTGGGGTCCTTAATTTAGCACCCCTGGTTTCCTTAGGTAAAATAAGGATAGTAACATCACAATAACTTTGGTTGTGTGGGGATCATGGGATACAACACAGCACAAATGACACTGGATGGTGAATTGGGAAGGGCTGAAGGTAGTCACTGCACTCACCTGTCCTAAAGACGACCTTATGGAAAGGTCTGGATGATAACCACAGCATTCTGGAGTCCCGTCCAGTCTGCTTTTGTAAACACATTAAAGATCTTGAGTCCTTACTGTGGATTCTTAGCTGCCAACACTGAGTGCACTAAAAAAAAAAAAAAAAAAAAAAAAAAAGCGCATTGCTTTTCTCTCATTTCATGTGTTTTGTGTGAATATTGGGAAAAAGAAATGTGCTCAGATGTTGCAAGATCAAAACAAATTATCAGACTCGTGTATACCATCGCACGCCAGTCAGCCGCAGAGCGAAATCTTCTACGTTTCTAAGTCTTGCTTTACTTTAGGATCATTTATCATGACTTTTTACATGAGTGTCTCATTGAGCTTTCATTCCACAAGCTGGTGAGCTAATATATAAAGTAATCTGAATTAATGTAGAAAACATTAGAGATGTTCATTTTTCAGGTGTGAATGATTTCCCCAAGTATCGATATCTGCTGTGTTCCTTTTCCTCGGTAATTGTATAAATCGGTAAAGCCATCATGTGCTTGGCAAAATTTTGATATGGGATTGCCAGACATGTAGGACTGTACTTCTCTCCAGATGTTTGCAGATTTTCATCGATGCTCCTACAGCTGTTTGGTTATGGGACTCACCGTGATCCAGTTTGTAGGTAATGTGGGTGTTTTTTCTCATCTTTTCCTCTTCGAAGCCCATTTTCATGTGACTGCTTGCTTACAGCAGATCCACCAGCTGCCAAGTAGGGATGAGGAGAAACAAATCATCCCATTACCTGCTAGATAACTCTGAAAATATCTGAAAATTTTGGCTAAAATGGGCTTTTAGATTATTTAATTTCAAATATGACTGATTCCTCAGGCCCACATTTAAAAATGAGTCAGAGGGAGGTAGAAATATATGGATCAAAATTATGACATAATTTAAATATTATTCATGATGAACAGGAGATCTCACTACTACCTGTATTTTATCAAGATTCTAGAATTTTCCTCACGTACAGGATTTCTCATATTTCCCTTTCTGGAGTTTCCGTGTCTGCATTTCGTGAGAGCACAGGCAAGCGCGGACACACAGTCGCATGCGCACAACCATACTTCGAGTTCTCTGTTTGGGTCCCCGGGTCGTTCAGACTGGGGGCCTGGCAGGCTCAGTTCGGTGTGAGCTGAGGTGATGCCCAAGGTAAGGAAGGACAGTCCTTTCTCAGAAGTAGATCTGAGGTTTGCACAGACTCCTGGGGACAAAGGGCTGCTCTTCCCAGAATATCTGAAGATACAGATTTCTACGTTCACCTGGTTTCCTGTGAATGTATTTTTTCAAATAGCCGTACTATGTTGCACAGGAAGCACGCTGTGGACCGAACCGGCCACCATCTTTGTGTTCACTCCGGCCTGCTGGCGCGGGGGGTGGGGGTGGGGGGCTGACCTGCTGCCCAGCGGGTCTCTCAGTGGTGCTCTCCTGCTACTGATGCCTTAGTCTGCATATATGTTTCTCTTCCCATTTTTAAAAAATAACATTTATTTTTATTTTTTCAGAGAAAAATATGTGGGGGCAGTAAAAGACGTCGAGTCATTTCATAGCCCAGATGACAAGCCCCGTGAGACTTGCTAAGCAAAGGCAGTGAATGCACGAGGTTCAGAAAGACGAGCAATAATATTCCTACAAACAGTGTCCCCCAGCACTGCGTGCGCGCGCACGCACACAGCCGCGTGACCAGGATCATGTCGAGAGCATCTCATGTCGACTACACCATTTGTTGGACTTGGCTTTATTTCCTACTGATGTAGTTTCAAATTTTCCCGTAAAATTCTTATTCTTTTACAAGTACGTGTGATATACCATACTATGCTCTCACGGGCTGAATCATTTCTTCTAAATCCATTTCATTCTTGATGGGCATTTATGGTGCTTTTCAGTCTTTAGAACTACAAAGTCTCTCCAGACACCCTTGTTTACATGCCTTGTGATTTTTTTTTAAGCATATTTACAATTTAAATTCCTAAGACTGGAACTGCTCATCAAACTTTAATGTACATCTTAAATGTAGATGTCTATTTGCAACTGTCCTCTGAAAGGTTGGTGCTGGCTTACCTTCTTGCCTGAAGTGACCAGGTGTGTTTTTGCCACAATTCACAAGGAATGCCTGACAGTCGATAAGAGGTTATTATTAACTTACTGTCTAAAAAAACCCAAACAAACAAAAAACAACTTACTGTGTAGAGAGGCACATTTTTCCAATGTTTAGCATTTTTCTGTATGTTTATTGGGTGTTTGTGAACTCTCAGTCCATATAAATTGCCCATTTTTCTGTTTATGTGTCTTTTTCTTACGGATTTGCACAGATTTCTTGTCACTAAAGGGAATTAACTGTCATCCATATCATTTAATTCCTATCATTTATGATTTTCCCCCAGCACATGTTTTTGAAACATCATCAATCTGAAAAATATTGAGTTTTTAAAAAAAATATTTAAGTCCTTAGAATAATTAGAATAAATTATGACTGACAGTTGGTTCTAAATGTAGTATAAACATTATTATTAATATTAAAAGAAAGAATGTTTATCACAAGAATATATATATATATATATATATATCCTATACCTTATATATTTGCACTTTCACATTAATTTTTGATCCACTTGGGTCAATAAGTTAGGGCTATTTCTGTGGGCCAATAGCCACCATAGCATCTTTTGATAAATTCTCTTATCCTCATTGACACAAACCTTAGAATAATCAAAATCTCTGCATATGTTTGGGTTTGCTTCTGGATAATGATCCCACTATTGTATATGAAATAGCAATTTCATAGAAATTGCTTTTGAAATTTATAATGTATATTTTAGTATATGATAGATCAAATTTGCACTAGAGCCATACTTTATATTTAAAATTACTTTGTTTGTTCTTATTTACTTAATTTTTTTAGCTAGACTACTATGTCATAATGTAAAATCAAATAAAACTCTCTTTTGAGAATTTTAGGGTTATATTTTGAGTATATGTGAACTTATCCCATTAAATTGAAAAATTAGGAAAATTTTCCATCTTTATAATATCAGTATTTCTAGCAAAAAATATAATTTTATATTATTTTGAATTTTTTGAAGTCCATCATTTACATCTAAATATTTTCTTTATATAATTTTAATGTAATTCTTATTAAGTTACCTTTCTAAGACATTTATGTTCACCAATTTCCAGTGTGAATGGTTTCATTTACTGTATCTTCTTAGTAGCCATTGTTTACATCTTATAAACTATTAGCTTTTGTACATTAATTTTAAAACCCTTCCTTGAGAACTGTTCTGAGTTTTCTTACATACTTTAATAATTTTTAAGTTGAATAATTGTTTCTTGTGCTCTATAATCATATCACATATGAGGAAATGCGTCATTCTGACATTTCTCTCAAATGTTTATCCCCCAGGAGTTAATTCATAAGGGAAATAGTGAGAATCATTTTCTACTTCCAATTACTAGCAATGTTTCTACTTTTTTACCTTAAAGTGTGATTCTGATTTTCAGAAATATTTTTTCATCATGTTTCCTAGACCTTCATGCATCTCTTCTTTTGACAGTTTGTGAAACAGTCGAGAAAACAAGACAAAACAAATAAGGCAGATAGAGTCCAAAGTATTGCCTCAGATGCATATAGTCTAGGAGAGAGCATGACCTCTCGATGTGACAGACGCAGAGTCGTCCTAACACCGACATCGGAAGTCAAGGGTCTTCCACTCCCAGTCCCTGCAGGGCTGGAACGACGGTGTTGACTGTAGGTTCTCCCCAGCAGGACCATCCTGAGGAGATAAAAATGGAGACGCTTCACTCAATCTATCTCATGGCAAATGGAGGGGCGGAGGACACCTGGAGGGGAACACTAAAGGGGATCCTTCCACCAGGCCGGGGACATTGGAGATGGCCAATAAGGCATTCCTGCTTGATACATGTACCAAGTGCTCCAGGTCTATCAAGATAAATTATTTTGACGTAAATTTTGTCGAAGACATTTTTTGCATTTATTTTATATATATAATATTTTTTGCATTTTGCATTTGCATGGTGATACCTCACCGATTTCTTGATCTGGCATGGTGTAATCATATCAATGCATCTGAATGGAAGTGTCAGAATTATTGAAATTTAATTACATTTAAATTATATCATGATACAATTTTGTAGATTGTCTCTATCCCAAATTGCCCTTGGATTCTTGACTTGAACAGGCACTATTTGGTCATAACATATTACTTTGTAATGTACTGCTAAATCGTAGTTATTGATCTTCCTAACATTTCATACAGGGGTATGTGTGTGTAAAATGTTCTTCATTGGCTGTTTAGGAGCTGGCACCCTACACATAACTTGAAGGATTTTCTTCTTTCTGTATGTTTTAAAACATATTCCAGATGCTTGAAGTAAGGTATATACCGTCAAGAGGGTATAATACAAATATAATTCAGTTTCAATTGTCCACAGGCTTCGTCTTTTGTCACGTGATGTGTTGCTGAGGAACGAGTCACGTCTCTCACACAGCTGTGTTTCTGTTATCCCAGCTTCCTACTTTTGCCTTCGGAAATTTCAGCATGATTTGGGCATAAGTATTAACAACAGTTGTACCCTCCCTCTGCATTGTACTGTGTTTTATGTGAGTTGTGCTAGACAACCTCTGCCTGGCTCTGCAGATCTGTTCTTCCTACATCCTCCAGGGCAGGTGGCCATGGAGGGTGAGCTGTAAGGGTGACTTCACCGGGCTCTTTGCCTTCAGTTATTCATTTGATTTTGTAAGAGATCAGAGAGAGGGAAGAATATGAGTTTGGGTTATTTCACCAGGGTCCCTCCTAGAGGGTCCCTCCAGATGGTTGTGAGTCTAGAACATCAAGGCACTTCTGGGTGGGCCTGCGGCACATGTCTCTCCCCGTAGGTCCTAACTGCCCCCCTTTTCAGACCTTACACCTAAGGCTGACAGGCTACTGCTAGCTCCGGGGTAATATACTATTCTGTGGATTCCCGTCTGCCCACACTTAAAAAACGTATTTCCTTCATCAGACACCTGTCAACCCACCTCAGTTTGAACAGGCCATCTTGTTCTGGCCAGGACCTGACCCCTGTGGGTAATACCCTTCGTCTTTGAAACATCCTTTAAATTAAGCTTCGTCTTGGCGGATAATGGCAATGCAGGGTTCTCATTCACTACCGTTTTGCCTGTCCTTTTAATTATTGAAGTCACTTTGTCTAAGCTGTTTATAGTTGGGATTTACATTTTAAGTCACTTTAACTCCCCATTTCCTTTTAATATCAAAATCGGTCTCTCTCTATATATTCATGTACATATTTCCATTTATCCTTCTTTATAAAGGTGATGTGCTTGATCTTAATTTTGCTGCTTTATTTGATCTTAACGTTCCTTTATTTTGCCACTTTTCCATAGAGATTATAATTTCTGCTCTTTGTTTTAATGCATGTGTTGAAGGACACACATTTTCTAACTGGCAGTTTGGAAAGTTTATAGTCTAATTTTAACAAGAATGAGCCAAAGTGTGTACATTTCACCCAACATCTTAGCACTTTGGAAAACAGGTATGATTTCACACTGTCAAAGAGGAGAGCGCTTGTTACTAACACTTCCTTGTAAGGCCTCTTCCTTTTCATCTCTGATTTGTTTATGAATTACATTTATTTTTAGTTTTTCTGGAGGTTGCTTGTATTATTTAGAATGCTATATGTAGTCTTTCCTTGATATTCAAACTAGGACAATATCATTTCATCCCAAGAAATATTAAGAATTAATCCAATCACATTTTTGCTGAACTTTTCTGCCCACCCAAACATTTTGGATAGGACTCTTTGTTCATGTTTTCTTTTGCTTTTACTGTTCCATTGTCTTCTCCCATTAATCTTTACTGATCTATAGTGTGAATCTAACCTGAATTTCCTCTCCAAAAATTGTCGAATTGTTTTTCCTGCCCAAATGCCTGCAAGAATTTTCTTATTCTGAAGACACATCTTAACACGGTAAGGAGCTAGATTTAAACATTTTGTTTCACTTTTCTCTCCAGTCCCTACTTTTTCACCCTCCTTCCCTCAATCACAGATCACATGAATTTCATCTTACTGTGGATCCCCTTAGAAATCACATGCCTCGACTCCCTCGACATACGCCATATCCAATCTCCTACAGTATCGATGGTGTCGTGTAACTCACTGATGTTTTGAACATTCTGTGTTTATCTCACTGGTCTTGTCCCAAATCTTCTCACACTTTCCTAAGCATTTTGAGCTTCTCCCCAGCCATCAGGGGCTCTAGTCATTTGTCCTGCGGACTATTGCTCTGTAGTTTTAAGCACGTATGTTAAAGTTTAAGAGGAATCTGGTCTCCTTTGGGGTGACAATTTCAGTTTGTTTCCTTAAAATTTTTCACCTTTCCTCCCTTTGAACTATTTGAATACCAAACAATTCTCGGAGGACTGGAGAATTAAAATGTTCTCATTTTTAATAAACTCATATTTATAATTACTTAGGCCCAGGACTATATCATATCCCTTTGCCTAGTTGAGTCAGTTAAACCTTTTAAGCCACATAACTTTCTACTGTTAGCTCCTCTCTTTGTTCCCTCCATGGAAGGAGCTTCCTTCCATTCTCTTCTACTCCTTCCAGAGGAAAAAAACATAGTATAAGGTGTTACAAACCTCTGTTTTCTTTAATAGAAATTATTTTTCTCAATCCTAGATGCACATTAAATTCAAGTGAAAAGCTTTCCCTGCAGTCTGGGGCTCACTCTAAGGCAATTTCATGTGGCCAGAGTATCCGTAATTTTTTAGGACATTCAGGTGATTTTATAGTCAGTACATAGGCAACAGGTGACTACTGTTTCCCAGGGTATGAGCTCATTCACATCTGTCCCAAGTTGAACAACCTTAGAGCTATAAATAAAATATAATCGGGAGCCCTTCTGAAGTGACAGAATAAGGACCCCTAAAGACCCACTCCTTTGTAAAAGCAATGACGACACAGGTTGAGTGGTCAATTTCAACTTTTCGGAACTCTAGAAGTCAACCAAAGGCTTACAACATGAAGATCATTTATTAAAGAAAAATGTCTAGATCTTGGTAAAAATAATGGGCTTTGTGTCATTTTAATTTGCCCTATTTATATATCCCTCTCACTAATTCTCAAGTAGTTATGAAAACCCACAATATATAAGTCACGGGAAAGTAAACTGGGTTTGGAGCTCCCCTAAATGCCCCATTCCCAGGGTTTTGTTTGTTTGTTTGTTTGTTTTTTAACTATTTGACCTTCCTTGTAGTCTGAGGAAATTTTCATTCACAGGACTTATATCTACTTGACTTGACTAAGTGTTTGCTCATGGAGAAACTCTATACCCAGGGTAATTGTTGAACAAAAAATCAGTAGTGATTGTTAGTAGTAAAGTTGCATGAGAAGGCAAACAAAATGCTTGCAATACATTTAAAAGAAAAATTTTAGAAATTGAATGACCATAGAGGGTTTTGAACAGTTATGCTATAGTCCTGGGAATCCACAAGGTGATGTGCATATGCAGGAAAGAACTAAAAACTCTTTATCTCATGTCTGGCTGACCTTGAGTCTCTGTACAAGCTGAAAATGAAAGTTTAAGCAGAGTTGTAAACTTCCAGTGCATTAAAGGTATTTGCAAACACATATAATACAAAGTGTACAAGACTCATTGGTGCAGGTGCCGTCCAGTCATCTACTTCCCATTAAGCTAACAGAGCAGAGACTTCAGAGACGTCATTTGAAAAAGTTAGGCTTCACAAATGAGACCAGGAAAGTCATTAAACAGTCAAAGGATAGAAACAATAACTTAAATACAGGGAAATCTAGTGCCCAGTGTTGACGTATTATATTATTTAAAATGTCCTTTTCAGCGACAACCAAAAATATGACCTAAACAGGATGTTAGCTTTTCACGTGGCAAAATTTTTTGTATATTGTTTAAATAAAGAATATTTACAAAGTAAATTGTAATCCTCTGGATGAGGAAAAGAAAATTAATTAAAATATGTGCTAAAATAAACAACTAGAAAAGTTTTTAGAAGATTTTGTTAGAGAGAGAGAGAGAAAGCGAGAGAGCTGCAGACAGAGGGAGAAGCAGGCTCCCCACTGAGCAAGGAATCCAAGGCAGGACTCAATCCTAGGACCCTAGGATCATGACCTGAGCCAAAGGCAGACACTTAACAGTCCGAGCTACCCAGGCCCCCCAAAAACTAGAAAATTAAAACAGTGTACCATGATATATCTATTATGGAGGAAGAGATGAACAAAATACATAAGACACATAGAAGGCAAAGAGAACAGAAAATGTGAATCCTTCATCAGGAAGTACATTAAGCACAAATGAATTAAATGCACTAATCAAAAGATAAAAATTGATACAATGGGTAAAAAGTGTACAACTATATACTGCCTAAAAGTGATACATTTTATATTCAAGGGCACAAATAGGCTAAAAGTAAAACTCTTGGGAAAAAATACCATGCAAATAGTAACCAAAGGGGTAGGTAAACTAATACCATAAAAAACAGATCATAAAATAAAAATAATTAATAAAAGATGGCTGTTTAATAATCATAAAATTTTCAATACACCAGGGAGACATAACATTGATAAACATACATATACCTAAAAATGGAGATCAAAAATACATAGAGCAAAAACACAACTTAAAAGTGAAAGGGATACTTTTGTAATAATGTTTAGACTTCAATATCACAATTTCAATAATAGATAAAAAAAAAAAACTAGGTGGAAAACCACTAGGAAACAGGAAACTTGAACAACATTCTAAATCAATCGGATGTAACCACCAGATACAGAACTCTTTATCACTCTGAAACATTGTCCAGCATAGGCCATACGTTCAGGAAAAACAAACAAATGAAAGCCCCCAAACCTCTCTAATTTTAGAAGTATTAAAATCATAAAAAGTATGTCCCCTGGATGAAGGTAGAAATTAATAACAAAATGAAATTTGGGGAATTTGCAGCAATTTAAAATTACAAAACACCTTCTTTATCTAGTCAACTATAGATTAAAGACAAAAATCGTAGAGGACATCAGAAAAAAAAAATTGAGGTGAGTTAAAACAAAACTTACAGAATGAAGTTAAAACCATGCTTAGAGGAATTTATAGCCACCAACACCTGTATTAAAAGAAAGAAAGATCTAAAATAACATTCTACTTTAAGAAACCAAAAGAAAAGAAAAATCAAAAGAAAGAAGAACAAAGGAAATAATAAAGATTAGAGTAAAAATTAATGACAAAGGGAACAGAGTAAGAACAGGGAAAATAAAAAGCATTGAAAGGTGGATTTCTGCAATGATTAATAAAGTCAACAAATATTTACCTACGCTGACCAAGAAAATAGAGAAGAAAAGATCATATTACAAGAACTAGAAATGAAAGTGGGGATATGATTACCAGCCTTTCAGAAATAAAAAGAAACAACTCTACGCTAACATATTTGATACTCCAGATTAAATGATGAGTCTGAAAAAGACACACACTACTTGACTGAATATTTGTGTCCTCCCAAAATTCATATGCTGCAACTTCAACCCCCAGTGTAATCGTATTAAGAGGGAGCGACTTTAGGTCAAGAAGACAGAACTCTCACAAATGGGATTAGTATCTTTACAAAAGATAAAAAGAGAGCTCGCTTTCTCCCTCTCTCCTGCTCTCTGCCACGTGAGAATACAATGAGAAGACAAGCAGGAAAGCCGATCCACACCAGACACTGGATCTGCTTAATCTTGGACTTCCCAGCCTCCAAAAATATGAGAAATAAATGTTTCTTGTTTAAGCCCTGCAGTCTATGGCAATTTTTTATAGCATACTGAGCAGACTAAGATACTTATGTAACTCAAACCAAACAAAACAAATTAAAAAAAAAAGAAAGACAGAAAATCTGAACGGACCTTCAACAAATAACACAATTCAATTATTCACCAAAAAAAATTAGCATAAAGGAAAGCTCAGGCCCAGATAATTTGGCTAGTAAATTCCACCCAATTGTTGAAAGAAGGCTCCACACAAATTCTTCACAAACTTCTCAATAAATTTGAACAGGATGAAAAACTTCCCAATTTATTCTATGGGGGCAGAATTACCCTGATTTAAAACAAACAAACAAACAAAAAAAGTCAGTCAAAGTCATCACAAGAAAATTTAGAGACTAATATTTCTTATAAATATAGATGCAAAAGTATTCAACAAAATAGTAGCAAACTGAATCCAACAGTGTATGTCAAAGTTTATACACCAAAAACAGTGAGTTTTATACAAGAACTCCATGTTGGTCAACATGAAAACTAATGCAACACATCAGATTCTTCTTACTAAACTCCAAAAAAGAATTTGACAAAATCCAACATGCTTCCATGATAAAATCATTCAACAAAGTAGTATTAGAAGGAAACTTCCTCAACTTGATAAAGGTATTTATGAAATACTCCTAGGTAATTCATTCTAAATGGAGAAAGACTGAATGCTTTTCCCCTAAGATCAGAAAAAAAGAATTTCCATTCTTGTCACTTCTGTTCAAAATTCTTCCTGAGTTTCTAGTCAGGGCAATTAGGAATGAAAAGAAATAAAAGGCATCCAGAATGGAAAGAAGGAGTTATGCTATCTCTATTGGGAACTTATAATCTTGAATATAGAAAACCTTAAAAATTACAAAGCCCTGTTAGATATAATAAATCTGCTTAGGAATGTTTCAAGACAGAAGATCTATTAACAAATTAGTTATGTTTCTGTATGTTATCAATGATCAACCTGAAAATTAAATTAAGAAAAAAATCCATTTATAAGAGCATTGAAAAGATTAAAATGCTTAGCAATAAATATAACAAGAAAGGTCAAGAGTGGTACATAGAAAACCATAAAACACTGCTGAAGTAAATTAAAGAAGACCTAAATAAATGGAAGACACAACATTGTTAAAATGGTGATACACCCCACAATAATTTGAAGATTTAATGCAGTCTCTGTAAAAACCCCAACTTCAATTTTTGCAGAAGTTGACAAGCTGATCCTAAAGTTCATATGAAATGCAAGGGACCCCAAAGAGCCAGTCTTATAAATAAAGAACAAAGTTGGAGGAAAACTACTTCCTTATCATAAAAATTACTACAAAACTGTAGCAATCAAAGTGGTTTGGTACTGGCATAAGCATAGACACGTAGGTCAAAGGAATATAAAAAAGGATTCAGAAATAAGATATTTACGGTCATTTATTTTCAATAATTTTCAATAAGGTTACCAGGACACTTTGATAGGAAAACTTTTTTTCCACAAAGGATGCTGGGACAATCAGCTATACAAACAAACAAAAATGAAGGTGGACCTCTACCTTACACTGCACACAAAATAACTCAGATTAAATATCTAAATGCAAGAGATAATTTTTTTTTAAATCTTAGGAAACAGAACTCAGAAGGCAATTTTCCTAATATTGTGTTAGGCAATAATTTCTTGTTTATGAAAACATAGGCACAGTGAAAAAGAAAAAAAAAACTTCATCATTATTGAAAACGTTCCTGTTTTAAAAGACACAATCAGGGCACCTGCATGGCTCAGCAGGTTAAGGGTCTGCCTTCTACTCAGGTCACGATCCCGGGTTCCTGGGATCCAGTCTCATATTGGGCTCCCTGCTCAGTGGGGATCCTGCTTCTCCCTCTGCCTGCCGCTCCCTCCCCCTGCTTGTACTCTCTTTCTCTCTCTGGCAAATAAATAAATAAGATCCTTTAAAAAAAGACACTATCAAGAATGTCAAAACACACTAACAAATTTGGAGAATTATTTACGATCATATATCTGGTAAGGTACTTGTATCTGGAATTTATCAGGGTAGCTTACAACACAACAATATAAAGACAAATAATCAAACTGAAAAATGAGCAATGTAATGATTTGTTTCTCCAAATAAGATATATAAATGGCCAACAATCACATGAAAGGATGTTCAACATCATATTAATAGTGAAATAAAACCCCAAAGGGATACCATGTCCTACCCAGTAGGATGACTATCACAGTAAAAAACACATACATAGGGGCACCTGGGTGGCTCAGTGGGTTAAGCCTCTGCCTTCGGCTCAGGTCATGATCTCAGGGTCCTGGGATCGAGTCCCGCATCGGGCTTTCTGCTCAGCGGAGAGCCTGCTTCCTCCTCTTTCTCTCTCTGCCTGCCTCTCTGCCTACTTGTGATCTCTCTCTGTCAAATAATTAAATAAAATCTTTAAAAAAAAGACATACATAAAAACCACCGGTGAAGATGTGGAGAAATTAAAATCTACGTACAGAGCAGGTGGTTCCTGACACAGAGCTTCTAAAACCCTGGGAATTTCCTGAGTAATAGGAGTGAGTGGAGCATCTTTTGTTATTCCTAAGGTGCTTTCTATCATATGTAAGTTTATGCTGAAGAAGTGACCCTTGATGGTTGGACCTCTGTAGACCTTCACAATGGGAGCTGGTGGCCAGAGGAACCTCTCATGTGATTAGAGGGCTGGAACCTTCAGCCACACCATCCAGTCTCTGGAGGTAGGAGGCACGTGGAGATCAAATTAATCATCAATGGCCAACAATTTGATCAATCATGCCTATGTAACGGGACCTCCATAAAAACTCTAAACAATGAAGTCACAATGTTTCGGGTTTGTGGGTACCCCCAGCTGCCAAGGATTGTGGGGTGGCACACCCCAATTCCACAGGGACAGAAGCACTTGAAACCCTTCTGGACCTCATCCTATGTGGCTCGTCATTGGGCTATTTCTTTGTATCTTTTACAGTCAGTCAGTAAGTGTGAATAAAGTGTTTCCCTGAGTTCTGCGAGACATTCTTGCAAATTATCAAACCCAAGGAGGGGGTCATGGGGTCATGGGAACCCCTGACTTACAGCTGGTGAGTCAGCAGGTGGTCCAGATGTACAACTGGCATTTAAAATGGGGGCAATCTGGTGGGATTGAGCCCTTGTGGGATCTGATACTAACTCTGGGTAGTTAGTGTCTGAATTGAATTAAATTATAGTGCATCCTGCCAGTGTCTGGAGATTTGGAAAATTGTTCCCTGTTGTATGGAAAAAACACAAGCATTTCATGTCAGAAGTATGCTGAGTAAGAACCAAACTAAACAGAAACAGATGAATGAAATGTTCTGTGAGTAGAAACAGATCATAGCAGTAAAGGGTCGAGGGTCTTAAGATACAACATAAGGGATTTTTGTTTGGTATAGAGACATGTGATTTAGATGTAGCATGGGAGCAAATTACTCTGGATTATAACTAATTATCCTCAAGAATGTTCTTGGAGATCTTTGCTTTGGCCAAACAAGACATGCTCCAACCTAAAGACAGAGGCAGGGATTAAATGAACCCAACGAATGCAAAGTTTCCACAATCTTAAATCCTATTACTTTTAAAAATTTTAATCTATACATATGGTTAATTGCTAATTTACAAAATAAAATTGTCAGTCACTTCTTTTTCTCCTCAGCAGGGCTCACAGTGTTACGTGTGGACAGATCCACTCCATTATTCTCGATGGGGGTGCCTTTGCTCAGTAAGAGAAGTCCTTATGTCTAAATGAAGTTTCAAGACACACTCCTTCAAAGCTTCTGAATATATATTCACGGCCAAAATAAATTTCATATTTTTTAAAGAATTCATAAAATGCTAACAATTTCTAACACTTGACATTTTCAAGTCTGCTACTTTTTTTAAAAAGCAGTTTTAGATATAATAGATTTATATTGAGTTTAAGTAAAATGCTATCTTCCTTACCAAACTCAAAAAATGTGTTCACTGGGTCTTCTGTGGGGTGTCACAAGAAATATTTCTGTCTCTTTAAAATTAATTTTTCCCTCTTTTCTCCCCATGAACCCATCCCCTATGATAATAAGTCTGGAATATGTTCGTTTTGTTTAGGAGATATAAATGTAACACTGAAAAGCCATCCTCTGGCCCCAGGGCAACAATGTTGCTTGGCCCTGCTTCTCCTTTGGATTGTCTAATTTCCCTGCTTGACACCAGTGGTTCATTTTGCAATTCATGGTCACATTCAGCCTAATCTCTTTGTGCTCATCTCATTATGTAAATATTGAGATCTGCAGAAATGACCCTCTGTGGCCTTTTGTGAATAAACTAGCAAAGAGCAGAGTAGATTTATTTTAGTCAAGCGGTCCCGAAACCCATCACTTCCAGGAAGAGAAAAAGGGGCTGCAAACATTCCAGCTGTCCGTGGACCAGGAGCTCCCAGGGTCCACCATGCTCACACTCTTAATCATACCACAGCAAGCCTGTGCATGGTCCAGGCAGTGGGAGGCCTCCCCCTTGGAAAGCCAGCTCACTTACTATACAATTCTTCCTTCACAACTACAGAGTAGGCTCCCTGTATAGGTTTCATCTTGGGTCCAACCTATGGTTGGGCTGATTTTGAAGCTGGCTTCCTTCATCTCTCGGCTGATTTCGGTCTCTGGTCCTCATGGCGTAAGCTGTGTCCTCGGCTGCTGGGATCCCCTAGGCTCATCTTCTCTGCCTCACTGTGGGCCCTCATGGGACGTCGAAGCTTGCTGAGACTGATTTGTCAGTTCCCAAAACCCCGGTCATTCTCCTGTCCTGTCTTTCCGCCCCCTCCCACTGCTTCCCCACCTCAGTGGTCATCATGCGAACTTTCCGAACACGAGCCCTACCTTGGCTGGACTCTTCAGACGCCAGGGAGAAAACACAGGACAACATTATCAGACCTCGAAGTACCAGTAACAAACAGGCAAACCGTCTGGACTATCCTACCGTGGCTGGAATCCTACAGTAAGAATTAGGAAGGCTATCTGGAAACTTGCTTAAAGAGGTCTCCTATACTCGCCTCCTCTAGCTGTAGGTTTTATTTACTTATCTACTCACTTAGAACTCCTGATAATCAGTACCGATAAAGAAATCTGTTTGAATTACTGTCCTGGACCCTCAAGAGCCACTTTTGAAGAAAAGGCATCTGAGGTGGACCAGAAATGACAAAGGTGACGGAGGGAGCGAGTTTGCTTTTTCACCAGATGATTTTAGCTCTAAAAAGAAAAAAAATTGAAAATTATTGAACAGCTCTGGTCTTACCCTATATCATTATGGTGATTGATTATTATATATAAACTGTAACAAACTACCCATATAAACTTAGTGTGTGTACATATAGACACATACATAATATGACTATGTCTTCTATGTATGATTACGTACAGTTCCTACATGTAGATGACCGTACATTAGACTAACAGCTGTGGAATGCATGCATACTCACGGGAGTGCACACACACATAAACACCCATGCCCACATATACAGACAGCTTCGAATTTACGGTGGTTCAACTTAACAGTTTTTTGACTTTGATGGTATGAAAGTGATGTGCATTCAGGAGAAGCTGTACTTGGAACCTGAATCTGGATCTTCCCGGGCTAGCGACATGCAACACGCGGTAGGCAGACCCTCCCCTGGGACGGTGGGCAGTGGCAGCCGAGACTCCCGGGTCAACAGCTCACACACTGACAAGCATTCTGCACCCCAACAACCATGCTGCTTGTCACTTTCTGTACAGTATTCAATACATTACACTAGACCGTCGACACTTTATTATAAACTAGGCTTTGTGTTAGATGATTTTGCACAACTGTAGGCTAATGTCAGTGTGCCGAGCATGTTTACAGTGGGCGAGACTAAGCTAGGGTGTCTGAGAAGTTAGGTGTGTTAAAATGTGTTTTGATTTACGGTATTTTCAACTCATGACGAGCGTGTTAGGACACAGCCCCACGGTAAGTAGAGGAAGAGCCTTATATACTGTATCAGTTAACCAATAATCGCAGACTGCATTTACATACATATACACACACACACACACACACACACACGAAGTTAGTCAGAGACTTCACTGGGCATTCTGTACTTTCTACTCATCATCGCTTCCTTCTTTTTTGACAGAATCCTAGTTTGCTTCTCCAGCCCGCTGAAGCCACGTTGCTACAAACGTCTCCATCCCTGGGTGCAGGGGTAAGACTTATTTTGTCTCAGGTGGGAGGGGCAGCTCCTTTCCTTTCCCCACAGTTGGCTCTGGCATCCACGCGTAAGGTGGGCAGCACAGAGCGTTCATCTGAACACGGCTCTTAGCCTCAAGGCAGTGCTGCCTGACGCTGCTCGCAACAAGAAGGCACAAGAAGACAAACTGGGAAAGCCAAGAGAACTGACTGGGGGGGCACTGGGCAGGTGCCCATCACACTTCCAGTTGATAGAAGTATTTCCTCTTCTGTTTGCGTGGCTGCGAGGCAAGGTTTCGGGTATACGGACCCTGGAGCGCCTTCATGGGTATGTGTGTCTTACTACATTCCTCCTCCTACCTCAGCCTTTACCTGTCATACCTGCAGAGCCATCCTTTAATATAAACACTTGCCATTTCGTTTTCATATTTAAAATGATTCTCCACCCAGTTCCCTGGGAGAAGACAACTAAGAATGTTTAGCATGACATATACTGCTCTCTCCGGATAGTTACATGTTATTGATCTCCCCAGGAAGACTTTGCTATTTGCTGGGTACTTGGACTTGTGGTGACTTTGTTTTATTTTTTTTAAGGTTGTGTTTATTTATTTGAGATAGAGAGAGAGAGAGAGAGAGAGATAGCGAGCATAGGAGATGGGGGATGGCCAGAGGGAGAAGGAGACTCCTTGCTGAGCAGGGAGCCCGACATGGGGCTCGAATCCCTGAACTCCCGGATCATGACCTGAGCTGAAGGCAGACGCTTAACTGACTGAGCCACCCAGGTGCTCCCCACTTGTGGCAACTTTAAAGGGTGGGCCATCTCAAACCCTGCCACCCGCATCCATCCTCTTCTTCATCTGCCTGATTGCATGAACTCGCCCTTCCCCGTCAGACCTGACTTCCCTTGTAGGGTTTCAATGCTACTACCTCCCCCATCCTTATCTCCTGTGACCATTCCACTTTGACAAGCAAGGTGCCCCTAAAATACTCATTCTTTCTGCCTCGAGCACGCATCATATCACAGTGTGGCAAAATTATGTTTGCTTATTTACTTCTCTTCCTAAGTGTGAGCTCCTGGTGGGGAAGGATGATATTTTTCTTTTTCCCCTTAGGGTCTGGCATATAGAATTGGCTCATTATTTTTTTTCCAATTTTTTATTTATTTTCAGCGTAACAGTATTCATTGTTTTTTCACCACACCCAGTGCTCCATGCAATCTGTGCCCTCCCTAATACCCACCACCTGGTTCCCCCACCCTCCCACCCCGCCCCTTCAAAACCCTCAGGTTGTTTTTCAGAGTACATAGTCTCTCATGGTTCACCTCCCCTTCCAATCTCCCTCAACTCCCTTCTCCTCTCCATCTACCCTTGTCCTCTATATTATTTGTTATGCTCCACCAATAAGTGAAACCATATGATACTTGACTTTCTCTGTTTGACTTATTTCACTCAGCATAATCTCTTCCAGTCCTGTCCATGTTGCTACAAGAGTTGGGTATTCGTCCTTTCTGATGGAGGCGTAATACTCCATAGTGTATATGGACCACATCTTCCTTATCCATTCATCCGTTGAAGGGCATCTTGGTTCTTTCCACAGTTTGGCGACCGTGGCCATTGCTGCTATAAACATTGGGGTACAGATGGCCCTTCTTTTCACTACATCTGTATCTTTGGGGTAAATACCCAGCAGTGCAATTGCAGGGTCATTATTTTTTTGATCTATATTATACAGGAGTAGTTTTTGGCATTCATTTAATCAGTGGGGGGAAAAAAAAGCAATTCCTGAAGGCTATCAACTTGTATCTAAAAGGATAATGCTGAAAGAGTTGAAAGAATAAAATTGAATGTCCACTTTAATAAGAATGTGGGGGAGGGGGATGTGGGAAGTAAAAGGGCTTTCTGTACTTGACAAAGAAGGAAGCTACTAGAGTGGCTCTTGGATGTTTATGCAAAGCAGGTATTTTTATAGGATTTCTTGCCACCCCACCTGATTTGTATGCTTTCGAAGTGAAGTGTTGAGTATGCTTTGGTTGTAAGGTCAGCAACTAGAGTCTAGGCAAGATGATTTTCTTTTCTTTCCATTCTTTTTTTATCCTCTTCTTGAGTATCAATGATCTACCTTTAAAAAGTAGTTGCTACAGATATTTTATAGTTTGATATTTTTATATTTAGAATAGAAGCTCATGACAAGATTTGCAAAGGTAGTAAGTGCTAACATCTTTAGGAAGTCTTTTTCAAGATGTATATCCTTCGTCTGCTCTGCAGTTGCTTTTCTGAAAGACTAACCCTCAGGTATACCCAAGACTTCCGTTGCACTTAATTCATTTGGCACTGGCATGATATGAGTACTATTTGGAAATTAAAGATAAGACGAAATAAAATCACCAGAGGGAGGATAGTAGATTTAAAGTCAGAAAGCAGCATTTCTAGCTTTACCAGTTGTGTTAGGATTCATAAATCTGCCTTTTCTACATCATAGAGGTGCTTGCAAAGGTCGGATAATATATAACATAAAATTACTTTGCATAATAAAATATTCAAATCAAAATATAACTTTTCACCCACAGTGAAGTACTTAGAGACAACATGCCATCTCATATACATTTGTGTGGTTACTTGATGAATATGTCTTTAAAATGGGGCCGCTACAGAACAGACTAAGAGCAGAGCCTGCCCGGTTCTTCTACTTACTGGCGAAAGAGAGCGGAGTCAGCTACACAAATGTTCTGTGGTCCAGTTTCCTCATCTGTGACACGTTCTGCAAGGCCACTGTGAAGACAAAATGAGTCCATGTGACAAAGGGCTTGGAACAACGGCCGTGCACATGAAGTGTCAGGCGAGAATACTAACAGCTGTTTCTACCGCCAGACAGGAGGCTCCAAGAGATCAGGAATCGTGTTGGTCTAGTTTGTCTCTGGGTCCCTAGCACCTGGCCCAGCACCGATACCTCAAAGATATTCAGAACCGGTCTGAAGGAATGCATGAACGGAACCGAGGGGTTTAATATAATGGCTTCCTCCTGCTGAAAAGTGTGGTGGGCAGCACTTGGGACACAGCACAAAAAAGCAGCAGAACGTAGGGGGGGAGTGGCATTAGCCCCATGAGTCACAGAGAAATCAAAGATCGCGGTGGTGGACACCCAGCAGGCAGCTCACACTGTACTTTATCTTGATAAAGTGACACCATTGGCCCCCTGACCTTCATGCTCTGTTTCCTCTCCTCACGAGTCCTTCCTTTCCCACAGATATCCCCATTCTCTCCCCAGACACCTTCAATATTGTCCTCCTACAGCCTGTTCTCTTCAGAAGATCTAAGACTCCTGTATCCTTTTGAGAACTTAAGATACTGTGTTACTTTGCCCCAGAAATACCTGCAGTGTTAGCTCTACCTTCCATTACGGAAAGAAAAACAAAAACCAGGAAGGATACTCGCTCTCACGTTAATACCCAGAAGGCATCCAGAGGAGGTGGTAGAATGAGCTTGCCACCCAGGAAAAATTTCTTTTTCTCCCAAAATTCATTCAGCCGACTCTTCCGCCTTTCATACAGGTGATCCCAGATATAGACGCAGACCGGCTGGTCAAATTTAACAGCAGACCACATTTTATGATCTCAACTCCTATTTCAAGGGAGACTCCGCAGAAATGGAGAAAGGAAATATGTTTACAAAAGTCATAATCACCTTTGGATGACTGCTGAGGCCACAGATCTTTATAACATTTATTATCTGTTTGTTCCTTACACAATTTCCAGTACCACGTAGTACAATGGGGGAAACTGAGTAACAGATTAATTGATTGGCTTCAGGTAAATTCATGATGTGACTCTGAACACTAGTGCTCCAATCCCTGTATTTTCCCACGTCACTTTCCAGGCTATATTCCAGCTCCTCCCTGCAGAAGCCTCTCTCCCCACAGAGGTGAGGTCCTCCCACCGACACCCTCTTCTCCCAGAGGCGCCACAATTCCCTGCTCCAGTTGAGGAGGCTAAGAGGTAGCATTTTGGTTTTCCATGGCTATAACCAGAACATATTAAAAGCAAAGAAAACTTTCATAAAAATCAATACATACTCAGTTCAGGAAAATTCTCAACTAGTAATAGATTCTACCCCATCGCATGTGGCCAATAAATGCTGGTCAAATAATGAAATGTCTGCAAGTCCTTCCACCAGTGACCAGCATACAAATATGTACAAGGAAACATTCACCAGAAATGGACTTAATGGGAGACAAGGAGAGCACAGTCTTCTGGTTTTGAGACCTCTTGGCTTTGGGGGCATTTTTAATGCCTTAGATCTCTCACTGTCTTGTACTCATTCACAATACCTGTGTAGTTCAGGAGTGAGCTCTGTGACAATCATCAGCTAGGTGACAGAGAAGCTAGGTGGACCGGGGAAATGGTGTGTCAATGTCTGAATATGAGAGAGAAGACACATAAGAAGAAAATGGGCCAGACGCCTCCCAGATAATGTTCCAAGATATGCCTTCTCCAGGGTAACGTTAACAAGTGTTCAGAAGCTAGCCTGAAAAATCACTGTCTCATGCAATGACACCCATTTACCAAGTGTTTGTCGAGGGCCTGTTGTGGCCCCAGAGATACATAAACCAAGTGGACACAAATTTCTGATGTGAACGACTTTATATTTCCATACAGTCTACTGAGTATTAGATGAATAGTGTAGAAAAACAGTAAAAGGCAAAAAGTGATGCAAGATACCACCTTACACCAGTTAGAATGGCCAAAATTAGCAAGACAGGAAACAACGTGTGTCGGAGAGGATGCGGAGAAAAGGGAACCCTCTTACACTTTTGGTGGGAATGCAAGTTGGTACAGCCACTTTGGAGAACAGTATGGAGATTCCTCAAGAAATTAAAAATAGAGCTTCCCTACGACCCTGCAATTGCACTACTAGGTATTTACCCCAAAGATACAGAGGTAATGAAAAGAAGTGCCATCTATACCCCAATGTTTATAGCAGCAATGGCCACGGTCGCCAAACTGTGGAAAGAACCAAGATGCCCTTCAATGGACGAATGGATAAGGAAGATGTGGTCCATATACACTATGGAGTATTATGCCTCCATCAGAAAGGACGAATACCCAACTTTTGTAGCAACATGGACAGGACTGGAAGAGATTATGCTGAGTGAAATAAGTCAAGCAGAGAGAGTCAATTATCATATGGTTTCACTTATTTGTGGAGCATAACAAATAACTTGGAGGACATGGGAAGATGGAGAGGAGAAGGGAGTTGAGGGAAATTGGAAGGGGAGGTGAACCACGAGAGACTATGGACTCTGAAAAACAACCTGAGGGTCTTGAAGGAGCGGGGGGGTGGGAGGTTGGGGGAACCAGGTGGGGGGTATTAGGGAGGGCACGTATTGCATGGAGCACTGGGTATGGTGCAAAAACAATGAATACTGTTACACTGAAAAGAAATTTTAAAAAAAGTGATGCAAGAGTTTCTCCTGCAGATGGGTTAGAGCTGGTATTGGTTTACTCCTAATTTCCCATGCAAACCTTCTGCTGGAAAGGGAGAAGAGTCTTTCCCTAAATGGACAGTCAGGGCAGCAGACATCTGAAAAATGGTATTTAGAACAGAAAACGACTAATATCTCAAGGTCTGCACACGGTACCATCAGATAACTTGGTACATGATACAGGGAATGCCTCATTAAAAAGTGGACATCACAGCTACTGAGTACTATGCTCTAGATCCTCTGCTAAGTACTTTGTGTGCATTAACTTACTTCGTACCCACGAAACCCCAGGGCATCACACAACCCTCAGATCCCAGAGCAGGGTGCTTGGGCATGAAAAGGGAGGTGCCTCACCCAGGACCGCTACAGAAGCATGGAGCTGGAAACTTGACCAAGGGTCCACCACAGAGCCAAATGTTGAACCTCTGCTGCAGGGTCTGAGGGGGTAATCTTTGTCGTTGTTGTTGTTACGTGCATTTTCCATGACTTGCTTATAACTGAAAAGCCTTTCCTTGGTTGTTCCTCTGACAAGGAGACCATTAAGTAAATTCATCAGCTATGCCTTTGGTGTTGTGGTTGTCAAAAAAAATTCCAATTACTTACTTATGAGCCATTTCCACCCTCAAAGGATCATGATTCTGTAATTTCACATTAGAGGCATCTCTATACTCAAAGTCGTCTTCCTGTGTTGATCAGACAAATCGTGATCTTCCTGACATTAAATGATTAAGCATGTATAAGCATTTAATTGGCCGACACCAAAGGAAGAGGTTTCAGGAGACTCTCATCCTCTTAACACCAGACTGACTTTAGTTAGCAAGTCTGTTTTCCTTTTTTTTTTTTAAAGAAAAAATTAATACCTCTCAGAATAAACAAAGTGTTTTCTTTGTTAGTTTTTTTCAAATATATATATATATATATATATATATATATATATATATATTTTAAAGAGGGTGGGATTAAACTAGCCTGTGCCTTAGAAATAAAATTGCCGTCATGAGGCAATTGATCTAACTTGATCTCCTTTCTGGAGAAATTTCCTCACATTCAAAATCTTTTTGTTGAATATTCGTTCTGCATTGAGGACCAGATATTTTATCGGTAGATGCTCTGACTCAAATACTCACACACACCCCACACGCACAGAAAATTTTTTGAATGCTGTATTTTCAATTGCCTGGAACTAATATCTCTTGCTTTCATCATGAAAGACTGTTTTCATATAAAAATAATTCACCATGGAATTTTCACTCGTGTATGTCTCAGCTCAGAAAATTATTCTGGTCATTTCTTCTGTTAATTAAAAAAATTAATAATGCTGACTTCCAACTGAAGGTTGTTTAGGATGCCACTTTTTGTTTTATTATTTTTTTTCAGATTATTAAAAGTGGGGTTTTTTCGGTTATTTATTTTTCCAGCTATTTTTCATTTATATAAGATCTGACTATTGACTCAGTTATCCTGACCTGAATCTCTTGAGCTTTACATTTGTGATTTTTTTATTAAAAGCAGCAAATTTTAATTTAAGTTGAAATCATCACAAACTCACAGGAAGGTGCAAACATAGTAACAGAGATCCGCACTGTCTTCACTCAGCTACTGCTGATGGCAACAACCCAAAGAAGCAGAATTTAACATTTCATATTACCCATCACTTTCACACTCTAGAAATTTGCTCCTGTTTCCTGACTGTGATGCAAGTTATAAATAGAGCACCTGAGGACTTCTGTGTGAACGTGACATTGTAATAAGACATATTTTTAAAGCTATGTAATTAAAATATGTCCTCCAGTTCTTCCAAATATAACTCTAATTAAGCTTATGGAAGTTATAGACATCCAAGGCTTTTAGATATACCAGACACGTTAAAAAGCGTAGCGCTTTTACTCTGAAAAGCAGTTTCTACATTGGTGAACTTACTTATTACTCGAGAGGCTGCTTGTACCTGGCTTTGGTTAAGTCCATCTAACACAGAGACCACTGCCGCTTGAGGAGTGTCTTTTGTGAGACTGATTCCATTCAATACAGAGTAGTTGTGGACAAAGATATGATGGGGTAATTATGCATAATTGCAATCAGAAAGGTTACTAGCAGTTATCATGGAAAACGTGATTCAGCAATGTGGTTAAGTTCAGAGGTTTGCTATAAAAGAAAAACAAGAAACAGAAAATATAAGTGGTGTTCACCAGAGAGACTGGCAAGGCAATTCTCATCATTGTTCCAGGATGTTCTTGGTCCAAACACATGGTAGTTTGCTGGCTGAGCGCAGGCTCTGAACAGGGGCGGGACCGGAGTGCCTTAGCCTTTTCTGTTAGCTGGGAGGACTCGGGAAAGATGTTTAACCTCTCCAAGTGTTATTGTTCTCACCTGGAAAATGGGACCTGCTATTAGACTTTTCGTTTCATGGCTGCATACTTCTCTCCAAACTCATTAAGTTGAAATCAGCAAATATAAATCAGGTGTTTATATATATCAACCATACCTCACTAAAATGACTTTTAAGAAGAACTAATGGGGACTTCTGGGTAGCTCAGTCTGTTAAGTGTCTGGCTTCAGCTCAGGTTATGACCCTGGGATCTTGGGATCGAGCCCCGCATGGGGCTCCCTGTTCAGCATGGAGTCTGCTTCTCCTTCTGTCCCTTCCCCCTGCTCATAGTCTCTCTCACTCTCTCTCAAATAAATAAATAAATAAACAAATAAATAAATCTTTAAAAAAAATAAAAATAAAAGGGAACTAATGCATAGGTTTATGGTAAGCATAGAATGGCCTAGTGAAAAAGTATTTAGTGTGGTCTTTGATGTGCATTATATTCCTAACCAAGATGGCTGTTATCAGGAGCCTCAACATTTTTTAAGCCAGATGCTATTTCTAATCTGGAGTTTGGTCTCAAGGGGCCCTTGACATGAACTCTAAGAGGATTTTGGTTGCTATGGATTTGTTTTTTAAGATTTTATTTATTTATTTGATGGAGAGAGATCACAAGTAGGCAGAGAGGCAGGCAGAGAGAGAGGGGTATGTCCGCCTGGTCCTAATGTGGGTCCCCCAGGTATCCTCAGGGGATGGCACCACGCCCTCTTCTCCCACATTCTTTATTTCCCTCCTTTCACTCTGATTGGGCTTCACAATGTGGCTGCCAAGAGATTTTGAGGGAATGGCTGGTCCCTGGGGGCATTTTAAATCTACTGGATTACCCAAATTACCCTCAAGCCAGAGACCATATCTCTACTATTTGTATGTTTCCTATCTCCAACTTTGGTCCGAGTTACAGTGCTTTCTCTAGTCCCAGATGGGAGTGAACATTATGTCTCTTTGGGAAGAGCTGCGGATATTTTCTAATAATCGCTCTGAAGTACATGTTTTATGTTGTAAGTTAGAAAATAAAATCAGGGGGGGCAAAAAGTTAGAGTAACTGGTATAAGAAATCCCATATACCTATTACTCTCAATTCTTTTTCCCCAAATTTGGTAACATTACATTTGAATTAAGTATCTAATTTTTCTTTATTTTTTGACAGTCCACTTTGAAGAAAATACCAGCTGTCACATTCTTCTACTCCTACACACAAGCAGACGTATTTAAAATTTGGACATTTTCAGGGCACCTGGGGGGTTCAGTCAGTTGAGCATCTGCCTTCCACTCGGGTCTTGATGCCAGGGTCCTGGGATCCAGCATCACGCTGGGCTCTTTGCTCAGAGGGGAGTCTGCTTCTCCCTCTCCCTCTGTGCGTTCTCCCTCTCTCTCTCAAATAAATAAAATATTTAGAAAAAAATAAAATGTGGAGATTTTCTTACATAACCAGAATGTAATTACGTTCATAAAGATAACAATAATTCCTTGTTGCCCACGCCAGTCACATTTTTTTGAGACTTCTAATATTACGTAGTTTTCACATGGGTGTTTATGAATCCAGGTGCAAACAAAGCTACCACAACACTAAGGCATTTTCTTTTTAATAAAAGAAGAACTTGGACATAAACAAAAACTAATAGAAAACTGGGAATACCCACGTGTGCTAGGAGCTTTCTGAGTTAGACGGATTTACAAGAGACCTCACACTGTAATATGGAACTCGGCCAGGAGGGGGAGGAAACACCCAAGAGCTCTGTTCCCTCCCTTTCGACCAGGGTGGCATTCGCTACATGAGGGAGGGACACAGATCATCTTTTGGAGACAAAGCTCTCAAGAACTTAATACCGCAATTCCTGGTGGTTAAAATTTAAAAAAATAAAATACAAGAGAATTAAAAATATATATATATATAGAAAATGAGCAGAAATTGATCAGCAAGAAAATTATTCATATTTGGGCCTCCTGAGTTTGTCAGACATCATGCCAAGGTGGTAGAAATAAGACTAAAACGAAGTTGAAAAGATAATGTCCAGTCAAGTGATAGATATCACTGACCGTGTTGTGCTTTAGCAATTTTGTTTAAAAGTCAGGAAATGACATGCATCCCCCACTTGCTCACAATTGCTTCCTGTCTATCTAACAAAGTAGATGGAAGTTATTTGGAAATGTAAATAATGCATGGCAACAATTCAACTCTTGGTATTTTCATTCATTCATCAGACAATTATGAAGCCCTAAAAACTCATCAGTCACCGGGTTAGGCATCTGAAGGGAACTAAAAGATGAATAAGACAACTTTTCCAATACAACTAATACTTAATATTTGAGGGAGGGGGAGGAGCTCTGTTTTACAGTGCGATATTGATATGCTAGGTCACGGCTTGTGGAACTTCTGCCAAACTTTCCTCTTCTATAAATTGGAAAAGTTGTATTTTTATGTAAACTGAAATCATTAGAGTGTACACACCTTTTATTAAAAGAGCAAATAACCCTCTAACGCTTAACAAGTTGATCATTTAAAGTATTAACACAAGAAATTATTAAAATACATACTCAAATAAAAATGAAGAATGTTTATTCTATGAAGAACTTTTAATGATCATGTGCATGTCAATGTCCTGTGCATTTGGAAAATATAATCTCCATCAGGGCCATGCAAACAGAATTTTGTTAACTAAGTTATACTTCATGCAGTAATGTCTTTCTAGTATTTTCCGCATTTCAAAAATGTCAATTACTTTAAGGTTATGAACTCTCTTTAATCATCTGTTAAGAAATAATTCATTATTTGCTCCATCATTTCCAGAAATAACAAAAGCATTTTTTTTAAAGATTTGATTTATTTGAGAAAGAGTGAAAGTGAGAGAGATCACAGAGGGAGAGAGAGATGTAGACTCCCCGCTGAGCAGAGAGCCCCATGTGGGGCTCAATCCCAGAACCCTAGGATGATGACCTGACAGCTGAAGGCAGACGGTTAACTGCCTGAGCCTCCCAGGAGCCCCTAGAACTGATCGAAGTATTTTGAAAGTCAGCAGAAAACAAAATATTAGAGAATATAGTCTTCAATGATAATGTTGCTTTTACCTTGACAAGTGACTAGCTTCTGAAACTCTTGTGAAGAACAAATTATGTTCATCAAAATCTTAATGGTTGTTCAATTACCTAGTTGCTAGAATGAAAGAAAGAAAAATTCTATTAAAATATTTGTCTAAGTTTCTTATATTTTTTTTGAAAGTTGATCTAAGTTTGCTTTGTTTTCTTTTGTTTTGATTTTTTGCTTTCTTGATCTCAAACACTGAAACCTGGCCTATTTGGCCTATTTTCTAGGTTGACTGACATTTGAAATCCTAGAACCTTTCTGTTAGCACCACATTTTGAGACTATGCAACAATAAAAGTTGTTTTAAAACAATCATGTGGTAATCAACAAAGAAAGGAATATTACTCGAAGACAGTTTCATAAATGACATATAATTTCAGTAATCAGGGCAGAGAAAGCACTAATATTATCCAAGTCAAGATCTGTAACTCCTTAAACAATAGTTCGAATGTCAAGTATCTGTACGTGGGTCATTTTTCACTGGTTAATAACTCATCAAAACCTACCTGAAACCTAATCAGTGAGACAACTAACAGGGACTTTGATTCTACCTTGTCACGTTCAAAGAAATGAGAATAATTTGGGGTGCCTGGGTGGCTCAGTAGGTTAAGCCTCTGCCTTTGGCTCAGGTCATGATCTCAGGGTCCTGGGATCGAGCCCTGCATCGGGATCTCTGCTCAGCAGGGAGCGTGCTCCCCCCATCTCTCTCTGTCTGCCTCTCTGCCTACTTGTGATCTCTCACTCTGTGTCAAATAAATAAATACAATCTTAAAAAAAAAAGAAATGAGAATAATTGATGGTAGAACTTTATACAGAGAATAAAATGCCACTATAATATTTTTCCCTCCAAGAGAGTTATTGTCATGCTTTCTGAAAATAAAAGGTGATCAATAATTATTTATTGTAAGCCCCGCGAGAATTGGAGTTATTTTTATTCCGCGTTGAATGTCTTGAGGCTAGAACAATATCTAGTCTATTGTGTAGGTGTTGTATTAACATTTCTTAAAATCAATGAATTTGGGGGGGAATGAGTATGTTGCTGATAGTTGAGATGGACAGAATTCATGTATGTTGAGAAATCTTTTGGGGGCAGAACTGCTAGGATTGTGGATGGGCACTTGGAGGAGAAAGAAATAAAAAGGAATTAAAGAAGACTCCTCATATACAATTCTTGTGACAAGGTAGGTTGATGGGCACATTTCCTGAAAGAAAGAATAGTCTGAGGTAGAAATTAGAATGTTTGGTTTAAAAAAAAAATGTCATCCAAGAGCAAAAGCTAATTATGGAGTAACAGGCAAGGGTCCCACAGGCAAGGTTTTGACTGACGTTATAAACTTAAGAGTTTGATGCCCACAAATAGCACGTTTCCCCAAAAGAATTGATGGGATCTCCCAAGAGTGAAGGTGAGTAAAGAGAGAAAGAGAGAGAACTCTTCAAGCTGACGGCTTGGGTGTACTGGGGCTAAGAAAAGCAGACTGAGGAGGAATAGCCAGGACCAAGAAACACCAAACCCATCTCTCACATGCATTGTCCCCCAAACCATCCAAATATGGGGGAGAGAAAACTGATGGTGGCAATTCAGATGAGTTCTCAACCACAAAGTCCACCAACTAAATTAAAGTAAATGTAAATGCATCATCAACCAAGTTCTCTTTGAAAGCTATTCTTTCAGATCTCTTAAAATAGTCAAGTCCCTATTGACTATAGGGACTTGAAATGGAAATAGAAGAGCTTCCAGAGGGCACCTGGGTGGCCCAGTGGGTTAAGCCTCTGCCTTCGGCTCAGGTCATGATCTCAGGGTCCTGGGATCGAGCCCTGCATCGGGCTCTCTGCTCAGCAGGGAGCCTGCTTCTCCCTCTCTCTGCCTACTTGTGATCTCTCTCTCTGTGTCAAATAAATAAATTAAATCTTTAAAAAAAAAAAAAGAAGAGCTTCCAGGCATTTGAAGAAAGACTCTACCATAAGAAAGAAATCTCTTCATGTGGAGGTCTTTGCATCCAAAGTACCCTGCAAGGGGAGAGGCAGGTTTGTATCTTGCCATGGGATGTTTTCCAGCTGATGTTCTTATCTATAACAGAATCAATGGCAGCCTATGGTCTCTATCAAATGCTCTCGCAGGAACAGTCTGCATAAGCATGGGAACCAGAAAACCCTGAGTCTCAGTTTCCACCTTTGCAAAACAGGGTTCCTTCCTCTGACCTTGCAGCACTCTGTGGTGTTTAAAATAGCTAGCCTTGTAATCAGTACTTCATAGACTCTCAGTACTATTCTAATAATGAATACTTCTAACTTTTTACATTGACATGTCACATGGTTAAAATAACACAAGAATTGTCTTCAGGAATAAAACATGACTTCCCTTTAAGATGGCCTGATGTCTTATAATATTTTTAAAACTTAAAGTAATTTCTTTCAATTGATTACACCTGGTTTAAAATAAAATATAATTTGTATGTGTCTCTTACAATTTGATAATCTTGGTAGCTAAGTTTCTATAATTTATCTAGGGAAAAATAGTTTATATAAGAATTTTTTTTCTTAAGTAGGCTCCATGCTTACTGTGGAGCTCAACGCATGGCTTGAACTCATGACCTTGAGATAAAGAGCTGAGCTGAGATCAAGATTTGGATGCTTAACTCACCTGGGTAACCTTCCATTGGAATTTTACGGGCATGGGTATTGGATCTCCCTATTTGATTTGATATCTACCTTCTATGTATGAAGGTAAACATGAAGAAAACTACTCAGCATATCGCAGTGAGACATAGAAGGCCATCTAGATCCTGAATCAAAATTGAGGAAGTTTCTTACATAAGTAAACTAAGCTAAGAAAAATGATTAAATTTTCTCTGTTGGATTACTTAACTGAAAAGATCTGTGAATAGAATTCAAGAGGCATATGAGCTTGAAGGGGAGAAATAATTACATACATATTTTCACTAACCTTTAACTAAAATGGAGGACCTACCCCCTTCGGTTATGTAGACAGCAAACCGGCAAAATGCTAGCAGTAACTCTATGTTACTCGTACACATCAAAGCTATTTTCATATTATTGTATAGATACTTCAAAAGGTTTACACTCATTATTGCCCTGAAACTAAGGTATTATTTCCAGGCTATTTATCTAAATTGAAACTTTGAAACCTGAGTGTTTATGGTAAGTTGGTGACAATATCTGCTTTAGACAAAAAATACATACTTTGGTTACATATTCTCTTTACAAGCAAAGTCATTGATACGCACCCATTGGAGCCTATCTTTTAAATATCTCTACCTGCCAAGAAGATTTTAATATTGTTAGTTTGTATAGAAACAGTTTCATTTCTCACTTTCCAAATTTCCATTATGAAAATGAAAGAAAATATGAACACTTCCATGATCCCCCAGCCTTGTGCGAACTCTAACAGGCCCTTGTCAGGTGTTGTCCTCCAAAGACCCAGGCAAGAGTGTGGAGATGAGCATTTAAAGGATCTTAGTCAAGTTCACAAGACAGGTAATAATAAGAGACTAACAAAGAAAGACATGTGTGTTCTCCAAGTTTTATTCCTTAAAACTATCCATGACCTACTATCTGCTTAATGGGACATGGTAAAGCACTGTTCTTCCAATAAAATTTATGTCATATATATCATATATATATATATATGATATGTATGTGTGTATATATATATATATATATCTATATGTGTGTGTGTGTGTGTGTGTATAAAATTAGTTGCAAGATAATTAAAATTGCATAGGACAGATATTTCATAACACATGGACTTTTAAAATGCTGAAAATGATCATTAACACACATTATTTAGATCTTTCTGTTTGGATATCCAAAACATATGAAAGACACAATTTCTGGTCTTGATTTAATTCTAACTAAAAACTGAGATGGAGCATATGGTCCCAAAACTCCATCAAGTATTATATTCAACCTTTCAGAACTTTATATCCAAACTTTCAGGGTTGCTATTAAAAAAAAAAAGTCATCAAAAGGAATGGAGCACATATTCCCTATTAACAGTAGTGAAGTTAGATGTTCATATTCGACTGAGGAGTCATGGGCCTGAGTTTTTATTCCATAAACTTGGACTTTAAATCTTTGTCAATTTCATTGGCATTTGGAATCTTATTATTAGGAAAAATTAATCTTCAATAGTAATGATACAGGAACGCTGCAGTTGAGCAGAACCTATATTTCTCTTGTGATTCTAAAAAAAAGTCATCACTTATCTTCTATTTTTCTTTAAGATTTTTTTTTCAATAATGCTATTTCAGCCAGCTGTTATCCACTAACTGTCTTAGTCTCCCTTCAGGTCCTGCATTCAGTTTGATGACGCTAACCTAGTGTTGGCGACACTCGAACTAATTGGTCCTGCTTCTTGAGTTTCAGCAAAGGTTCAATTTACACTGCTGCAAATTATGCTAATAATTTTTTTTAAAGTTTTGTTTTAGGATTTAAGCAGAGAATGATAGGAAAGTTTATTTCTTTTACTATCTTAATGATAGAATATTACAGATATGATCTATATTATAAATATATAATAAATATAATATAAATTTAAACACTCTAACTATAATATATATTTGTACATTATAAATATTATATATATATATATATATGTAAATTACAAGAACATGATGGGCTTTTCCATTCTTCATGGTTTGACCCAAGTATGAGTGTGATGTGATTTTCAGAAATTTGGAAGAACCTTATATTCAAGGGACTCATTATAAACACTATGAACATTTTGATTTCTAATTCTTCTTTCTGTAAGGAGGGAGTTCTGGACAACATGGCTTACGTTATTTAACAACTATAAAATAGGAACCAAACAAAACTTCTTAAAATTGTCCTAATCTTTAATTTGAAATATTAAATCACTTTGACCTATATTTTAGGTTTCTTGGATTCTTCTTATTGTTTATGGTCTCTTTACCCGAGGGAATGTTGGGCTCTCCAAGCAGGACCTCAGCTAACTCATCACCAGAGGTCTGAAGCACTGTGGACATTACTTGCAACTCAATAAAGTCTCTTTGTGGCCTGTCTGCCGTTCTGAATGGACAGAAATAAAATACAGGTGAGGCAGATAGATGGGAAGTATCCCACTTTGTAACTGACTACTGGTAGTAGACTCTTCACTATCTTTTTAAGATTTTATTTATTCGTTTGAGAGAGAGAGAGAGAGAGAGAGAGAGAGAGAGAAAGCATGAGCAGTGGGGAGAGGCAGAGGGAGAGGGAGAAGTAGACTCCCTGCTGAGCCAGCAGCCTGACCTGGGGGACCTGGGGCTTGATCAGATCCCAGGACCTGGAGATCATGACCTGATCCAAAAGCAGATGCTTAACCATCTGAGCCATCCAGGCATCCTGGCTCTTCACTATTTAATACTTGGTAATGTTTTCACCAAAGTTTCGCTAAGCCCCTTGCCCTAGCATGGGCCATTCTAGGAATGTTGTGTGTGTGTGTATGTGTGTATTTACTATGGAAAAAAAGTCTATCTCTTTAATAGTCAGAAAACCTTTTCACTGGCTTTTGTATTACAGGGTCTAATAAACTCATCTCCCCCCAACAACACTGTGAAGAGACCAGGGTAAGAGAGAAAACGATTCCTGAGATGTGTGTATATATGTACTTTTTGATGAAATAAGACACAGTCACTGAAAAGGAAATGGCTATCATGTCTAGAATAGGAACTGATTCCATGTTTCAAATTACATAAAGATATGCTTATCTTAAAGTGGCTAAATTATGCATTGTCACATGATTATCCTCTGAAAACTGTTTTCCTCTTATTTTGCCAAAAACAATAAATAATTTAATGTATCTTTAAACTGATGTTCAAGATCTGCCATAGATTTGACTATATACTCTTCGAAGAGAGCAAGTTTGGTTACATTTAAAAGGGTATCAGCTTGGGGCACCTGGGTGGCTCAGGGGGTTAAGCCTCTGCCTTTGGCTCAGGTCATGATCTCACAGTCCTGGGATCAAGCCCCAGCATTGGGCTCTCTGCTCAGCAGGGGGGTCAGCCTCCCCCCCACCACCCCCCACCTCCCTCTGCCTACTTGTGATCTCTCTCTCTGTGCCATATAAATAAATAAATATTTTTTCTAAAAAGGGTATCAGCTTTTATGTTATTGTTTTGTATTAGCAAACTCACCATGGAAACTTTTCTTCTATATTAATGAACAAAATAAAATCAATACAGCTTGTACCATTAAATGTAAATTTTGTGAACAGTTTTTAAAAGCAGCAAATTTATTTTATTTTTGGCTTTTGGGATGTTGTTCCCTTAGTGCTAAAATCCTTGGTTCATTCCTCTGCAATGATCTACCTCGCTTCCCTGATGAGCCCACTTCCTGACACCCTTTTCAGACTGACTTCAGATCTGGTTTTTCTGTTAACTTACTGTAGAGGTACTTTTCTTATGTCCTTTTACCCTGGCAGGTTTTACTTTTTTTTTAAATATTTTATTTATTTATCTGACAGTCAGAGGTCACAAGTAGGCAGAGAGACAGGAAGAGAGAGAGAGAGGAGGAGGCAGGCCCCCCGCAGAGCAGAGAACCCAATGCGGGACTTGATCCCAGGACTCTGGGATCAGGACCCGAGCTGAAGGCAGAGGCTTAACCCACTGAGCCACCCAGGCACCCCAGGTTTTACATTTTAATGAAAAAATTCCCTTGGCACCTGGGTATTCTGCCTTTTTTCTTTCTTTCCAGGTTCAAATTCACTTTTATTGGTATTTAAATGCTTTGAAGGTATGCCTATTAGTTAAACCACCAACTCTTCAAGGAAAAACAAAAACAAAAACACTTTATCCCAAACCATTATTCACTGTAGGAAATTTATCAAAAGATGCCAACTGACCTCATTTTCTCAGTCTTTACAGAAGAAGCTGGAGTGGGGGGCCCTCTGTTCTGTAAAGTCTCTGGGTTGGTGTCACTTAGATACGTTTGTCTGTATAATTCGAGCACCACTGTAAACAGCTCCATAGGCAATACCATATTATTCCAGTCTGTGATGTTTAAATCTCTTTTAAAATATTGGTCGGTTGTCTATTTTTAAAAAATCAATTTTTTTTAGCCAGGAAAGGGAAAAAAGGAATTTTAAGAAATATTTATATAAGAGAAATTTCTCCTGGGAGTTATTTTTCTTAGGGCACTCTGTAGGGACTTTAATCTCAAGTTGTCTACTATCGAAGTGTGACTTGAACTCAGTAATGAATCACTGCACACCTGTTAGGCAACAAAATGGCTGAGTTTCCAAAACAGGTGCATAAGGAATACATATTTCTCTAGAATATCTAACTCTATCCTTACATCGAGTTAAATAAACAGAAAGCCACACTCCTCTTAGCAAATTTTAAATAGACAAGACAGGATTGTTAACAAGTCACCTTTCTCCAGAACTTACTCATCTTGTCCAAAGGAAACTTGGGTAAATTGTAAAAACTAGTCCGTTTGTCTTGGAAGCCTGGATCTACCACTGAGTAGATGTGGGGATCTGTGAAGAATCACGGACTTCTTTGCACTCAGTTTCTTCATCTGTAGAATAGGTACAAATGATGGTGCCTACCTTGAAGCATGGATCCAAAGGTTAAATGAGTTCATGCATGTAAAGCCTTTGGAAGAGGGTCTGGAATACAGTGATTACTCTGTGAACCCCTGCTGCGTTGTTAGTGTTACTACTCAGTCTTGCCTGGAAACACGGGATCGGTTTCTGAAGCATCTCCCATGTCCAAGAGGACAAGCAGGTAGAAACTGCAGAGACGGCAGGTAATCTTCAGATTGGTGGTTGCTTATGGTCCTTCAGTAGAAATACGGAAAAGATGAGGATACTTCATAATACTGTGCTCAAGAACAATTTCACATTGTTGATCTGTTTCCAAGGGAAAGAAACTCACACTTTAAGGTAGAGGTTAAGGCTTTAGCCCCATTGGGTTGGGTTATCTCTATAACATTACTTCAACTACCGAACAAAAAACATTCACAGAACTGCAACTGAGCATTATCCTTTTAAAATATGTATCGTGTGTGTGTGTGTATGTGTGCATAATTTAATGTTTGTCTATAGATTTATAGAAGAAATTCAGTCTTACATTGTCATTGCAAAAAATTTTTCTTTTTACCCTAAATGAGTGGATGTAGTGTTCAAATTCTATAGTTTTGTTAGTTATGTCTTTAAGACAAATATCTTCCCAAAATAGCCAATGTCTTATTACTGATTTAGAGATGTAAAAAATGTAATCATGGGATGCTTGAGTAATCCAAAACATTGAAAAAGATACATGATGGGATTATCTAATTCCCAGTTTGGCTCTAAAGGAAATACGGACAGAGCAAAATCTCATCGCAACATGAGATCACAGCATCTTTTTACCCATGTGTAGTCCATATGCCGCTTATACATCCTCTGTAATTCCATCCACGTAGCAACTGCCGTTGGCCCCATAATTTCTGAAGGCTGTATCATTTAAAAATTATGTATATATTGCCAAAATATTTAGAGATTTGAAGTATGTAATTCTCTGAGTGTTTAAAATCTAACTTACCATAAACCTGACATTTGGAAAATGTTAAATGCTAAAAAGAGTATCTAATTCATGCACTAACCAGTAATAAGCTAGCCTACACAATTTTTCCACATTAAACAGTTTTGGGGAACTGAGTTATATATGGTAGAACTTGTCTAATTTCCATTCAAAAAAGATAAAGAGCAAGGTGGGGGAGCACCTGGGTGGCTCAGTCAGTTAGGTGTCCAACTCTTGGTTTCAGATCAGGACGAGATCTCAGGGTCTTGAGATCGAGCCCTGCATGTTCTGTGCTCAGTGAGGAGTTTACTTGGGATTCTCTCCCTGTCCGCCCCCCCCCCCGCCCCTCTTCTCTCTCTCTCAAATAAATAAATAAACAAAAAAGTTGAAAAAAAGAAGAAAAATGTAAAAAAAATGTAGCTTATACTTAGAAGATAGATGGGTGCTAAGATAAGTCATCTTTGTTTCAATAAAAGATTACCTCACTCGGAACTTTTTGTTCTGAGCAAAGTAAAGGGCACTGTTTCCATTACCTGAGATTGGAAAGACTGAGGAAAGAGTAAGTTGGGAGGGAAACACAGTGATGGGAGTCGCTCATTTTAGCATGTCAAATCTGAGACGCTCCCTAGACCTCTGAGCAGAGATGTCCAGGAGGCGGTGCAGACACCTGATACTGGCGTTCATCCGAGGTGTTTGGGCTACAGGGATGCATTCAGGAGTCACTGTCCGCCATGGGGCTGGATTGGATCAGATAAGGACAAGGATAAGCAGAAAAGAGAGGAATGTCAGTGACAAGGGTCTGGTAGTCAAAATGATGGGGTAACTGAACATGTGTTTGGGAAGAAGGTTAGAGTCGATCAAGCGAGACTGAGCATTATAGTTCTCTTCCTGGGAGAACTGTAAGACGGAAATGGGCCAGGCACGGGAAGAGAACATCAGCACAAAAGCTCAGACAAGAACATCAGATACGAAGGTCTGCAGAGGGAGTGGGGCTTAGGTAGAGAGACTGAACTCTCTCCCAGGTGAGCCACACTCTGAGCCTGTGTCTTCTTCCTGCAGATTCTAACTGAGCAGTGTGCAATTTCTCTTCTGATGTTCTCTCTTTCTTAGAAACTTCTAGCCTAGGGGTGCCTGGGTGGCTCAGTCGTTGAGCATCTGCCCTGGGATCCTGCCCAGGGCCCTGGGATCAAGCCTGCATCAGGCTCCCTGCTCAGTGGGAAGCCTGCTTCTCCCTCTCCCACTCCCCCTGCTTGTGTTCCCTCTCTTGCTTTCTCTCTCTCTGTCAAAAAATAAATAAAATCTTTAAAATAAAAAAAAGAAAAAAAGAAACTTCCACCCTGTGTATATTAATAGTCTTTAGCTAAGTGGCAGTTTACACCTACAGCTCACAACTTTTCACTGGGACACAAGGAAGCAAGTATTCCAATCCGTGAGGCCTCTGAGCCATCTTCAATTGACAGCATAAAGTCCCACTTTTAGACACACACATACACACACCCTCGGCTTTGAGGTGCCCACATCTAGCTTATAGAAACTAGTCATAGCAAAACTTCACCCCAACAACAGCCTTTTAGGTATGACCAAATTTCAGTATCAGACACCATTTTAGAAATTTCATGTCCCTTTACAAAACTCTGAGTTTTGAGTAACTTTTCTGAGATGCTTGGGTTTATATTTATTATTTCAATTTAAACCTACCAAAATCACACACAAAAAATATTATCAGGAAGTAAAGATGTCAGAGAATATTTCCACACAAGACTGTGCAACACAGATAAATCATATCGTGCCACGAAAAACTCAAATTTCAGGGATCAAGTCACCAAAAAATAAAGATATAATGTTTAGGTTGGTATGTCCTACTTATCGGTTATATTAGATTCAAATTTTCCTTTCACATTTGTATCTCCTTGCTCCTGTTGAAATACTATTGAGAGAAATTCCACAATCATATTGTTGTTCCAGAGATTTTTATATAAAAGCAAGCATATATATGTACCCATGCATATGCATAGGTCATGGATATACTTTTATTTTGCATACATTAAATAGCCATGTCTACATTCTTAATTTTGTATTTTAGGCAACTAGACAGCCACCAAAAGAATAAAGTAAGAGCGTGCCTTTTCAAAACTTAGAAATTTAGGAAGGGAGACATGATAATAAAATTCTCTCCCAATTTTCACGAGAACCACAAGATGATAATTTCTGTGTGTAGAAATGTAATCATCTCTGATTTTTTCACTGGGGTCTAGTTTGTGTGACCAATGAAACCTGCTTGGACTGTGGGAGTTTTCTTTAAGGTTAACATGGTTTAAAGAATTTACAACTTCCTTATTCCAACAAGCATTGCATTCATGATAGTGATACGTCTAACATTAAGTAAAACTTTGTAAATTGACCTCTGACATTTGAAAGAACAAGCCTAAAACTGTTTTTAGTATTCGACAAATACTCCTTGCAGCTCTGCATTCAAACATGCTCATATCAAAGTTATGGGGTGTGTGCGAAGCCTTCTTTATCCCCTCAAAGAAACAATGTATTTCTTTATGAAGAAGTCCCTGCACAGATTTAGCCAGTTTCAAAGCCTACAGAAATCTCACCTTTCATTCAAACCACATCCATACCAGGACCTTTAGCTTTCTAGCAAACACTTGGTCACCAGTTCCTCTCCAATAGGACAGAAACATGAGCACCCAGTGTCCCCATCTGTCCAGTTTTCTTGAGGTCAGTGAGTGTCCCGACTTCACAAGCTCAGAGAGATGCCTCTTCCTGCCCCATGAAAGATCATCCTGTGGGTAACACTAAGAGCAGGGAGCCACTGTACCAACATTGGCCCTTTACGGTTTATGGTTATTACAAAACTTTTTTTTGTTTGCTGAGTTATCATGCATCAAGATTATTTTCATTCCTCAACTCTGACTATGATGGTGTTTTTAGACATCTCTTAACCACTTGTGAAATCAGAAAGCCACAGCACAGTTTGCAAGGGTTTGCAAGGCTTTGCAAGGGGGGTGTGAGAGGAGGAGGGTTCTTCTCTCTTACAGCTGTTACTGTAACCATTACATTGTTGCCAAATCCAGGGCATTTATTTGGTCTGGAACACATTCTTCCCAAATCTTCAGTGATTAAGTTTTGCTTCACTTACAGCTTTTCTAAAAGTCTTAAGGGGTTACTAGAAAACTTAGTTTGCCATCATCCAGAAGCCTCTACTTCATTAGATACGAATATTATTGTTTTACTGGCATTAAAATAGTAGTTATTTTTTGCCTTAGTGGTAGGCTAACACAACTTTGGGGTTTGGGGGAAATAATGCTAAAATTGTATAGCTCTTATTAAAAAGAAAAGCCTGACTGTGTCTTGGGTTGGAGGATTTTCAATCTCCCTTTATTCTCAGGGATAATTTCCAAACATGGAATCGAATGGATCAGCAGAGACAGGATAAGCTTCTATGGAGATTGGTTATGAAACTCCTGTAGAGTCTAATCATTTTTTCTCATACTCATTCTTCCACCCACTAAACAGTGATTAGAACTAAGCCCCCAAACTGGCAGAGCTGGATGTATTTGCACATCTTTCTAATGCCTATTGTCTAAAGCACCCCTTTCGGAAAATGAGCTGCTCACAGGGCTGTGTTCAGAGCAGACAGAGAGAACTAAAGGGGGTTCACAGGATGTGCAGATGTAAAACAGAAAAAAGGCTCAACTCCAGGGCCAGCATTCCAAATTCAGTCTCAAACGTGCAGTGCCTAATGCACATCCATTTGCGGAGCTTAATTCTGCATCTGAAAATCAACTGATATCTTCAAGACTATCAGAGAACCCGATGAAGTAGATGAACATGTCAGTAATCACTCACTTCTTTGGGCTGAAATCAGATCCTGTATATGGCTCAGAAATTAATCACCATGTTCTTCCAGAGATCACTGACAAGTCTTTTTTTTTTTTTTTGAAAGATGACTTTTTTTTTAAGATTTTATTTTTTTATTTATTGGACAGACAGAGATCACAAGTAGGCAGAGAGGCAGGCAGAGAGAGAGGGGGAAGCAGGCTCCCTGCTGAGCAGGGAGCCTGATGCAGGGCTCGATCCCAGGACCCTGGGATCATGACCTGAGCCGAAGGCAGAGGCCCTAACCCACTGAGCCACCCAGGCACTCCCACTGACAAGTCTTGAATGCCGTGACAAAAGTGACTTCTAAATTTTTAAATAAACTATGCGGAAATGTCCACCCATCCCATAAACTCATTAAAACTTTTAAATAAATTATGGGGAAATGTCCACCTGTCCTGTCATGCAAACTACACGTGATTTTTATAAAATGTGGAAGCTAATACGTACATGCTGCAGGGAAGGTGGGTAATGGAGAAACGCTAACATTACTAATGATGCGTTTCAGGAGAACTTGCCGACTGCTCGCTCAAAGGGATTATTCTGGCAGGATAATCATAATAAACGGACCTTTCACGTTTAAAATTTTACAAACATCTTAAAAGACATGGTAGTGGAATTTGCTTCCTGGTAAGTATTTCCTTAAACAGCAGACCTATTCTAGGGGCTCCTGGGTGGCTCAGTTCCTTAAGGCTTTGACTCTTGGTATCTGCTCAGGTCATGATCTCAGGGTCTGGGGATCAAGCCCTATGTGGGGCTCTGTACTGAGCAGGGATTCTGCTTCTCTGCCTCTCTCTCCCTCTGCTCTTCCTCTACTCTCACACATGCATGCACACTCTCTCCCTCTCACTCAAATAAATAAATAAATCTTTAGAAAAAGCAGAGCTACTCTGAATTACCTCTCTCCTTGAAACAGCTGAGTCAATGTGGCAGTTACCCAAAAGTGACAAGTGAACTCAGAACTAGCAATTATAATTGGAAGAGCAGTCTTCAATATATCAAGAGAGCAGAAGAAACAATAAAAAAGAATAACGAACAAAGTAATTACAAGGAGATTTCGGAACTTTGGCCTAATTGAATATATGCCTATTTTATCTTCAAACACCTGTTTGAGTACCTCTAAAGGATTGAAAATAACGTGACTATTAGAAAAAGTGCTGTGATATGTAAGAAGAATTCTTATTTTCCCCTTGTCCTTCATATCTTGCACCTGAAGACTAATTTCTAGATATTCCAACTCAGGAAGAGTGAATAGCTTCCCTGACTTTTTCTCATATGATTGGGCCTATCATAACCTTGGGCTGCAGAACTGATCAGGCTGGGAAAGCAGATGTGAGAGAAAATTCTAGCATGTGCTTTCTCTTTTAAATGAAATGCTAATTTGGGAATATTACTGCTTGACCCGATTGATACCAGGGCTGTGGTGATTAAACAGAAGTTTGTCAAGGGCTGTAGAATTTATTACTAAGTCTGCTCCTTTACCAATTCCATTATACTGATTTAAAGAAGGAAGAAATCTGGACCATCTTGAGATCTGTGTTCAAACAAATCACTTTCTTACGGTCCCCATGGTTGGTTGGGAAATTTGCTTAGTTTTTAGATTGTAATCCTGCAGATCATGTAACAAAATATAAAACGGGCTGCCCACTTTCTGTTTTTTTGAAATGGCATAATAGACTCAGATCCATCTAGCTTAAAGGATGGATGGGAGGGCTTGAAAACTGAACAAAACATCCTGTAGTGAGAATTATGGGGGTGACAGTCAGAAGAGCGGGCACCTTGGAGTCAAGTGTGGAAAGGCAAACCGGGAAAAGGAGGTTGCAGGTGTGAGGACATCAGGGGAAATACTGGAGGGCTTAGACTGGATACAGTCAAGCATTTGCCCCCAGGCTTTGGCTGTTGCTGGAAAGCAGGGGCCCTGAATAGAGGAGGAAATGGGCAAGCTGAAGATAGATAAAGAAAAATGAAAACAAAAACAAAACAGAGGAGGGGAGACAAGAAAGCAAGAATAAAAGCAAGACTGATGATCAATCTTGTTCTTCATCCAAGCTAGATAGAGACAGACACTTCACAGAGAAAGGCAGCACACAGAACTTTTGAGGTCTAGGAACAGAACCAAAGGATCGTGTGGAAGCGGTGACCACTGTAATGACCTCATGGTTGGGAGGAGCGGGGGCGGGGGTGGGCAGTTGAGTAGCAGGAGATACACAGCAGAGCTAAGTACTAGTGTGAGTGCAGAGAGGAGCGGAAGGATGGATTTCCAGTGGCGGGAGCCGTGTAAGAGGTGGGATGGACATTACAGGGAAGAGAAGGCTTTGGCCCAAGAAAGAAGGAGGGCACCGTGAGGTCCGGCATGAAAATGAACAAGCAGGGCAGAGGGAGCTCACTGATGTTTGGCAGCTATTAGGGAACACAAATCACTCTGGACACTGGGCTCTTTATCTTAGGTATAAGGAGACGTTTCTGATTCTTATTCTTTGAAGAGAAAATGGACACATGTTTTGGGAAGAGTTTAAGGTGAAGAAGTGGGTTTAGGTGATATATATTCACCACCTAAGAAAGAACACCCCTCGGTCCAAATCCAGAGTGCCTTTCTGAGGGCACACATGTTACTTACAGGACATTGTCTTTCCTTCAGAGACAATGAATTTTTTATTTAAGTTGTGAGATGATGGCATAAACCTGTTCTTGGTAATTACTCACAAAGTCACAGTTTCAGGGGATATAATTTCATTTAAAAGCAGATGGACTAAGACAGACTTACAACATTTGGAAAGCCCAGCCAGGCCTGTCTGTGATCAGAGAAGCACACTATAGCTAAGAACACACTCTCAAGATGGGAAACTTAATTTTAAAAAATCTAGGGGAACCAATCAGTTTAAGAAAACATCCATAATCTGAGAACTCAAAGAAGAGGGGCCAGCCCTACCTGCAAGATGCCAAGGGAACCACACATGCATCCAAATTGCGAAAGTAAACACCAGAAACCTAAGGCAGCTAACGGCCATTATCTCTCGGCTGCAGAATGGAAATGACTTTCATTACAAATCCTCTGATTGTGTGGAGAAGGGTGTGGTTTAATAAAATGGCCATGGGAAGTAACTCTGAAGATGCAGAATGAATCCATCACTTTTGAAGAGAAAAATACTGGTATCATCCATAGAGTGAAATAATGAAAACCAGGCATAGACCAGAGGAAGGAGAGTAACAACTGAAAACAAACAAAATGAAACAAGACAAACAACCAACCAACCAAAAATCTATTGAGAAAAGCTCCTGTAGATAGTCAAAGGAAGGAGAGAATGCCAAGTGAGAGTAAGGTTTCAGCTCAAACCTCACAAATTTAGTTCATTTGTCAGGAAAGGAAGCAGATGCTCCCAGCACTGCATGGGGGTGGGGGGGTGGGGAGGGACGGGCTGGTGCTCACAGAGGCACCTCTGATAACCCCCTCAGGATTAAGAGAAAAAGAGGGTGAAAATAGGTACTAATGAAAAACCAAGCAAAGGATAAAGAGAAAGTGTGTAATGCCAGATGTCACAACTAAAAGCGTGTGAACAGCATGATAAACAGTGAGGAAGGAAAGAGCTCTTTGAACGTGAACCGTGAGGCTCTGGGGAAGTTCTGCTCTCGATACAATCCAAAGAGCATAGATTTTTCAGACAGAGATTTGGGCTCAAGTTCTCCAATTCTGCTTATCTGTTGTTCAAAACTGGGCAAGAGACTTCCATTTTTTCCACCTTGGTTTCGTTACTGGTGAAATGGAGGTCACTGTTTACACCAGAAGATTCTTGTTAAACGTAGTCTCCCAGATGTTTGCAATGATTGATGTCACGAGCATATCTGCTGTAATCACTTATTATGAATCTGTCACTGTCCAACATGCTGAACATATAGAAATGGATGTGGACAAAGTCAGTGCTTTCTTAGAACCTAAAATCTCACAGGAGAGGCAGACGGACAAAGGCTTCACATGGAGGGTGTAGAAGGTACTGTAAGAATAAGATAAAATAAAATAATAGGAGGAGAAAGGATGGTGCTGGTTTAGTTAATGCTGCTAGGAATTTCCAGTAAATAAAGTGTGGTCGAATATGTATCCTTGTATGCGTGGTTGTGCATTACTACTAGATATATAGTAGGTGAGGGGGTTTCAGTTATGACATATACTGCTATGCCTGATGGTGCCAGAAAATGGTATACTTGTATATCATTTATATAGTAGGAATGATATATTTTTAAAATGAAGAAAAAATCTACTGGACAAATGATTATTTAAAAGTCATTATGGGTGAGTGGTGGGTAAAACACACTGACCCCCACATAAGGTTATACCATAGCACTCTGACCAAACGAGAGAAGGGGAACAAGCTATTCGTGACTGTGCGGGGTGGGGACCAGGTGTGGTAAGATCACCTTTCCAGAAAGATCTGCCCTGTTTATTTGAGCCTCTCTGGACTCAGTCATAAAGGTAAGCACATCAAATACAAGTGAGGCCAGGGTAAAGGTGTTTCTGCTATGTTATTCTAAGCCACATGGTTAAAGACATAAAACAAAGTTCGACAGAATATAATAAAATACCGTGAATATGTGAAATATTTGAGTAGAACTTGAAGTTTGGGTTTCTGAGTCAGACCCAAGTTTGAATTATGATTCTACCATCTCAGAGACAATAAGAAACTCAAATAACCACTCTACATCGTAGGGGATAATTTGTCAGAACTACTCAGAGCAGTTCCAACAAAAATGTGGATTACTCAACAAAGGTTCTCGTGAGAAGTAGAAGTCACAGCAAGCATAAGAAAAAGCCATAGTCATGGGAACCCTTCTGGCTAGGGACTCTGACTGTGATTATCAAATACCAGTCCTGTAGCCTAAACACAGTATTGATTTGCTTTTCTGTGAGTGCCACATGGACAGTCCAGGACTGAGATGATGTTCTTAGTACTTAGAGACACAGTCTGCCAACTTTGCTCTGCCATTTTTACTGTCTGATTTCTGCTCTCCAGCAGCCACTGACTCTATTTTCTGGGTAGGGCTCTGCAGAAAAGCTGGCAGAAAAGTGGATTCCTGTCACTTAGTCTACTGTCTCAAAGAACTTTGCTAGAATCTCCACTCAACCACTAAAATTACAGCAAGGTGGCCATCCCTAGAAGTGAAGGAGATTAAAACTGTGGTCTGCAATAGGACACATGACCACCAGGAACGAAGCCAGTGTTCGGCTAGGAGAAAAAAATGGAGGGATGGATGGTGTAGCCACCAGAGGGCTCGGCCACAGAGTATGGATAGACAGTACTCAAGAAGTGCAATGCAAAAAGGATTTTGACATACTTGTAGAAAGGAGGACGGTGCCAGAATGTTGGGAACTAACAGGAAATGTAGACAAATGCTTGGGGGTGAAGTTTGCAAATTATAGGGGCTAGACGTGTATGTTCTGCTCACAAGTCCTTCAGATTCACCCAAGGGAATCTTCGCTCCCCGAAATGGGTCATTTTGTCAGCATTCTATGAGGAAACAAGGAAAACTTAAGACTATTCAGCAGTATAGTTCAGATATGGTAGATAAAGTCTCAGTGTGCTATTATATTTTATATTAGAAAAGAAGAGATAAAAGCAATGGATCAGGAAGATTCAAATCATATTTTTCTGAGTATGGCAAAAAAAAAGTGAGCTTCTGAGGACATAATCCATTCAAAGTGGGCAGAATGTAGCACAAACAATATCCTAAGTAGAGAAACTAAATCGTATTATTCAGGGAAGCCTTAAAAGATGAAAATGAATTAATAGGAAGACTAAATTATTTTTAGAGGCAGCAGGATAATAACTAGAGTCATGTAAATATCATAGAGAACGTTTTATACAAAGTAGCAGTTAAAGGCATTTTAGGGTTTCAGAGAAAGAAAGAACACCTCTCTATTTAAAAAAAAAATATTTATTTATTTATTTGGGAGGATAGAGATAGATGGAGAGAGAGAGAGAGAGGGAGAGAGAGAGAGAGCACGCGCAGGAGGGAGAGGGAGAGAAAATCTCAAGCAGACTCCGTGTTGCACACAGACCCTGAGATCATGACCCAAACAAAACCAAGAGTTGGATGCTTAACCGAATGAGCCACCCAGGTGCCCCAAGAAAGAATATTTCTATATAAATAGTGTGAAAAGGTTAAAACACAGGATGAGGTAACATTCACACAAGGTTAGTATAAAGTATTCTGGAAACAATTAGTAATACTTCTAAGGAAAAGTGACCATATTGCAGTTAAAAAGAATGTTAACTGTAAAGAATAAAGGATACTGATTTTGGAGATAAGTGAGATTCTGAAAGGCGTGCCTTCAGATGAGTGTGTAAAAGAAGGAAAACATGTGTGCCTTTATCTCATAATATTTAAGCACTAGCTCGGTGTGTGTATTCAATGGTGAATAGTTGCGAATGGAAAATGGGGAGAGAAATACATCCGTGTGCCTAAGCTGCTATACAGTAACATATTTCTAGTGGGAAGTCATGGATATAAGGACAAATTTAAGAACTATGGCCAGCACTTGGGCCTCACTGAGAATCTATTAAGAATTTGAAAATTGAGTAAAGAAAGTTGTTTCTGCAGGTTAAAATGAGATTAACGTAGAAAATTAAAGAATATGTGAATTACTTAAGAACCTTCAGCCCAACAGGACCTGAAGGCAACTTGAAAAAGAACATGCAGTATCTAGATATGAAAATGACTTTAGAACAAGTATTTATCAGGCATCTTTGTTAGCCATAGAGGCACAGATAGAGTTCCATATAGAACAGTTGTCAGTCTCCACCCAGACGCTGCCCAGAGGCAAGGAGAGGTTTATGGACTCTACACCTGCCAATGGATTGAAGAGATTTTTCATGGGAGATGGGTGCATCAGGCTGTCTTGGCATCGTGCCACTAGCTTGATTGTTCCAATCTGGCTTTACTTCTTCTGAGTCTATGATCCACAAATGACCTTCTAATGTTGCCTTATAGCAAAGCTCAAATAGAAGGAGAGATTTGAATGTATTACTTCCTCATTCATAGAAATTCTTATGGATTAATTTTATTTTACTGACTATAAGTTTGGTTCATGTTCATCTGCACTGAGATATATTTTTATAACATCCTACCTGATATAACCAAAATACAAAGTATATGAAATGATAATTTTCACATGCTGTGATTCAGGCAACAAGAACCATGATCCCTGGGAGGAGAAGAAACCAAGTAGTCACGCCCTGAGCTTATTCCAATTTACTGCTTCAAGAGAGTTTCCAGTCCACATGTCAGGGAAGGGATACCCAGGTGGGGCCATGCTGGTGCCCTGAGCTGAGGTAGTTCAAGGCAGCTAAGGGCTCTGGACAGAATACCAATGAGGAGGTACCTGTACAGAGAGGAAACTGCAGACATATACAGAGGGGTCCCCTAAAGTATTCCACAGAGTACTGATCAGTGCATTGGAGAGAGGAAACTCCTGGAGGCTGGCGGGAAATTTTCCCAAAAGGACTACAGGTAACACAGCTGGTATTCAGAAAGGGTCACAGATAGTGACTATTTCCACCAGCCAAATTAGAAAACTTCAAGAGTATACATTGAGAAAAGTACTCAGAGGGTTTTGCCTCAGTAATAAGGTATAATTACTTTTAGACTAATCACTGCCCAACAAATCTTAAAAGCAACACCTAAAAAAATTAAACAATTTGCAAGTAACATAACATCATTTCACAGCAAAGCTCAGGAGTAGTTATAGGAACACAAAAGCATCTGATGCCACTTAAGGTAAAGCTCACACCATCTACCAGTTTAGAGTTCCGTTCCCTGAAAACAACTTCACATGAAGGCAAAATAAAGACTTTTTAGACATAGGAAAGCTGGAAAACACCTGTAAAGCTCCACTAATAAACATGTTAAAAAAGTATCCTACAAGCACAAGAAAATGATACCACAGAGAAATAGGGATCTACCCAAGGAAATAAACAGCATGAAGGGATAACTTTATGATTAAATACATTAGATGTTCATATTATTTATAAATTTTTAAAAGAGAATTCACTGTTTGAAGAGTGTGATCATGATCTATGGGGTTTATGAGGATTGTAAACATAAGTTATATGACTGCAGAAGCATAATTATTGGGAAAAGTGAAAACATACTGTTATAAAGTTCTTATTCTGTAACTGTGGTGGCATAACATCATCTGAAGGTAGCCTGTGATTTTATAAAGATGAATTCTAAAAACCCCAAAAGATCCACTAAAATATGAGAGTGTATGCCTAATAACCCAACAAAGGAGATAAATTGTGTCTTTTTAAATGAGCTAATGATTTCAAAGAAGACAGAAAAGGACAAAAAGGGAAGCAAAGAGGGACAAATACAAAACAAATAGTATAATGACATTAAACTGAACCATAGCAACAATCGCATTAAGTGAAAGTGATCTAAATACCATAATTAAAAGGCAGAGACTCTCAGGTTGCAGGAAGGGTGGGGGTAAGCAAGATCCAGCTACATACTGCCTACAACAAGCCTTAATTATTAAAAAGGAAATCGTAAAAGGATGCAAAAATATATCATAAGAATATGAATTTTAATAAAAGCTGGTAACTATATTAACAAGACAGCACAGTTTTTAGAAAAAAATAGTATTACTAGGAATAAAGGAGGTCATATAATAATGTTAAAAAGATTAAGTCATCCAAAAGAAAAAGCAGCCCTAAATAATAGAATGATATGGTCTGAATATTTGAGCCCCCAAATTTCATGTTAAGGTGATGGCCTTTGGGAGGTGCTTAAGAGATGAAGGTGAAGCTCTTATGAATGAGATTTGTGTCTCATAAAAGAGAAACCTCTGGCTCCTTCCACCAGATGAGGACAGAGTGAGAAGGTACCAACTGGGAACCAGGAAAAGGACTTTCACAGAACATGGCCATGCTGGCACCTGGACCTTGGATTTCCCACCCTCGCGAACTGTGAGAAATAAACTTTTATTGTTTATAAGCTACCCAGGCTATGGTATTTTTGTAATAGCAGCTCAAACAGACTAAGACACAGAGTTTCAAGATACATGTTGTAAAAACTGAGAGACCAAGAGAAATCAGCTAACCCAAATGTGTAATTGAGATTTCACTCTCTCTCTCACAATAACTGCTAGAACAAGACAGGCGAGGATCTAGAAGACTGGAAAAACATGACTGACTTAACTGATATTGACAGGACAGCCCAAGAGCAGAGGGAGCATACTTCTTAAATTCACATACTACATATTTAAAGAGAAATCATGTTCTGGGCTATAAACCAAGGCTCAATACATTTATTTAAAAGGATTCAAATCATATGAAGAAAGTCCTCTGACTACAATGAAATTAAATAGAAATCAACAGCATCTATGGAAAATTGCCATTAAAAAAAACCTAAATAATAAGTTTCTAAGTAATTCATGGGTCAAAAGGGGAACTGAAGGGGAAATTAGAAGATATTTTAACTAAATTATAATAAAATTCAGCATATGAAAATTTGTGAAATGCTGTTAAAGTGGGGCTTGGGGACAAGAATCATCTATGGAATCATCTATATAAGAAAAGAAAGCTCTCAAATCAATGACCCCAGTGAACACTTTAAGAAATTAGGAATTAGGGGCACCTGGGTGGCTCAATAAGTTAGGTGATCACCTTCGGCTCAGGTCTTGTGCTCTCTCTCTCTGTCAAATAGATAAATAAAATCTTAGGAAAAAAAAGAAATGGAATTTTAAAAATTGAATTGAGTAAATTAAAAAAAAAGGAAACAAGGAAGACAGGAGTAGAAGTCAAGATATAGAAAATAGAAAAAAAATGGAAAAAGTCAATAGTAACTATATTTTATTGGTTAGAAACCAGTTACAGGTCCCAACCACTCTCAATAGAAGAAGTTTATATAAATGTAAGAATACCAGGAGGTGGACATTATGGTGATTACATTACACTCTGTCTGACACAAATTCTGACTAAATACATGTTGGACCTACACAATGAAAACTATAAAACATTGTGGAGAATAAAGTAATGAAGACCTAAATAAATGGAAAAATAGTCCATTTCCATAGGTTGGAAACCCAGTATTATTAATGTCAGATTTACTCACATTTATCAATTCAACGCTAATCAAATTTTTGTAGAAATGAAAAAAATTGAAAATTTCATAAAAAGTGACAAAATTATTCTAAAATTCTTATAGAAATTAAAATGTATGCAAAATATGTTATAAAAAGCACAAAACATGAAGTAATAACTTCATCTGATTTCAAGACCTATTTTAAATCCTCAGTAATTATGACAGTGTGGCATGGATATAATGATGGATAATAAAAAAAGGAAACAGCACAGAGAACACAGAGATTGACCCAAACATATAGAGACAACTGGTTTTTGACAACCAGTTGAAAACACAATTAAAAAAGAATATTCACCAATTAGAATGGCTAAAATTTAAACAAATAATGTGGCTAGAACAAATGTTTGGAAATGAATTGGATCTCTAATACAATGCTAGAGGGAATATGAAATTTAAAACTACTTTGAAAAACAATTTTACAGTTCCTTAAATTCAGCACACAGGGGGCGCCTGGGTGGCTCATTGGGTTAAAGCCTCTGCCTTCTGCTCAGATCATGATCTCAGGGTCCTGGGATCGAGCCCCGCATCGCATCTGGCTCTCTGCTCAGCTTGGAGCCTGCTTCCCCCTCTCTCTCTGCCTGCCTCTCTGCCTACTTGTGGTCTCTGTCTGTCAAATAAATAAACAAAATCTTAAAAAAAATAATGTTTAAAAAATTCAGCACACATTGGGACGCCTGGGTGGCTCAGTTGGTTAAGCGGCTGCCTTCGGCTCGGGTCATGATCCCAGCGTCCTGGGATCGAGTCCCGCATCGGGCTCCTTGCTCAGCAGGGAGCCTGCTTCTCCCTCTGCCTCTACCTGCCACTCTGCCTGACTGTGCTCGTTCGCTCTCTCTCCCTCTCTCTCTGACAAATAAATAAATACAATCTTAAAAAAAAAATTCAGCACACATAGTGTATTGTTCAGCTATGCCATGGTTTGGTGAGTAGCCAAGGGAAATGAGATCACACTTCCACGCCATGACATGGGCATGCAGTGAGCTCTGCATTCATGCACATGGCAGCTTTACTGGTAGTGCTCAAGCACTGGAAAGAAACAGAAGGACTTTCAACAAGTGCATGGTTACACTGATTGTTTCCACAGAATGAAGCCAAACTCAGCAACGAGTAGACTGAACACCTGTAAATGAATCCCAACATAATTATATTTAGTGAAAGAAGCATACAAAAAAAGAGTGTACTGGGAGGTTTCATTTATAAAAATTCCACCTCATTCCACATCATAAATTTTCATTTATAAAAATTGGCACATCAACCAATTTCAAGGGACAGAAAATGAGTCAGTGACTGGGGCTGGGGGGGGTTGGGGTGAATTACCAAAAAGCTTGAGGAAACAGGGTGATGGATGTGTTCATTGTCTTAATTGTGGTGCTGGTATCAAGAACATCTATGTATCTCAAAATTGATGCCACAGAACATGTGTTATATGTGAATTTGCACCTGAATAAAGCTGTGACAAGGAGTTGAAATACTCACCAAAAAGAGACCCGCTGCTGGTAACCTGGAAAACAGTCTTCTTCTGAGTCTGCAGACTGAGGCTTGACTATTGGATTATGGCAAATTTTCAAATCCCACAAGAGACACCCTGGATGTGGACAGATTCCTGTTCATCTTTCTGGCATTATCTGCTCCCCTCTAAATCCTGGCTTTCATGTGTAAGAGATGTTTTTTTCTTTTCTTTCTTTCTTTCTTTCTTTTTTTTTTTTTTTTTTTGAACTTACATAAACTCTAGGAAGAAACTTGAAGGTGCTATGTAACTAAGGAGTGGTGTTAATTAGACAAAGCCTGGTGCTTATTTATAGCCTGGAAGACTGTCACTTCTGATCAGATTCTTCAGCAAAAATAGCTAATTGGGTATAATGGGTCACATTTTCCTCCAGTGGTGTTTTCTTCTCCTTCTTGTTGCACTGTTTACAAATAGTGCTGTTAGGGTGATATCTATATTTTGAGTTGAACAATAGTCTAATATTGAATCACTTACTTCATAATATGCCAGATACATATATTTAGAATTCCCAAAGAGAAGATGCCATTACTTCATAATTATTTATAAATTTTTAATTTTTTAATGGAAGCATTATTGCCAGACAGCATCACATTAGCCTCAGAAATACAATATAGTGATTCTGTAAGTCTACACATTATGCTCCATTCACCACATGTATAGCTACCATCCATCCCCATACAACACATTGCAACATAATTAACTATATTCCCCATGGTGTAACCCCCATCCCTGTGACTTTCTCATTTCATAACTAAAAGCCTATATCTCCCACTCCTCTTTGCTCATTTTGTCCATCTGCTACCTCTCTCCCCTCTGACAACCAACAATTTGTTCTCTGTATTGATGGGTCTGTTTCTGCTGGGGTTTGTTCTTTTTTTTTCTTAGATTCCACATATAAGTGAAATCATATGGTATTTGTCTTTTTCTGTCTGACTTAGTTCACCTACTATAGTACCCTCTGTGTCCATACATGTTGTCCCATATGGCAAGGTCTTATTCTTTTTTATGGCTGAATAACATTCCAGTGTGTGTGTGTGTGTGTGTGTGTGTGTGTGTGTTTCCCTTACCCATTATCTATCCATGGGCATTTGGGCTGCTTCCACATCTGGCTGTTGTAAATAAACATAGGTGTGCCTATATCTTCAAATTGGTATTTTTGTTTTCTTTGGTTAAGTAGAAGTGGAATTTTTTTGAGTCATGGGATATTTCTATTTTTAGTTTTTTGAGAAAACTATACTATTTTCCATAATGGCCATACCAATTTACGCTCCCACCAACAGTGCACTAAAGTTCCTTTTTCTCCACATCCTCACTAAAATTTTTATTTCTTATCTTTTTTACTTTAAAAAAGTAAAAAAAAAACTTAAAAAAAAGTTTAAAAAAAACCAGTAAGTTTACACTTCTGACAGTGTAAAGTGATGGCTTGTGGGAATTTATCAAAATAAAAAACTTTTGTGTAGCAAATAAAGCCATTAACAAAACAAAAATGCAACCTACTGAATGGAAGATGGCATTTGCAAATTACATAACTGATAATGGGTTAGTATCCAAAATACATAAAGAACTTATACAAAACAACACCCCCTCAAAAAACCACACAAACAATCAAATTCAAAAATGGGCACAGGATCTGAATAAACATTTTTCCAAAGAAGACATACAGGTGACAATCAGACATATAAAAAAGATGGTCAATATCACTCATCATCAGGGAAATCCATATCAAAACCACAATGAGACATCGCCACGACCACACTTTATAATTCATTCAGAGAACCATATCTCCAAATGGAAAAAAAAAAGATATATTTCACACATTCTACACAGCTTAATGTCTGATTCTGCTAGGTTTCCAAATTGAGAAGCTTTGTTCTCAAAGTAATATAAACTTGCAACCTTTAAGAACATAAACAAGAAACCTCAAAATCTTGGATTTTCTGCACCTTCAATTAAGAAACAAAGAGTTTTGATGTTCTGAAGCTATTTTGTGACAAATATCCATCAGTTTGTGATAATTTTAAGTTGTAGATTGTCCGTGGAGTGGTAGAGACTGGAGAAATGGTCACTAATCACCTGATGCCTGTTACAAGGACCGACATCAATAAGACGAGAAATAGCAGATGTTGGTTATGGGGAAAGAGAACCCCCATGAACTGCTGGTGGGAGTGTAAACTGGCCTCTAGGGAAAACCACTAATTAACTTAGTCAAAAAAACAGAGGGGGAAAATGTATATACATATAGAATCAGACATAATTTGTTAAATGTGAATATAAGAAAAGCAAAAAACACAAATACAAGAGAATAAAAGCTTGCAGTTTTTTCAATTTTTTCAATTTCTGCTTAAGAACTTGAAAACCTGGATGAATATGATGACTTTTCAAGAAATATAAATTAATATTTTATGTTCCGAGAAAACTATTAATGTCTAAGGTACTATTACTGTGGAACAAATTGAGACCACTTAAAAAAAATCTACATTCTCCTCCCCTCCCCCCTCCAAAAAAAACCCAGTAAGTTTCAGTCCATTTCATAGGTGATTTTAGCTCTTTGAAAGAGATCATTCCAAAGCTCTTTAATTTATTTCAGAGCATGGATTAGAGAAAGAAGAAGAGAAAGTTTTTGTCTGTAGCGCCATAATGTTGACACATCTGAGGCCAAATTTCTATACTAGCAGCACTTATAATTCATAATGTAAATTTTAAAATGAAATACTAAAATATTCAGGAGAATAGAACCAATATCATAATATTTGTAACATGTTAAAATAATTCACAATAACCTATAAAAAGGTAAAAATATCTCCTCAGGAGTTAAGAAAGCATTTGATAAAATCCACCATCTGATAAAATTCCTTAAAATGAATACTTTGTCGTTATGACATGATAATTTTGTGTGTGTGTGTTTATGTGTTTCACCCTAAAACTAATATGTTTAATAATAAAACATTAGAAGCACAGCCAATGAAAGTCAAAAGATAAGGATGTGCACGATTACATTAATTATTCACCATTTTTCCTGAAATACTAATAGTGTGATGAGAATGAAGAAAAAAAATCATTTATAAATTGTGGTTTTGTGAAGACTCTTGAGAGACATTTCATTGTTGACTCCTTTGTGCTGATAATTCAGCATGTACTGTGTTATAAAAAATGTGAAAAACTCAACTTCACAAATGTAAAAAATATGTCTCTTCAAAGTATATTTTGGTTCTTTGAATCCATGTTACATAAACATTAGGCTCAATAATTGAGAGAAAAATTAGTGGAATCCTAATTTCTATATAAATGGTTAATACATTTAAATGATGAAAAAGCAGAGGATGCATTCCAAAGTATAAAATGTATTCCTTAGAATTAAATTGTTTTGTGTTAACATAAACTGTTTCACTCTCACTCTAATCTTACTTTCCTATCTACAAAGCTATAACTTGAGACCATGTTTATATGAATACGTAATCAGCTGAACTTCAAATATTAAACCACAGCCACTGTATAGCTTCCGTTTGAAGTTACAGATTCTCTCGTGGCATTATTCCATTTTAGGAAAGAACTTTCAGATGCTTTTGGAGTTAATCATGCAATGAGCTGTCACACATGCATGTTGTGGGATTGCCCAAATGCCAGCGCACTCCTATTAGAAGGAACTTAGGTTATGTATCACCCTCTAAGTTGGTACAACACATTGCCCCTACAGCAGATCTCATACATATGTTCAGTTACAAAGTGTAAAACTCAAGGGACTTAGCCAAGAAGTGATTACAGTTAAGCTTGTTCTCACAGAAGACACGTTGGGGTGTGGGGTACTTGTAGAAGGTGACATTTTCGGAGCTAAAGACATTGCTATAAATACTTTATAATAAGCATGTTCTCTATACCTTTATAACTTGAGAAATGGACAGTTGGTGAGTCAGTAAGCATTCATATTTTCTGGAGGATCCCTATGCCCTCAAGTCCCTCATAAAAAGATGAGATTTCTGACCCAGATATTTTTGAAAAGGGAATTTTATAAAGATATTATAAAACCAAAACAAATAATAACAATAAAGCAGCATTCTATTATTCTGTGACAGGGACAACTCTACTCCTCAATTAATTTCTTTGTTGTCCCAGATTTCCTAGTCTTCTAAGAGTCAGGCTAGTCACGTGATGAGTCCTGGCCAATGTGTTGAGGACAGAAGGATGTCTCCCATCCATTTGGAAGCATAAGAGAACTGACAAACCACTGTCAGACCCGTTCTTTTTGGGTCCAGCAAACCAGAAGCCACTTTTTTTAGGAGAGGCCTCCAGAGCGTGGGTCCAGGAGTGGAACAATCCCTAGACCATGCACACTAGGCATGGAGAATGAGCACATCTCTTTCCACTCTGAAGATTCCAGGGCTGTTTTCACATGGCTCCTTCTGATAATACATGTCCCATGTTTGTTTAAGAGCCCTATATGAAATGACTTCCTAGAGTCCCTTCATGGGTCAGAGTCAGCAATGACTTGCTAAACCATGACTCACTAAAGGAAACAGATGCAGTTAACTAATTACGTTGTAGAATGGAATTTGAGTCTGCTTCAGTGATGGGTTGGGCCTCTTCTTCGAGAAACACCTGGATTATTCACCCCCGTTAAGTAGAGCTTGCCCCACTGACACTTTTTCTTCTGTCTTCTCCTTAATGAACTCAATTTCCTCCATTATTTAAGAAGATTGCTGTAATATCTAATCAACTATTTGAAGCCTTGTGTTGTTGACTTGCTGAATTGTCTTAAGGCCCTGTGCCTTGAGAGATGTATCAAACACATTTATCCTAAGGTGCCCATATTGGGGAAAAACATTCCCAAACTCTGAAACAGTCTGTCTCGAAATAAGATATTTATTGTGTAAATACTCAAGGCTTCCACAAAATTAACTTCTTCGATCTCTGCGAGGGAAAATGTGCCACACTGAACTCAAGGCAAATGCTGGTCAGTAGAGTAGCAGACTATAATGGGCCCCCAGGACATGTCTTCTCAGAGTAATAATCTCTCAGGAGAGCGATCCCCACTGACCCCAGGCGGTGCTGCCACTCTGAAATTTTGCTCCTCTGGCTACAGTGATTTGCCCAAGAATGGGCATCTAACTCTGGCCCATCAGATTCTTTCCCTGGAACTGTGAGCCTCAGCGGATGTGAAGCTTATGGACCAGGACCTTCTAGAGACCATGTTTCCCACTAAATTGCCTACAGTTGAAGAAAGACACCGAAACATGTGCGAGGAGGGATGTGGAACCTGAAGTTCTGAGTGGCCCCAGGCCCTTCCTGTGCAGACCTGAAGCTGCTCTGGTCACCGTATTTCCGTGTTTCTTAAGATGGCTTTTCTAGACCTTCATTTCTATGTTTTCTTGCTGTCTTTTAGAGTTTCCCCTCTGTCAGCCTTTTTCTTTGTATTATTATTTTTTTAAATTTCAAATTGGTTTCCAGTATTTAAATCCAGATTTTCTAGAAAATATGGGCCATATCAACAATTTGAAAATGGAAGACAACCTAAAGCAAGGGTTCTGGTGATGAGTTACTTGTCATTCCAAGTATTTTTTAGGAGTAATTTGCACAGAAGTTGCTGATGCCATAAGAGTGTGAGAACCACCCAAGCTAGGTTCCTTTTCAGCAACAGAATCATTAAGGAAGCAAGCCAAACTGAGCTAGCCAGCACCTTGCGGATTCTGCACTTTCTTACCTACCCACTGGAGCTACACTTTAGATGCAGCTTCCACTGTTGAGAGGAAACATGGCCCCAGTACTGGCTTCCTTCTGCCTCCTGTGCAGGGGAGCTGGGGAGTCTAGCTTCTATACTTTGCATCTTCACTACTACCACCTTCCCTACTTTGAAACCCACTGTTGTCCCTGGATAGTAGTCTCCATGGACTGTCAAATAAAAAAGACAGCCTATCCTGCTCTACTTCTGTGTTCAGGCTACATCAGACCTCTTGGACTCCTTGCTCTCTGGGAAGAGATTTGAACCATAACAAAAGTGGTGTCAGGGCACCAAGAGCTCTTACCAGCCTGCGGCAGGGAGCAGAGACACATAGAAGGTGTTAAAGCCAGTTGCAGATAGATTCCTGATAGACAAGTAATGGGAAAGAAGGCTGGGAATAAGACAGGAACAGGTGGCACTCCTGATAAGACATGCTTCTGAATCTTTACAGAGAGATCGCCATGTGATAACGGATCATCTGCTGGATGCCAAAACACCTGATCTATAAATGCTACGTTGTGTGACATATATTCATGACTCATGTACATGGCTTAAAGTTTAAAGTTAAAATTTTAAAGTTTACATTTAAAATATAAATACACACATAGAAATACATGGACAGAGTGGAAGCTACAGATGTTTACCCAAATTTGACTTTGATTCATTTTCCATCTCTGAGACTTTAATATGTTCACTTTTGCATTTTCACATGATACAGGAGCTTTAAGCATAATAAGTATGCTTGAATTATTTTAGGATAACACTGTATTTTTTCAAAGGTAAATCCAACATTAAACAAAACAAAAATTCTAAAAAAAACAAATAAAAGGGGGAAGATAGCGTGTCTCGTGGTTAATGTGGTAGTCATGCCCTACTCCATTATCAGAACATTACAGCGTGAAACTCGGTGTCATGTTCTGGGAGTCTCATGGTAAGATAGATCTAGAGGATGTAGGTGAAGGCGTAGATGAGGGTTTGCTGAATATCCCCTCGTCCCTTCATTGAACCATGCTGGGATACAGGCATGAAAAGAAAATGCCTTGAATGTTCTCTATACTAGTTTACATCTCCCTGGTTTATTTCTTCAAGTTCTCTGTATTCCTTTATAACCTATAACAATACTAATTATTATTTTCTGCATAATTACCCATTTGACATTTGCCCCTTTTCCTATATTAAAGAATTTTTTTCCTAAGATTTTATTTAAGAGAGAGAGAGAGAGAGAGAGAGAGAACAGGCAAACATAAGAGGGGGAATGGCAGGCAGAAGGAGAGGGAGAAGCAGACTCTCTGCCGAGCAGAGAGACCAATGTGGGACTCAGTCCCAGGACCTAGGGATCATGACCTGAGCCGAAGGCAGACGCTTAACTGACTGAGCCACCCAGGAGCCCCTAAAGGATTGTTTTTAAAGATCCATAGTTTTCTTCCATTGTGTTTGCTTATTTCTCCCGTGCATGGTGGGACACAGAGTAGACGCTCAATACCTATGTGTCTCGGGAACTTATCGGGAACAGAGGCAGATGCAGCCACCATACAGAGAAAACTCAAACAGGAATTGAGGGCTGACAGCAAACAGGTCAAATCTGCTTGGATGTATGAGTCCAAACACCAACTTTATAGTGCAGAAAGGCATACAGCTAGGATCAGCAAGTGAATGTCACAGAGAACTAGTCATTATGAAGGAGAACTTTCTAACTCTGAGTTCATCCCCAGATGAAAGAACACATCTGGAACCTCGTCAGAGACTGTGATGAAGAAGACTGGCTCATGGAAACTGGAGATAAGAGGCTGAATCAAGGCATGTCAGCATAAATAAGTCAATACTCCTTAACTATAGTAGACAAAATACATCAAAGCCTGAGAAAATGAGTGAATAGAAACAGAAATTTTTAAAAAGTTCAAGAATTACAAACAGTGACTGTGGAGATCAGTATTGATTTTGAAGGGATCAGACTTTGTACCAGAGAACTGTGTGAGCCACTGTGAGTGCCGTCTATACTTAGAGATAGTTGGGAACTAGGTGACATTTCCAGGTTCTGTGCTCTGCTCTGTCATCTGCTAATTTCATGACTTAGATAAGTGATTTTACCTTGCTATTTTCTTACCTTCAAAATGCAAAAATTGAGATGATCTATCTTTCTGTGACTTCACATCTTATGACAAACAGTGGAACCAATACCTCAGCATTTCCCCCAGTACAACCAGAGCTGTGCTGGTGATAGAGACAATGATGGGAAGAAGACTGAGAAAAGGGGAAGCTAATGAAGAGAGATAAATGCTTGTGATAATCCCAGGCATTATGGGATCATTGAGAAATGGTTCATTTTATTGGCTGCTTGAAGGTACAATATGCACACTGTAGTAACACTTTCTCAACATTTATTGAGATTTGTTATTTAATTTTTTAGTAAAACTAATAAGCCAAAGTACGATTTTTTCAGAACAGGCATTTCCATTGATTGGAACCTGCAGCTTCGATGTTGGTCACTGTTGATCAGTCAAAATAAGGGGTTGGAAGTTATCAACAACTCGTGAAAATGCATACCAATGGCTTTCAGAGTCCTGTAAATTTCCATATTTCTAAATAATAGGTTCAGGTGCCTCGTTAGCACAGTAGGTAGTGCGTCAGTCTCATAAATAGTAGGTTCGCCTCCATTTGCCAATGCATTTATTTCCTTATCTATTTTTAATTGTAGTGAGAACACTTAACATGAGTTCCAGCCTCTTAACAAATTCTAAGTGCACAGTAGAGTGTGGTTAATTACAGGCACAGTGTTGTACGCTACTCTCTAGAACTTGTTCACCTTGTGTGAGGACACTTTACACCCGGGTAACAGCAACCCTTTTTTCTACCTTCCTCTAGCCCCTGGCAGCCACCGTTCTGGTTTCCGCTTCTATGAGTTTGACTTTTTTAGATACTTCCTACATGCAGAATGATGCAGTGTTTGTCCTTCTGTGACTGGCTTCTTTCACTTAGCAAAGCATCCTCTAGGTTTACCCTTATCGCCATAAATGGCAAGATTACCTTTTTATAAGAAGAAAACTATTCCATTGTAAAAAAATTCCATTGTCTATTTATATCTCACATTCTATTTATTCATTTATCCTTTGATGGACATTTAGATTTTTTGTGTATTTCATACTTTGACTAGTACAAACAATGTTCCCATAAACATGGGAGCTCAGAAACTTCTTTGGGAACCTGATTTCCATTATTTTGAATATATACCCAGAAGTGGGATTACTGGGAAACTGGACATTCATATTCAAAATAATAAAAGCGGACCCTTTTCTAACTTACACAAGAATCAACTCCAAATGGACTGAGGAAGTACATGTAAGACCTGAAACTGAAAAACTCTTAGAAGAAAACAGGAGAAAAGCTTCATGACTCTGGTGTAGGCAATTATTTCTTGGATGTGATACCAAAAGTAGAAACAACAAAGCAAAAACAGACAAGTAAATTACATCAAATTAAAAAGTTTCTGTCCAAGAAGGAAAATAATCAACAGTGAAAAGACAACCTATAGAATGTAAGAAAATAATTGTAAAACCTTTATCTGATAAAGGAAAACTTCCAAAATATAGGAGGAACTCCTACAACTCAACTTAAAAAAAAAAAAAAGAAACCCACAAACAATCTGATTAAGACTAGGACAAAGAGTCTGAACAGTCATTTCTCAAAAGGAGACAAACAAATAGCCAACAAGTTAGGAAAAGATGGTCAATGTCACTCATCATCAAGGAAATGCAAATCAAAACCACAATGAAATACCACCTCATACCTGTTAGGATGATAATTGTAAAAGAAACAAAAGAAGTATTGATGAGGATGTGGAGAGTTGAGAACACTTGTACACACTACTGGTGGGAATGTACATTGGTGCAGCCATTATGGAAAATGGTAGAGATGTTCCTCAAAAAATTAAAAACAGAACTACTTTATGATTGTCAGTGCATTTTAGATCATGCAAAAAGAGTGACATTTCTTCCCATATATCAGAAATAGTCAGCAGTGTGTGCGTGTGTATGTTTTGATTTACCAATCCAGAACATATCACTGACAAGTGAGCATCATGTGGAAGACACTGTTTCTCTCTCTCACATACACATGTATAAATGTGTATGTATATGTATGCGTGGCTTCCATTATAGATGGAAGGAAAACAAAACCACTGAACTAAAAATTAAGTGACCTGGTTCTCCCAACATCATTATTAGTTGTATCAAGAATGTGTACTCAGACCACTCATACCGAATAGACTTTATTAAATTCTCCTTTGGTATGAGGTGATTGGCTTCTATGAAGAAATTTAAAAATATAACCCCGTGAATCTCACTATTTTGTTTATTATAAGGATGTTTCTGAAGCTAATTTTCATCATATTATATACAACTTATCCGATGAAGACCCAGGGGACATACTAGTTTCCTATAATTATTAAAGAGTGGTTGTGTTTATTTTGAACCATGTTTTCCTTATAAGGACAACATAATGGATTCTATTTCCTCTTTCTTTTTGGTGCCATAAGATTCCCTTGTACTCAACCTCTAACAATTTAGGTTTCACAATATAAATGCTGCATATAGCTTTAGTTAATAATGTTTGCCAAACAACAAATTAGATTCTTTGCTGCAGTTTAAGGAGAATTTGTTATAGGGAATCTAGGTACCTAAGAAAGTGAACGGCAAAAATGTTTGCTTGGAATTTGTCATTAGGAATCATCAGGAACCAAGTCAATCATTCTTGTCATTTATGTCTGGGAACAAAATTTTCTCATTTCTGTGCGTGTATTTTATCATACTGTCTAGATTTTCTTACTTATTCCCATTTTTAAATAAGATGGAATTTAAGAAATCAAAGGCATGACTTAGATCAAATCGTCTCTTGAAACATGAATTTCATGATATGCAAAATGAATATTTGGATAAAGCACTTAAAATTATCCATATAGTTCATATATAGAAACCCAAAGTATAAAGAAAATAAAAGCTGTTACAAAGCAAATTGTGGAAGTCTAGATGCCCATTTGATCTCTCCATGTCTCTCTTAGGAGCACGTGTGCTCTTACTTGACAGCATAATCAATATTAATTAGAGACATATAAATCTAATTATCAGGTTTGTAAGAGAAAAATTGATAAAGATTACAAATACATGAAAAAAGGAATGCCACTGGCAGCATGGTTATATTTACAGATATAGATTTGACTCTTACTATTGGGTTATTCAAAAGTATGGCCTCATTCATTTTCAGGAAGTTCATTATCTGATATTATTGACATGATGTGCTTTGGATGAAACTAGAATCTTTCCTCTGACTTTGGTAACCCAACAACTTCCTCATTAACTGATAAGTCTAACATTTCTTTTCAAAGATCTTTTCTTCAGTGTAAAGACATTAGAGTTTTGTGAGGCCATGAGACCTAGTGAGAATATCACTGATGTGGAAGCCAGTCAACCGAATTTTTGTTCCACCTCCACCATCAACATTACATCAAGTGTCAGACCTTGACGAGTGTCAGACCTGGACCTTCAGGAAGCAGTGATGTGTATCATGCTCTGCAATCTATTTCAAAATTCTTGACTAATCATCACAATGTACACATGAATGATTTAACCGAGAATTAAACAGTCTATGCTCTAAGCTCTGGGTCATGCTTTCACAACATGGGAGGCAGAACTCTCAGAATGGAAAAGGAAACATTAAATATAGACTCCTGGGGGTGCCTGGGTGTCTCAGTCCATTGAGTGACTGACTCTTGACTTCAGCTCAGGTCATTATCTCAGGATTCTGGGATCGAGCCCTGTGTTGGGCTCCCAAGCTCAGTGGGGAGTCTGCTTGAGATTCTTTCTCTCTCTGTCCCTACCCCTCTGCCCCCCAATAAATAAATAAGTCTTTAAAAATTAAATATAGACTCCTGATCAGGAAGTTGGAAGACTTTAAAATATGTCAATATTGTTTTCTGATTTATGACATCTTTGAGATTGGTGGGAAGGGGTGAGGGTCAGAGTTTTCAGGAGAGCGGAGAGTTTTTATTTGCCACTATATAGAATAAAGGGAGAGGTGATTAAGGAACTGTAGGATGACCTGGTAACTTTTCAGTCCTCAGTAGAGGTTGACAACTTCAAGGTTTTAGTGGTAGAGTATGCAAGAAAAAGTCTCTCTTGAAAAGCTCTTATGTAGGTGGGAGGAGATTCAAAGTTAGATTCCACTGAGACTGGTGTTCCTCCATGACGTCTTTGGTAGAAGAAGATAAGACAGGGAGGGAGGGAGCGAGCCGAAGATGCTGCAGCAGCATCACCCAGTCTGACTGACGGCTCAATTTGGAGGAGAATGCTGATGGATATGAACAGAGGGTGATGTGAACAGGCTTAAGGCATGAAGGAAAAATAAAAAGAATTGGTAAGACTTTGAGACATAAAAAAGGAAAAATAAATGGTTCTGAGCACATAAACAGCTCTAAATCTATTATTTCACAAAGGGAGTAAGTCTAGTGTATGAGAGTTGGAATCAGAGCAGTGAAAGTAGGCAGCTGAAACCTTTGGTCCTTTGGGTCCCAGGACACAATTACAGTGTATGTGGGGAGGCTACCCCACACCAACAAGCAGTCCAGGTGTCTGAGAATTCACCTCAATTCTGACACTATGTGGAGACAGAATCAGATCCCACAGGTCAAGGCTCACTCCCACAAGCCTGCCTCCACTTCAGGTGCCAATACAATCCCACATGATCACCTGTACTCTGACTGATGGGCTATAAGATTTATTTATTTATTTATTTATTTGACGACAGAGATCACAAGTAGGCAGAGAGGGAGGCAGAGAGAGAGGAGGAAGCAGACTCCCTGCTGAGCAGAGAGCCCGATGCGGGGCTCGATCCCAGGACCCTGAGATCATGACCCGAGCCGAAGGCAGAGGCTTTAACCCACTGAGCCACCCAGGTGCCCCGACTGATGGGCTATAAATCAGAAATTCCCACAACCCTTCCTTAGGTTCAATTAATTTGCTAGAGTGGCTTGCACAGATTACTAGTTCATCACAAAGGATATTAAAAGATAGGAATCAACGGCCAGATGCAGAAGAAGGAAGGATGAGGCCCCAACAAAGGAGCTTCTCTTCCCATGGAGTTTTCAACCTGGTACAGTAGCACATCATAGGGTCCTGGTTCTCAACCTGAAAGTTTCTGAACCCCATTCCATTTGGACATTTATGGACACTTCATTACATAGGCATGATAGATGAAACCACCGGCCATTACTAACCGATTCTGCTGCACTCACTCTCCCTTTCCCAGGAATCGGTTCCACTCTTCTATCTTCTACCCCCCTGTTTGTTGACCTGACCAACCATCCATCCTTGGTATTTTCCAGTATCACCTCATTGACACAGGTGTCCTCCCTCCCCCCTCCCCCCACTGTGGTGGAAAGGGGGTTGTTATGAATACCAAGACAATCACTCATCTTTAGGGTCCTGAAGGATTTCAGGAACTGGGGACAAAGAGACAAATATTAGAACAAGAGGAGCTCCCATTGCTCTTACCTCTCGGAGAATTCCAAAGGTCTGGGGAGCTGTGAGCCAGGAACCCTGGGAGAAAACCAAATACATATAGAGATATATTCTGGTATATATATGGTATATATATTCTGAGTAAGTAAACTGAGAAAAAATAGACTCTAAATAATGTCCTCAAAGCTAGGACAGATCACAGGCTGAGATTGAAGTCCAAGAATATCAGATCGAACCTGAACTTTTTCTTATTTCACAATCCTTAGACTGTTCACTCTACAAAAGCTACAGAAAATATCTGAATAGACTTATACTTCACAAGAGAGCTGTTCCTAAGAGTACATTCCCAGTTTAATTAGCAAAATATATGTATGTATATATATATATATATACACACATGCATATATACATGCAAATACATATATATATATACATGCATATATACATGCAAATATATATATATGTGTGTGTGTGTATATATATATTTTTAAAGATTTTATTTATTTATTTGACAGACGGAGATCCCAGAGAAGCAGGCAGAGAGAGAAGGAAGCAGGCTCCTTGCTGAGCAGAGATCCCGACGCGGGGCTCGATCCTAGGACCCTGGGATCATGACCTGAGCTGAAGGCAGAGGCTTTACCAGGCTTAGTCACAGAGACTAATGTTGTTACTAAGGACACTGGGGAAAAGACCCCATATGATGAACAATTTTACTAACTGAAAATGATTTACATTATAATTTACTTTTTACATTTGAACAAATGAATCAAATTGCCAGTTGACACTTATTAGCATAGTATCAGTTTCTTGAATTTTTAAAAAATTTTTTAAAAATTAAAAAAAAATTTTAAAGATTTTTATTTATTTATTGGGCAGAGAGACACAGCGAAAGAGGGAACACAAGCAGGGGAAGTGGGAGAGGGGGAAGCAGGCTCGCCACTGAGCAGGGAGCCTGATGCTGGGTTGGATCCCAGGACCCTGGGGTCATGACCGAAGGCAGACGCTTAACGATTGAGCCACCCAAGCGCCCAGAGTTTGGTTTATTTTACTTATTTATACTATTATTTTTTTCATTTTCTTTTATCTTACTCTTTTTTAGTGTTTTTAAATTCATTTTTATTTAAACTCAATAAATTTAACATATAGTATTATTAGCTTCAGAGGTGAAGTTCCAGGATTCATCAGTTGTTTTATTCTATTTTGTCTCATTGTGGTAAGAACCTGTAGCATGAAATCCACCTTATTCACAGGTTTTAAGTGTACAGTAGATACCTGTGAACTGTAAGCAGTATGCCGTACGGCAGGGACCTGGAATTTATTCTTCTGACATAACTGAAACTATACCCATTGGAGAGCAACTCCTCTTTCCTCTTCTCAGCCCCTGGCAACCAATTCTACCCTTTGTTTCTATGCGCTTGGCTGTTGTAGATACCTCATATAAGTGGAATTGTGCGGTGTCTGTCTTTTTGTCACTGACTTATTTCACTGAACCCTGCAGGTTCACCCATACTGATACAGACGGCAGGACTTCCTTCGACAGGTATCCAGGTGTCTGCATTCTGGTGGCTTCTGTTTGTGCCTGGAACTAGATCCTCTGGAGCCCCCTTAAAGCTGGATTTTGGGGGCCCCTGTCTAAAAAATTCCCCTCTAGGACTAAGCACAGGTGTGGGATTTTTCACCTGTTTAGTCTTCGCTGAACCAGGAGGAGGCGCTGTGGAGACCAGCTGCGTGCTCAGTGTAGCAGCTGCCCCTGCCACCGGCCTGCAGGCAGCTGGAGTATGCTGGGGCTCCGCCCTGCTGGCACTCAGACAGACTGGAGAAGCTAGCCTTTTGGGCAACCCCAGAAAAGCTGGGACACTGGGCGTCTGGTACAATCTTTCCCTCCTCAAGAAGATGCTGGGGGCTGGGGTTCATCCCCTTCTCACTGTGCGCTGAGATGGGGACTGGAGTGTGGGAAGTGTCTGCAAAGGGGGGGACAATGTGCCACCCCAAAATATGCCACTTTGTATATTGATTATTTGGGGTTTTTTGTTTTTTTTAAAGATTTAATAATTAATGGATCGATTTGTTTATTAATTTATTTGACAGAGAGACAGAGAGAGCACAAGCCAGCAGAATGGCAGGCAGAGGTAGAGGGAGAAGCAGACTCCCCCGCTGAGCAGGCAGCCTGACTTGGGGCTCCATCCCAGGACCCTAAGATCATGACCTGAGCTGAAAGCAGACATTTAACTGACTGAGCCACCCAGGCACTCCTTATATTGATGATTTTGAACTAAAGTAGTTAAGTGCAAGAAGAACACTCTGGCCTCTTTTGTCCTTCTGAAAGCAGGAAATAAATTCCCTATGGGAAGGGCACCCTCCTTGTACCAGGAGGAAGAGAGACATCCTTATCACCAGAGATAGGGAATTTAGGGCTGAGAAGGTTGTGCAAACAAATCTTGTTCCTTCTTCATTAATTCACTACCCCAAGCCTAAACCCCTTTGTCTTGTCAATTCCCTACAAATTTATTGTCTCCTTGTCTAAAACGCATGAAAGCTGCCTGTCTTGGTTACTTCCTTGAGTCTCATATTTCTATGAACTCTTGTCCACATGAAATTAAATGTGATTTTTTCCTGTTAATCTGTTACACTAATTTAATTATTATGCCAACTAAGGAAACATAGAAGAGAAGAAGGGAAAAGCTTTCCTCCCCTACACCTGCATGCTAGTTCAAACCACCACCTGGCCCTGGACAGTCCCCTGCGGGAATGAGGGTATGGCAGCCTGGGCAGCTCTCCAGGCAGGCAAGATAGAAGCTTCTCTTGGGAAAAAGCTGGAAAATCTGCAGCACTAAGTCAGTGCTGCTCTGTGACTCCTCAGGGCTCAGCTGGGCACTGGAGTTCCTTTCTCAGTTTCCTATAGCATGGTCAGTGGTGGTGATGGGTGTTCACACTTGCCCAGGATGCGGGGTCTTTCAACTGGATCCTGGATTTCTCACAAAGAGAACTGGTTTGTGTGTGTTGCTGCTAAACCCAAGTGTGTGTGTGTGGGGGGGGGCGGAGGTAAGGAGAATCAGTTGAAGGCTTCCTATTCCAGTGTCCTGCTGAAGTCACTGTCACATAATTTGGACAAAAGCAAGAAAATAATATTTTCTTAAAATAGTCTGAGAAACCTACTGAGGATGTTGTATTTATGTAGAGAGCATGTACGAAGCATCTTCGTTCTTACTTAATCCCTTGGGAATAAATATACCTGTGTGAGAATTGTGACCATCGCTTAAAAGAAATACAAAATAAGGAGGGGAAGGAAGTAGAATGGGAAAAGAGAAATCATAAAGGACTGAGGTCTTCACTCATGGAACTGAATCAATTTTGTAAATCCTGACCCACTATCTGTCCCTGCATGACCCTAAATTAATAAATTTATAATCATTATGATTATATATGATTATAAAATTATAATCATAATGGTGGTCTTTAACATTTTAAGTATTTTTCTCTTCCTGAACATTGTGCCTACCACCAGCACCAATCTAGAGTCAACCAACTCTACCTCGAAGAGGAAAGAGGAAGAGTTTTGTGAGCCACTAAAGGTTGTCCTGAACCTCACTTCTAGACATTAAAAACTCAACACAATCTCTTCTTTGGGTTACTACCTGAATGGCATTTTTAAAGGTATGATTCACTTTGTGTCACTGCTTTTTATTTTTGAGGAAACCCTGATGACTGACAATTTAAAAAATGAGACTTTGTGTTCTGCGTCATGTATTTTTATAATTATAGGATAAATTGTAAGTACATCATAAGTAAATAAATAATCTTTGTATTTTCCAGAGGGGAAGTGAATTCATGCTTCCTCATCATGTCCTCTGAAAGTCACATGACTGAACAGACCCACGGCTCCAAGAGTGGGGGGTGGGTGAAATAAGGTTGGGGATGAAGGAGCACGCCCGGCCGGATGAGCACTGGGTGATTACGGAAGTACTGAATCACTGTATTATACACCTGAAATGGGAATTAAAATTTAAAAATTAAAAAAAAGTAAAACTTACAGACTCGTGGATGCTTTAGCATGGTTTTCATCCCAGTAGGTTCTGGGCCAGCAGGTGCCCCAATCTCTTCCCTGGTAGAGTGAGGTCATGCCCATCTAGGCAGAAGAGGAAAATCAGATTATCCACCGCAGCTAAGACAGACCTGCGACACTAGCTTCACAGTGGCCGGCGGGGTACCCAGGGAGAGAACCCACTGCACGAGACTTAGTCCATTACTTATGTGGGTTTTGTAGGTCCATCTCAGGTCTGCCGGTTGGACTAGTTTCACATTTTGACACTCAACATTTAAAGGCAGCTGCTAATCCCCCTTGAAGGCATCGATTTCTTTTTTTTTTTTAAGATTTTTTTTTTTTTTTATTTGACAGAGAGAGATCACAATTAGGCAGAGAGGCAGGCAGAGAGAGAAAGAGGAGGAAGCAGGCTCCCTGTCAAGCAGAGAGCCCGATGTGGGACTCGATCCCAGGACCCTGAGATCATGACCTGAGCTGAAGGCAGAGGCTCAACCCCCTGAGCCACCCAGGTGCCCAAGGCATTGATTTCTTAAAACAAACACTTCTAGTACATTTTACCATCGGATCATATACCATCATCACCTCAGTGTGTCCAGCCCTCAATTTCGTTGGTGATTCTCTAAGTGTTGATTTTGGCACCTAGACTCAACAACAATTACTGAACTCTAAGTTTGGTGGCATTTAGTTCAAGTGGTTGACTCATGCTGGCAGTGAACTAAAAACCCAGAGGTGTCTTACTTAAACGCCCTGCCATGAAGCCAGATTTACCCCTCACTTCCTGCTTCTACTCACGCCCAGTTGGACAGGATGATGTGCAAACCAACCAAAAACAGCAGTCAGTGTGTCTCCTTAAAAGTGTTACCCAAACAGAAGAAGAGTTTAACGATTCAGATTTTAAAGGACTTACAACCAAGTGAAAGGAACAAAAGAAACCATCAGTCTATGCATGGGAGAGAACTACAATCCTTCTGTAAAGAAGTCACGTATATTTTCATGAGTTCCAGGAAGTCATTCTACCTCTCTCATATCCCAAATAAACTGATCTTCATCAATGTAATTCTAAACATGAAAACTATTAGAAGGTTTTTATATGATAAGATACAATGCAAAAGGAATTCTATCTTTTACAATTAATTTTTGCAATTAATTGACTTTTGGGAATCCATGAAAGTATTTAATTTCTTAGACCACATAACATGTATGCAATCTAGGAATTCAAGGTAGAAATTTTATTACAAGTTTCTATTGTCATGTTTAAAATAAACAATTGCATAAATTTTGCTTATCTCACATATGTAAATAGATATAACATTAAATATTGATAACATAAACACTATAATAATTATATAAAAATAATATACTAAGTATAATCATACAAATATATTAAACATTTTGATATAATTTATTTTTATTTTCTTTTTAATTTTGAAGAAGTTTTATTTATTTATTTGACAGAGAGAGTGTACAAGCAGGCTGAGTAGCAGACAAAGGGAGAGGGAGAATCAGGTTCCCCGCTGAGCAAGAAGCCTGACCCAGGGTTCAATCCCAGGACCCTGGGATCATGACCTGAGCTGAAGGCAGACACCTAACCATACAAGCCACTCAGATGCCCCAAAATATTTAGGTAAAATTTAAATAAGAGAGCATTACTAATGAAATGGCATTGGATATGGTTTTTCTTCATTTCAGTTTAATATTAATAAAAACTCTGCCAGAAATTTTATATACAAACAAACCTCCAAATCATACACATTAATTTACTTACTGCTTGAAAACCCTTCAGCATAAATAATCTAAGGTTTCTGCTGATGAGCCTTTGATGACTATAAAGATGGTCCTAATTGGAAAATAAAAGAGAGATACAATGATACCGAGTAGCATAACTGAAAAGTAGAGGTTTTCTCTTTTTTGAAAGTGCAGTTCAAAAAGGAATCTCCAAAGCCTTGCATTTCTCAGCTTTATAAAATAACTATGTTTGAAAATCAACAACTGTAAACTTTCTCACAAGCTTCTTCTTATAAACAAAGTTTTGATTTCATGGTTAGAAATAGTTCATTCTTTATTATGGCTAATTTGAAGGGCATGGGACGGCGGGAAAAAAGGAAGGAAGGAAGGAAGGAAAGACGGAAGGAAGGAAAAAGAAAACAAGTTCCCATAATCCCCATCCAACAATTCTTAGTAGCATGTGGGTGTTCCCGATTCCACGGATGTGATGTCCACCATTACACAGTGGCACTTGTGCGGACATGCAGGCGAGTACGGGAACTTGGCAGCGTTTGTCCTCGCCCGCTGCTCAGTGCCTGGGGACCGGGGAGGGTGCTCTGCCTTACGGAAAATCAGTGCCGCTGCCGTAATAGTAACATATTCTAGCTGAAAACAAGAAAAGTAAAATTGCTCCAGAAAAAAGGTGCTAACTTGGAGAAAAGTTAGAAAGGGGATATACAGATAAGAGAAGATTTTATGTCCTGGGACTGGCCGTCACTTTTAAAGGAGGAAGTAGTATCTTATTAGGGCATCCTGACCATTTCTTACTTAGAAAAGCACGCTCTGGAGTTTGTGAGCTTCTGACTAGTTAACCTTTGTTAAATCCTCAGTACACGATGTACTTGAAGATAATGTTTTGTTTTGTTTACATACGAAAGGCAGATGTATCTGAAATAAATGTTTGTACTTGCAGATGCCAAACCTAGTTATACAGTGTATGTAAGTGATTTGCAGAGATCTGCTGGAACAAATCAGAAAGTTGAGCAAGATCACAAGGGTGAAATAAAATATATGAGTATTCGAGCCATAAACAATCGGAAAACAAGATATAATTTCATTTACATTAGCATCACACAATGTTACATATTTTAGAATAAATGTAACAGACTAAGTACAAGGCCTCTCCCGAAATCAACAGAATATTTATACAAAGAGATGATAGGCTGGGTCGGCAAGCCTCAGTACTGATTGGTTGTCACTTGTCTACAAATTAATCGGCAGATTCAAGGCAATCACAGTGAAAAACAGCAACGGGCTTGTACAGAAATTGGCAAGTTTATTCCTAAATTTATATAGAAATTCAAATGACCTAAAATAGTGAAAGCATTTTTTTTTAAAAAAAGAACAAATTAAGAGAATTTAAATATCCAGATTTGAAGACTTGTGAAGATTCCAGAAATCAGGAAGTGGTGTCCTGACTTACAGAAAGATGCAGATCAATGAAACAGATTACTGATTGAAGAAATAAGTTTACAGCATTGGGTAATTTTCATCAAGGAAAGAAAAGTCTTTTCGAAAAAATGGTGGGAGTTCAAATCAAGGCAAAATTGTTTCTAGACTTAAATATAAACATCTATAAATCCTCTGGAGGAAAATATAGGAGAAAAATCTTTGCAACACCAGCAAAGATTTTTCAAACGCTGTTAAAAAAAAAAAAAAGCATGAACTAGTAAAAAAAAAACCTCAGTTTACCAAAATTAAAAATTTTCTTCTATAAATCACCATGAAGAAAACAAAAGTCAAACCATATTATGGGATACATTTTCAAAATACATATTATCTGACAAAAACCCCTTTTATGTGGAACTCTTACAACTCAATATTATGAAAATAGGAAATCAAAATAAATGGGCAAAAATTTGAGCACTGTATCAAAGAAGATATATGAATGGCAAATAATCATATCACGCATGTTCATTATGTTATCTGAAAAATGCAGATTGCAACCTCCAAAAAATACCTCTTGACATACATTAGAGTGTCGCATATTAAAAAGACCAACAATATCAAGGTTTTACAAGAATGCAGAACATACACTACTGATAAGAATTTAAACTACAACAGATCTGATAGTTCAGTGGTTTCTTTAGAAGTTAAACACGTACTTACTGTTTGTCCTCACGATTAATTTTTATGCATTTACCCAAGAGAAATAAAGACATATGCCTACAAAATACTTGTACAGAAGTGATTGTTCATGAGAAGCCCAACCTGGGAACAAAGACAATATGTGCCAATCTGTGAACGGATAGAAGAATGTGGTGTATCCATACAAAAAATACCACATAGTAGTAAAAAGTAGTAAAAAGAATGAATTGCTAATACATGGAAACGGCATTGTCCAATCTCAGAATCAGTCTGCTTAATAAATGAAGCCACTCGAGTATCTACGACAGGACCATTTACATAAAATACTGGAGAAATACAAAGTAACTGGTAATGACAGGCAGCAGCTCACTGGTTGCCTGGAGTGAGGTGGGGAGAGCAACAACCAGTCCAAGGGCTCAAGGAATCTTTCAGGTTGAGAGAAATGCTGGTGATGATATCTGGTGTGTGCACATCTCTTAAACTCATTAACTGTGTCCTTTTAATGAATGCAACTTATGGTGCATAAATCATATTTCAATAAAGGTGAAGTTTAAAAAGCAAAGTGAAAAGAAAAAACTCGAGATAGAAAATTGAAGAGAACCTAGAGCAACAATGCAAAAGGCAAGTGACCCCAGTTCGGGAGTGGATAGGTGGGCGGGGAGAGGGGATTAACGCAAATGAACACAGGAGCTCTGAACCACGGACGGTGATGCTTTTTCTCTGTGTTCCAACATTTAAAAATGAGCTTATAACTCTTAATATTAATAGCGGCAGAATTTCAGAACAATTTCAGAACATGGCAGAACACCATGGCCCTCCGAGCTCAGATGGAAACCCTCTGGTCCTGCACTGAGACACAGGGGACAATCTGGCTGCATGAAATATTTAGATTGCTTTTCAGTCTGGGACCAGAGGGCTCCGTGGCTCCTTGCTCGTGGGTGATAGAGCAGATAGGACCTCAGCCTCACATGGTGTGTTCTTCAAGTGCTTATTTTTCTCTCTGCTAGTTTCTTCAGGATTCTAAGTGCCATGTCATGCTGCCCTGATGCTCTGTTCCAGGCAGAAACATTCCTCCTCCGCAGCGGGTGGGATGGGTGTTTGAAGGCTCACAGCTGCGTCCTGCATGCAACTTGCCGAGTCTCTCCCTGGAATTACCCTCCACCAAAGGGAGCCTCTTTACTCGAGTTTGTACTTTCTCCCTGAGAACAGCCTGGGGCCAGCGACTTGGTATACGCCTCCATCAACTCCGGGAAAATCCAAGCACCATCCCAGCTCAAGAGATCCCCCGCCCACCTCCCCGGCTTAGCTGCACCTGCTACATGTGCATGGCACCTGACCCTCGTTCTCTGACTAATCCTGCTTCCTTGACCCCCTCACATGTATCACTAGTGTGTTCCTTGGTGACTTTCCTGCCTCAAGTTCAGTATTCAGTGTTCGGGGGTTGGAGTATCCCTATCTCATACTGATTCCCAGAGAAGGTCACCTTAGACCGTGTTGCTGATAGGAATCTGAAGAAGACTTTATAATGACATTTTTAAACTGTGTCACTTCTGCTTTGGTCTGAATATTCGTTTCCTCCCCGAATCCATGTGCTGAAATTCTTAACACCAAAGGTGATCAAATTAGATTGATATTTATTGTCTTTGTTCCTCATTAGGAATATTATACTATTTTATAATATTTTGCCATCGTAAATGGTACTGTGCCTGGTAAAAGGGACCTGCCGAGCTCCCCGTCTCCGGCTGCTGCGTGAAGACACAGCAAGAAGGCACTGACTGTGAACCAGGAAGAGGGTCTTCCTCCAACATGCAGGAACTCGCATCTCGGACTCCAGCCTGCTGAACTCTGAGTACGAAATATTTGGTTGTTTATAAGGTAGCCAGGCTGTGGAATTTTGTTACAGCAGCCCTAATAGATGGGGATGAGACCACATGTCTTGCCAATTGTTTGGCCCATCATTTGTACTAAGGAGACTTGGGTAACCTCTCCTCCCCCGTGCTGCCCCCATGCCGGTTGTTAAAATTTCCACGGATGAACTGGGATTGGATGGCAGTGAAGGATAATGCACTTGGGAGCTGAGCAGGGAGTCTTAACAGAAAGAATAAAGGGGCTAGATGATTCTTGCTAAATGCTATGGATGTACTGGAGAACGGAAAGGGTGATGAATCACCAATGTCTGGCAGTCCCTTGGGCCTCTCTGCCAGCATACAAACAGAACCCCTGTCTCCCACAACCAGAAGGGTCAGGACTGGGGTCTCATGGTGAGAGCAGGGAAGCCCTGGATAGCTGATTTCTCATTTGGCAATGCTGCTCTAGCAAAGCCCTGGATAGGAAGGGAGAGGAAGGAACAGCATCCTGATACGTAGGATGGAGGCATTGGAGTTGATGCTGTAGAGAACCCCAAAACTCCAAATCCCCCTGAACTTTCCAAGCCTAGAGAACTGTCTCTCACCTGCACCTATGAGAGTCTAGTGACCACCCTCCCAACTCCTCCATCTTTAAAGATAACATAGAGGCCTCTGCCTTACAAGACAACATGCATCCTTACAGGATCTACTCATCTCCACTCACCTCCACCAGAGAAAAACACGGAAAGTGTTGATTCCCAGAGGAGGTAAGAGGCTACGCCTTGAAGGAACTTTCAAGACGTAGCTGGTGTAATTGCAAAGGCCAGGGTAGAAATGCAGCTGGGATGCTTGGAACGTTTTCTGGGCAAAAGGGACCACTCTGTTCAAGCTGCGCTGTCTTGTACCCACTGACTCATCCCAATCGAACTGGCTGTCTTCGTTGTGACCATATCACAAGTTCTTCTTTCTCTGCCCGGTTCTGTGTCCCTCACTCCTTCATGGTGTTCATCCCAAGAGCACACTCTTCTTTATAAGACAGAGAATCAGTGAAAGTCTTTGCAAACTGGGCAACAGAGGACTTGCCTCCAAAAAGTCAATGTTTTGTTTTCTTTTTCTTGTGTATAGGGCCTGTATCAGTGTTCTGGTGCTGTCTTCACAGAGCACCGCGGGCTGGATGACTCAAATAACAGGAATTTCTTTCCTCATGGTCCTGAAGGCTGGAAGGCCAAGATCCAGGTTTCAGCAGGCTGGGTTTCTCCTGAGGCCCTTCTCTGTGGCTTACAGATGTGGCCTCCTTGCAGTGGCCTCATGTGGTCTCTTCCGTGTATATGTCTGCACCCTGACCTCTTCTTGTAAGAACCAGTCATGTTGCATGAGGGCCCACCCTAATAACCTCATTTTAAGCTAAGTCACTTCTTTAAAGGCCCGGTCTCCACAAACCATCATATTCTCAGATCCCGGGGTTTAAGACTTCTACATATGGATTTTGCAAGGGACCTTGTTCGGGCCACAACTGTGCCAAACATCATGAGATGTAAGGGAGACACATGTGGCAGATAACGAGCCAGCCAGCCTTGAACTCTTCAATATTAGTATCCATGCTGGGGAACCCAGCAAAGAAACAAAACCATAGTGGATTGGAGGAGTTGCTACGAAGCAGAATGCTTGCAGTATGGCGCCCTGGGAAGACACTAAGGGGATCCTGGCAACACTGAGAACATCATTTAATTAAATTAACCCTGTCTTTATCTTGTGCCTTATCATATTAAAGGGAACTAGTGGGTGTTGGATGTCATGGACGGTGGTGAAGGTGAGAAGAAGAAAGACAGAGGACACAGCAGCTATACACAGCTTGTGTCCTGGTGAGCAATGGATGGATGTGAAGTTTTCCCTTATTTGATATATACAAGTAGTTTGCTAATGTTTAAAATGATTCACCTGTGACAGTAAAATGTACTACTTACTAAGCCATTGGGGAAGGCTAGTTTCTGTTTTAGAAATTCACAACTTCAGGAAAACACAAAGAAAAATGAATAATCACCTTTCCCTTTTTAAGAGACAATTTGAGGCAGTGAACTCAACAGAAATGATTTCCTTTAGTGATCCTAAAGATTTAAAGGGTCCTGTCAGCAAGTTTACCAACCAGGCCGATTAGGTATCAGGGTACGCTTTGGGGTAAGGAAGAAGATAATTTCAAGATCGATCTTGCCAGTCACTAGCTCTGATATCTGCGGTACGTTGTTCAATTTCTCCAAGCCTCAGGTAGAAAGGAGAAACTTGTAAAAATGGTTATCAACCAGTATCATTCTAATAATTTAATTAGAAAGTTGGGATAAAGACACCTGATGAATTGTGGTTATCAAAGAGTAGTTGTTTTCATTAGCAGAGTGTATGAAATAAACATGATTTCTAATGTTCCCTCATTGTATGACTTAAAAAAAACCTACTCGGGGTGCCTGGTGGTTCAGTTGGCTGAGTGACTGCCTTCAGCTCAGGTCATGATCCTGGAGTCCTGGGATCGAGTCCCCCGTCAGGCTCCCTGCTCAGCAAGGGGTCCGCTTTTCCCTCTGACCTTCCGTCTCTCCCCCTTTCATGCTCACTCTCTCTTGTTTTCAATCTGTCTCAAATAAATAAATAAATAAATAAATAAATAAAATATTTAGAAGGAAAAAAAAAGAAAAAAGTCTACTTTAGCTTAAATATGACCTAATATGTGTCTGTCAAAGTTTGTATGCGCATCTTTTTTCTTAATGTGATTTACAAGATGTAGATGAGGAAAATCCCAATTTCTTAATAGAGAAGATAAAAATAAAGCACATAGTACCTGAGAATCTTCACAGTTGGCAAGTCTGTCCTAATGACATCAAGCTTTTCATTCACTCGGGTGGTATCCCTTAAAGGAGAACTTAGAAGTTAATACAGGAAAACAAAAATGAAAACAAAAAAATGTGCTGTTAGTTACCAGCAGGAATCAGGTAAGACATTGCAGATATACCCTCAAATGCTTCCCTGCTGTACTATTAAGCAGTTTTCATAGGCATAAATACATAAACCATTGGTCAACGGGATATAAATTAAATACGAGCACAAACAGAAATGCTCATCACAGTTTTTTCTTATTTAATAGTGAAATGTAAATTGTAACGAATGTCAACTCATAATTCACTCATAATTCACAATATAAGAAATCAACTAAAGCTACTGCAGAAGGAACTGACACTTTTGCAAAAGCATTTACATAACAACACCATCAAAATAAATACGTAACTACATGTTTTAAATTTTCTGGAAGGTATATGTCCAACTGTTATGATCTTTATCTTTAGGCCATGTAGTCATGTCTTTCTGTATAACTAGGTTTTTACATTAATATGTATTTTTATGTAATTAAGGATATACATTATGAGTAACAGGAAAATAGAAGAAGATATCCGTCTGTTGTGTTTATGAAGTCTCTCACTTTCTGAACACTGTGAAAGTGGAAAGTTGTTCTCTTAACAAAACTTTTTTTTCCCCAATAAAAATATTTATAAGCTTTCTCTTTTTGCAGAATGTCCAATGACTCTCAATAAAGTTGTTGATAAAAATATAAACACTAAAGTCATCCCTGACACAATCATCATCACTCTTGGGATTTCACTGTGGTGTGAGTTCTTTGAGTTTGGGGTATATGCTCAAATGAACCCCTTTATCCCATTCACCACGTTTATAAGTCTTTCTCTTCCATAGGATCCTGGATTGTTAGCAAATCCGGATCTTTACACATGTTTCTCTTTTTATGAAGCACTTATAGAATATATTTCTTAAGGATCCTTTCATGCTGGGGCTCTTGGGTGTTTCAGTCAGTTAGGCATCTGCCTTCTGCTCAGGTCAGGAACCCAGGGTCCTGGGATCGAGTCCCACACCAGGATCCTGACTCAGAGGGGGAGCCTGCTTCTCCCTTTTCTTCTCCTCCTCCCCCTGCTTGTGCTCTCTCTCTGTCAAATAAATAAATCAAATCTTTAAAAAAAAAAAAGAATCCTCTTACGCCTTCATGAAGGTCACACTCTCATCCTTCCACTGTAAAACGTACTGTAGTTACCACAACACGGGTTTGGTGTTCTACTGTATCTCAGCTAGTTGGGATGGCGAACGTGCTCACCGAGGTCTCCTGGAGCAACCTGCCCTCGGAGTGAAGAGAAAAGCCCAGCCCGAGGATGTTTCCGTACACGCCTTCCTTCAAATATTTTCTAATGAACAAAATGGCAACTGGTTAATGAAAGTCCCTTGAGAAGTCATCATTCCCAGGAATTCACAAAATAGAAATGGTTGAAAGTTTTAATTTCTGAAGTCTCTCTTTTGTGAAATCACATTCCATTCTTCTACTATCAGGAAACATGAAGCAATAGTCATCTCCATCAGGAAAACCAGAGTGTCATTGGTACTGATTGTCGGAGAGCTCTTGTTGAAATGTCAAAATGTTATCCCGAATCTCTGATGTCCTTGGCTTCAAGATGTGTGAGTGATCATTCTCAGGCAGTCTCAACCATAATAAAGATCAGTATGTTCCCAAAGGTAAACCAGGGTTCCAGGTGATTTGGTTTCCAATGCAATGTTCAATGTTTATAATGCCTAAACCTCCCTTTTGTCTTCCTTTGTGATCTTGTTCCCCTGCTTTCTTAGGAATTTTCAATCTCTCCACTCCTCACTGGTAAAATGGTGGTCTGATCTGTACATTTCACTAACAGGTAGTGAAAGTCACAATCCACGGGAGTTTAAACTCTTGTAGGGAAAAGAGCCAATGAAAAATTCCATTAAGTATTCTTTTTTAGGGGCACCTTGGGTGGCTTAGTGGGTTA